>NC_034193.2:25822522-26422522 GCF_002021735.2 Oncorhynchus kisutch
CTGCTGTGGGTGGACATAAGGAAAACTACTGGAGAATATCTGTCGAATATCCAACCTGAATCTGACTTTACCTCGGTTATCAGGTACATTTTCAGGATAAGCAGCTCATTTAGCAAGCCAATAAAAAGTTAAACCTTGAAATATCAAGATAGAGATCTTACCTTTTTTAAAATCTCTGTAGCAGTTTCCTCTCACCTCAAAACAGTTCTAACTGAGGTCATGCTCAGCATTGACACTCTTTCTGTACTTGAGAACCCTGACTTGCATAGGTATGTGGTGCCAAACTGGATCAGAACATTTACTGTTTTCTTAGTCAGGCAGGAGACCGCTTCCTTCTGCAGATAAGCAACCCAGAACGGTGTGAGTGTTTGCTTCAAAAAGCATATTTTATTCCAATCAGTTTCCAATCAGTTTATTCCAGTTCAAAATAAAAATTATTACTTGTAACAGCAACAGTTCCAACCTAAACTTTTTTCAACAATATTTTCTAGAGTAAAATGTACAGTAGGCCTGAATTTTTCATCTTCATCTGTACTGTTTCTTAGGGTTGCACTATCAGTAGCTAGTTAGCTTGCTTTGGCTAACGTTAGCTATTAGCTGTGTAACGTTACAAGGCCAGGGGATTATTTGAAAGATAAACTCCCATCTACTACTATGAGAGATAGTACTCCCTTATTTCTGCTTATCATCACCTGTTATAAAATGACAACAATGCCTTGTTAGTTGACTTTTCCACTTTCGAAGCACTTTTTCCTGAAGCATTCTTCCCTGTTCTGAAATAACTCCCTGGGTTTACCGTTATGTTGTGCCTGGACGTTTGGTCAGGACGTGTCGTTTTATTCATTTGTTCGTTTTGAGAGACTCATTACTAAGCACTTACCCACGCAAAACACATTTTGGGCACTCCTCGTTATTTCTCAAAGTTTGTATGAAAGAGGCTAAGGTCATCACTGTATATGCGTTTCATGACGACTGAGCTCAATCAGAACTTGTGGCTAGCATGAGTCCATTTCATGACAGAGGTGAGTGATGGCGAGTGGTGATAACAAGTCAGCTTGAACCACAGTGTTATGGGTGTAAGATGGCACAGTGATGTCATCTGTTGGTAAATGTTCATTACTGCAACTCTTGTGTTTTACCAGGGTGCTTGAGATACCCGGATGGGTTGTGATGTACTGAAAAAGACTGGTTACTCGCATCAATGCCTCTGTCTCGTCATTTAACATTCAAACATGGTGTCAGAGTCGGATAACTGACCATGCTTTCCGCAAATTTGGAGCACGAACTGGGATACGTTTCGAGGTGAATGGGAGGACTATAAGCTAGCAACGGGACTTCTGGAAAAGGAAGATGAGGTAGTGGCTGCAACTTTGAGGACTATAATGGGAATGAATGCCGACACGTATACAAACACAACGTGAATCTAACAGCAGCCCAGCAAGGTAATGCTATAGCTATTCTTGTTGCTCTTGAACATTACTTTACGCCAGCAAAGAACGTCATCTACGAGCGTTATGTTTTCGGTCGTTGCAAACAGGAGGACGGGGAGTCCATTGACAGCTTTGTCACTAGGTTAAGGGAAAAGGCAGCTACATGTGACTATAGTGCTTTAAGAGATGAACTGATCAGAGATAAGATGGTGCTTGGCATAACTGATGAGGGCCTGGCCTTGGCAGTGGAGACATGCCATGCAGCAGAGCTTACTGATATACGGATAAGGTCCATGGAGCTAGAAAGGCAACATACGGACAATGTCAATGCTACATTCAGGCAGCCAGTAAAGAAATTCCCATTTGCCACAGCTAATGCTAATACTACAGCGAACTCTGCAGTAGACAACCCCAATACATACCGATATTGTGGCATTTCTCATGGACGAGGAAAAGAACACTGCCCAGCCTATGGAAAAATATGCAAATCCTGTGGTACAGCTAATCACTTCGCAAGGGTCTGCATGAAAAGCAAGAGAAAGGAGGGTAAAAGTGCACTCCATGGAAAGAAACACAGATGAAGGGAACGGCAGCACAGTGGATGTACATGCTAGCGAGTGCATAGGGGCAGTGAGGGCAAAAGGACAAAAGTGGTTTGTCACTCTGCTACTTAATAATAAACCACAGCAATGCCTGCTAGATTCAGGGGCCACATGCAACGTTATGAGCCTTAAAGACAAAAGGAGGCTTGCGCCCAGAGACAAACTCACACAGAGTAGCACCAAGCTGAAACTGTATTCAGGCCAGTTCATGACCTCTTTAGGCCTGTTTGTGACAGAGTGTGTTTTACGTGGCCAGAAATACACCCTTGAGTTTGAAATAGTTGAGGCTAGTCAACAGCCATTACTGTCAGGTTCTACATGCGAGTGCCTTGGGCTTATTAACTTCACCATCCCAGCTGATCTTAACATTATAGACAAAGTCCAGGCTGGGCCCCTGAGCAAGGAGACACTCCTAAGCAAGTACCATCAAATCAAATCAAATCAAATTTATTTATATAGCCCTTCGTACATCAGCTGATATCTCAAAGTGCTGTACAGAAACCCAGCCTAAAACCCCAAACAGCAAGCAATGCAGGTGGAGAAGCACGGTGGCTAGGAAAAACTCCCTAGAAAGGCCAATACCTAGGAAGAAACCTAGAGAGGAACCAGGCTATGTGGGGTGGCCAGTCCTCTTCTGGCTGTGCCGGGTGGAGATTATAACAGAACATGGTCAAGATGTTCAATGTTCATAAATGACCAGCATGGTCGAATAATAATAAGGCAGAACAGTTGAAACTAGAGCAGCAGCACAGTCAGGTGGAAGTTGAAACTGGAGCAGCAGCATGGCCAGGTAGACTGGGGACAGCAAGGAGTCATCATGTCAGGTAGTCCTGGGGCATGGTCCTAGGGCTCAGGTCAGTTGAAACTGGAACAGCAGCATGGCCAGGTGGACTGGGGACAGCAAGGAGTCATCATGTCAGGTAGTCCTGGGGCATGGTCCTAGGGCTCAGGTCCTCCGAGAGAGAGAAAGAAAGAGAGAAGGAGAGAATTAGAGAACGCACACTTAGATTCACACAGGACACCGAATAGGACAGGAGAAGTACTCCAGATATAACAAACTGACCCCAGCCCCCCGACACATAAACTACTGCAGCATAAATACTGGAGGCTGAGACAGGAGGGGTCAGGAGACACTGTGGCCCCATCCGAGGACACCCCCGGACAGGGCCAAACAAAACCATGATGTACCATGATGTATCCCATGCACTGGTTGAGTCAGTTCCTGGGGAAGTCCACTTTGAGTTGGATGCAGCAATCCAGCCTGTCCAGTGTGCACCCCACAATGTACCAGTGGCCATGAAAGCAGCTACGAAAGCTCAGCTTGACAAATACGAAGCAGATGGCCACATCATATCCATCACCGAGCCTACAGACTGGATAAGTAATATGGTTATCGTCAAGAAACCAGACAAGCTACGGATATGCATTGGTCCTAAACACCTCAACCGGGCTCTGCGACGTTCACATTACATTATGCCCACGTTGGAGGATGTTCTTTACAAGCTCCCAAAGGTCAGAGACTTCACGCTCGTGGATGCCAGAGATGCCTTCCTGCAGTGCAAGCTCGACGAGCCCAGCAGCTACATGACCACCTTTTGGACACCCTGGGGCTGGAAGAGGTGTTTGAAGCTTCCGTTTGGTGTCTCCGTGGCTCCAGAGGTGTATCAGCGGAAACAGCATGAGCTGTTGATGGGACTCAGTGGCGTGGAACCCATAGCAGATGACATCCTCATAGTGGGCTGTGGGGACAGTGATGATGAGGCAGAATGTGACCATGACGCCAAGCTGCTGGCCCTGATGGTCAGATGCAGACAGGTCAAGTTAAGGCTAAGCATAAAAAAGCTTCAGTTTAAAGTGCCAGAGGTCCGCTTTCATGGGCACATCTTGTCCTCCACCGGATTGAAGGCGGATCCTTAAAAAGTGAAGGCTGTCTTGGAAATTCCCCACCCATCTGACGTGAAGGGAGTGCAGTGCTTCGTCGGATTCGTCACCTACCTAGCCAAATTCCTACCGTGGCTCTCTGAAGTGTGTGAGCCACTGAGGAGGCTCATGGACAAGGACACCATCTGGCATTGGCTCCCAAAACATGACGAAGCGGTGAGGGAAATAAAACAACTGGTCACCCAGACACCTGTAATGCGATACTACAATGTGTCAAAACCTGTCACGATTCAGAGTCACTCAAGCCAGTATGGACTTGGCTGTTGCCTCATGCAGGAGGGCCAGCCTGTGGCATTCGCCTCTAGGGCACTCACCCCAACAGAGCAGAACTATGCCCAGATAGAGAAGGAGTGCCTCAGCATTGTGTTTGCATGCCAACGCTTCCACCACTACCTGTACGGGCGTGACAATATTACCACAGAGACAGATCACAAGCCCCTTATTGCTATATTCAGCAAGCCTCTCCTGAATGCCCCAAAACAACTGCAGAGCATGCTACTGGCCCTACAAAACTACAACCTCAAGGTGGTGTATAAGCCAGGGCCAGAGATGTATGTGAGTGACACGCTCAACAGGGCTACTGCATCAGGCACTCACACACACTCCATGCATGAACAACACGCAGTTTACAAACAGAGCAAGTGGATGTTGAACACATCAACCAGGCTGACTACCTCAATGTTACGGACCATCTGTTGGTAAATGTTCATTACTTGCAACTCTTGTGTTTTACCGGGGTGCTTGAGATACCCTGATGGGTTGTGATGTACTGAACAAGACTGGTTACTCGCATCAATGCCTCTGTCTCGTCATTTAACATTCAAACACACAGCGTGTGGGTCCCGGAATGATCTTCAAGAAAACTGCAGGAATATAATGCAGAAAACCACGAAGCACACGGCATCTCCCTCTCCCACAGCTGCGGCCTTTGTGGAGCGATGGGTAACGATGCTTCGAGGGTGACTGTTGTTGATGTGTGCAGAGGGTCCCTGGTTCGCGCCCGGGTATGGGCGAGGGCACGGTCTAAAGTTATACTGTTACACTTGCACAAATCAATTCTAGTAATGAATGAAATAATTATAAATTTACGTTGCGACCCATATTTTAAGAAACGCTGCTCTATTGTCTAGATTCTGCCAGGATCTAGCCCGTTCTCCTAAAACATTAGCTAATGGCCATCTCAGCTTGCTAACTAGCATAGCCAACCAATTACACAACAAATATACACAAAGTAAACAATTATTTTCTAAACTAATGTTAGTCTCAACCAAATGACAAGTACAAATAACTATTGCTCTGTTCCACAACGTAACAGCCATTAATTACAGGCTAGACAGAAGACTATTGCTAGCTATCTAACTAGCCATGTTATTTCAATGAAAATAAGATAGCTAGCCAGCGTCAGCTTTGTAGTTGTAACGCTATGTGGGAAAAATCGTTTTTAATTTCTTCCTCACCAACGCCTGGCTGTGGCGTTTACATTCTGTAAATGTAACTGACTAATCTTAACAATTTGATCCATTTTTAGAAACATCTCCTCCCTCCCTGAGTAAGCGATTAATCGCAACAGGCGGACATTGAGATGGGAGGGGCTACAATGTGGTACTTTCAGACGCATGAAAAGTACCTGTTTCTGTGCAGTGGCACCAATT
This sequence comes from Oncorhynchus kisutch, assembly GCF_002021735.2. NCBI lineage: Eukaryota > Metazoa > Chordata > Actinopteri > Salmoniformes > Salmonidae > Oncorhynchus > Oncorhynchus kisutch. The sequence goes on from NC_034193.2 coordinate 25,828,148, forward strand.
CATGCATCTGAAAGTACAATATCCAGACGTTCTAATCACCTGTAAATGTAATGAATGCTTGTAAAAATGCCCATAACAAGCGTTCAAACCAAGACGACTTGAAACTCGTGGACTTCTGCTAGCGCTTCATGGAACACACCATATACCCTTGTTGATTATCCCTTACGTAATATGAAGCAAAATATGGAGATTGCTGTGCATGCATGCGGGTCACTGCCGCTTGTACACAAAACAGTTATAACAAACTATTTATGTGGCTGTTGTAACAGTAGGCTATTGCAAACATAAGCGCGATAAAAACAGCTTATTTTGCAATTTCATGTTCTTTTTTCAGGAGGGGAGTTACAGTACAGTGCTTTCAGAAAGTAGTCATACCCCTTGACTTTTTACACATTTTGTTGCGTTGTAGCCTGAATTTAAAATGTATTGAATATATTTTTGAATGGTATTGGCCTACACACAATACCCCCATAATGTCAAAGTGGAATTATGTTCTTTGTAATTTTTACAATTTAAATAAAAATGAAAAGTTGAAATGTCTTGAGTTAATAAGTATTCAACCACTTTGTTATGGCAAGACTAAATAAGTTCAAGAGTAAAAATTCGTATGGCACTCACTCTTTGTGCAATAATAGTGTACACCATGATTTTTTAATGACTACCTTATCTCTCTGTACCCCACATATACAATTATCTGTAAGGTCCCTCAGTTGAGCAGTGAATTTCAAACACCCACAAAGACCAGGGACGTTTTCCAAGCCTCAAAAAGAAGAGCACCTATTGGTAGATGGGTAAAAAAAAACACAAAAAAAGCAGACATTGACTATCCCTTTGAGCATGGTGAAATTATTAATTCCACTTTGGATGGTGTATCAATACACCTTGTCATGGGGTTGTGCCGAATAGTCAGACAAAACGAGTACGGTAAAACCAGCCAACATCTGAGCCCCACCTGAGTTTGTCCCTGAATATTTTTTGTAAGTGTGAAATCTGGTGTTATTTTTTTCAGGAACTATGATTGGGACCCAATCAGGTTAGTCACACACAAGCGAACCCATGTTGGCTACAATGGGCCCTGAATAAATGTGTTGTAAGTGGGCTATCTGGTGTGAATCTGGTCAGGGACTGTCTATGTGAACCAATACTATACTGAAATTGATTACTGCATTGTTGGGAAAAGAGCTGGCAAGAAAGGTATTTCACTGTACTTGTGCAAGTTACATAAAACTGTGAAACTTGAAACTTGAGTTGGTCATACCAACTGGGTAACAAACGGGAAAACCCATGTGTGCTATAATATGGATCCCAAATAGGCCCTGACATGTTTTTTTCATGGGCTGTAAGTGGGCAATGTGTATTTTTTCAGTGATTCGACCGGTAAGTGGCACTGCCTAAATGTAATGTTTTTCATGTTGTTAGCTAGTTAGCTAATCCCTTTTGGTATTTTCTGCTGTAGCCTGGCTGCGGACTCGTTATAGCTAACGTTAGCTAGCTAGCTAATGTTTGGCATCATTGCTAGTAAGCAAGGATATGCATATTTATTTATTTATTATTATTAATTTTTTAAACCTTTATTTAACTAGGCAAGTCAGTTAACACCTCTCTAGGGTACGTGGGACGCTACCGTACCACCTGACCAAAATCCAGTGAAAAGTGCAGGGCGCCAAATTCAAACAACAGAAATCTCATAATTAAAATTCCTCAAACATACATGTATTATACACCATTTTAAAGATAAACGTCTTGTTAATCCAGCCACCGTGTCTGATTTCAAAAAGGCTTTACGGCAAAAGCACACCATGCGATTATGTTAGGTCAGCCACAGAAAACCATACAGCCATTTTCCAAAGAAGGAGAGGTGTCACAAAAGACAGAAATAGTGTTAAAATTAATCACTAACCTTTGATTATCTTCACCGGATGGCACTCCCAGGTCTCCATGTTAGACAATAAATGTTTGTTTTGTTCGATAAAGTTCATCTTTATGTCCAAATATCTACTTTTTGTTCACGCGTTTAGTCCAGTAATCCAAATGCACAAGGTGCGGGCACTAAGTCCAGACAAAAAGTCTAAAAAGTTATATTACAGTTTGTAGAAACATGTAAAACGATGTATGGAATCAATCTTTAGCATGTTTTTAATATAAATCTTCAACAATATTCCAACCGGACAATTCCTTTGTCATTAGAAATGAAAGGGAGCTCGCGCTCACGGCCGCGCGCGATGAACAACTCAAGGCTTTCAGCCAGACCTCTGGTTGAAACAGCTCTTATTCGCTCCCCTTTCACAATAGAAGCCTAAAACAACGTTCTAAAGACGGTTGACATCTAGTGGAAGCCTTAGGAAGTCAATTTACACTGTATATTGGATAGGCAATCACTTGAAAAACTACAAACCTCAGATTTCCCATTTCTTGGTTGGATTTTTCTCAGGTTTTCGCCTGCCATATGAGTTCTGTTATACTCACAGACATCATTCAAACAGTTTTAGGAACTTCAGAGTGTTTTCTATCCAAAATGCATATCCTATCCTCTGGGGCCTGAGTAGCAGGCAGTTTACTCTGGGCACGCTTTTCATCCGGACAAATTCTTATTTTCAATGACTGCCTAGGAACAGTGGGTTAACTGCCTTGTTCTTGATACCATTTCAAAGGAAACACTTTGAAGTTTGTGGAAATGTGAAAGGAATATAGGACAATATAACACATTAGATAATTCAAAGAAAAAATCTACCATTTTGGATAGAAAACACTCTAAAACTGTTTGAAATGCAAGAGAAAGGCCATAATGTGTTATTCCAGCCCAGGTGCAAATTAGATTTTGGCCACTAGATGGCAGCAGTGTATGTGCAAAGCTTTAGACTGATCCAATGAACCATTGTATTTCTGTTCAAAATGTTTTATCAAGACTGCCCAAATATGCCTATGCCTCAAAACTGTGCACTCTCCTCAAACAATAGAATGGTATTCTTTCACTCTAATAGCTACTGTAAATTGGACAATGCAGTTAGATGAACAAGAATGTAAGCTTTCTGACAATATTAGATATGTCTATGTCCTGGGAAATATTCTTGTTACTTACAACCTCATGCTAATTGCATTAGCCTACGTTAACTCAACCGTCCCGCAGGGGACCCACCAATTCTGAAGAAGCAAGCTACTTTGCTCAAAAAGGCTCTTTGTTGTCAAGTTAGCTGCATCACTAACAAACTAGGCCATGCAGATAGCAGACAATTCCGTGCCACTTGCGGAAACTATTTGGCACTGCTGGCTTTGCCTCGGCAGTGGCCAGTCCTATGTGGGCCAAAAGTGGGCCAAATCAAAATCAAATCCAATTTTATTGGTCACACACACATGGTTAGCAGATGTTAATACAAGTGTAGTGAAATGTTTGCGCTTCTAGTTCCAACAGTGCAGTAATATCTAACAAGTAATCTAGCAACTACCTAACACAACTCTAAAGGGCTGGTAGCATAGCCTAGTGGTTAGAGTGTTGGACTAGTAACCAAAAGGTTGCAAGATCAAATCCATGAGCTGACAAGGTACAAATCTGTTGTTCTTCCCCTGAACAAGGCAGTTATTAACCCACTGTTCCTAGGCTGTCATTGAAAATAAGAATTTGTTCTTAACTGACTTGCCTAGTTAAATAAAGGTATAGAAAGTGGTGAATGAGAATATGTACGGTGATGGCTGAGCGGCATAGGCAAGGTGCAGAAGGTGATATGTTTAATGTAAGATATGAAAACATTATTAAAGTGGCATTGTTTAAAGTGACTAGTGATCCATTTATTAAAGTGTCAATGTAGGCAAGCAGCCTCTCTGAGTTAGTGATTGCTGTTTAGCAGTCTGATGGCCTTGAGATAGAAGCTGCTTTTCCATCTCTCGGTCCCAGCTTTGATGCACCTGCACCGACCTCGCCTTCTGGATGATAGCAGTGTGAACAGGCAGTGGCTCGGGTGGTTGTTGCCCTTGATTATCTTTTTGGCCTTCCTGTGACATCTGGTGCTGTAGGTGTCATGGAGGACAGGTAGTTTTCCGCCGGTGATGCGTTGTGCAGACCTCACTACCCTCTGGAGAGCCTTGCGGATGAGGGCGGTTCAGTTGCCGTACCAGGTGGTGATACAGCCCGACAGGATGACACATTTCTTCAACCTCCTGAGGTTGAAGAGGCGCTGTTGCACCTTCTTCACCACGCTGTCTGTGTGGGTGGACCATTTAAGTTTGTCTGTGATGTGTACGCCCAGGAACTTAACATTTTCCACCTTCTCCACTGCTGTCCCTTCAAATCAAATCAAATCACATTTTATTTGTCACATACACATGGTTAGCAGATGTTAATGCGAGTGTAGCGAAATGCTTGTGCTTCTAGTTCCGACAATGCAGTAATAACCAACAAGTAATCTAGCTAACAATTCCAAAACTACTACCTTATAGACACAAGTGTAAGGGGGTAAAGAATATGTACATAAAGATATATGAATGAGTGATGGTACAGAGCGGCATAGACAAGATACAGTAGATGATATTGAGTACAGTATATACATATGAGATGAGTATGTTAATAACAAAGTAGCATAGTTAAAGTGGCTAGTGATACATGTATTACATAAAGATGCAGTAGATGATATAGAGTACAGTATATACGTATACATATGAGATGAATAATGTAGGGTATGTAAACATTATATTAGGTAGCATTGTTTAAGTGGCTAGTGATATATTTTACATAATTTCCCATCAATTCCCATTATTAAAGTGGCTGGAGTTGAGTCAGTGTGTTGGCAGCAGCCACTCAATGTTAGTGGTGGCTGTTTAACAGTCTGATGGCCTTGAGATAGAAGCTGTTTTTCAGTCTCTCGGTCCCAGCTTTGATGCACCTGTACTGACCTCGCCTTCTGGATGATAGCGGGGTGAACAGGCAGTGGCTCGGGTGGTTGTTGTCCTTGATGATCTTTATGGCCTTCCTGTGACATCGGGTGGTGCAGGTGTCCTGGAGGGCAGGTAGTTTGCCCCCGGTGATGCGTTGTGCAGACCTCACTACCCTCTGGAGAGCCTTACGGTTGTGGGCGGAGCAGTTGCCGTACCAGGCGGTGATACAGCCTGACAGGATGCTCTCGATTGTGCATCTGTAGAAGTTTGTGAGTGCTTTTGGTGACAAGCCGAATTTCTTCAGCCTCCTGAGGTTGAAGAAGCGCTGCTGCGCCTTCTTCACGATGCTGTCTGTGTGGGTGGACCAATTCAGTTTGTCTGTGATGTGTACGCCGAGGAACTTAAAACTTACTACCCTCTCCACTACTGTTCCATCGATGTGGATAGCGGGGTGTTCCCTCCGCTGTTTCCTGAAGTCCACAATCATCTCCTTAGTTTTGTTGACGTTGAGTCCCTGTAGGCCGTCTCTTCGTTGTTGCTAATCAAGCCTACCACTGTTGTGTCGTCCGCAAACTTGATGATTGAGTTGGAGGCGTGCGTGGCCACGCAGTCGTGGGTGAACAGGGAGTACAGGAGAGGGCTCAGAACGCACCCTTGTGGGGCCCCAGTGTTGAGGATCAGCGGGGTGGAGATGTTGTTGCCTACCTTCACCACCTGGAGGCGGCCCGTCAGGAAGTCCAGTACCCAGTTGCACAGGGTGGGGTCGAGACCCAGGGTCTCGAGCTTGATGACGAGCTTGGAGGGCACTATGGTGTTAAATGCCGAGCTGTAGTCGATGAACAGCATTCTCACATAGGTATGCCTCTTGTCCAGATGGGTTAGTGCAGTGTGCAGTGTGGTTGAGATTGCATCGTCTGTGGACCTATTTGGGCGGTAAGCAAATTGGAGTGGGTCTAGGGTGTCAGGTAGGGTGGAGGTGATATGGACCTTGACTAGTCTCTCAAAGCACTTCATGATGACGGAAGTGAGTGCTACTGGGCGGTAGTCGTTTAGCTCAGTTACCTTAGCTTTCTTGGGAACAGGAACAATGGTGGCCCTCTTGAAGCATGTGGGAACAACAGACTGGGATAGGGATTGATTGAATATGTCCGTAAACACACCAGCCAGCTGGTCTGCACATGCTCTGAGGGCGCGGCTGGGGATGCCGTCTGGGACTGCAGCCTTGCGAGGGTTGACACGTTTAAATGTTTTCCTCACGTCGGCTGCAGTGAAGGAGAGTCCGCATGTTTTGGTTGCGGGCCGTGTCAGTGGCACTGTATTGTCCTCAAAGCGGGCAAAAAAGTTATTTAGTCTGCCTGGGAGCAAGACATGTGGATAGGGGGGTGTTCCCTCTGCTGTTTCCTGAAGTCCACGATCATCTCCTTTGTTTTGTTGACATTGAGTGAGAGGTTGATCCACAGATGATGCAATCTCTATTGCACTCCACACTGCTCTTTCCCACCTGGACTAAAGGAACACCTACAGTTGAGGTCGGAAGTTTACATGCACCTTAGCCAAATTCATTTAAAATCAGTTTTTCACAATTCCTGACATTTATTCTTAGTAAAAATTCCCTGTTTTAGGTCACCACTTTATTTTAAGAATGTGAAATGTCAGAATAATAGTAGAGAGAATGATTTATTTCAGCTTTTATTTCTTTCATCACATTCCCAGTGGGTCAGAAGTTTACATGCACTCAATTTGTATTTGGTAGCTTTGCCTTTAAATTGTTTAACTTGGGTCAAACTTTTCGGGTAGCCTTCCACAAGCTTCACCCAATAAGTTGGGTGAATTTTGGCCCATTCCTCCTGACAGAGCTGGTGCAACTGAGTCAGGTTTGTAGGCCTCCTTGCTCGCACACGCTTTTTCAGTTCTGCCCACAAATCTTCTATAAGATTGAGGTCAGGGCTTTGTGATGGCCACTTCCAATACCTTGACTTTGTTGTCCTTAAAACTTCTTATCGCTGCAGGGGCAGTATTGAGTAGCTTGGATGAAAGGTTCCCAGAGTAAACGGCCTGCTCCTCAGTCCCAGTTGCTAATATATGCGTATTATTATTATTATTGGATAGAAAACACTCTGAAGTTTCTAAAACTGTTTGAATGATGTCTGTGAGTATAACAGAACTCATATGGCAGGCAAAAACCTGAGAAGAAATCCAAACAGGAATTGGGAAATCTGAGGTTGGTCGAATTTCAACCCAGCCCCTATTGAATACACAGTGTGATATTGGTTATGTTGCACTTCCTAAGGCTTCCACTAGATGTGAACCGTTTTTAGAAACTTGTTTGAGGATTCTACTGTGAAGTGGGGGCTCATAAGGGCTGTTTGAGCCAGGTGTCTGGCAGATTGCCAAAGGCTCTGAGGCGCGTTCATGAGAGTTAGCTTTTGTTCCATTGCTTTTCTACAGACATAGGAATTCTCCGGTTGGAATATTATTGAAGTTATATGTTAAAAACATCCTAAAGATTGATTCCATACATTGTTTGACATGTTTCTAAAGGACTGTAACGGAACTTTACAGAGCTTGGGCTCTCTCTCCCAAAAAATTCTGCTTGGTTTTTCTCCTACCATATCTATTGTGTTATACTCTCATACAGTATTTTAAAATTTCTACAAACTGTGTTCAAAGTGTTTTCTATCCAATGGTACCAATTATATGCACATCCTGGCTTCTGGGCCTGAGTAACAGGTAGTTTACTTTGGGCACGTCAGTCGGGCAGAAATTCAGAAAAAAGGACCCTAGCCTGAAGAAGTTTTAACAAGAAATTTGTGGAGTGGTTGAAAAACCAGTTTTATTGACTCCAACCTAAGTGTATGTAAACGTCCGACTTCAACTGTATGTGAGAATGTTATTCATTGACTACAGCTCAGCATAGTGCCCTCAAAGCTCATCAATATGCTAAGGACCCTGGGACTTAACACCTCTCTCTACAACTGGATCCTGGACTTCCTGACGGGCCGTCCCAGGTGGTAAAGGTAGGTAACAACACATCTGCCACGCTGATCCTCAACACAGGGGCCTCTCATGGGTGTGTGCTTAGTCCCTCCTGTACTCCCTGTTCACTCATGACTGCACGGCCAGGCACGACTCCAACATCATCATTAAATTTGCCGATAACACAACAGTGGTAGGCCTGATCACAGACAACAACGAGACAGCTTGTAGGGAGGAGGACAAAGACCTGGTCGTGTGGTGCCAGGACAACAACCTCTCCCTCAACGTGATCAAGACAAAGGAGATGATTGAGGACTACAGGAAAAAGAGGACTGAGCACCCCCCCATTCTCATCGACGGAGTTGCAGTGGAGCAGGTTGAGAGCTTCAAGTTCCTTGGTGGCCACATCACCAACAAACTAACATTGTCCATGCACACCAAGACAGTCGTGAAGCGGACACGACAAAACCTATTCCCCCTCAGGAGACTGAAAATAATTGTCATGGGTCCTCAGATCCTCAAAAGGTTCTACAGCTGCACCATCACTGCCTGGTATGGTAACTGCTTGGCCTTTGACCGCAACGTCCTACAGAGGGTCAGTACATCACTGGGGCCAAGCTTCCTGCCATCCAGGACCTCTATACAGGCAGTGTCAGAGGAAGGCCCTAAAAATTGTCAAAGACTCTAGCCACCCTAGTCATAGACTGTTCTCTCTGCTACCGCACAGCAAGCGGTACAGGAGCGCCAAGTCTAGGTCCAAGAGGCTTCTAAATAACTTCTATCCCCAAGCCATAAGACTCCTGAACATCTAGTCAAATGGCTACCCAGACTGTTTGCATTTCCCCCTCCCCTCCCCTCCCCTCTCCACACCACTGCCACTCTCTGTTGTCATCTATGCCAAGTTACTTGAATAACTCTACCTACATGTACATACTACCTCAACTAACCGGTGCCCCCGCATATTGACTCTGTGCCGGCACCCCCTGTATTTATTGTTATTTTTTACTGCTGTTCTTTAATTACTTGTTACTTTTATCTCTTATCCTTATCTGTATTTTTTTGAAACTGCATTTTTGGTTAGGGGCTCGTAAGTAAGTATTTCACTGTAAGGTCTACCTGTTGTATTCGGCACATGTGACTAATACAATTTGATTTGTTTTCCTGACACCACACTCCGACTGCCCCCTGTAGACTGTCTCGTCATTGTTGGTGATCAAGCCCACTACTGTTGTCATCTGTAAACTTGATGATTGAATTGGCGGCATGCAAGAGCACGCAGTTGTGGGTGAACAGGGAGTACAGAAGAGGGTTGAGCACACACACTTGTGGGGCCCCCGTGTTGAGGGTCAGCGAAGTGATGTTGTTTCCTACCTTCACCACCTGGGGGCGTCAGAAAGTCCAGGACCCAGTTCCACAGGGCGGGGTTCAGACCCAGGGACTCCAGCTTGATGATGAGCTTGGAGGGTACTATGGTGTTGAATGATGAGCTGTAGTCAGTGAACAGCATTCTTACATAGGTATTATTTTTGTCCAGATTGGATAGGGCAGTGTGCAGTGCGATGACGATTGCGTCATCTGTGGACCTGTTGGGGCGGTATGCAAACGGCTCGATATATAATAACATACATTTCATATAATTTTTTTATTAAATATGCACTAGACAATTTATCCCTCTCATATGTACATATCAATTTTATACTAAATGTTATACTAAATGTATTTTAACTGCCTGTTTGCACATTCTATGTACCCTTTGATCAATTGTTATTCACCTCTTAGATTGTGTATTATTTCATCTTTATTTAACTAGGCACGTCAGTTAAGAACACATTCTTATTTACAATAACGGCCTACCAATTTTGTACTTGCTGTTGTTGGCCTACATGCAACAAAGCATTTCATTGTAAGGTACTACTCTAGTCCTTGTGTAACAGGGTTGAAATAGACATCCTAGTTGTAGAGTTTTGTCATAATTTAGCAGTAGTTGTGGAGCCACCTGCTGTATTGGTTGAGTAACTGCATCGCCGTGTGTATCTATATGTGTGCGCATGATCACGCGGTATTCAGCCAAAGAATTGTTAAACTTTGATGGATGTATGTATCGTGATCCATGCTGCACCCAGTGTTTTCACTTTTAAAATTAGATCTAATGCATGTTAGGCTGTAACCCGTATTGTTTCATAAGCATTATCGATGTTGACACGTTATAGTGTGATAGTGTTACAGAGTTGTGTCTTGTATTTATCATTTTATGGACATTTTATGGACATTTACAAAAATGTCACGTTGCGTTATGCTGAAGGGTAGCTAACGTTCGCCTTGTACTTTGCTAATGAGGCTAGTCTCCTCGTGAAGTGTAAGTGTATTTTTATTTTATGTTTCACGGCACTTTTATGTTTCACGGCACGGCACTTGTTTCACGGCATGGTGGGTTTACAGTTGTGCTGAAGTTCACACAGTGTTGTGTATGTATTCGCAGGTACGTGCTCCCAAATTATATGTAATAATGATATGTTACTGTACATGTTTAGCCCATGTGCTGTGGTGATTTGTTGTGGCTGTCAGACAGAGTCATTATAAGTTGAGCGCTCTGTAGCCATGTTATAAATGCAATAATGTATCAAATGTATGTTATAAATAGACATTTCACTTTTCAAAAAGTATTAGAGTTGCAGCCAGAGTTGTTCAACTTTTATGGAGATTGCTTGGTTTGTTTGTAATTGTAATGAAGTTTACACAGTGTTGTGTATGTTATTTGCAGAATAAACCGTGAAAGAGAAGAGCACTGTGTTCTTTGTCGATGAGATATATAAAAGCCGTTACACTTGCATTTGATAATAAACGTACTTGACTGACAATGGATGGCAATTAACCCCGTTTTTTGCTGCTATACAAAGTCTAACCTATTTAATGGTTTAATGGTTCTTTAGAACCTAAGAAAAAAGTTATTTATATAGCCATACAGGTTCCATTCATAACCTTTTAAGCATGGCTTTAATATACATTTTAAAAACATCAAATAGGGTTTAACTATCTTTAAAGCAAAGAACTTTCAATATTTAAAACTATAATTTTTTGGGAGTGTACCAAATGTTTTAGTGTGTTAGATTATTCAAAGTGAATACCTCCAACTCTTGGCGCCAACCCCTAGTCATATGACTCCCCTGCTATTTCGTGTGGAGACCCCAGGGATAAGTTACCAATTTGCAGCATTGCTAGCTAGCTACATGCGACTATAACATGTTAGATTGGTTACATTCAATAGCTAGCTAGCTAACTTCATGAAATCTGTAAGTGACCTATTTTTCCCTACCTGACATTTTAAATAGCTTAGGTGTCAAAAATATATTTTCTTTATGAAACTGCAACTGGACCGTGAAAAATGTAGTGTAGGCAAGGTAACCTGGCTAGGTTAGCTAGCTAGGAATTTCTGGCAATGAGCTAGCTAGCTAGCTTGTCAGGCAGCCTTAAAAGCTAGCAAGATGCATATCGGACTTATAGCAAGTGCTGAAAACTGAAATGGTTTGCTGTCCACTAACATTTGTGAGCTAAATCAAGGAGCTTGTTCTTTGTGATTGCTAGCTAGCTATCAAAGTTAACGTCTTTAGTGTTAAGGGTTGCGTCAATTCGAATCTGGTTTCAGAACAGGTATGACACTGAGTCACCGATTTGTATACTATGTACTTTTTATTAGCTAAGCAATAAGTGGTAAATGCAATTTTCGTATACGGGTTCGCTGTAACACCACGCAGGGTAGAACAGAGAACTAGCCAACACACTAACGGTATCTTCTTTAATACTCTGACAGAAGTAGTTCCTGCTTCTGAGCTGGCCTATCACAGAGTAGAGACTGGGCGTGGTTTAAACTCACTCAGCCTATTGTTGATTGTTGGTGCACGAACTGGTCCCAGCCCCTAGGCGCTTCAGCGGTCAGGCGTTGTAGCTGTGTAGAATATCTATGCGCTCATACTCTCGATAGAGTTTTCACACACCTGGCTCCTGTTATCTAATAAAAGACTGTTTGTTCTCTACACTACGTTCTGTATGTGTCCCCCGCAACTCATTGCACAGTTCCGTTTTTTATGTTATTCTGTATTTGTCCATCAAGAGAAAGGCCCATGGCCCTGAAACTGTTAACAATGTCTCAAGTCAGCTATGTTGCATAACACATACAGCATTGTGTACATACAGCACACACAAGCCAACAGCAAATAATATTTAATCACATATGATATGGTAACGGGCTATAGTGCATAACACTGAACCTCACATTAGCTGCCCAAGTAAAATGAGCAGGTGTACTAGCTAGGAGCTAGCTACTCACTATCTAGTTCTCATTTTTCTTTTAGGTTGTGTGAGCTAACTTAGCTGGCAAGGGGCCACTACTGAGGACGCTAGCTATTAAAAGGTGAGGTCTGTAGTTAGCTAACTATAGCTAACGCAATTTAATAAACGTTTTATGTTTGTAGCTGTCTTAACAGTGCTATGTAAATGTGTGCTTGGATAGTGTTAACTTACCTAGCTAAATAATGAGTTAGCTTGGCAAACATTTGCATGTAGCTGACGTTACTGTGTAGACGAGAAGGCGGGAAGAGTGTCTGCCACTTGCCATTTAAGGTAAAGTCTCCCTCTACTTTTTTGTTGTTAAAAATCGTAGTATCACAAACAACTGTTTTAGTACAGCATGTCATAATGTTGTATGCCATTCCCCTGTTGACCTTCCTGACAGTAAGACCTGCTCCTCTCCATTACCCAACATACAGCCCACAGTAACTTCAATGCTATTTATATTTTAATGTTAACAATACCTTCATAAACACAACCAAATATACAGTATAAGAATGTTTAATTACTGTTAGAATGTTGCTTTTAGCTTGAATCGAGGCCCAACACGCCTTGTTAACTGTTAAGTGCTGGTACAGAGATCATATAATCACTTAACCATGACAATCAATTAAATGAAAATATTTTGTATTATTCAATATTAATAGATATTCTTACCTGACAATTTAACGTGTTCTGCACTGTTTATGATTTAAAAAATATCTCAAGCTACTTTTTGAATATTTTCATGCCTCACAGGTGCTTTTTACATTTATTTTTGTATAAATTTATAAGGTTTAGCAACATTATCTCTTCCCACCAAAAAGCAAGAAAGTGTTGGTTACTTTTTGCATTTCCATCTCCTGACCTAGTCAGCCATTATAATTATGCTTTAAAAGTTAGTGGTATTAGCTGAGACATAACCAATATCCCGATCTGTATGGAGTCTTAGTTATCCAAAACTAATATAGTGTTTTTGATATTGGATAAAAAAACGTACTCTTTTTTTCAGCAGCCAATAGGCTATTAAAATTAGGTGAAATCCATATGTTATGGTCACTTTTCTGTGGTTACAGATGGCCTATTTGGGATTGAAAGGTGGCTGTGATGTGAAAGAGTGTGTGGAGGATCATGGCACACATGACCTTTCAAAGACCATGAACTGGAGGGGAATGCCAACTGCAGCTGCCAACTGCAGCTCAAAGGGATAGTTAATTGTAAGTTAATGTTATACTGTTGCCAAAGTCCTTCATGAATACTAGAAAGCATAGAAAGAAACTTCTAAATTAACCAAATAAACCCCCATTTTCATCTAAAGCTGCAGTGTGGAGAAACCGACTCACGTTCAGTGCAACTAACAAAGAAGTGGGGGAAAAAGCTGTGTTTTTTTGTTTTTCCTTGGTTTGTGTGACCAACTTGCACCAAATTTCCTGAAGATGTTCAGGAAGATGATCATCTTCAGGAAGATGAACGCTGCTTCAGGTAAGTTACTCAACCTAATGATGAATATTTAAAAAAACATGGCATTTATATGATGAATACAGATTAGGGTCCTAAATACTGAAATTGTCCTTCAACTGCTGTAATTTGAATTCCTAACTTTTGAATCAGATTGTTACCTGGTCCTGTCCGGACCAACCAAATGTGGGGCTGTAGCTCAAGAAGAGTCGCATTGTAGTTTTATCAAATTTTTATCAAATCAATCACATGCGCCGAATAAAACAGCTGTGGACCTTACTGCAGGGGTGGGCAACTCCAGTCCTCGAGGGCCTGATTGGTATCACACTTTTCCTCCATCCCTAGCAAACAGATGATTAATCAAATTGCATTCTAAACTGAAGATCATGATTAGGTGATTATTGAAGTCAGGTGTGTTAGCTGGTGCAAAACTGTGATACCAATCAGGCCCTCGAGGACTGGAATTTCCCACCCCTGCCTTACAGTGAAATGCTTACTTATGAGCCTCTAACCAACAGTGCAGTTTAAAAAAAAAATAAGGCCAAGAGATAAAAGTAACGAGCAATTAAAAAGCAGCAGTAAAAAATAACAATATATACAAGGGGGTGCCGGTACAGAGTCAATGTGCGGGGGCACCGGTTAGTTGAGGTAGTGTGTACATGTAGGTAGAATTATTAAAGTGACTATCCATAGATGACAACAGAGAGTGTGTGGGGGGGGGGGGGTGCTCCGGCACCGCTTGCCATGCGGTAGCAGAGAGAACAATCTATGACTTGGGTGGCTGGAGTCTTAGACAATTGTCCTGGCACCACACGGCCAGTTCTCTGACCTCCTCCCTATAGGCTGTCTCGTTGTTGTTGGTGATCAGGCCTACCACAAATGTAATGATGGTGTTGGAGTCGTGCCTGGCCGTTCATGAGTGAACAGGGAGTACAGCAGGGGGCTGAGCACGCACCCCTGAGAGGCCCCTGTGTTGAGGATCAGCGTGGCAGATGTGTTGTTACCTACCCTTACCACCTGGGGGTGGCCCGTCAGGAAGTCCAGGATCCAGTTGCAGAGGGAGGTGTTTAGTCCCAGGGTCCTTAGCTTATGGATGAGCTTTGAGGGCACCATGGTGTTGAACACTGAGCTGTAGTCAATGAATAGCATTCTCACATAGGTGGTCCTTTTGCCCAGGTGGGAAAGGGCAGTTTGGCGCACAATAGAGATTGTATCATCTGTGGATCTGTTAGGGTGGTATGCATATTGGAATGGGTCTAGGGTTTCTGGGATGATGGTGTTGATGTGAGCCATGACCAGCCTTTCAAAGCACTTCATGGCTAAAGACGCAAGTGCTACAGGTCGGTTGTCATTTAGGCAGATTACCTTAGTGTTCTTTGGCACAGGCACTATAGTGGTCTGCATAAAACATGTTGGTATTACAGACTCGGACAAGGAGAGATTGAAAATGTCAGTGAAGACACTGTTGTGAATGTCAGTGAAGACACAGTTGGTCAGCGCATGCTCGCAGTACACGTCCTGGTAATCCAGCCTTGTGAATGTTGACCTGTCTAAAGGTCTTACTCACATCAGCTGCGGAGAGCGCGATCACACAGTCTTCCGGTATAGCTGGTGCTGTCATGCATGTTTCAGTGTTATTTGCCTCGAAGCGAGCATAGAAGTAGTTTAACTCGTCTGGTAGGCTCGTCACTGGGCAGCTCTCGGCTGTACATCCCTTTGTAGTCTGTAATGGTTTGCAAGCCCTGCCCCATCCGACGAGCATCAGAGCAGGTGTAGTACGACTCTATTTTAGTCCTGTATTGATGCTTTGCCTGTTTGATGGTTCGTCGGAGGGCATAGCGTCGGAGGGCATAAGCTTCCGGGTTAGAGTCCCACTCCTTGAAAGCTGCAGCTCTAGCCTTTAGCTCAGTGCGGATGTTACCTGTAATACATGGCTTCTGGTTGGGGTATATATGCACAGTCACTGTAGGGACGACGTCATCGATGCACTTATTGATGAAGCCAATGACAGATGTGGTGTACTCCCCAATGATATTGGAGGAATCCCGGAACATATTTGTCTCTGCTAGCAAAACAGTCCTGTAGTTTAGCATCTGCTTCATCTGACCACTTTTTTTTATTGATCTAGTCACTGGTGCTTCCTGCTTTAATTTTTGCTTGTAATCAGGAGGATGGAATTATGGTAAGATTTGCCAAATGGAGGGCGAGGGATATCTTTGTATGTGTCTCTGTGTGTGGAGTATAGGTGGTCCAAAGTTCTTTTCACCCTGGTTGCACATTTAACATGCTGATAGAAATTTGGTAGAACTGATTTAAGTTTCCCTGCATTAAAGTCCCCGGCTACTAGGAGTGCCACCTCTGGGTGAGCATTTATTTTGCTTGTAAACCAAATGTACAAATCTCAGTCCAACCCTGTCTTTATTGTTGTATCATTTTTTTCACACGGGCAGAGAAAGTGTCTCTTGGAATTTGCGGCCCAAATGAGGCTTTCTTAAAGCAGACCTCCGGTTTCATTGTCAGTGCAACCTTGTTCCGGCTAGAATAAGAGAACCTTTGCTGAGTTGTTTGCTAAAATGCGGTTAAAAGGTGGGTCACTTCTGGCTGAGTTACGGCTGCTGCATCTGGACATGTGTTGTCGAGTGAACTAGCCGTGTCAGTTCGCACAAACTATAGCTGGCCTTGTTGAGTTATCTAGCTAACGTTGGCAAGTTAGCGCTTTAGCATGGGAGCTAACGTTGGCAAAGTGGTTTATTTTTTCAACAAGCTTGCGTTAAGTAGTAAAGGAAACACTTGTGTTTGAACCACTGAGTTGGCTGTCATTCTTTGTAAGTGTACTTTTCTTTGTCTAATTATACGGCCCTCGCTGTATTTATCGCTGTTGGCATACTCTGTCCTAGTTTCAAGCCATGTTTGTAGCTAGCTACCGAGGCTAATACAATGAAGCAGAATGACTCTTGACATTTTGGTCAGAATGCTGATGATTTGTTCAGGAATCGGCTTTGGAAATCATTCGCGAGTCACATGCTGTAATATGTTGGGAATTTATTATTTTTAAGGAATCAATTATTTTTTGAGTGGATCAGCGCATGCTCGCAGTACACGTCCTGGTAATCCATCTGGCCCTGCAGCCTTGTGAATGTTGACCTGTGTGTAATTTATGTATTTTTAACATTTTATAATGGTTGTTAATTTCGTAAAATGTGAAACAAACTGAAATTAGAAACTTAGCCTCTTACATTAACTGCAGTAAAATATTTAGAATGGTAAATTATTTTGCTAGCTAAATCTGACCAGAAAAGTTCAAATTACATGATCTTGAATTGATTATGAATGGTTAAAAATATGAAGAATAGTCTCTTTTTTAATTTTTTATAATGATTTATATAATCATAGCCTACTGTAATAAGGTTACATTATGCCAGGTACAGCCCTTTAAAAATGCTAAAGGGTCCATTTGGCTACAACTACACTTGCAGCTCAATTCTGATCTTTTGCCCAATTATTGGCAAAAAAGCTGATCTGATTGGTCAAAATACCAATTACAGTGCCTTGCGAAAGTATTCGGCCCCCTTGAACTTTGCGACCTTTTGCCACATTTCAGGCTTCAAACATAAAGATATAAAACTGTATTTTTTTGTGAAGAATCAACGACAAGTGGGACACAATCATGAAGTGGAACGACATTTATTGGATATTTCAAACTTTTTTAACAAATCAAAAACTGAAAAATTGGATGTGCAAAATTATTCAGCCCCTTTACTTTCAGTGCAGCAAACTCTCTCCAGAAGTTCAGTGAGGATCTCTGAATGATCCAATGTTGACCTAAATGACTAATGATGATAAATACAATCCACCTGTGTGTAATCAAGTCTCCGTATAAATGCACCTGCACTGTGATAGTCTCAGAGGTCCGTTAAAAGCGCAGAGAGCATCATGAAGAACAAGGAACACACAAGGCAGGTCCGAGATACTGTTGTGAAGAAGTTTAAAGCCGGATTTGGATAAAAAAAGATTTCCCAAGCTTTAAACATCCCAAGGAGCACTGTGCAATCGATAATATTGAAATGGAAGGAGTATCAGACCACTGCAAATCTACCAAGACCTGGCCGTCCCTCTAAACTTTCAGCTCATACAAGAAGAAGACTGATCAGAGATGCAGCCAAGAGGCCCATGATCATTCTGGATGAACTGCAGAGATCTACAGCTGAGGTGGGAGACTCTGTCCATTGGACAACAATCAGTCGTATATTGCACAAATCTGGCCTTTATGGAAGAGTGGCAAGAAGAAAGCCATTTCTTAAAGATATCCATAAAAAGTGTTGTTTAAAGTTTGCCACAAGCCACCTGGGAGACACACCAAACATGTGGAAGAAGGTGCTCTGGTCAGATGAAACCAAAATGGAACTTTTTGGCAACAATGCAAAACGTTATGTTTGGCGTAAAAGCAACACAGCTCATCACCCTGAACACACCATCCCCACTGTCAAACATGGTGGTGGCAGCATCATGGTTTGGGCCTGCTTTTCTTCAGCAGGGACAGGGAAGATGGTTAAAATTGATGGGAAGATGGATGGAGCCAAATACAGGACCATTCTGGAAGAAAACCTGATGGAGTCTGCAAAAGACCTGAGACTGGGACGGAGATTGTCTTCCAACAAGACAATGATCCAAAACATAAAGCAAAATCTACAATGGAATGGTTCAAAAATAAACATATCCAGGTGTTAGAATGGCCAAGTCAAAGTCCAGACCTGAATCCAATCGAGAATCTGTGGAAAGAACTGAAAACTGCTGTTCACAAATGCTCTCCATCCAACCTCACTGAGCTCGAGCTGTTTTGCAAGGAGGAATGGGAAAAAATGTCAGTCTCTCGATGTGCAAAACTGATAGAGACATACCCCAAGCGACTTACAGCTGTAAACGCAGCAAAAGGTGGCGCTACAAAGTATTAACTTAAGGGGGCTGAATAATTTTGCACGCCCAATTTTTCAGTTTTGGATTTGTTAAAAAAGTTTGAAATATCCAATAAATGTCGTTCCACTTCATGATTGTGTCCCACTTGTTGTTGATTCTCCACAAAAAAATACAGTTTTATATGTTTATGTTTGAAGCCTGAAATGTGGCAAAAGGTCGCAAAGTTTAAGGGGGGCGAATACTTTCGCAAGGCACTGTAATAGAAAAAAGCATCAGAATTGGGCTACCTTTGTAAACGAGGCCATATAGATGGATACATGTTGTATCCCACATGGGTTTTTCTATGTCTGGCCCAACAGCAACACTACCTGAGGGGGCTGATTTCCCAATGAATACTGTCCAGGATGTGGAGGCAGGCAATAGAGCAAAAGTTACTCAAAACAGCGGTAGGTGCTCTGAAAGGGATGTTTTACAAAAAAATATTTATTGTACTATTTTATTAATTAGTCCAGTGTTTATATACAGTGCTTTTGGAAAGTATTCAGACACCTTGACCTTTTTCCACATTTTGTTACGTTACAGCCTTATTCTAAAATGGGTTAAATAAAAAAAATCATCAATCTACACACAATACCTCATAATGACAAAGCGAAAACAGGATTTTATACATGTTTGCACATTTATTAAAATTTAAAACAGAAATACCTTATTTACATAAGTATTCAGACCATTTGCAATGACACTCAAAATTGAGCTCGGGTGCATCCTGTTTCCATTGATCATCCTGTGTGGTAAATTCAATTGATTGGACATGATTTGGAAAGGCACACACCTGTCCAAATAAGGTCCCACAGTTAACCATGCGTGTTAGCGCAAAAACCTAGCCATGAGGTCAAAGGAATTGTCCGTAGAGCTCCAAGACAGGATTGTGTCGAGCACAGATCTGGGGAAGGATACCAAAAAATTGCTCCAGCGTTGATGGTCCCCAAGAACACAATGGCCTCCATCATTCTTAAATGGAAGAAGTTTTAACCACCAAGAATCTTCTTAGAGCTGGTCACCTGGCCAAACTGAGCAATCGGGGGAGAAGGGCGTTGGTCAGGAAGGTGACCAGGATCTTGAATGGTCACTCTGATAGAGCTCCAGAGTTCCTCTGTGAAGGTTGAATAACCTTCCAGAAGTACAACCATCTTTGTAGGACTACAACAATCAGGCCTTTATGGTAGAGTGGCCAGACTGAAGCCACTCCTCAGTAAAAGTCACATGACAGCCCACTTGGAGTTTGCCAAAAGGCACCTAAAGGACTCTCAGACCATGATAAACAAGATTTTCTGGTCTGATGAAACCGAGATTGAACTCTTTGGCCAGAATGCCAAGTGTCACGTCTGGAGGAAACCTGGCACCATCCCTACGGTGAAGCATGGTGGTGGTGGCAGCATCATGCTATGGGGATGTTTTTCAGCGGCAGGGCCTGGGAGACTTGTTGGGATCGAGGGAAAGATGAACAGAGCAAAGTACGGCGAGATTATTGATGAAAACCTGCTCCAGAGCTCTCAGGACCTTAGACTGCGGCGAAGGTACACCTTCCAACAGGACAACGACTCTATGCACACAGCCAAGACAATGCAGTTGTGGCTTCGGGACAATTCTCTGAATGTCTTTGAGTGTCCCAGCCAGCCTGCTCTTGAACCCGATCGAACATCTATGAAGAGACCTGAAAATAGCTGTGCAGCAACGCTCCCCATCCAACCTGACATAGCTTGACAGGATCTGCAGAGAAGAATGGGAGAAACTCCCCAAATACAGGTGTGCCAAGCTTGTCGCATCATACCCAAGAAGACTCGAGGCTGTTATCACTGCCAGAGGTGCTTCAAGAAAGTAAAGGGTCTGAATACTTATGTAAATGTTCTATTTCCATTTAGTTATTTAATTTTTTGAAATATTTTCTTAACCTTCTTTTGTTTCGTCATTATGGGGTATTGTGTGTAGACTGACTTTCCGAATGCACTGTATTCAGATTTAGAAAACTTAAATGTCCT
The DNA here is from genome assembly GCF_002021735.2 of Oncorhynchus kisutch. Taxonomy (NCBI): domain Eukaryota; kingdom Metazoa; phylum Chordata; class Actinopteri; order Salmoniformes; family Salmonidae; genus Oncorhynchus; species Oncorhynchus kisutch. The sequence goes on from NC_034193.2 coordinate 25,848,724, forward strand.
CAGAGGCAAATCATTTAGCAGCAGTCATAAAACATATACAATTTAAAATAATAAGCAAAGGATATTTGCAAGCAACTAGGCAGGGTAAGGGCAGTTTGATAGTGCTATGTGCAATTAGTTCAACATTTTGTTAAGTTACAAAATTGCATTCAGAATAAAAGAGTGCTTGACCCTATTTTGTTTACCTTAGGTTGTCTGTACCTGCGGCCAGAGGGAAGGATCTGGATTTCGGATTGGAGTGGATGGGAAGAGTCAACCAATACCAATATAATACCAAAAAGTGTGCATGCTAGCAACCAAGTTTTCAAGATGGAGCACTTTCAGTCCAGAGCCAAAGGTATGATGATGCAAAATGATCATTGCGTATAATTAGCATCATTATGCTTTTTGCTCTGTAATGCAATCATTGTCCTGGGGACCCAAAGAAGTGTACTTTTTTGTTTCTGCCCTAACACCCCCACATATTATTTAAATTAAGAAACTCATCAAACCTTGAATTGAATAAGGTATGTGAGTACTGCTGTACTGAAAGTTCTCTATCTTTGGTCCCAGGATGACAGCCCAATTGAAAACCACATTTTACAGCCTACTTACTGTAGGTCACACTTCACACCCATTTGGGAAAACACCTGGGTCCCATGCGGGTACTAAAAGTGTGGTAACCCACATGGCCCCCTGGTTTTAGCCCAGGTGGGTTAAAGAAGGCTTAACACTTGGGGCCAATGTCAGATAACCACAAGGAGCCCACACAGTTTTGTCCTTAGTGTCCACACTGGCCCCACATATGGTTGCCATGTTGCGATTTATCTGGGTTCATGTTGGGCTTCACAATTTATAAAGTCCAACATGGCAACCACGTGTGGGGACAACATGTATAATGAGGATTCAACTTTTTGGGGCCCTTGTGGTTTTCCTACATGGGGGCCCAAAATGTTTATAAAAATTACAATCCCCCCTCACATGTTACTGTCAAGTTCAACACAGCAAAAACAATATATTTGGGCTACACTGCACATTATACACTTTCTGCCTGTGGACATCTGTTCTACAATGTGCCAGCAAAAGTGAGAGAGGGAAAGTGTGTGGTGTTCCTTTCCCCTTTACAGTGGCATCCAGTTTAAGCCAGGCCCAGCTCCAGCTACACTTTTTCCCTGAATCCACTTGTTTAAAAGTGCAACGCCTCATTTTCACCTAATTCTCTCATTCTGAAAATTAACCACATACTGTCGAGGGAAAACATTAGTTTACAGATAATGGTTAGCTAGTTAACATTTCACACAGATTGCCAGGGTCCAGTAAGTAACTGAGTTATAACTTGAACCAGCAAGGAGTTGTATACCAGCTAATACTATAGCCAATTGGTTAGGTTACTAATGTTAGCTCATCTGATGTTGTAACATTAGCTAGCTAACGTTAGCTGTCTGACTTTATTAGCAAGCAAATTTTCACACCATAAACTCAATTATTTGATCAGATGAGTTGACTATTGTTGCTCAAAATTTCTCTGACTAGCTAATAGAGAATTCGATCCAGCTAGCAAGATACTTAACAATGCTAATACTTGTTCCTCCACACATTTTCCCTCACATCAAATTTTCCAAATGCCAGTTGTTTTTCAATTACAGCTCATGAAGTACTCTTCATCACCTTCTCACCTAACGTTACCTCTTCATTATCGTTCAGCGGACGCGCTGCTGTAACTGCCTTTCTACTCTATGCAGGTCTTTCCATGGTGCGCGCTGATGCTGTAAACGAATCACGTAGGCCACCTATTTTGGACTCAAGACGGGAAATTTCTAGACTAGTTTGCAGCCCTGGTGTCTGGGTGTCCTCAATTTGCAGGGGGCAGACAAGTTTTCTGTCACTCAGTCAGCGGCAGGGTAGCGGTTAGAGCGTTGGACTAGTAACCGGAAGGTTGCAAGTTCAAATCCCCGAGCTGACAAGGTACAAATCTGTCGTTCTACCCCTGAACAGGCAGTTAACCCACTGTTCCTAGGCCGTCATTGAAAATAAGAATTTGTTCTTAACTGACTTGCATAGATAAATAAAGGTAAAATTGCAAAGTTCATACTTTTTTCCCATACCCTCACCCACTTGTTAGATATTATGCACATTGATAGCTTGCTAGTCTAGCAAAATGTCATTTGATTTATAATAGTAACAGGCTAACCAGTCTGGTTCCAGAGCATTTCATATTATTCAGAAAGTAAATCAAAGATTATTCTGAAATCCAAATCCAAGAGGTTAAAGTTATGGGGAAGGGTTAGCTAAAATAGTTAGGGTTAGCTAAAATTGTTTAGGATTAGCAAAGATGCTAAGTAGTTGCAAAGTAACTAAAAAGTAGTAAGTAGTTGAAAAGGTGTAAAAGTGATGATAAGGTTATATGGATTTATGTTAGGCTTTTTGGTGGACCCCTGTGGGCAAATGTGTGATAACCCATGTCAACCCCAGGTTTTAGCCCATGTTGTTTAAAGGGTTCGTTGTCTCTTCCACGGGACAGTTGAGCTAACGTAGGCTAATGCGATTTAGCATGAGGTTGTAAGTATCAAGAACATTTCCCAGGACACAGACATATCTGATATTGGCAGAAAGTTTAAATTATTGTTAATCTAACTGCACTATCCAATTTACAGTAGCTATTATAGTGAAAGAATATCATGCTATTGTTTGAGAGTGGACAATTTTGAACATGAAGAGTTACTAAATAACAAATTAGGCACATTTGGGCAGTCCTGATACAACATTTTGAACAGAAATGCAATGGTTCTTTGGATCAGTCTAAAACCTTGCACATACACTGCTGCCATCCAGTGGCCAAAATCGAAATTGCACCTGGGCTGGAATAATACATTATGGCCTTTCTCTTGCATTTCAAAGATGATGGTACAAAAAAATGCAAAAGAACGGTTGTTTTTTTCCTTTCTATTGAACTTTTACCAGATCTATTGTGTTATGTTCTCCTACATTCCTTTCACATTTCCACAAACTTCAAAGTGTTTCCGTTCAAATGGTACCAAGAATATGCATATCCTTGCTTCAGGGCCTGAGCTACAGACAGATAGATTTGGGTCATTTTAGGCAAAAATTTTAAAAGGGGGTGGATCCTTAAGAGGTGAACGTTATTTTTGCACACATGTTGCCTTATGCAATTGATCAATGTCTATAATGGCCACTATAATAGAGCAAAAATAGAATACCTGTTTGTTTCATTCTATTTCTAATTGAAGATGTTATGCATGTGGTCACAAGCGTTCTATTATAAAGGCTGTCATGGCTAACTGTAGTGTATTATTTTTTCAGTTAAGTCTAGGCAACAGATAACATTGGATTGCTTTCTTTAATTTTTTTGCTGGGAGTTAGGTTCACATTAACCACTTTATTTTACACACAGAGACTGATCATGTCAATCGTATTCGTTGTTGTTTAATTAGTTAAATCCTGCATTCCCCTAGCTGCATTTCCCAAAAGGGATTTTTTTTTGCATGTTTCAGTGGAACAAAAAAAAAGTGTCACCTTTTTGGGCCCTCACCAGTTTTCATGCACGAGACACACACACCCCTCCACGCACTGCTCCTAGTCCCCCCCCCCCCCCCCCCCCCTATAAACGTACAGAGAGAGGTCTTTTGACAACATCTACTTAGGCATATTAAAACACAAAAAAATATTCAGATCACATCTGTAAATTGACAGTTGTGATCTGAATATTTTTTTGTGTTTTAATATGCCTAAGTAGATGTCGGCACACCCCTACTAAGGCACTAAAGTTACACTGCAAAAAAACGTGGCGAAACAATGAACCTTTTCTCCTGAATAAAAAATATATTATTTTTGAGGGGGAAATCCAATGCAACACATTGCTGAGTACCACTCCATATTTTCAAGCATAGTGGTGGCTGCATCATGTTATGGCTATGCTTGTAATCGTTAAAGGGCAATTTAACCCTGGCTCTGGCGTTGTTTACTTCGAACAACCAACACACAGTAATCTCAGAACTTCTCTAGGCAAGATTATTTTTGAAAACATTTGTTTTTCACTGTTTGTCATCATGCCCATGTGGTATTCTGTGCCTGGCTGTGCTAATTACAAACAAGCACAAGCATGAGTTATCTTTCAACTTTCTACTTACCAGAGATTAACATTTACATTTTATTCATTTAGCAGACGCTCTTATTGTGCTCCGCCCTCAACTTCCGGACTTGTCTCCGTGCTGTTTTGCTGTTTGTTGCTACTTGGCTATCTGCCCAACTTTGGTTTTTACTATTAATACATTCACAAACATAGTTTTTTTTCCTCGCTCAACTTTTTTCATTCAACTTTCTTTTTTTTTCTCCGGACGCTTCATCCAGACATGATTCTACAGGACCTCCACCAGCCTAAAATAGCTAATTAGTAACATTAACACTATGCCATCTAATTGCAGTTGCTGTACTCATAATATACAGGAAAACTATCGCCTTATGGTGAGGATAGCCATGTTGCAAGCACAGTTTCAGATGCAATCGTTAGGCAAGGGCAATTTAAGTGTAGGAAAGGATGAAACCGCGTCTGTGCCACCAGTAAGTACAGATAGTAGTGTAAATCCCCCCCGTAAGTCCCCACAGCTGGACAATTTTCTAAAGGCTTCTGGAAAGAAATGCTGTCGGCATGCTCAACCGGTGTCGCTCATTCAGCCGACAGAACCTTTCAACCGGTTCTCCCCATTAAGCAACAAGTCGGAGTCAGAGGCCGAGCCTTCTCAGGTCTCCACGGGGTCTGAGCCTCCGACCATTAGCTCTGACAAATTTAAAACCTCAGTCATTGGCGACTCCATTACCCGCAATATTAGACTTAAAAAGAATCATCCAGCGATCCTACACTGTTTACCATGGTGCAGGGCTACCGATGTAAAGGATAATCGGAAGATGGTGCTGGCTAAGGCTAAAACAGGCGAGTGTAGAGAGCATAGGATTATTGTTATCCACGCTGGCGACATTAGGGTGAAACAGTCAGAGGTCACCAAGCGCAACAGCTTCAGCGTGTAAATCAACTAGAAAGTGTCGGCATCGTAATGGTCTCTAAACCTCTCCCATTTAGGGGGAGTGAAGAGCTCTACAGCACAGTCTCACAACTCAATTGCTGGTTGAAAATTGTTTTCTAACCCTCCCAAAAGATTGAATTTGTGGGTGAGTCCCATCTTTCTGGGACACAAACAGGACCAAAAGTTGAGCGAGGAAAAAAACTAAGATGTTGGTGAATGTATTAAGAGTAAAAACCAAAGTTTGGCACAAACAGGACCAAGCCTGGCCTGCTGAGGAGTTACGGACTCATCCTAGTTGGAGGGGTGCTCTTATCTTATCTATGAACATAGACAGGGCTCTAACTCCTCTAGCTCCACAATGAGAGAGGGTGCAGGCCAGGCAGCAGGCTGTTAGTCAGCTCAGCTATCCCCATTGAGACTGTCCGTGCCTCGATCTAGGTTGAATAATAAACATCTGCATTTTGAAAGAGTATTTTTATCATTATTTTATTAACAAAAGCATAAAGATGCTGATAAAGAAATACAGTACTGTACAGTATATGCTTTATCCAACATTTTGCTGTTGCATGAGGTCGCCCACACGCACTTTCATCATTTTGTTAATAAAGCACGAAGATAGAAAATAGTCATAAAGTTTCCCCAAGTAAAATGCAATTATGCCAGAGCTCCGTTAAATATTTGGGGCATGACATTACTTCTAAGGGTCACGCCCTCTCCAAAGATAGATTAGAGGCAAATAAGCAGCACATGCTGTCTTTTTTGGGTGTGGCTGGTCTGTGGTTGAAAGACTATGCAGAGATAGTTCAACCGCTGCAGGATTGTATTGATGGGAGAAAGATGCGAAGGGTGCGAGTGAAGTTGTGGTCTGGAAGGATGAGGCTGAGATGACATTGGTAAAATGGAGACAAACATGTCTACCCCTTGCTTGGGTTTGCCAGACCATAATAAACCCTTCCATCTCTTTATTTCAGAGACAAGTGTGTTTGTCAGCAGTTTTGACACAGTATCATGGTGTGGGATATTGACCTGTTGGTTATTATTCTAAACGATTGGATAATGTGATCAGGGGAATGGTTTCCTGTTTGAGATCGGTAGTGGCTGCTACTGAGGCTGTTTTGGAATGTTCTAATATTGTGGCTATGTCTCCCCTAACCTTCGATATCCGATGTTACTCTGAAACGATGTACAATTCTTAACCCTTCTCCCTACAGCAGATGCCGGTGAAGATGACTGATGTAGCTATTGAAATTGACTCTAGCCCTAGATTGGACTTGAGAGACACCCCGTTAGACAATCCAGGCTGAGGTTTTGTAGATGGGTCTGCTCAGAGAAATGGAAAGGGGGATCAATTAGTTGGTTCTGCTGTTGTAACTGTTTTGGAAGCTGGAGAGTGCTCGACTCCCTTCACACTTATCAGCCCAGGCGGCAGAACGTTTTGGCCTGACTAGAGCTTGTATTTTGGGAAAGGACTGCTCTGTTAACATTCTCACTGATAGTAGATATGCGTTCAGGGTTTTTGGATGATTTTTGTGGAAGAATAGAGGGTTGTTGACCTCGTCTGTAAAACAAATTGCACACAGTAACCTTATTTTGTCTCTCTTACAGCTGCCCCCCCATCTGTTTCTATAATCAAGTGTCAAGCACATTCTTCCTCTAACGACAACATGTTTAAAGCAGACCACCATAGTCCCTGTGCCCAAGAACACTAAGTTAACCCGCCAAAACGACGAAAGACCTGTAGCACTCACGTCTGTAGCCATGAAGTGCTTTGAAAGGCTGGTCATGGCTCACATCTACACCATCATCACAGAAACTCTAGATCCACTCTAGTTTGCATACTGCCCCATCAGATCCACAGATGATGCAATCTCCATTGCACTCCACACTGCCCTTTCCCACCTGGACAAAAGGAACACCTATGTGAGAATGCTATTCTTTGACTACAGTTCAGTGTTCAACACCATAATGCCCTCAAAGCTCATCAATAAGCTAAGGGCCCTGGGACTAAACACCACCTCCCTCTGCAAATGGATCCTGGACTTCCTGACGGGCCACCCCCAGGTAGTAAGGGTAGGTAACAACACATCCGCCACGCTGATCCTCAACACACTATGAAATAACACATATGGAATCATGTAGTAACCAAAAGTGATAAACAAATCTAATTTGAGATTCTTCAAAGTAGCCACCCTTTGACAGCTTTGTACACACTTGGCATTCTCTCAACCAGCTTCATGAGGTGTGCCTTGTTAAGTTAATTTGTGGAATTTCTTTCCATCTTAATGTGTTTGAGCCAATCAGCTGTGACAAGGTAGGGGTGGTATAACGAAGATAGCCCTATTTGGTAAAAGACCTGTTCCATATTATCGCAAGAACAGCTCAACTATGCAAAGAGAAATGACAGTCCATCATTACCTTAAGACATGAAGGTCAGTCAATCCAGAAAATTAAGAACTTTGAAAGTTTCTTCAATTGCAGTCGCAAAAACCATCAAGGGCTATGATGAAACTGGCTCTCATGAGGACCACCACAGGAAAGGAAGACCCAGAGTTACCTCTGCTGCAGAGGATAAGTTCATTAGAGTTTCCATACTCAGAAATTGCAGCCCAAATAAATGCTTCACAGAATTCAAGTAACAGACACATCTCAACATCAACTGCAGATCATCGGTTCACCTACTCTGCTTCTCAAAAAGACAAGCCGGTTGGAACCAAAAATCTCACATTTGGACTCATCAGACCAAAGGACTGACTCGCACTGGTGTAATGTCCATTGGTCGTGTTTTTTGGCACAAGCAAGGCTCTTCTTATTATTTGTGTCCTTTAGTAGTGATTTCTTTGCATGCAAATCGACCATGAAGGACTGATTCACACAGTCTCCTCTGAGCAGTTGATGGTGGGATGTGTCAGTTACTTGAACTCTGAAGCATTTATTTGTGACTGACCGGCTCAAATCGGTGTTAAGTAGCAAAATTTGAAATGGTCTTTTTTACATTGGATAAAAGTAGAGACTCAGAGTTACAAAATGGTATATCATACACTGCATTATTTAGGAACAATGGGAAAGTAATTCTGCCTTGAAAGTTGCTAAACTTGTAAACTCACTTTTGAGAAAATGGCCTTTGAATGTTTTGGTACCAACTGGAGAGCTCTCCAATTCTTATGGATGAGGGGCAGTATTGAGTAGCTTGGATGAATAAAGTGCCCAGAGTAAACTGCCTGCTACTGAGGCTCAGAAGCTAGGATATGATTTGGAAGAAAACACTCTGAAGTTTCTAAAACTGTTTGAATGATGTCTGTGAGTATAACAGAACTCGTATGGCAGGCAAAAAACAGAGAAGAAATCTAACCAGGAAGTGGGAAATCTGATATTTGAAGGTGTTCGAAGTCTTTGCCTATCCAATATACAGTGTCTATGGGGTCATACTGCACTTCCTAAGGCTTCCACTAGATGTCAACAGTTTTTAGAACCTTGTTTCAGGCTTCTACTGTGAAGGGGGAGAGAATAAGAGCTGTTTGAGCTTAGTCATGTGCGTGGCCGTGAGAGCTAGCTGCGTTCCTTTTAATTTCTAACGACAATGGAATTGTCCGGTTGGAATATTATTGAAGATTTATGATAAAAACATCTTAAAGATTGATTCTATACATCGTTTGACATGTTTCTACGAATTGTAATGGAACTTTTTGACTTTTCGTCTGGCCTGTGCCTCGTGAATTTGGATTTGTGAACTAAATGCGCAAACAAAAAGGAGGTTTTTGGACATAAATGATGGACTTTATCGAACAAAACAAACATTTATTGTGGAACTGGGATTCCTGGGAGTGCATTCTAAGGAAGATCATCAAAGGTAAGTGAATATTTACAACGCTATTTCTGACTTACCGACTCCGACCCACAACATGGCGGGTATCTGTATGGCTTGTTTTTGTGTCTGAGCGCTGTACTCAGATTATTGCATGGTGTGCTTTTTCCGTAGAGCTTTTTTGAAATCTGACAGCGGTTGCATTAAGGAGAGGAATATCTTTAATTCCATGTATAACACTTGTATTTTCATCAACATTTATGATGAGTATCTCTGTAAATTGACGTGGCTCTCTGCAAAATCACCGGATGTTTTGGAAGCAAAACATTACTGAACATACTCCAATGTAAACTGAGATTTTTGGATATAAATATGAACTTTATCGAACAAAACATACATGTATTGTGTAAAATGAAGTCCTATGAGTGTCATCTGATGAAGCCTATCAAAGGTTAGTGATTAATTTTATCTCTATTTTGTGACTCCTCTCTTTGGCAGGAAAAATGGATGTTTTTCTGTGACTAGGTGCTGACCTAACATAATCGCATGGTATGCTTTCGCCGTAAAGCCTTTTTGAATCGTACACTGTTGTGGGATTAACAACAAGTTTTTCTTTAAAGTGGTGTATAATACTTGTATGTTTGAGGAATTCTAATTATGAGATTTCTGTTTGAATTTGGCGCCCTGCACTTTCACTGGCTGTTGTCAAATCGATCCCGTTAACGGGATTTCATCCATAAGAAGTTTTAAGCCAGCCCCACCCATCTCTTTAAGGATTCACTTGTGAGGTCATGTGCTAAACAGTGAGTAGTGTAGTAAAGATTAAGACTAAAAGTGGTAAAAGTAGTAGCCTACAATAAGGAAAAATTCCAGGTAAACAGTGTCCAGATAAAAATATTTTATAAATATTGGATGACGCTTACCCAGACATACTTGTCTAAATTTATGGGTCATGTGAAAGAAATGCTATAACCCCTAGCCACATCCAATCAAATTGTATTAGTCACATGCGTCAAATACAACAGGTGTAGACCTTACAGTGAAATGCTTACTTACGAGCCCCTAACCAACAATGCAGTTTAAAAATTAAAAATATATGGATAAGAAAGTAACAAGTAATTAAAGACCAGCATTAAAATAACAATAGCGAGACTATATACCGGGTACTTGTACAGAGTCAATGTGCAGGGGCACCGGTTAGTTGAGGTAATATGTACATGTAGGTAGAGTTAATAAAGTGACTATGCATAGATGATAACAACAGAGAGTAGCAGCGGTGTAAAAGAGGGGGGGGGGGGGCAATACAAATAGTCTAAGTAGCCATTTGATTAGGTGTTCAGGAGTCTTATTGCTTGCGGATAGAAGCTGTTTAGAAGCCTCTTGGACCTAGACTTGGCGCTCCGTTACCGCTTGCCATGCGGTAGCAGAGAGAAGAGTCTATGACTAGGGTGGCTGGAGTCTTTGACAATTTTTAGGGCCTTCCTCTGACACTGCCTGTATAGAGGTCCTGGATGGCAGGAAGCTTGGCCCCAGTGATGTACTGGGCCATTCCCACTACCCTCTGTAGTGACTTGCGGTCGGAGGCCAAGCAGTTGCCATACCAGGCAGTGATGCAACCGGCAACATGCTCTCAATGGTGCAGCTGTCGAATCTTTTGAGGATCTGAGGACCCATACCAAATCTTTTCAGTCTCCTGAGGGGGAATAGGTTTTTTCGTGCCCTTTTCACAACTATCTTGGTGTGCTTGGACCATGTTAGTTTGTTGGTGACGTGGACACCACTGCTCCACTGCAGCCCCATCAATGAGAATGGGGGTGTGCTCTGTCCCCTTTTCCTATAGTCCACAATCATCTCCTTTGTCTTGATGATGTTGAGGGAGAGGTTGTTGTCCTGGCACCACACTGCCAGGTCTTTGACCTCCTCCCTAAAGCCTGTCTCGTCGTTGTCTGTGATCAGGCCTACCACTGTTGTCAACAGCAAATTTAATGATGGTGTTGGAGTCGTGCCTGGCCGTGCAGTCATGAGTGAATATGGAGTACAGGAGGGGACTAAGCACGCCACCCTGAGGGGCCCCTGTGTTGAGGATCAGTATGTCGCATGTGTTGTTACCTACCCTTACCACCTGTGGGCGGCCCGTCAGGATGTCCAGGATCCAGTTGCAGAGGGAGGTGTTTAGTCCCAGGGTCCTTAGCTTATTGATGAGCTTTGAGGGCACTATGGTGTTGAACACTGAGCTGTAGTCACTGAATAGCATTTTCACATAGGTGTTCCTTTTGTCCAGGTGGGAAAGGACAGTGTGGATTGTAATAGAGATTGCATCATCTGTGGATCTGTTGGGGCGGTATGCAAATTGGAGTGGGACTAGGGTTTCTGGGATGATCGTGTCACTGGGCAGCTCTCTGCTGTGCTTCCCTTTGTAGTCTTTAATGGTTTGCAGGTCCTGCCACATCTGAGCGTTAGAGCCGGTGTAGTACGATTCGATCTTAGTTCTGTATTGACGCTTTGCCTGTTTGATGGTTCGTCGGCGAGGCGTAGCGGGATTTGTTATAAGCTTCCGCGTTAGAGTCCCGCTCCTTGAAAGCGGCAAGCTCTAGCCTTTAGCTCAGTGCGGATGTTGCCTGTAATTCATGGCTTCTGGTTGTGGTATATATGCATGGTCACTGTGGGGACGACGTCATCGATGCACTTATTGATGAAGCCAATGACTGATGTGGTGTACTCCTCAACACCATCGGAGGAATCCCAGAACATATTCCAGTCTGTGCTAGAAAAACAGTCCTGTAGCTTAGCATCTGCTTCATCTGACCAATTTTTTTATTGATCTAGTCACTGGTGCTTCCTGCTTTAATGTAAGCAGGAATCAGGAGGATAGAATTATGGTCAGATTTGCCAAATGGAGGGTGAGGGAGAGCTTTGTTTGTGTCTCTGTGTGTTGAGTAAAGGTGGTCCAGAGTTTTTTCCCCCCTCTAGTTACACATTTAACATGCCGTTAGAAATTTGGTAAAACCGATTTAAGTTTCCCTGCATTAAAGTCCCCGGCTACTAGGAGCGCTGCTTCTGGGTGAGTGTTTTCTTGTTTTCTTATCGCGGAATACAGCTCATTCCATGCTGTCAATAGTTCCAGCCTCTGACTGTGGTGGTATGTAAACCGCTACGAAGAATACAGATGAAAATTCTCAAGGTAGTGTTGCGGATTAATCAGAATTAGTTAGGTAACATAGATAAATAAGATGTTTTATTTATTTACGTAATATGCTTATGTGAGATACTTGTCATTAGAATGTCTCCTTTTGGACTATATTGTTGGCAGTCGCACTTTTCCCTTCTCAGCTAGGGAAAAGTCCCTTGGGGCCCAGAGAGGGGAGAGGTCAGGTTTGAACATCGTCTTCATGTGTGAATGTATCTGTTAAACCATGTGAAGGGCTCCACAATGTCTATACGCCAGTCACCCCCTCCTTTTCCCATTGGGGGGGAGGTCTCTGGAACCATTGTATTACCCATCTGATGTTGCACTTATCTTTCATAGTATATGACCTAGAGGCTCACTCCCCTCAGTGAGCTTGTCCAGGAGGGGATTGTACTTGAGATGGGAGTATCTAGAGTTGACAATTGATATATGCCATTGGATGAGGTAATGTTTTGGTACTATGAAGTACCAAAACGAGATAAAAACCTCGTTTTAGAGACCAAACTGAACGATAATTTATAGTTAATGCTATCTGGCTATGGGATACTCCTCTCTCAAGTAAATGTCTTTCTTTGGGAACTGTTCCTAAGATCTGTGGTTCATCATATAAGTTGAGAGGGGTGTATCTTGGCTATAAAAGATCTTGTTATTCTCTTATAGGCGCACTCAGAATTAATTTATAGACACTGAATTGATCTGAGAGTCAAAGGGCTATGGTGAAGCTCATATAATTCAAGTTTAAGTTTAAGTATAACTCTGACTGGTGTGTGGTTTGTAAACTCTCCTCATTTAGTAATACAGGAAATTATCACGAGAGTAGGTAGTGTGGTCTACAGTTTATCATGAAATACAGTGGCTTGCGAAATTATTCACCCCTTTGGCGTTTTTCCTATTTTGTTGCCTCACAACCTGGAATGAAAATTGATTTTGGGGGGGTTTGTTTCATTTGATTTACATAACATGCCTATCACTTTGAAGATGCAAAATTATTTTTTTTGTGTGAAACAAATGAGAAATAAGATAACTATTCAACCCCCCAAAATCAATCATTTGTAAAGCCACCTTTCTCAGCAATTACAACTGCAAGTCTCTTGGGGTATGTCTCTATAAGCTTGGCCCATCTAGCTACTGGGATTTTTGCCCATTCTTCAAGGCAAAACTGCTCCAGCTCCTTCAAGTTTGGTTCCTCTGGTGTACCAAAATCTTTAAGTCATACCACAGATTCTCAATTGGATTGACATCTGGACTTTGACTAGGCCAATCCAAGACATTTAAATGTTTCCCCTTAAACCACTCAACTGTTGCTTTCAGCAGTATGCTTAGGGTCATTGTCCTGCTGGAAGGTGAACCTACGTCCCAGTCGCAAATCTCTGGGAGACTGAAACGGGTTTCCCTCAAGGATTTCCCTGTATATAGCACCATCCATCATTTCTTCAATTTTGACCGGTTTCCCAGTCCCTGCCGTTCTCGGGGTGATAAGAGGTGTTGGGTTTGTGCCAGACATAGCGTTTTCCTTGATGGCCAGAAAGCTCAATTTTAGTCTCATCTGACCAGAGTACCACCTTCCATATGTTTGGGGAGTCTCCCACATGCCTTTTGGCGAACACCAAACGTGTTTGCTTATTTTTTTCTTTAAGCAATAGCTTTTTTTCTGGCCACTCTTCCATAAAACCCAACTCTGTGGAGTGTACGGCTTAAAGTGGTCCTATGGACAGATATTCAAATTTCCACTGTGGAGCTTTGCAGCTCCTTCAGGATTATGTTTGGTCTCTTTGTTGCCTCTGGTGAATGCCCTCCTTTCCTGGTCTGTGAGTTTTGGTGCCATATTCTTTCAATTTTTTAAATAATTGATTTAATGGTGCCCCCATGGGATGTTCAAAGTTTTTTATAACCCAACCCTGATCAGGAACAACTTTGTCCCTGGCCTGTTTGGAGAGCTCCTTGTTCTTCATGGTGCCGCTTGCTTAATGGTGTTGCAGACTCTGGGGCCTTTCAGAACAGGTATATATGTATACTGAGATCATGTGACACTTAGATTGCACACAGGTAGACTTTATTTAACTAATTATGTGACTTCTGAAGGTAATTGGTTGCACCAGATCTTATTTAGGGGCTTCATAGCAAAGGGGGTGAATACATATGCACGCACCACTTTTACATTTTAATTTTATATCATTTTTTTAAACAAGTTTTTTATTTTTATTTCATTTCACCAATTTGGACTATTTTGTGAATGTCCATTACATGAAATCCAAATGAAAATCAATTTAAATTACAGGTTGTAATGCAACAAAATAGGAAAAATGCCAGGGGGTGAATACTTTTGCAATGCACTGTACTCTACCTCAGAGTACAGTGCATTGCAATAGCTAGAGACTTCCTTAGAGCAAATCAAATCAAATCAAATCAAATTTTATTTGTCACATACACATGGTTAGCAGATGTTAATGCGAGTGTAGCGAAATGCTTGTGCTTCTAGTTCCGACAATGCAGTAATAACGAACAAGTAATCTAACTAACAATTCCAAAAAACTACTGTCTTATACACAGTGTAAGGGGATAAAGAATATGTACATAAGGATATATGAATGAGTGATGGTACAGAGCAGCATAGGCAAGATACAGTAGATGATATCGAGTACAGTATAACATATGAGATGAGTATGTAAACAAAGTGGCATAGTTAAAGTGGCTAGTGATACATGTATTACATAAGGATGCAGTCGATGATATAGAGTACAGTACATACGTATGCATATGAGATGAATAATGTAGGGTAAGTAACATTATATAAGGTAGCATTGTTTAAAGTGGCTAGTGATATATTTACATCATTTCCCATCAATTCCCATTATTAAAGTGGCTGGAGTTGAGTCAGTGTCATTGACAGTGTGTTGGCAGCAGCCACTCAATGTTAGTGGTGGCTGTTTAACAGTCTGATGGCCTTGAGATAGAAGCTGTTTTTCAGTCTCTCGTTCCCAGCTTTGATGCACCTGTACTGACCTCGCCTTCTGGATGACAGTGGGGTGAACAGGCAGTGGCTCGGGTGGTTGATGTCCTTGATGATCTTTATGGCCTTCCTGTAGCATCGGGTGGAGTAGGTGTCCTGGAGGGCAGGTAGTTTGCCCCCGGTGATGCGTTGTGCAGACCTCACTACCCTCTGGAGAGCCTTACGGTTGAGGGCGGTGCAGTTGCCATACCAGGCGGTGATACAGCCCGCCAGGATGCTCTCGATTGTGCATCTGTAGAAGTTTGTGAGTGCTTTTGGTGACAAGCCGAATTTCTTCAGCCTCCTGAGGTTGAAGAGGCGCTGCTGCGCCTTCTTCACGATGCTGTCTGTGTGAGTGGACCAATTCAGTTTGTCTGTGATGTGTATGCCGAGGAACTTAAAACTTGCTACCCTCTCCACTACTGTTCCATCGATGTGGATAGGGGGGTGTTCCCTCTGC
Organism: Oncorhynchus kisutch; assembly: GCF_002021735.2. Lineage (NCBI taxonomy): Eukaryota > Metazoa > Chordata > Actinopteri > Salmoniformes > Salmonidae > Oncorhynchus > Oncorhynchus kisutch. Next base: position 25,864,180 of record NC_034193.2, read on the forward strand.
TGTTTCCTGAAGTCCACAATCATCTCCTTAGTTTTGTTGACGTTGAGTGTGAGGTTCTTTTCCTGACACCACACTCCGAGGGCCCTCACCTCCTCCCTGTAGGCCGTCTCGTCGTTGTTGGTAATCAAGCCTACCACTGTTGTGTCGTCCGCAAACTTGATGATTGAGTTGGAGGCGTGCGTGGCCACGCAGTCGTGGGTGAACAGGGAGTACAGGAGAGGGCTCAGAACGCACCCTTGTGGGGCCCCAGTGTTGAGGATCAGCGGGGAGGAGATGTTGTTGCCTACCCTCACCACCTGGGGGCGGCCCGTCAGGAAGTCCAGTACCCAGTTGCACAGGGCGGGGTCGAGACCCAGGGTCTCGAGCTTGATGACGAGCTTGGAGGGTACTATGGTGTTGAATGCCGAGCTGTAGTCGATGAACAGCATTCTCACATAGGTATTCCTCTTGTCCAGATGGGTTAGGGCAGTGTGCAGTGTGGTTGAGATTGCATCGTCTGTGGACCTATTTGGGCGGTAAGCAAATTGGAGTGGGTCTAGGGTGTTAGGTAGGGTGGAGGTGATATGGTCCTTGACTAGTCTCTCAAAGCACTTCATGATGACGGATGTGAGTGCTACGGGGCGGTAGTCGTTTAGCTCAGTTACCTTAGCTTTCTTGTGCACGAGCTGTTATTTACAAAAATACATAGTCCGCCGCCCCTTTTCTTAAAAGAGGCCACTGTTCTATCCTGCCGGTGCAGCATTTCACCAGCCAGCTGTATGTTGATAGTGTCGTCGTTCAGCCACGTCTCCGTGAAGCATAAGATATTACAGTTTTGAATGTCCTGTTGGTAAATGTAAACTTCCGCATAGGTCATCTATTTTATTGTCCAAAGATTGCACGTTTGCTAGCAGAATGGAAGTAAGTGGGGGTTTATTTGATCACCTACCAATTCTCAGAAGGCAGCCCGCCCTCCGGCCCCTTTTTCTCCACCTCCTCTTCACTCAAATCACGGGGATCTGGGCCTGTTCCCGAGAAAGCAGTATGTCGTTCGCGTTGGCCTCCTCAGAGTCATTAAAGGGGAAAAAACAATTCTGCCAGTCCGTGGAGAGTAATCGCAGTCCTGATGTCCAGAAGTTATTTTCGGCCATAAGAGATGGCAGCAGCAGCAACATTATGTACAAAATAAGTTTAAAAAATAAGATATGAACCAAAAAAAACACAATCAGGTACATCTTGCCAAGTGTATGTTCTCTACAGAAGGTGTAAACGGTACAGCCAAATTGTTACTTGCATAGTAGCAATATAAGAAATAGTGTCAATATAAATAAAATAATATACAGTATGTACAAGAACAATATCATTGATAGATGAGGTAATATGAATACAATCAGGGGTAAAGTGGCTGAACAGCAGGATAAAAGAAAATTGTACATTAGCAGCAACGTATTGGTGTGTGTGTGTTAGGAGAGAGTCATTTGAATAGAGGCGGTGCAGGTGACTGGTCCGTCCAAACCACGCATGAACAAGGGAATCTATATTCGGAGAGCATGTTTCTGTCCTGCCCTTGACTTTGGTGCAGGGCATGTGATGTCCATAGCCTCTTCGTCGCAAAACTCCCTGATCTTCTCCAAAACATAAGTTTGTCTAGCTGTGTCCAGTCCAGGTGGTGCTTGTACAGGCAGACCATCTATGGGAGGAAGAATGTCAGCGTTGCGCAGCAGCTGAAACCTGGTCCCGACTGAGTCCAAACACTCCTTTGCGACAACAACACCAGGCTCCAGAGGATGGAAGCTGTAAAACAGGAAATAACCCCAAAAATTGTCAAGACATTATAACCTTGCACAACTTCAATTCACCTCCCAAGTTTAGATGAGAAGAATAATAATCTCATACAATAAAGTGCTGGAACTGCCTGAACTGTGGCAGCAGCCTGAAGTAAGTCAGGTGTTTTTGCCAGCCATAGCTTTCCACCAGCACACTACCATTCCTCCAGTCCAACCAGCTGTGGGATGTTGACCCTTGTTGTCATTCACAACACCAGCAATCTCAGACAAGGTGTTTACTCTGGTCTTTCTGAAGCGCTGTTTGATGAGGCCAAAGCACTTGGTGTGGCCTGTGATCAAAAAGTGAAGGTTCAGATTCTGGTGGAGCTTGTGCATAGTCCGCCAGGCACAATACCAGAGAACAAACTTGTTCTTCTTTTGGCCACTGCAGTTATCACAATTCAGGTCCACATGTGTTTCCCAAACTCCGTAGTTGAAGAAATGATGCATGTAGCTGGTGACTGTGCTCCTGCCTTTGCTGGATGACATGCCTTCATCAATCAAGTAGTTGACTTGTTGTGATATTCCTTCACAGCAGACACCAAACAAGCCACACTTGCGAGGAGTTAAAAAGTAGATGCGACCTGGCTGCATGGGGTCAGAAGGATAGTGCACCTGCAAACAACAAAAGAACAGTAAGATAAGTTAATGAAACGAAAATGTAACGCAAATCGTGATATTTGTAATGCATCATTATCAGGAAAGTTTCACTTACCTACAAATGTGCAGAGTAGCAGCACTGCATACAGAAACATAATCTTGGAAACTGGAAGTTAAAACGATAACACACAGCCCGATTACACGTACCTCTGGAAAATACAGAAATAATGTGTGCTCAATAAAAGTAGTGCCAATCATGTTTGAGGTCAATTAAATAATCAAAACGTGTTGTTTATGGTTCAAATACCAAGTGCTGTCATCGATTCCTTGTAGAGACACCACACTGCTGCTTTTGTCACATGGGATGGCAGCAGCTTTCCACCAAAGTGTTTGTGTCCTGGGTGGCGTCCTGGTATACTATTGCATTATGCTCTGCGTAGTTGTTGAAGTTCACCACTCACTGCAAGTTCTCATGCTTCAGGTGTAACCTGTGCTTACTTGGGACAGCTCTCTTTTTGATGGGAGGCATTAGACCATTCTCCTTGTATAACTGTTACAGGAGAGTCAGGCGTGTTCTACTGACGCTGAAAGACAAATTCCAGATTTAAAAAAAATTGCCAATATTATACAATACCATCAGACACACCTGGCTAACTTGATGAGTCATGTAATCATCTGGCAAAGTTTAGTCTTTTGTTTAGACATGCTAGCTAAACAATTAACCATAATCCTAATCCATAGAGTACTAGCAATACAAACCGATTGTCATAGCTAGCTGAAGTTATCTATCTAACATTAGGCTATAACTCACAATGCGAAATCGCATTCTGAGAACATTACTACACACAGATCATATATGTAATGTTAGCTAGAGAGCCAGACATCTAATGTCAGCTCGCTAGCTAACAGCAAGCTTGCAATGAAAACAACTTTCTGACAAAATTAGAAACATATCATATCTGAAACTAGCTAGATTCTTATCCATATACATGGATGAATGCTTCATGGCATACTGCAGCGCCTTTCATTAAATAAGACGTCCTGCGTTTCCGTTTAGTTTGAACAGCTTGCTTGGCCCGTTGTTGTGTCAAGTCACTCTGGTTCACACTGACCGTGTGCAATGCCATAAGGATCATCTTAAACTTTAGCCCCCACCCAAACTCTGACTATTTTACTCGCCATAGCAGAGCTGTTTAGGCTGTTTTCATGTTATCCAGAGTGTTGGTAGTGTCAATTGTGCTCCTATTACAATTTAATTATGCTTTTTTTGCTGACGTTTCCTGACACCAGCCATATTCAACCGGTGTTAGTAAATTCATCCGTTATTCTGCGCTCTGGCACACTCAGACGAGACTGCTCTGAAACCGCTGTTGCAGTGACGTTCTATTGAAATGGATACTTGCATAGTGGAGTCTTTTGTTAAGTTTTACTACGCAATACACAAAAAAGCTGCGTTAGACAGGATTACCTACACATACTGACCAGCTCAAATAGACAGAAGCTAATTGAAATGCATTCCAGGTGACTACCTCATGAAGCTGGTTGACAGAATGCTTGGGTATGCAAAGCTGTCATCAAGGCAAAGGGTGGCTACTTTGAAGAATATAAAATATATTTCAATTTGTTTAACACTTTTTTGGTTACTACATGATTCCATATGTGTTATTTCATCGTTTTGATGTCTTCACTAAAATTCTACAATGTAGAAAATAGTAAAAATAAAGACAAACCCTTGAATGAGTAGGTGTGTCCAAACTTTTGACTGGTACTATATTTATATTTTTTAATTGCCTGTTTTTGGCATTAGTCCATGTCACATATCAATTTGCCAACAATGTAAATCATGTTTAGTGAGTTAATAAAGCCACATACAAACATTTCTCGATTAAGGCAGCTCCAAAATGTTTCAGTCTAGCTCAGTGCTTTCTGTGATGGAGGGGCAGCTGCGGAATACATAGAGTGTAGGTGTTGGTAATTTTCTTTAGTTGCGCCGTGATTGGCTCAGTGTTCCGTCACTCATGGGGACACTACGTCACCGCAGAATCTACAGGGAGAGTTAGGCAGTTTAAGCCCCCTTGGGTGTTGACATAGATTTACATTAGAAGTCCCCATCCAAGAAGGCACAAGGTCATTGGCCACAGGTAAAATGATGTCAAATCATGTTATGTCTACCGTAGCTTTGATTGGACTGATGAATGCACTAACTGTAAGTCGCTCTGGATAAGAGCATCTGCTAAATGACTCAAATGAAAATGTAAATGTAGGACAGAGTTCCTGCCTTGTGGTCCAGATACACCCCTATTCTGGAGGACTAATGGCCAGACACAACAGTCTTTATATTGCTGTGTCTGAACCAGTAACTCTGCTTATTGCACTCTAAACTCGAGGACTTGTCATTGTTTCCCAATCCAGAGTCTTTACTTGACCTGCTGATGTCTTGAGACTGATGGAAGAACACCTTTCCCACTCCACTCAACCTCCCAGTAATGTCCAGACAGAGTCTCTCACACAGCACCTGCTGGGCCAAAACAAATCTCTCTGGTTGATTAGCTGTTCCCACTGTTCAGCAGTCACTTTGTTCAGCCCTCACTGAGAGGTTTTTGAATACTGTGTTTGAGTCCAAAGTGAGCTGGCAGAAATCAGGAAGAAGAGAAGGTCAAAGTTCTAAAGTTGTAGATACCCTGTCTTTGAATCGGTGGAGAGAAATTGCAGTTAGCTGGAAACTGTCTTTCCAAATAAAACCACATTTGCAACCAAAAATGGTTTTGTATGACCTGAAAGGGTTCTGGGACATTTCAGTGGGCCTTATAGATGATTCCAAAGAAACACATTCCAGACCTCTTTCATTAACCAAAGGCATGTCCAGTTCAATAATAGGGTAGTAGTCTGTCACCTTGATATAATATTCAGACAACAATGAAAAAATATGACGTATTTCTTCTTAATCCCGCGGTGAAGCACTGGGGTTTCGTTTCGATTTAGGCTACTCTCACTCATCACTGTGTCGAAAGTCAGCAGGCTACACAGTATTTCATAATCAGGGCTCTCTCTTATCATGTTATTACAACGTCAGCAAACATATTTTCGATGCAAAGTCCACGTGTAGCCTACAGTAAGACTACAATAACATTTCATCATCAGTGATGTTGTCATGCATTTTCGATCTGCTTCAAATGATATTCATGATGTCACACAGACTGAGGCTCAAATCAACGTGTATTTGTCATGTGCGCCGAATTCAACAGGTAAAAAAGGTATTAGGTGAACAATAGGTAAGTAAAGAAATAAAACAACAGTAAAAAGACAGTGAAAAATAAACATACAATGCAAATACCTGTTTGAGTACCTGTTCAGGAGTCTTATGGCTTGGGGGTAAAAACTATTGAGAAGCCTTTTTGTCCTAGACTTGGCACTCCGTACTGCTTGCCTTGCGATAGTAGTGAGAACAGTCTGACTGGTGTAGCTGGTTCTATTAAGTCAAAAAGTAAAATAGGCCTACGTTTTTTTTAAATTGATAACATTATGGGCTTAATATAAATAAGATATTTTTGTTCAATGGCAAACATTAAAGTAGCCCCATTTCGATTGCTACTAAATTAAATAAAACAAATAGGCTAGTTAAAATCATATTGAATAGCCTACATTAATATTTACAGAAAATGACTCGAAAAAATACATGGAAACGAAGCCTACAGAAAATTGCAAACAATTGCAATTTATAGCCTCAGCTCAAGCCATGCAAATCGGAAAAAGTGTCTCAAACATGTTTAGATGCGTCCTATTCAACGCTGGCTTGGTAAGACATTTACAGTAGCCTATTCGATGTGTGTGAATATTGCTAAAAACAATACATTGACTTTCCAAACACCTGTAAAACATAAACGAATATAAATGTCGTGGTAAATATGTGATCTTAATTGTTTTCCAACCGTCGCAGGTACGGAAAGTGAAACAGGTATTGGCTTCACCCTATTCGTTTTGAGGAACTATAAAGGTCACATTCCTACAGGTAAGATGGTATACCTAAACATTAGTAACAAGAACATTTGACATAGCTAAGCCTGTTTTGTATTACAAATACATACTTTTTTTGCTCCACGTCACGTTTTCATTACCAACATGCATAGGCCTACGAAGTCTTTGCTTATTTGTTTGTTTTTAACCCTGTGCAATGGTTTCTCGGTGGGCTGCAGATGGATGGACGATCACAAATTCCTACAACACAGTGAGACCTTAATGAACGTACTCAATATTATGGTGAGTAGATTCTTATATTTTTGTTATTCTAAACCATTGCTGTAATTGTATCGTGCCAACAGAAATTGAAGCTGAATTCTATGATTTTGAATATTGTACATTAATTATTGAATGTATACATTGAATTTGTATTTATCATGTTTTTTTCTCTCTCTCTTAAACATAGGGTGGGGAGTTTACTACAGACAGTGTGGACATACCTTTCCCAGAGGACCTGTACGAGCAAGCTGAATATTTACCAGTAAGTTAGGCAGTCTTGTGAGATAGTCAACCTTTAGCATGGGATGTACTGGTGCACAGAGGATGTATGCATTAGCATTGTACTGACATTCCAGAAAAATGAACACCCCGACATTATTGTATGTCCATAATGAACTATTTTGATTGGCAAATATGAATTAATTTAGTACGGATCAGGTTAGTCATTTCCTCATGTCTTTCATTTTACAGACTGATGACACAATTTGGTTCATTCTCCAAACCCTTGACAAGATCTCTGAGCTGTTTGATGGAGAACTAGACTCTGTCTGGGATGAGAAGAAAGTGGAGATCTTCCTCAATGTTCTCACCAGTCAGTCTGATGGCCTTCAGTCATGTGTAAGTATAACATCTTCATATTCTACAGCTGGAATAGCACTTCTCTAGCCTGGTCCAAGATATGTTTGTGCTCTCTTACCAACTCAGTTGGACATTGACAATGATCAAGTTGTCAAAACAGATCTAGGACCATGCATGCTAGACATTTTAATATGAGCACATGTTAATTTGAATGAATGGACTGAGTCTCAGAGAGTTGGAGGAATGCAATATCTATATTGAGAACGTTACTTTTATATTCCACAAACAGACTGTAACTATAGTGCAATTCTTTCTCCTCAAATTATTTAAACTACTCACACTTGTGTTATACTTTAATGGGCCTTTTGTTTAAATTGGTAATGTATTTGTAGGGAAACACAATGCATTGAAAATAACTTATAGGAGATACAAACATTCAGTCATGCTTTTATCATCAATCCAGGTTAGGGCCCAGAAAAAAAATAGCAAGAATCTGCAAATGTACTTCAAGAGGCTGAACAACCATGTCCTTAAAAGAATGGTGAGTTTTTATTGAAATAATATTTCATATGTGGCCACAATGAGATGAATCATCATGGTCACATTGAGCCATTGGATCCCGTTTTACAATAATCTTCTACATACAGTACCAGCAAAACGTTTGGACACACCTACTCATTCAAGGGTTTTATTTTATTTTTTAGAATAATAGTGAAGACATTAAAACCATGAAATAACACATATGGAATCATGTAGTAACCAGAAAAGTGTTAAACAAATGTAAATATATGCCAAGAATGCAAAGCTGTCATCAAGGCAAAGGTTGGCTATTTTGAAGAATCTCAAATATAAAATATATTTTGATATGTTTAACACTTTTTTGGTTACTACATGATTCCATATGTGTTATTTCATGGTTTTAATGTCTTCACTATTTTTATACAATGTAGAAAATAGTTTAAAAAATTAAGAAAAACCTTTGAATGAGTAGGGGTGTCTAAACTTTTGACTGGTACTGCATGTGTCCATAACAATATACTGTACATACATCGAAAATTGTAGTTACACTGGAAAGTACAGTGTAAGTACATTGTATTTGTAAATACATAAATAAATACATTATTCAATTTGGCTAAACCTTCCCTCATCCAATAATTGTTGTTTATTTGACAAATACTTGAAACTGTTCATGGTGTAAACAGATTTAACACTGTGTACCTATTAGGGCTCAATTGAATCCTTAATGCTAAAGAGCTGCGCTACAGTGCGATAGAAATGTAAAGGCAATGTTCCCTTCTGTATGATGAGGGTATTCTGATTTTCAACTGCTAATATGTTTGTGGCTTTGTCACCAATCTGCAGGCATACAGTGCTCATGCATGGGAGCTGGTCAGGAAAGAGGTTAGGACACATCTGAGGAGGCTGGTTCTTCTGGGTTCAGCTACAGAAAACAGCATCTAAACTCAGCAACGCAATAATTATCGTCACGTATGAGTGACATCATGTATTTCGCCTGTTTCTTTGTATTTTTTTATGATATGTTTATTGATTCCACATGGAAATGTTTTTCTTTTTTATCTGGTTTTAAATCTATTCATTTATTGGGTTATTTATTAACTTTTATTTATTCTGTTGATGATTGCTGGATACATTTTTATACACAAAATTACTGTAGATGTATGCTTTTACCTGCTACTTCATTAAATGCATTTTTGACTACATATGGATTTGGCAATCACTGTTTAACAGTATATGGTATAGTAATAGTTTTCATAACAACAATAGAGCTTAGGCATTGTGATGTTTTTGAAAAAAATGACAGCTCTAGACAAAAACAACTTTCTCTCGAGACTAATTGTTTTTTTTGGTCTTTGGATATTTTAGGCAAAGTCCACTTTACAATGCTGCCATATCATAGTACTAGCAAGAGTATAACATTATTAACAATCAGCAATGGATGGCCTACATATTTATCCAGGCGACATGTCCACTTAACAAAACACCCACATTGATACAATTTGAAGGGGCGCGATCAGGTTGGGTATTTTACAACTGAAACAGGAGAAGCTGAAAAGAGAAAGACTTTCTATGGACAAGCCTCGTTAAACAAGCATTGCAATAACTAACTTTTGTCGCATTCACCCTATTATATAACAATCAAAATAGTAGCACCAACTCAAAACTCCTTTTATAGAGACACCAAATCGAGCACAACTGAAAAGAATACATGAACACATTTGAGATAGGTGAAAAGAGAAAAACATGCGATTAGAAAAACACGAATCAACAATCTGTTCCTCTGCGTGCATCTTATATAGGAGGTATCGAAAAGAACACGCGCACATGTATTCTAAAATGACATTACCCATATGGATGGATCTATAACATGAAGAAATAGTGGTCATCTGAACAAATCACTAAACATAAGATACATCCTGTAACACCATGGATGAGACATTGGCCTTTGAGTCCAGGGCCGTATTCATATTGCATCTCAGAGTAGGGGTGCAGATCTTTGATCAGATCCCCCTTGTCTATTCATTTTCATCTGAGGCAAAACTGATCATAGATCAGCAGTCCTACTCTGAACGCTTAACGAATACGGGGCGGATAGGCATTGAGATGCAGTGGATGACAGGAGAGCTCAGTCCCCATCTCCGCGCGGATGCAGCTCACTCCTGCTTCCAAGCTGCAGCAGCCTCTGCTGGCCCAGGCTGAGCATACACTGAGATGTCCTCATACAGATCACCACAATGCTCGATCTCCAAGCCCTGCATGCGTCAAATACAGAAAAATGGCGTGGGGAAAAGTGGGAAAATGTACTATTTACTACATTACAACTAAACGTATTGTGATGAAATGTAATTTTGTGCACATGCAATGAATACACTCGTAGAAATAAATACAAATGTAGGCTACAGTTTATGTACAATGTGCTGCTTTTGCATGAATTCCATTTGTTATTGACAATTTGATGGTTATGCTATTGGTATGTCTTTGCTGGTATATCAACAAGTTGATTGTGTAAAGCAAGTTAGAGCAATAGTAGTACCTAAATATGTCCGTACTATTTTAATTAGAAGCAGTGCTTAAGGAAGATGAAGACCCACCGTTAATAGGAAAAAAATGGGGGGGGAGGGGGCCAAATTAATGCAGAAAATAAGAAGCGTACGCTGGAATGACGACACACAACGTTTTCAACATGCACAAACACAAAAAAAGGAAACAACACCACCTTAGCAAATGCTAAAATGAAAACATTTTGTTATCCACATTATGACAATGGTAACAAACAAGCTGTGGTTAAAGAGTCACTGAAGCAGAGAGAGAGAGAGAGAGAGAAAGAAGCATGCAGCTGTGAGGAAAAACACAATTTCCTGTTTGTCACTGATAGCCGATCACGTCTAAAGTTAGGCTGATTCCACTAATGTTAACAAAAATATTAGCGTCACAGCTCTTAATGTGGGACTTTGACTGTGGAAAATCACCTCCACTTAGTCTATTGCGCATATTGAACATTCATGATACTCTGTACAGCCTAACCTATGGATTGTGCACCCATGAAATGCCGTATCAACCTACTCAGTGACACTCACAGAAGACAACTTTGTAGAGTTTACACAGATATTAGCATCATAGCTCTTATAGCAGGACATTGACTGGGGGAAATCACCTCCTCATGAATATTCAACACACATACTAGACTAAGTGGGGAGGGGACTTGTCAAAATCCCGCAATAAGAGCTACAGAATAACAAAAAAAAACTCTACAGAGTTGTCTTCTGTGGGTGTCACTGAGTAGGTTGATTACGCCATTTCATGGGTGCACAATCCATAGATAAGTATGTACAGTGTACACGTATACCCACAATGCAATTTGGAAGTTTAATACATTTAGAGTGCGATTTCAACTGGTTTAATTTTATTTAGAACTAACAGGGCTAGAATTAATCTACCGGTAGCCTATGTGCCGTGTATAGGTATCTTATGTTGAATCTATTTTAAGACATAACATAAGGAATTCTTTGTTGGTTATATGCTGACTGTAATTACCCAACAATTGATGTAACCTACAGGTGTCGAATCTTAATTTGATCACCCTGTTGATGCAGGAAACTTGTAGTGTATTGAAGGCTTCTAATGTTTAAAAAAAATGTCAAACTTGATTTTCCCTAACATAAAATGTATCAACCCCTCCCAAAAAATGTACATTAATAACAATCCACACAGTAACTAACACTTGCCTGCAGAAATGAAATTAGCATAATAAAAACATCCCCATAAAAAATCCGTCTGTTAAAACACGAGATATCAGTTGTTTTGCATGGGCTGCATTTCAATCCCTATTTTTTCCCCGTAAAGTAACATGCGCAGAACGTAAGGTTGTTTGGTGCACACGAATAGGTGTCCTGAACACAGGTTGCACAGCCACTCAAGAATGAGTAATTGTGCGGTAACAGTGGATACTTTCTGGTACTATACGGTAGTTAATAATGGTAATGATACCAAATGGCTCTGAGTGGTATAAGTTTTAATGGTTCCCAAAGCATACTGTACCTCATAGATGTGATCATGTTCAGGTTCCTCATAAATGGCATCTTCCTTCTTCAACTGAAAGAAAATTAGAGACAACTGAAAACAATTCTGCATAATAAAAAACAAGTATCAAATTGTACATATTACACCATATATTTTACACATACTGTATCACACACTGTACCCTCTCACCTTTGTGTCAAAATAATGAAACTTTTGAAAAGCTCGAAGATCAGAATGTAAGTAGTCAATGTGAATCAATTATTTCATCTGTTTTGTTGTGTCAGGTACATTCAAACATATTGAAATCACACCAGATAATGCATAAAAATACATCATTTTGTTTTTGCTGAGGTTTTCAGGTAGGTATATTTATTGTGTCATGCGACTCACCAGGGATTGGTGGCGTAGCAGTGGGGCAAGAGCAAACAGCGTTAAGAGTAACGCCTGGAGAAATATCAAAGCATCCTTCATCTTGCTTCTCCTTTCTGCATTTTCACTGTTAGAGGGTCCTTTATACACACACACACACACAGAGAGAGAGAGAGAGAGAGAGAGAATTACGAGTTTGTAAATTTGCAAATGACGAGTTTGACAATCTATGACCATCTTTAAATCCGAGGATGACAATGATGCGGATTATATATATATTTTTAAATCATAGTAGTTAATAAAGCAATACATATCCTTAAACAGATGCCATCCCATTGACAAAAACGATTCCAAATAGTTTTCAACCAATCATTCTTAACATTTTATGTCACCATCCGAGATTGCATTGGGCTATACTGTAGTCTACTTACTGAGCACTTGTAGCTCTGTCCCTGGCCCCCAGGTGATGTTGTTAATCAGACAAAAGTAAAATCCGGTGTCCTCCGTCTCTACATGTCTGAGTTCGATCGAGGCATTTCGTAACATGCTCTTCTGCCTCACAGTGACCCGGTCCCCCTCTATCTTCTTCCCAGTGGTGTTGTATTCTGAGGCCTTGTACCATTCCACCGTGGCAGACTGGATTCGGTCCGACACCACACAGAATATGACCACAGTGCGATTGGTCTTCACCCCAAAGAAACGAGGCTTCTGGGTGACCTGTAGGGGGCTGTTTAAAGCCACTGGAGAGACGTATGGGATGAGAGACACAAGGTTTGGTCAGTGAGACAGGTGATGGAAGCGTTGAACTATTTTATAAAACCTACTACTGTTAAATTAACATGATTCATTAGCAAATGTTGTCAGATATTTGTTATGAGGAAATGGCAATTATCACATAGATAATCAAACACTAATCTTTCATATAATTCCTGTAATCTTTCGTATCTGATGACTTATATAATATATAAATGTGTAAGCGTGTTAGACATCAGTATATGAAATAATGTATAAGCCCACCCAAGCTATTTCAAATGACCGTATGCCTGTTTTACAGTAACAGCCTAATAAATGTTCTGCTTATTTTACAATGACACAAAATGACGAAGTAAATGTAAGAAAACTAAACATAAATGAATGGCTAATACCAATAATACAATGGATTAAACAATCTTGGATGTAACAAATTGTACATGGATCACAACTAAATGTTTATTACAGATATATTGTGAGGTTAGTTTGACTTCCTCTTTTACACAGATGGGCAGGAAACAATGCTGGAAACGTGGTCCAATGCAACAACAACACAAAATAATTGCAAAACAAACGTTTATAAATATCCAACATGTAAAATATTTGTAAATATCGATACAAAGATAACTTCAAGAGCAGCTTAAATGTAATGCTTGGGGTAAAGTGATGACTCTAGTGTTTTATGTCTCATTTTGTCAGCACACATGCTAGGAATCACTCTTAAAACAAGTCAGTGTACCAATCTCTTACCTGAGAGGTTCACAAAGGCGAGCCCACAACATCCAACCAGTAGCCAGCACATGGCGGTCAACATTACTACTGTAGATTGCAAAAGCACAAGTTGTACTAGCCCCAAAATAATCTATGCAGAATAGCACCTTGACTGTAGCGTGGAGAGAGTCACCAGCATCAGTGGGTGTGACCACTGTTTGGTTGCGCATGCCCCATTCAAGATAATCAAACAAATAAGAGACAGAATATGATTAAAGGGATAGTTCACCCACATTTCAAAATTGCAATCTTGCTTGACTTACATGTTAGTTTTGAAAATGCCAAAGATAGCAGATGGTAGCAGGGGCGACATAAACAACCCCAAAGAGTGAATTGTATTCATGAAGTGAATTGCACTGAATTGGCTTTGTCTCCAGACTGCTTACAAGGTAAGGAAACAAAATGTGAATTTGTCATTTGGTTGAGCTATCCCTTTAAATTGCAAACTACCAAACACAAACTGAAGTCACACACTAGGTATGACCCAAGTTCCTTAAACTGCCTTTAGAAAACAATTAGTCGACAAACAGTTAACATTTTCCAACAAACATCTTTCCTCTGCAACTTGTACATAGGGTCTATTCAAATAAAGTGTACTTGTGTGATATTTTACATAATCCGCTCAAACATGCTTATCAGAGCCCCCTATTTTAAAATGGATACCCCTCCCTTCCATACCTCATGTGACATACCTTATGATAAAGCAATGTGGTGCTGTGTGTTTAGAATGATCTGCTGCAACATGTTGGGCTGGTAACATGTAGGCCAGTGGTTCTCAAACTGGAGGACCCGACCCCCTGAGCCAGTGGTCACAAAAAGGTTATGGGGGATCGAGAGTGTGAAACATCTGCCTCTGATTCCAAAGGGCCAAAGGTAGCAAGTTTGAATCCAGCGATAGAAGGTATTTTTTGACAATAAGTTTTGTATGTTTGTTTGTGCCTCTGATTCCAAAGGTTGCAAGTTTGAATCCAGCGATGGAAAGTGTTTTTTTAGATTTTTGTTTTAAGCCTATCCCAAACCTTAATCCTTACCTTAACCCAGGTAACGACCCCATTTTGAAATCTGCTTCTTGTGACCCTCAACTGTGAGTATGTCATTATAAGCCAATGTTTAAAAAAATAATTTGGGGCTATAGCAGTCAATTGCATAACATTCTGCCAGTATTTCTGATTGTCCTCTCAACTTCGATAACATACAGTACTTTTAATGTAGGGCTATGACAGTCAACTGCAAAATAGTCTGACATAATGTCTCTAATGCGTGTACAAAACAATTGGGATCTCGGAAATCTCCGACTTCAGTGTTTCAAGACAACTGGAAACTCAGAAGGAAAACGTGCAGTCATCCAACTCGGAATTCCAAGTCGGCAACTCGGGCCTCTTTCTAAAGATCCGACTTTCCTACCTGAAGAACACTGAAGACATGATTTGACCTAGTTTTTTTCAGAGTTCCCAGTTGTCTTGAAAGCACCATTGTCTCAACAACACAAATTAGATGGGAGTGCTTGAAGTATGTCGTGTAGGAGCATTTTCTTGAATCATTCCGATTCAAGCGCCACGATCTAAGGGCACTCTCTGGTTTCATTTTATCTTTTAGATTTCAATCATTTTCATTTCGATTTTTAAGGTTAACCACATTACAATGATTTTGAGATAGAAAGACAATATATTTCTTTTAAAATATGTTTGAATTTTGCAGGGGGAATTCTCCAGCAACCATAATTCCCTATCAGGTGACCCCTAGTTTGGGAACCACTGCCTTAACCATTCAGAGTTCATTCCTAACCTTAAGATTTAGAAGTTAATGCCTCTGATTCCAAAGGTTGCAAGTTTGAATCAAGTATTGCTGGATTTGATCTTGCAACCTGGCAGGGGCTTATGGTGTTTAAGGTAAGGGTTAACATTTGGGATTGGTTGAAAAGAAAAATGTAAAAAATATCTTTCTATTGCTGGATTCAAACTTTTGATTCTTATTTATTATTTGATTCTTCCAGGCAACTTCGAAATTTGATGTTTGAGAAACATGGATGAATGTCTAATACATTTTGTCTGGTTTTGCCTGGAAAAAGCAGAGTATATTAATATTATCCACATAAAATACAGTTTAGCAATCTGTTACGGCGCATCTTTGCCAGAACAACCTGGCAATTTCATCAATAATTTTCATATTTCATATTTTCGTGCTTAGTTTGGGTGGCTACTGGCTAGGCGGGTTGGGCTGGTTTTAACCTGGTCTCAGAGCAATTTTGTATTATTCTGTAGGTAAACGCGAGATATTGTGCATTGACATGATTGGTTGACGGTAGGTGGAGGCGGAAGAGTCTGCATCTCAGTAAATGCTGTATGGCCACTTCAGAGGTTGGATTGACCATGCAGAGCATTTACGGCTGAACCTACAGGTAGGCAGTATGATCCTGCTTGCTCTGGTCTCCAGAGAAGTGACATGATATCCCTAGTTGATATTGGCTGCTAATATGAATGACTTCCAGCCCAAAATGCAGGTGTACAACTCAATGTATTTCTGTATCTTTCGTTTTGAAAATACGTCACTGTTTATGGCTGTAATGACAGGCTACATTTGTGCAGCGATTGTGCGCACATGCATGAACCACTGATGTAGACCAAGCTGAGTGATGCTGGAGATAGATTGCTGTAAAATGTGTTGTAAATGAATGAGTAATTATCCATACCGTGATTTATATTTGAAAGTTGCATTTAAATATTTTCACAGCACATAATTTGTTTGTGAATCATTACTCATTGATCTACAATACAATATCTCCATAATGATTCCTTTGCTCGTGTTAGTCACTACCACAATTCTCAGGGGAAATTCAGGATCATTTTTGCTTTTTGGGGGGAAAGTGTATTGAGGCTTTTATGAAATCCACTTTAAAAAAGTGCTTTGATGCACCAATAGTCCTTTGGGGCGGGGTGATGCAATCGCTGAAGTGTCTTACATGGTTCCCTGTTTTTTACTTTAAAAAATGTATGTCAGTGCTCAGATAAGAACCAGACTGATGCCTGCAAAATGCTACATCAATGAATCATGCTCCATGGTATGTACCAGATTTATGCACAGTAAGAATGCACAAAGCACCAGAAACAGTGACGAAACATAACCATGTGTCTCAGACGCAGATTTTTTTGGAAAGTACGTAAATGTGTCGTGGCCTAGGTCTATGCCTCCGAAACACAAATACTGCTGCATCATGGGTTTGAACACGGCCCACTTCTATTTCATCACACTTTTTCTATCTACAAAAGTATGTGGATTGGCTATTTCAGCCACACCCGTTGCTAACAGGTGTATAAAAATCGAGCACGCAGCCATGAAATCTTCATAGACACACATTACCAGAAGAATGACCTTACTGAAGAGATCAGTGACTTTCAATGTGGCATGGTCATAGGATGCTACCTTTCAAACAAGTCAGTTTGTAAAATGTCTGCCCTGCTTGAGCTTCCCCGGTTAACTGTCAGTGCTGTTAATGTGAAGTGGAAACTTGTAGGAGCAACAACGGCTCAGCTGGGAAGTGGTATGCCACACAAGCGTACAGAATTGGACCGCCGAGGGCTGAATCGAGTAGTGAGTAAAAATCGTCTGTCCTCGGTTGCAACACTCACTACCTAGTTCCAAACAGCCTCTGGAAGCAACATCAACACAAAAACTGTTCGTTGGGAGCTTCATGAAATGGGTTTCCATGGCTGGGCAGCCACACACAAGCCTAAGATCACCATGCGCAATGCCAAGCATCGGCTGGGGCGGTGTAAAACTCGCTGCCATTGGACTCTGGAGCATTGGAAATGCGTTTTCTGGAGTAATGAATCACGCTTCGCCATCTGGCAGTCTGACGGACAAATCTGGGTTTGGCGGATGCCAGGAGAATGCTACCTGCCCGAATGCATAGTGCCACCAACTGTAAAGTTTGGTGGAGGAGGAATAATTGTCTGGGGATGTTTTTCATGGTTCGGGCTATGCCCCTTAGTTCCAGTGAAGGGAAATCTTATTGCTACATTCTAGATGATTCTGTGCTTCCAACTTTGTGGCAACAGTTTGGGGAAGGCACTTTTCTGTTTCAGCATGACAATGCCCCCATACACAAAGTGAGGCCCATGCAGAAATGGTTTGTCGAGATCGGTGTGGAAGAACTTGACTGGCCTGCAAAGAGCCCTAACCTCAACCCCATCGAACACCTTTGGTATGAATTTGAATGCAGACTGCGAGCCAGGCCTAATCACCCAACATCAGTGCCCGACCTCACTAATACTCTTCTAGCTGAATGGAAGCAAGTCCCCGCAGGAATGTTCCAGCATCTGGTCGAAATCCTTCCAAGGAGAGTGGAGGATGTTATAGCAGCAAAGGGGGGACCAACTCCATATTAATGCCCATGATTTTCGCATGAAATGTTCGACGAGCAGGTGTCCACACACTTTTGGTCATGTAGTGTGTATATGGTGCATTTAGAAAGTATTCAGACCCCTTCACTTTTTCCAAATTGTTTACATTACAGAGGGAAAAAACAAGTTAATCAATTTTAGGATAAGGCTGTAACAAAATGTGGAAAAAGTCAAGGGGTCTGAAAACTTTCTGAATGCACTGTGTACCAGTGCAATACAGTACCAGTGAAAAGTTTGGACACAACTACTCATTCAAGGGTTTTTCTTTATTTTTACTATTTTCTACATTGTAGAATAAGTATGAAATAACACATATGGAATCATGTAGTAACAAAAAAGGGTTAAACAAATCTAAATATATTTAATATTTGAGATTCTTCAAAGTAACCACCCTTTGCCTTGATGACAGCATTTCACACTCTTGGCATTCTCTCAACCAGCTTCATGAGGTATTCCTCTGGAATGCATTTCAATTAACAGGTGTGCCTTGTTAAATGTTTATTTGTGGAATTCCCGCAAAACACCAGTCTCAACGTCAACAGTGAAGAGGCAACTCCGGGATGCTGGCCTTCTAGGCAGAGTTGAAAAGAAAAAGCCATATCTCAGACTGGCCAATAAAAAGAAAAGATTAAGATGGGCAAAAGAACACAGACACTTGACAGAGGAACTCTGCCTAGAAAGCCAGGATCACCGAGTCGTCTCTTCACTGTTGATGTTGAGACTGGTGTTTTGAAGGTACTACAGTATTTAATGAAGCTGCCAGTTGAGGACTTGTGAGGCGTCTGTTTCTCAAACTAGACACTCTAATGTACTTGTCATCTTGCTCAGTTGTGCACTGGGAACTCCCACTCCTCTTTCTATTCTGGTTAGGGCCAGTTTGCGCTGTTCTGTGAAGGGAGTAGTACACCGCATTGTACGAGATCTTCAGTTTCTTGGCAATCACAAAACCCTTGAATAAGTAGTTGTGTCCAAACTTTTGACTGGTACTAATATATATATATATATCCATGTATTCAATCCATTTTAGAATAAGGCTGTAATGTAACAAAATGTGGAAAAAGTCAAGGGGTCTGAATACTTTCCGAATGCACTGTGTGTGTGATATATATATATATATACACACACACACACACAGTCGTGGCCAAAGGTTTTGAGAATGACACAAATATTAATTTTCACAAAGTTTGCTGCTTCATTGTCTTTAGATATTTTTGTCAGATGTTACTATGGAATACTGAAGTATAATTACAAGCATTTCATGATAATGACAAAGTGAAAACAGGTTTTTAGAAATGTTTGCAAATTTATTAAAACTAAAACAGAAATACCATATACACATAAATATTCAGACCCTTTGCTATGAGACTAGACATTGAGCTCAGGTGCATCCTGTTTCCATTGATCATCCTTGAGATGTTTCTACATCTTGATTGGAGTCCACGTTTGGTAAATTCAATTGATTGGACATGATATGAAAAGGCACACATCTGTCTATATAAGGTCCCACAGTAGACAGTGCAAGTCAGAGCAAAAACATAGCCATGAGGTCAGAGTCCCTCTGTGGAGATGGGAGAAACTTCCAGAAGGACAACGATCTCTGCGGCACTCCACCAATTAGGCCTTTATGGTAGAGTGGCCAGACGGAAGCCACTTCTCAGTAAAAGGCACTGGACAGCCCGCTTGGATTTAGCCAAAAGGCACCTAAAGACTCTCAGATACTGAGAAACAAGATTTTCTGGGCTGAAACCAAGATTGAACTCTTTGGCCTGAATACCAAGCGTCATGTCTAGAGGAAACCTGGTGAAGCATGGTGGTGGCAGAAACATGCTGTGTGGATGTTTTTCAGTGGCAGGGACTGAGAGACTAGTCAGGATCGAGGCAAATATGAACGGAGCAAAGTGCAGAGATGAAAACCTGCTCCAGACCTTAGACTAGGGCAAATGTTCATCTTCCAACAGGACAACGACGCTAAGCACACAGCCAAGACAACGCAGGAGTCTCTAAATGTCCTTGAGTGGCCCAGCCAGAGCCTGGACTTGAACCCGATCGAGAGAGACCTGAAAATAGCTGTGCAGCAACACTCCCCATCCAACCTGACAGAGCTTGAGAGGATCTGCAGAGAAGAATGGGAGAAACTCCCCAAATACAGGTGTGCTAAGCTTGTAGCATCATACCCAAGAACACTTGAGGCTGTAATCGCTGTCAAAGATGATTCAACAAAGTACCGAGTAAAGCGTCTGAATACTTATGTAAATGTGATATTTTGTATCTTTTTAATAAACTTTTTTGAAACAGTTTTGCTTTGTCATTATGGGATATTGTGTGTAGATTGATGATATATTTTTAAATACATTTTAGAACAAGGCTGTAACCTAGCAAAAAGTCAAGGGGTCTGAATACTAATCTAATGATCTTCCACCCCCTTACTAAGCCATCTTCCTTTCCAGAAAGAAGACTAAACGAGAGAACAACATAAGGTCAGTTTCCCAGAGCCAGATTAAGCCTAGGTCTGTGCTAAAAAGCAGATATCCTCCTTTGGAATATATTTTTTTTAGCCCATCACTAGGCTCAATCTGACTCCAGGAAACCAGCTCCAACAGTATATCTTTTATAGTCTGTCCCTTGCTTCAGAAGAGTGTTAAACAGTATACAAGCGTGGCAGGCATTGCCCAGTGTGACCACGCTGAGCAAAGCCTGGGAGAGACATTAGCACCAACTGGCATGAAGGCTGAAGGTCACTGGCCGCCCCTGACATTTTGTCTGGGCACTCAATTCCTAAGTACATATCCAGATGAACGTTCCCCCTTTTACCCATGTAACTGTTCAGGAAGAGGGGGCCTATGTACAGTATTAAGCTGTCGATAAAGAGGCTGTACAGAATTGCTGTTGCTAAATGTTTACTTCATATTTCCGCTTGAGTATTACCTGTATGGTTCAAATACACACACACACACACACACACACACACACACACATATAAAACCAAACAATCCTTAAGACTAATAATATAATATTTTGCTCATCGGCCTGGGTAGGTGTGCCCCTTTCTGTCCAATATGGTTATTTCTGGGCAATATTTCAGCCAATTTAGGGAATCCCTTTTGGCTGAAGAGCACTATCAAGAGGCAAAAGTTCATTATAGCCTCTTTAAAGATGTTGGATACTCAGTTCCCTGTTGCGACTACAAATATAAGTGGTTGCGTTTCGGTTTTATGAGGGGATAACAGTACACAAAACCTATTCAACTGTTTCAATTGAAGTTTGTCCGATTTTTTCAATGTAGAGTAATGTCAAGATGAAGCCATGTCTCACGACATCGGTTGAGCAGATCCAGCTATTTGCATCAATCACAAATGAATAGAAAATATAAGCAATGTCTAATTTCCTGGTTCTATTTGGCACTTATCTATAGCATTCAAGTGCATTGGAGGCATATAGCTGGATCTACACAACCAATGTCATGGGATGTGGTTTCATCTTGACATTAGACTACTATAGAGGTTTAAAAATATCTGACAGACTTTGATTTGAATGTGTTATTTCCCTTAAAGGCTACTCACCAACAGTGTTTAGTTACATGGCTATAAATGCTATATGACAAAAGTTCTCTGGAATTTCAACAACCTCAGCATGGTACGTTGTATGTAAGTACAAGACATTCAATACGCATCTAATCCCAACAGAAAGGTGAAACTAGCCTGACAGTCTGTGACAATTGGTCTTCTGGTATTCACAGTTTTCCATTTCCAATTTCAACCGCTGTCTTTAAATTTTTACTCACTCTCCCCTGAATAAGCACTTGGAAGTTGCTGAATTAATTGATTATTTACTTATTCGACATTGGTGAAAAGAAATTGAAATGTAAATATGTATTATGGAAATTATTGTCATTTTAGGGGAATTGTTTTGGCACAAACTACATTTCAGTAACAGCTTTTCAATTCTGAAGATCTTGCTTTTTTTAACCTGTGGCCAATACATCTTGTAACCTTAAAAATAGCTGGTGTGAAACAACAAATAATTGCATATTGCGTGTCATCTGTGCTATGTAAGGACAACCAATAGAGGGCGTGCATTTATAACTGTGGGAAAGCCCGCATTGCAACATACAGTATTATTCACACAGTCACAATTACAGTTACAATTATGTAACCCTTATCCCTAAACCTGACATTCCATTCCAAATACATCAGAGCAGTTTGAAACATATGAAAGCAGCCCGTTTCCTTTTCCCCCATTTTAAAATATTTTATTCAAGTAACATGGTTAAATTGTACATTAATTAAATGGCTTTAAATAGATAATACAAAGGGGGGAAAAAAGTCACAAGAAAAAAAGAGAACCTCCAATACTGAGCCAAAAGTATATACAGGCAACACTGATTATAAGCTTACTACTAACGTTTTGCATATGACTCCCCCTACATTGAAAATGTAAACATTGGTATATAGTATGTATTTCATTTAGATTTTGCCATTTAAGGAGCAAGCTGTCAAACAATGTAAGTATTGCAGCGATGACATATCATCTCAGATACCATCACGGCAGGTCTCTAGTATTTGTAATAGGAATTTCTGCCACAACTGCAGTTTCTTCATAAGAAAAAGAGACCCCTCACAAGAAGTATTTAAGAAATATGTTAAGGTCTGGCAGCTGTTACAGTCATTTCAGGGACGACGTTTAAAGCAGTTGAACACACACTAAAAGGTGCTCTACTTCCATTCCAAGTAGTTTAGAACGAGAGACACGGTCAACAACTTCCTACACTCTAGCACAGAAAACCTTAACACTTCAAAAGTGCTTATTTCATTCATTTATACATTTTCCTGGTAAGATATGTGTTTCATTAAATTTCGACGTGCACAACAGTAAGTGCAGCTATCATAACAACATGAGTAAAGACTTAAAGGGACAGTTCACTCCAAAATCTAAGTTTGTGTTCAGACTTCCAGACTAATGTTGCGTTAAGTCCACATCCCGTGCCTTCAGAAATTATTCATACCCCTTGACTTATTCCACATTTTGTTGTGCTACAATTCAAAATGGATTAAATTGATTTTTTTCCTACACAAAGTACCTATAATGACAAAGTGAAAACATGTTTTTAGAAATTTTAGCAAATGTATTGAAAATTAAATACAGAAATATCTCATTTAGATATGTATTCACACACCTGAGTAAATACATGTTAGACTCGCCTTTGGCAGTGATTACAGCTGTGTGTATTTCTGGGTATGCCTGTAAGAGTTTTGCACATATGGATTGTACAATAGTTGCCCATTATTCCTTTTAAAATTCTTCAAGCTCTGTTGTTGATCATTGCTAGACAGCCATTTTCCAGTCTTGGCAGAGATTTTCAAGTCAATTTAAGTGAACATTCAACGTTGTCTTGGTAAGCAACTCCAGTGTATATTTGGCCTTGTGTTTTAGGTTATTGTCCTGCTGACTTTTTCCACATTTTGTTGTGTTACACCCTGAATTTAGATTGGATTAAATAGAGATTTGTCACTGGCCTACAAACAATATACCATAATGTCAAAGTGGAATGATGGTTTTTTTGTGTATTATATTTTTATACTATTTTTTAAATAAATGATGAAACAAATTGAAAGCTGAAATGTATTCAGTCAATAAATATTCATCCCATATGTTATGGCAAGCCTAAATAAGGTAAAAATGTGCTTAACAAGCCACTCTGTGTGGAATAATCCTGTAGTGTTTAACCATTTTCTTTATTGACTACCTCATCTCTGTACACAACACATACAGATAATTGGAAGGTCCCTCAGTCGAGCAGTAAATTTCAAACACAGATTCAAACCACAAAGACCAAGGAGTTTTTCCAATGCGTCGCAAATTATTGCACCTATTGGTAGACGGGTAATACAAATTCAAAATCAGACATTGAATATCCTTTTGAGCATGGTGAAGTTATGAACCCTTTGGATGGTGTATCAAAGCACCCAGTCACTACAAAGATACAGGCACCATTAGGGTTGCCAACTGTCCCGTATTAGCCGGGATGTCCCTTATATTGGGCTAAATTAGTTTGTTCCATACGGGACCTCCCTTGTCCCGTATATTCATCCAATCACAGTATAGTGTAAACGCAAAGTAATTTCTGTTATTGTTCGGTCGGTTTGGCATATCAAGGAAATATGGATAAACATGCAAAAAAAAGACTGTTTATTGTAGCTGCACAATGTGAAGTAAAAAAGGAAAAAGTGCTTTCTGTACTTTATGTGTCGGGAATTCTCAATTGGCCATGAAGGGGAGAATGACCTAACTCAGCATGCATCCACAGAAAAGCACATGGCCACGCTAGCTAAAGGTGCTAGCAATATCAGTGCATTCTTCGTGAGCTCTCCTTCACTGACCTGGAGCAGGCGGTGGTGGCCCTCAAAATGACAGACAGTCAGTATGGACCAACTCTATGAAGAGTTTTGTGCTAGCGGGAGGAAATGCAGAAAGCCAGACAGGATACCACAAAATCCACCAGTGAGAAGTAGTAGTGAGAAGTAGGTGGCAGTTTTCCAAAACCTAGGGAAAGCCAACTTGATCAACATGTTCAGGATTGTCTCATTGGTCCTCAGTGTGCCAGACTCAAATGCCTTTGTAGAGAAGATTTTCTGTCGGATGACCATTAAATGGTCAGACTCGAGAAACCGCTGTAGCACAGAGCTGAAGAAAAAATAAATTCAAATATCTGGGAACTGTGACTTGTCATATGACTTCTCTCTGACTATGCAAGAGTCAAGGACTGCTTGAATCAGTCAAGAGCAGCAAAAAAATATGTAGACTTGGGGAGTGACTCATGCCCCTCTTTTCCTCTTTTGCATTTGAAAAGGTCATTTTTTTGCTGTAAAAGGTCCAAATTGTGATTTATTTTATCATTTATTTTGAGGTTTATTCACATAAGTTTACACAACGATACAGTTTTAGTAAAGCTATAGCCTAAATGGAATATACAAATGTTTTGCCTTTCCAATTGAATAATAATATACACTGTATATTCATTCACATAACACCGTACCCCTGTGCACTGGCACGCAACCTTTTGTCCCTTATTTGGTAGTGAGAAAGTTGATAACCCTAGGCATCATTCCTAACTCAGATACCGGTGAGGAAGGACAGCACACAGGGATTTCACCATAAGGACAATGGTGACTTTAAAACAGTTAGAGTTTAATGGCTGTGATAGGAGAAAACTGAGGGTGGATCAACAACACCGTAGTTACTCCACAATACTAACCTGATTGACAGAGTGAAGAGAAGGAAGCCGGTACAGAATACAAATATTGCAAAACATGAATCCTGTTTGCAACAAGGCACTGAAGTAATACTGCAAAACATGTAGCAAAGTAATTAACTTTTTGTCCTGAATACAAAGTGTTATTGGATTTGTTCAGAACATACAACACATTACTGTGTACTACCCTCCATAATTTCAAGCATCGTGGTGGCTGCATCATGTTATGGGTATCCTTGTAACCGTTAGGGACCGGGCAGTGTTTCAGGATATAAAAGAAACGGAATGGAGCTAAGCATAGGCCGAATCCTAGAAGAAAACATGGTTCAATCTGCTTTCCACCAGACACTGGGAGATGAATTCACCTTTCAGAAGGACAATCACCTAAAACACAAGGCCAAATCCACTGTGGAGTTGCATACCAAGAAAACAGTGAATGTTCCTGAGTGGCCGAGTTACAGTTTTGACTTAAATCTACTGGAAATTCTATGGCACGACCTGAAAATTGTTGTTTAGCAATGATCAACAATCAATTTGACAGAGCTTGAAGAATTTTCAAAATTTTCAAAATTCTTCAAGCCCAGGTGTGGGAAACTCTTAGAGGCTTACCCAGAAAGACTCACAGCTGTAATCGCTGCCAAAGGTGCTTCTACAAATACTGACTCAGGGGTGTGAATACTTATGTAAATTATATATTTCTGTATTTCATTTAATACATTTGCTAATATTCTACAAACATGTTTTCCCACTAAGGGGGCGAGTCAGCTTTGATATAAACTTGTGCAAAATGGAATTGGAAGTACAAAATGCCAAACATCACCAGGGTGTTGGTATTCAGACTAATTCTGCAGGTAGGTAGGTGTTTGATACGCAGTCTTGCTCATGAGAAAATGTGTGATAAGTCTTGTGGCATCTAGCAGCATTGTGGAGAGGAGCCGGTAACAGTTTATTTGAATAATCCCATACTGATGGCAAATGGACGTTCAACTAAGCCAGTGGACAGAATTTGTCGAAATGACGTCATTTCAACCAATTTAGCCTACTGTGAACTATCAACAAATTGTTCAAACAATATCCACTAACCCTGACCTAGCCCTTAACCTAAACTTAACCCTATACCTAAACATGACCCTAACTTCAACCCTAAACCTCAGCGAATTGTTGCATGTCAACAGACTTGAAGTTGAAACTTTTGCTGATAGTTGGAACATGTAGACCATCTATAGAGGACTAACTAAATAAAGTTGGACCGAAGAGCAAAACAATTATACCATTCAATAGTCCGTTGGCCGTAATAATAAAACAAAGAATATACAGTCACCGGGCAGGCAGAGTAATAGACGAGGGACTTACGCAGGTGCTCAATGGAGCCAACTTGGAATCAGGAGCTAAGTGAATAGTTCTGCGACTCGATTGTGCCAGTAAGATTACATGGCTGGTCCTAGTCAATAAAAATGTACATTTTTGATTAACTCAATAAAGCAAACTGCACATGATCTCACACTCATATTATGAACTACAGCCATACCACTGCAACACAGAATTATATTGGCTCACTCATCAGAGACATTTCAGACAGACATCCAGTAACAGTACACGGTTGTATCACGTAAGGCTCATGTAAACATTCAGTTGACAATTATTCCCTTATAAACCAACCGATACCCACCCCAGTACGTAAATATATATTTTGGAGATGACACTAACAGCTGAAGAGACAAAATCAAGAAATATAATATTTTGGATCATTTGTGTGACATCCCGGTTGAAATGGGTACTTACCATTTCAATTCATTTATACTTACTTTAATTAAGACATTTCTTAATTAGATGGTCAATTCCGGACTGTAAAATAAATGATTACCAGTAGACCTGTTAGACACAGTGATGCAGCCAGCTCCGAGGGGCCTTGAGACAGGGGTGCCTCTGGCAGTTACACGGTAAACTGCTTGAACATGAACTGGAGGGATATACAGTGCCTTCAGAATGTATTCACACCCCTTGACTTTTTCCACATTTTGTTATGTTACAAAGGGGGATTAAAATGGATTTGTCATTTTTTGTCAATGATCTACACAAAACACTCTAATGTCAAAGTGAAAGAAAAATGCTAACATTTGTAAAAAAATATCTTATCAAGAAGTTCTATTTCTTATATATAAGTATTGAACCCCCTGAGTCAATGCATGTTAGAATCACCTTTGGCAGCGATTACAGCTGTGAGTCTTCCTGGGTAAGGCTCTAAGAGCTTTGCACACATGAATTGTGCAACATTTCCCCATTATTCTTTACAAAAATCTTCAAGTTCTGTCAAATTGATGGTTGATGACTGCTGGATGACTGCTGGTCTTGCCATAGACTTTGAAGCAGATTTATGTCAAAACTGTAATTCGGCCACTCAGAAACATTCAGTGTCTTCTTGGTAAGCAACTCCAGTGTAGATTTGGTTATTGTCCTGCTGAAAGGTGAATTAATCCCCCAGTGCCTGGTGGAAAGCAGACTGAACTAGGTTTTCCTCTAGGATTAGGCTGGTGCATAGCTCCATTCCGTTTCTTTTTCATCCTGAAAAACTCTCCAGTCCTTAATGATTACAAGGATACCCATAACATGATGCAGCCACCACTATGTTTGAAAATTTGGAGTGGTACTCAGTAATGTGTTGTATTGGATTTGCCCCAAACATAACACTTTGTATTCATGACATCAAGTGAATTGCTTTGCCACAATTATTTCAGTATTACCTTTGTGTCTTGTTGCAAAAAGGATGCATGTCTTGGAATATTTGTATTCTGTAAAGGCTTTCTTCTCTTCACTCTGTCAATTAAGTTAGTATTGTGGAGTAACTACAATGTTGTTGATCCATCCTCAGTTTTTTCCTATCACAGACATTAAACTCTAACTGTTTTAAAGTCACCATTGGCCTTATGGTGAAATCCCAGAGTGGTTAGGAAGGACACCTGTATCTTTGTAGTGACTGGGGGTATTGATGCACCATCCAAAGTGGAATTAAAATCTTCATCATGCTCAAAAGGATATTCAATGTCCACTTTATATTGTATTACCCATCTACCAATAGGTGCTCTTCTTTGCAAGGTATTGGAAAAACTCCCTGGTCGTCGTGGTTGAATCTGTGTTTGAAATTCACTGCTCGACTGAGGGACCTTACAGATAATTGTATGTGTGGGGTACAGCGATGGGGTAGTCATCCCAAAAAATCCTGTTAAACTATTATTACACAGTCCATGCAACATATTTGATGACTTTTGACACATTTTTACTCCTGAACGTATTTAGGCTTGCCATAATGAAGAAATTACTTATTGACTGAAGACATTTCAGCTTTTCATTTTTAATTCATTTGTAAAAAATAAATAAATAGAAAAAAAGTAAAAATTGAAAAATATAATTCCACTTTGGCATACTGGAGTAGGCACAGGTGAATCTGGGTGATTTCCCCCCCAAAATAAGGTGATTCCAAAATGTCAAAAATAAGGCATGATCCGAGTACGAAAAGTTTTTCTGGCAATAAAGGCATTTAGGCATTCCTTCAAAACAATTAGATGTGGGTAATGTTCACTGTCAAAAACATGCCCAATTCCTATGGGATATGTATGGATACTAATTATCAAACATTTTATATTTTGTGAGATTGTGAATTGTTTGTAGGTATAAAATAGAATACAGAGTCATCTAACTGTCCAGTGGTCAAATATAGATCAATTCTAGAAATGGCCTTACAAAAATAGAAAACGAGACCCCCTATTACGATCAATAAACTTGACTTTAATTATTATACCTAAACCATCAGCTACTTGTAATCACTTCATAGTAGTGCTATGTGGAAGCGTCAACTAAATTGGCGACACTCCCAACACATAAAATTACTCGCCAAATCGGTGAAAAATACAATAGGAAGACCATGGTGAATTCCCTCAAGTGCTTTTTGTTATACAATCGACTCTCGCAGGCTGTCTATTGACTCATGGCTACACAAATAGGGGGTGACCTCTACGGGGACCACCAAGAGGTTTGGCCCAGCAGGCTCCGGCCAGGTAGGTTCCAGCCCTGTGGGCTCCGACCCCGATGGTTGTGTTTGCTCGGGGAGGTCCAATGGCGGGTCAGACGTCACAGGGGCTGAGTGTAACACCACCTCACTGGTGACCTCAACGGGGACCACCAAGAGGAGTGGTCTGCCAGGCTCCGGCCTGGTGGTCTGGGTTTGCTTGGGGAGGTCCGATGGCCGATTGGACACCAGAGGGACCGATATGGGTTGCGCTTGCAACCCAGCCAATTCCATCTCTGCGGCAAGGTCCAGGTCGCTCCCATAGAGCACGTTCATCTTTCGCACCAGAAGTCCCTCCGTCTCCGGGGGCTCCTCGTTCTCCTCCCGCCTTATCTGTCTCTTGGAGCGGCGCATGAAGGAGGCATGCAGGATGGAGCGCTTGAGAAGGTGCTTGCGGTAAGCCCGCTGGATGATCACGGCTGCTGCCTCCTCCTCCTTGCGCCGCAGCGTAGTGGTGATGGGCTCGTAGGAGTCTGTCGTGGGGTTGTTCATGTTGAACTTGGCCTCGATGCTCACCTTCATGGCCGTCATCTCCACCCCTTCGCCCAGCACCTCCTGAGTGACAGCCAGCAGGATGTCCAGGCAGTGAATCTTATCGCCTGTGACCAGGGGCAGGTCCATCGAGATCAGCTTGATCCGGTTGGGCTTGGCGATACGCAGGGGTTCCTGCAGGGTGTCACAAAACTCTGACAGCTTGGCGTATTCGATGAACTGCGTGCCCTCAAGGTCGAACTTCTCCCAGGTCTCGTCGAACATCACAAAGTCATCCTCGCACAGCAGGTCCCCGCTCTCCTCTTGGGCCGTGTTGAAGTTCTCCAGGATGATGGCGATGTACATGTTGACCACCACCAGGAAGGACATGATGATGTAACTGCAAAAGAACATGATACCCATGCCTGGGTTGCCGCAGTTGCCCCGAACATCCGAGCCCGGGTTCTCAATGTCTGGGTCGCAGTCTGGAGGACCGCTGTTTAGAATTGGCAGCAGAAGACTATCCCAACCCGCAGAGGTGGTGATCTCAAACAGGCAAATAATACTGCTGCCGAACGTCTGGAAATTGAAGATGTCGTCGATGCCAGCCTGTTTTTTGACGTAGGCAAAGTTGGACATGCCGAATATGGAGAAGATGAACATGATGAGGAAGAGCAGGAGGCCGATGTTGAACAGGGCAGGGAGTGACATCATCAACGCAAATAACAGCGTCCGAATGCCCTTGGCACCTTTGATGAGACGCAGGACCCTGCCTATCCTAGCCAGCCTGATGACCCTGAACAAGGTGGGTGACACAAAGTACTTCTCTATGATGTCCGACAGCATTATACCTGAAGGGAAATTAGATAAACAATGGTTAATGACCAATCACATCTCTCCATCTACTGTCGAAATAACTAATCTTCAATGCTTTTCAGTGTGGCATTTTTCAATTTGGTTTACTTTCTGAATCAACTTGATTTTAAATGGAATTGACCCCAACCCTGTAGTAACTTGTCTATGACTTATCCTATGTACAGTATATAATAAGGTATACAGTGTAAAGAATATTGAGGTACATACCCGCGACGGACAGGATGACCACGACAAAATCAAAAATATTCCATCCGATGGTGAAGAAGTAATGGCGAAGGGCAAACATCTTGAGCAGACACTCGCCGGTGAAAACGACGATGAAGGCCAGGTTGATCTTGTAAAGGACATTTTCCTTCTCCGCGCTTTGGTCGTCCGTCTCCACCATCATGGTGACCATGTTGAGGCAGATGAGGACCATGATGAAGATGTCAAAGAACTGCTGAGTGATGAAGTCAAACACAGCTCCTTGAATCATGTTCTGTAGGGGCCCGAGGGTCACATGAAAGAGAGAGCGAGGGAGACACAAACACAAATTTCATTAGGTGTGTTAAAGCCAATGTTGTGTAGAACAGGTTAAGGTGGGTCAACGATGATGTCATGGCAAAATCACACATTTTAATGTCACTGGGTATATGGTATACTCAGAGCAGGACCTGCAGACTCTAGCCCCATAACATAATTTAATTATTACTTGTACATGAAATGTATCACACAATTACTGGTCAAAAGATTGACATTGAAATTCTACACATCAAAAATTCACTTTCAACACAAAAGATCATTGATCAAATGATGTAATCCCTATAATCAGCTATTTATTTATTGAAGGTGCTTATGTAGAGTAAATTTAGTCTTGGATTAGAAAAATGTAATGAATCTTAATACTAGAGAGTAGCATAAGAGTGTGGCTATAACCGAATGCCATTTATGTGCTGCATACCGTAGGCCTTGGGATAGGCTTCACTGGCTTCTTCGAGCCAAGTTTCTTCATGGCTTCATGATATTTCTTCTGCTCCTCTGTCATAAAGATGTCATCACCAAAGTGCAGGATCAAAATCAAATCAACAATTATTCTGGGCATTTACATGTATACAGGTATATATCAAAATGAATTAAAACTGTATATATTCAATCTTGATTTTTTTATTTGAAGTCAATCTGCGATTCGTACATCAATTTTTGGACTTTTAAAATAGTTATAAATACAGTTTGATTCTTGAAGAGTATCTGTACAGTATACAGTGCATTCAGAAAGTATTCAGACCCCAGGGCCTCCTGGTTGGTGCAGTGGTTAAGGGCGCTGTACTGCAGCGCCAGCTGTGCCATCAGAGACCCTGGGTTCGCGCCCAGGCTCTGTCGTAACCGGCTGCGACCGGGAGGCCCGTGGGGCGACGCACAATTGGCCTGGCGTCGCCCGGGTTAGGGAGGGGTTGGCCGGTAGGGATGTCCTTGTCTAATCGCGCACCAGCGACTCCTGTGGCGGGCCAGGCGCAGTGCGTGCTAACCAAGGTTGCCAGGTGCACGGTGTTTCCTCCGACACATTGGTGCGGCTGGCTTCCTGGTTGGATGCGCGCTGTGTTAAGAAGCAGTGCGGCTTGATTTGGTTGTGTATCGGAAGACGCATGACTTTCAACCTTCGTCTCTCCCGAGCCCGTACGGGAGTTGTAGCGATGAGACAAGACAGTAGCTACTAAAACAATTGGATACCATGAAAACGGGGTAAAAAAGAAAATATATATATTTTTTTTAAAGAAAGTATTCAGACTTTTTCCACATTTTGTTACGTTACAGCCTTAATCTAAAATCCTCATCAAATAATACCCCATAATGACAAAGCAAAAACAGTTTTAGACATTTTAGCACATTTATTAAAAATAAGAAACAGAAATACCTTATTTACATAAGTATTCAGACCCTTTGCAATGATACTTGAAATTGAGCTCAGGTGCATCCTGTTTCAATTGATCATCCATGAGATGTTTCTACAACTTGATTGGAGTCCACCTGTGGTAAATTCAATTGATTGGACATGATTTGGAAAGGCACACATCTGTCTAAATAAGGTCCCATAGTTGACAGTGCACATCAGAGCAAAAACCAAGCCATGACGTCGAAGGCATCGTCTGTAAAGCTCCAAGACGGGATTGTGTCGAGGCACAGATCTGGGTAAGGGTACCAAAACATTTCTGCAGCATTTGAAGGTCGCCAAGAATACAGTGGCCCCCATCATTCTTAAATGAAAGATGTTTGGAACAATCAAGACTCTTCCTAGAGCTGGCCGCCCTGCCAAACTGAGCAATCGCGGGAGAAGGACGTTGGTCAGGGAGGTGACCAAGAACCCGATGGTCACTCTGACAGAGCTCCAGAATTCCTCTGTGGAGATGGGAGAACCTTCCAGATGGACAACCATCTCTGCAGTACTCCACTAATCACGCCTTTATGGTAGAGTGGACAGACGAAAGCCACTCCTCAGTAAAAGGCACATGACAGCCCGCTTGGAGCTTGCCAAAAGACACCTACAGACTCTCAGACCATGAGAAACAAGATTCCCTTGTCTGATGAAACCAATATTGAACTCCTTGGCTTGAATGCCAAGGGTCACGTCTGGAGGAAACCTGGCATCATCCCTACGGTGAAGCATGGTGGTTGCAGCATCATGCTGGGCCAATGTTTTTCATTGGCAGGGACTGGGAGACTAGTCAGGATTGAGGGAAAGATGAATGGAGCAAAGTACAGAGAGATCCTTGATGAACACCTACTCCAGAGTGCTCAGGACCTCCGACTGGGGTGAAGGTTCACCTTCCCTAAGCACACAGCCAAGGAAACGCAGGACTGGCTTCGGCACAAGTGTCTAAATGTCCATGAGTGGCCCAGCAAGAGCCCGAACTTGAACACGATCAAACATCTCTGGAGAGAAAATAGCTGTGCAGCGACGCTCCCTATCTAACCTGACAGAGCTTGAGAAAATCTGCAGAGGAGAATGGGAGAAACTCCTCAAATACAGATGTGTCAGGCTTGTAGCATCATACCCAAGAAGACTTGAGGCTGCAATCACTGCCAAAGGTGCTTCAACAAAGTAGTGAGTAAAGGGTCTGAATACTTATGCACAGTAAATTTTTATTTTGAATACATTTGCAAAAAAATCATGTTTTATTAATGTACACTAATTGTTTGAGTGTTAATTATTTCGGGACTAATAAATTATATTAGTTTTACAGAGCAATTATTTGATTAACTACACACTTATAATTTAGTAGGTCTATTGGTAGTTGTTATTTACACTATACACATAGCATATGCTTGGGTACCACATTGACTTCTCTGATGTGCTTGCCTCAATAAATGAATGCTAGAACAGGTTATTTGTATCTAGTCTCTTAATAATTGCATAACGGCGCAAGTTAGACATGTTCATTATTGTCCTACTGAGAGGTGATGTAAGGCTCGCTACCTTGACTAGATTCCTCCAGAGACGTACACGGCCTGTTGCCTTTATTCACATAATATGAACGTAGTTTACTATTATATTCAACATTTCTACATAATGGTTGGGTCATTTCCGAACCTTTACAAAATGGCGACTCATCCAGTTGTTGGGGATTTCTATATCCAACTATATATCTATCATCTTTTAATCACTTTATTTACTAGTAAAAATAAATAAAGAGATGGTGCTTATCTTTTTCTTTTGCTGGTTGAAATTGTCAATAATGACACCAATGAAAAGATTGAGGGTGAAGAAGGAGCCGAAGATGATGAAGATGACAAAGTAGATGTACATGTAGAGGTTGATCTCATACGAGGGCTGCTCCTCCACCTAGGGGACCATAAATAGTTTCGCTCATCAAACAAACAAAAAAACTATTTACTTACAACAATTCAACTGCCACCAATGTGTCCGGTAACACTTTGAAATGACTTTCCTGAATAAGCATCTGACTAACTGTGTATAACTATACACTTTTTAATAAAAGCATTTTGAAGCGTTACAATTCACAAGCATTCATCACATTTATGATCATTTA
The DNA here is from genome assembly GCF_002021735.2 of Oncorhynchus kisutch. Taxonomy (NCBI): domain Eukaryota; kingdom Metazoa; phylum Chordata; class Actinopteri; order Salmoniformes; family Salmonidae; genus Oncorhynchus; species Oncorhynchus kisutch. The sequence continues at coordinate 25,898,913 of NC_034193.2, forward strand.
TAAAGCACGTATACACATTTTTCAATGGCTTACTCATTAATGCTATGACTTTTGTATTCTGTGGTAATTGCTCCCCAAACCAAATGTTTATATTACAGTATCTTATATTTCTATAAGTACCTACTTCTCGAGAGTCCACAGCAGCATACATGATGTCCATCCAGCCTTTAAATGTGGCCTGTAGAGAGATAGGGCACTTTTTTTCAGATACTTTTGAGTACACCAACACCCTCAGAGAAGGAAACAATATTAAATACTTTAGTAGACCAGGGGGTGACCAAGTCTCTTCCTTCAGAGCTACTGGGTATGCAGGCATTTGCTCCAAACCTGTTGTTACACACTTGATTGAGTTAATCGAGTTCCTGGTGAGCAGCTAATTAGTTGAATCAGGTGTGCTAGAGTAGGGTTGGAGCAAAAGCCAGGAGGAAGGGTAGCTCTCCGGGAGGAGGATTGGGCCACAGCTTGAGAGCCAGCGCACAGCACCCATGCATCGCAGAAACCCTGGCCCTCACCACTTGCAGCAGAGAGAGGTAGCCCAAGCCCACGTTGTCGTAGTTGACTTTGACGTTGACCCAACGGGCTTCCTGGGTGGCGTGCTGCAGGGCAAGGCAGTCGCTCCTGTTGTTGACCTCGGTGATGGGGAACAGCTCCTCCGTGGTGGTGTTGATGCAGCGGTAGAACTTTCCGGCAAACAGGTTGACCCCCATGATGCTGAAGATGAGCCAGAAGATGAGGCACACCAGCAGCACGTTGAAGATGGAGGGGATGGCGCCGACAAGAGCGTTTACCACCACCTTCCTCCCATAGACAGGACACAGTGCAGTCAAAACCATTAAAGTCACCTCCGTTACAATAGTCAGCCATGACCACTGCAGTCACCGCCGCCCAACAGTAAGTCATGCTCAGTCAAGACAGCAGTAAGTCAAAATAGTCAGTCAAGACAGCTAACACCACCTTCGTCACAATAGTCAGTCATGATGACCACTAACATCACCTCGGTCACAATAGTAATTTATGACCACTGCAGTCAAAATAGTCAGTCACGACCACTAACGCCAGCTCTCTGACAGTAGTAAGTCATGAGAATAATACACTTGTCACAAGAAGTCACCTCCGTCACAATAGTCAGTGATGACCCCTAACACCAAGCTTACCCTAGTAAAACTGACTATCCTACCGATCCTCGACTTCGGCGATGTCATCTACAAAATGGCTTCCAACACTCTACTCAGCAAACTGGATGCAGTCTATCACAGTGCCATCCGCTTTGTCACTAAAGCACCTTATACCACCCACCACTGCGACTTGTATGCTCTAGTCGGCTGGCCCTCGCTACATATTCGTCGCCAGACCCACTGGCTCCAGGTCATCTACAAGTCCATGCTAGGTAAAGCTCCGCCTTATCTCAGTTCACTGGTCACGATGGAAACACCCATCCGTAGCACGCGCTCCAGCAGGTGTATCTCACTGATCATCCCTAAAGCCAACACCTCATTTGGCCGCCTTTCGTTCCAGTACTCTGCTGCCTGTGACTGGAACGAACTGCAAAAATCGCTGAAGTTGGAGACTTTTATCTCCCTCACCAACTTCAAACATCTGCTATCTGAGCAGCTAACCAATCGCTGCAGCTGTACATAGTCTATTGGTAAATAGCCCACCCATTTTCACCTACCTCATTCCCATACTGTTTTTATACTGTTTTTATTTATTTACTTTTCTGCTCTTTTGCACACCAATATCTCTACCTATACATGACCATCTGATCATTCATCACTCCAGTGTTAATCTGCAAAAATTGTAATTATTCGCCTACCTCCTCATGCCTTTTGCACACATTGTATATAGACTGCCCCTTTTTTTTCTACTGTGTTATTGACTTGTTAATTGTTTACTCCATGTGTAACTCTGTGTTGTCTGTTCACACTGCTATGCTTTATCTTGGCCAGGTCGCAGTTGCAAATGAGAACTTGTTCTCAACTAGCCTACCTGGTTAAATAAAGGTAAAATAAAAAATTTAATAAAAAAACACCACCTACACCCTAACAGTCAGTCATGACCATTTACATCACCACCATCGCAATAGTCATAGCTAACCACAGTCAACTCTGTCACAAGACGTCACTGTCAGAGAGGTGTCACTGTCAGTGTGTGTATGCGTTTAGGATTGTCTGTATCAGCATTTCTGTCGGTGTGTCTTTCTCTGCGTGGATATTTAAGTGTTGTACTAATAGGTTTGAAAAAGTTACTCACCCTCATTCCCTCAAATCTTGACAGGGCTCGAAGTGGCCTTAGAGCCCTGAGTGTTCTAAGAGACTTGATTGGTCCAAGTTCAGAGTAGCCCATCCAGTTAGCTCCTAAAGTGACTAAGGAAACCTGAGGCAGGATTGTAACGTCATTGTAGTCACCCAACATCTCGTTATATGCTTGTACGAATGACCAAAATGTTTACAAATTTAAGGTCTTGTATTTTCTGCCAAGCAGGATAACACAAAAATCAATTACTTGCAGAGAATACAAGGTAACACAAATTTCAATGTCTTCCTTGATTTTCACGTACATGTATTATGGATCTCGCCCACTACAGTGATAATAGTTGTAACATTGCTTAACCCACGTTTCATTCTGTGTAAATATCACTCCAAAAACAATTCAATGGAAACTCACATCCACAATTAGGAAGTCCAGCCAACACCAAGCGTTGGTGAAGTAGGTCTTGAAGCCGTACGCCACCCATTTTAAGAGCATCTCAATGATAAAGACATAGGTGAAGACTTTGTCTGCATACTCCAGGATGATTTTGATAGTTCTTCTCCTCTCAATGTAAATATCCTCAAAAGCCTATCAGAAGTGAGCCAAAGAAAATGGATCTCAATATATATAACCAGTGGCCTTCCCAGAGTAATGGAGTATCAACTGTAAATAGGTCAACGACCAGGGACTCACTCACCAGAGCTCCACTGCTTAGGAGGATCATGAAGACTATGAAGGTCTCAAAGTAGTCGTGTTCCACAATGGTGAAACAGGTCCTGCGGAGGTTCCACCACTTCTTGCCTCTGCCCTGAGAGACGTCAAATGTCAGACACGGCCATCGAGCGATACAGCCTGGAGAGAGAGAGGGAGAAATGCCAACATGGTGTTTTTGTATGCTTCATTTGGACTGTTTCACTTGCCCCCCCCCCGAGGTGCTGTCTGTGTAGCATAGCCTACAATCTAGCCATGTCCTGAGCGAGTTGGACAATCCCGCAAATAAAAGATGTGACGAATCATGGCAATCACTTTACTGACATTGTTAAGATGTGACTCCAAACTCACCTTACATGAAATAGAATATAGTAACTCTCTCTCTGTGAATGCTGATGTGCCAATTTGTGTGATATGGGACAAAGTTTACAGATATTTCCACAAGTAAATTAGACATCAAACACTTGATATTAGCGTTGCATTTTTGTAATTTAGTAACAATACATTGTAAAGACCATGAAAATCAGGAAACCCAACCCAGATCTATTTAAGCAGGGGACAGTATTTCCTGTGTACCATCAGTGAAGCAAGCTTCTGGTTCCTCTGGCTCTGGCTCCTCCTCTTCCTCCTCTTCCACAGGCTCTGGTTCAGGTACATAGTCCACCGTGCTGCACACCGAGGACTCGTCACCCACTGCACCCAACAACTATGGATGGGGAGGAGAGAGACTGAGTGGCTGAGACAAAATGTCAGCCACAACTTCAGGATAGGAGAGAGAGGAGAAATCTAACTCATGTAGGATTGTGAACTCAGATTGAAAAGAACCACCAAGTGAGATTTGTTCTGATTCTTATACTTGTTTGCTTAAATATCCAGTAACACTTTACATGGTATACTTGAAAGATTTATGAAGGGTTTATAAGTAGTTTATTAACTGATAATTATTAGTTCATAGATAAAGCAGAGTACAATTATCGTCTTCAGTTTGCCATCATACTGTACCTTCAAGTGATCACCTTGTCCATTTTCTTCATCTGATGTAAAAGACCCACTGTAGTCATCATCGTTCTCAAAGTCCGTCTCCCCCTGGGCAATGGGCACATTGAGGCTCATCTCGCCGTCTGCCTGAAGCCCGTCCACACAGTTGGTCATCCCGTCGGCCATCTTGGAATCCTGGCACGTGTCTAAGTGGTTTAATGCAAAGGTCTCCTTTTCGGGGTTTCCTTCGATCCCCTCACCCCCTTCCTTGTCCCCGGTGGCCTTTTTGCCCAGTAGCTGCAGGACCATGTGGCGGACAGAGGCTTTCACCCAGTCGATGCCCCAGTTGATCCTGCCGATGGCGATCTGGAGGTTGTTCATCTCACCGTCGTCATCACTGGACAGGTTGTCTCCACTGAATGAGCTGAGCAGCAAGGCCAGGAAGAGGTTCAGCACCTACAGGGAGGTAGAGGTGGCAGTTCTCTTTGAAAGTTAGAGAGAAGGTGTCTGACAGGGCAGTGTGGGGAATCTGATCCTACTTTACTCCCAGCTACTCCAAGCATTGTGCGTTTAAGGGAGGTGTCCTGAGAGAATTAAAAGACAGCCAAAAGACACATCTATTCTATTCTGCTTCATGGCTTAGTGACTTACTGCGTGCTTACAGGCAGCTGAGCAAAAAATGCAGGAAAACTAAACTTCTGTGGGACCTACCATCCTTCCACTCACTCCTCTCCACCTTCTCTTCCTCTGTATGCACTGCTAAAGGCACTTTCTATCACTCTAAATTCCAGGCTTCTGCCTCTAACCCTAGGAAACTATTTTCTACCTTCTCCTCCCTCCTTAATCGTCCATCCCCCTCCCTGCGGATGACTTTGTCAACCACTTTGAAAAGAAGGTTGACAACGTCTACTCATTAAATCAGCCTACTGAGTCCACTGGTCCCACTGACATAGAACTACCCAATGCCTTGATCTCTTTCTCCCCTCTCTCTTCAGATAAAATCCTGCATCTAATAAAATCACTTTTTATAGCTATTGTTTACAGGCCTCCTGGGCCATATACAGCGTTCCTCATTGAGTTCTCTGAATTCCTATCGGACCTTGTAGTCATAGCAGATAATATTCTAATCTTTGGTGACTTTAATATTCACATGGAAAAGTCCACAGACCCACTCCAAAAGGCTTTCAGAGCCATCATCGACTGTCCAACATGTCTCTGGACCTACTCACTGTCACAGTCATACTCTGCCTAGTTTTGTCCCATGGAATAAATGTTGTGGATCTTTTCCTCATAATCCTGGACTATCGGACCACCATTTTATTACATTTGCAATTACAACAAATAATCTATTCAGACCCCAACCAAGGAACATCAAAAGTCGTGCTATAAATTCACAGACAACACAAAGATTCCTTGATGTCCTCCCAGACTCCCTCTGTCTACCCAAGGATGTCAGAGGACAAAAATCAGTTAACCGCCCAACTGAGGAACTCAACTTAACCTTGCGCAATACCCTAGATGCAGTTGCACCCCTAAAAACTAAAAACATTTGTCATAAGAAACTAGCTCCCTGGTGTACAGAAAATACCCGCGCTCTGAAGCAAGCTTCCAGAAAATTGGAACGGAAATGGCGCCACACCAAACTGGAAGTCTTCCGACTAGCTTGGAAAGACAGTACCGAAGAGCCCTTACTGCTGCTTGATCATCCTATTTTTCTAACTTAATTGAGGAAAATAAGAACAATCCAAAATTCCTTTTTGATACTGTTGCAAAGTTAACTAAAAAGCAGCATTCCCCAAGAGAGGATGGCTTTCACACTTCAGCAGTAATAAATTCATGAACTTCTTTGAGGAAAAGATCATGATTATTAGAAAGCAAATTACGGACTCCTCTTTAAATCTGCATATTCCTTCAAAGCTCAGTTGTCCTGAGTCTGCACAACTGCCAGGACCTAGGATCAAGAGAGACACTCAAGTGTTTTAGTACTATATCTCTTGACACAATGATGAAAATAATCATGCCCTCTAAACCTTCAAGCTGCATACTGGACCCTATTCCAACTAAACTACTGAAAGAGCTGCTTCCTGTGCTTGGCCCTCCTATGTTGAACATAATAAACGGCTCTCTATTCACCGGATGTGTACCAAACTCACTAAAAGTGGCAGTAATAAAGCCTCTCTTGAAAAAGCCAAACCTTGACCCAGAAAATATTTAAAAATCTCTATAAAAAAAAACTAAATCGGCCTATATTGAATCTTCCATTCCTCTCAAAAATTTTAGAAAAGGCTGTTGCGCAGCAACTCACTGCCTTCCTGAAGACAAACAATGTATACGAAATGCTTCAGTCTGGTTTCAGACCCCATCATAGCACTGAGACTGCACATGTGAAGGTGGTAAATGACCTTTTAATGGCATCTGACCGAGGCTCTGCATCTGTCCTTGTGCTCCTAGACCTTAGTGCTGCTTTTGATACCGTCGATCACCACATTCTTTTGGAGAGATTGGAAACCCAAATTGGTCTACACGGACAAGTTTTTGCCTGGTTTAGATCTTATCTGTCGGAAAGATATCAGTTGTCTCTGTGAATGGTTTGTCCTCTGACAAATCAACTGTAAATTTCGGTGTTCCTCAAGGTTCCATTTTAGGACCACTATTGTTTTCACTATATATTTTACCTCTTGGGGATGTCATTCGAAAACATAATGTTAACTTTCACTGCTATGCGGATGATACACAGCTGTACATTTCAATGGAACATGGTGACGACCCAAAATTGCCTTCGCTAGAAGTCTGTGTTTCAGACATAAGGAAGTGGATGGCTGCAAACTTTCTACTTTTAAACTGGGACAAAACAGAGATGCTTGTTCTAGGTCCCAAGAAACAAAGATATCTTCTGTTGAATCTGACAATTAATCTTAATGGTTGTACAGTCGTCTTAAATAAAACTGTGAAGGACCTCGGCGTTACTCTGGACCCTGATCTCTCTTTTGAAGAACATATCAAGACTGTTTCAAGGACAGATTTTTTCCATCTATGTAACATTGCAAAAATCAGAAACTTTCTGTCCAAAAATTATGCAGAAAAATTTATCCATGCTTTTGTTACTTCTAGGTTAGACTACTGCAATGCTCTACTTTCCGGCTACAGCACTAAATAAACTTCAGTTAGTGCTAAATACAGCTGCTAGAATCCTGACTAGAACCAAACATTTTGATCATATTACTCCAGTACTAGCCTCACTACACTGGCTTCCTGTCAAGGCAAGGGCTGATTTCAAGGTTTTACTGCTAACCTACAAAGCATTATATGGGCTTGCTCCTACCTATCTCTCTGATTTGGTCCTGCCGTACATACCCACAAGACGCATGCCTCCTAATTGTCCCTAGAATTTCTAAGCAAACAGCTGGAGGCAGGGCTTTCTCCTATAGAGCTCCATTTTTATGGAATGGTCTGCCTACCCATGTGAGAGACGCAAACTCGGTCTCAACCTTTAAGTCTTAACTGAAGACTCATCTCTTCAGTGGGTCATATGATTGAGTGTAGTCTGGCCCAGGAGTGTGAAGGTGAACGGAAAGGCTCTGGAGCAACGAACCGCCCTTGCTGTCTCTGCCTGGCCGGTTCCCCTCTTTCCACTGGGATTCTCTGCCTCTAACCTTATTACAGGGGCTGAGTCACTGGCTTACTGGTGCTCTTTCATGCTGTCCCTAGGAGGGGTGCGTCACCTGAGTGGGTTGAGTCACTGATGTGATCTTCCTGTCTGGGTTGACGCCCCCCTTGGGGTGTGCCGTGGCAGAGATCTTTGTGGGTTATACTCAGCCTTGTCTCAGGATGGTAAGTTGGTGTTTGAAGATATCCCTCTAGTGGTGTGGGGGCTGTGCTTTAGCAAAGTGGGTGGGGTTATATCCTTCCTGTTTGGCCCTTTCCGGGGGTGTCATCGGATGGGGCCACAGTGTCTCCTGACCCCTCCTGTCTCAGCCTCCAGTATTTATGCTGCAGTAGTGTGTTTTGGGGGGCTAGGGTCAGTTTGTTATATCTGGAGTAATTCTCCTGTCCTATCCGGTGTCCTGTGTGAATTTAAGTATGCTCTCTCTAATTCTCTCTTTCTTTCTCTCTCGGAGGACCTGAGCCCTAGGACCATGCCTCAGGACTACCTCGCTACTATGATGACTCCTTGCTGTCCCAAGTCCACTTGGCCGTGCTGCTGCTCCAGTTTCAACTGTTCTGCCTGTGATTATTATTATTTGACCATGCTGGTCATTTATGAACATTTGAACATCTTGGCCATGTTCTGTTATAATCTCCACCCGGCACAGCCAGAAGAGGACTGGCCACCCCACATAGCCTGGTTCCTCTCTAGGTTTCTTCCTAGGTTTGGGCCTTTCTAGGGAGTTGTTCCTAGCCACCGTGCTTCTACACCTCCATATTGCTTGCTGTTTGGGGTTTTAGGCTGGGTTTCTGTACAGCACTTTGAGATATCAGCTGATGTACGAAGGGCTATATAAACAAATTTGATTTGATTAGTGAGGTCTGACCACACGACAACCTGCCCGCTCAACTTCATTCCCTCCTCAAGACCATCTATGGATACCTTCTCCCATTCCTCACATCCCTCATCAACTCATCCCTGACCATTGACTGCTTCCCCTCGGACTTCAAAATTGCCCAAGTCGATCCCCTTCTCAAGAAATCAACACTCGACTCCCTTCTTTCTTTTCTTTCCAAAACACTTGAGTGTGCTGTCGCTGACTAACTCTCTCGCCATTTCTCTCAGAACGATCTTCTTAACCATAACCAGTCAGGCTTCAAGTCATGGAGGCTCTCCGCCAGTGTTGTGTTCGAGACCACCTAAAGTGGGACTGGTTCAAGACAAAGACTGGAGCAAATCGAGTCCGAGTCAAGACCAAGACCGGAGGGGGTGAGAACGAGTCAAGACCGAGACCAGGAGGGAGACAAAGGGTCCGAGGCCAGGAAAATGTGAGTCCAATTCAAGACCATGATTGTAATTTTGTCAAATCATCACCATAGTAAGAGTTTGAAATGTCCAGTATTTCTGTATTCATATTTCAGAACAACATATGGATTCTTTAGACATTAAGAATGGTGAAATGCTGAATGCTGGGGGAAAATAGAGTCACTCTACAAATTATTACTAACCCAAACACAGTGGGGAACATTGAGTGCCTCCTATAATAATACCTCTAATTACAGTATTCTTTTCAATGATGTTCTGATTTAATCTATTAAGTTTTTGTTGAAAAGGGTTAACACTGAAGAGAAAAAGAGATCCAATCAGGATTTTTCTTTAGTGGTCTCTGGGGAGATAAATCAATGGCTGACTTAGCTATGTATGGAAACTTTTGCCTTGTCAAAGGCCAACAGGTCCTTGCGCAACAGCGAGCAGTAGTTTTCCAGTTTATCCACGGTCTAGTAGGCTAGGTTTGCAGTGGCTGCAGCAGGTGTTATTGAAGAGGAAGTTGTTGCTAATTTGTTAGCTTCTCCCTTTTCAAGAATAACTTTCAACGACAAGCTGAGTTTCAAATGATCATCATCTGGTGAGTGGAAGTGTGTTTTTCATTGCAGGGCGCTTGCTGTTATCCATCTCTTTGAAAATAACTTGTTGCATTTAAACTTTAGGTCAGCGGATACTTTGTGTGCTAAACCTGTAATGTTTTTGCAATGGGAAGTCATAGTTGTACATTTCGATTAGCTAATGCTTAGCCTCATGGTTGTGTTTTTGTATTATTTTGAATAGGCAACTACCACGGTCTTGTAGTGGATGCAAGCTTCGACTGGAAGCCAGTGGAGTGTGAGAAGTAGCGGGGGGATATGGTAGAACTTCTGAAGGTTGAAGACCAGGTGGGCTGCATCGTTCTGGATAAGATGCAGGGGTTTGCTGCCCGCTCTGTCCAGTTCAAGCTCTTCTCTGTCCTGGCACCCCAATGGTGGAACCAGCTTCCCCCTGAAGCTAGAACAGCAGTGTCCCTGCCCATCTTCCGAAAACATCTGAAACCCTACCTCTTAAAAGATTGCCTTTCGTGTACTAACACTCGCACTTAATAGCTACTTTATTAAGGAAAATGTGCTTACAAGGAATGTGATAAGTAGTTGTCCCACCTAGCCATCTTAAGATACATGCATTAACTGTAAGTCTCTCTGGATAAGAGCATCTGCTAAATGACTCAAATGTTAATGAGAGAGAGCGAGATAATGAAGAGTGCCTCCTAAACAGGAACGTTTGTGAGACACGTGTGTCACCAAGCATCGTGCTGTAAAATAAAGTGAATCCGTTTAATCATAAACCTGGGCGTCTCGTATACATAACACATATAAAGTTGATGTCGTTCGGTGGTGACAATATAATGTTGCCTGCGATTCTTCTGGAGGTGGCTATCTTTAGTGTCTAAACCCCGTTAGACCATATCTGGGTTCTTATTTCTCAGATTAAGATGTAGATCATGGTTACATGGTGGACTGGGCAAGGCTGATCTCTCTCATTCCTCTGTAAGGAGCTGTGAATCCGCCAGAGGCCCTGGGAAAGGGCTGAGAGGGGCAGAAACACAAGGCTTAAGGGGGTTAGCAGCACAGGGGGCTCGAAAGGGCTAGAAATGAAGGGCTACGGTAGCAGTGGATAGGGCTGTGGAGGGAATCACAGTGTGTTGAGACATAGGGCTGACAACGGGCTAACATAACACCACAAAGAAAAAAAAGGAATTGGGGGGGGGGGGGAAACTGGACTGAGAATGGTAGAAGTAGTCTCTTGGAGCAAATACAGGGCTTGTAGGAGAGACATCGGGGGAGAAACAGGCTGGAGGGGAGCAGACAATGAAAAGTTAAAATCGAGATGATGACCAACCATAATATACATTGTTGGCTGCCACTCAGAGCGGCCTACTGTTATTGTGCTCGTAAGTCGCAACTGTACTCAAAAGGAACCTCCCCCATATTCCATACAGCGTGTGTTCGTGTGATGGGACATTTGATTACCTTCCCTATCAATTAGTGATGCATTCTGCAGACGTCTCTCTCTCTTGGATCTGATCCCCGAGGCCCTCTCGCCGTGCGCCGCTCAGCTGTCCGTGTTTGTTCCGTCCGTGCCAGAGGGCTCACTTAAGCTGGGTCTTAGCAGATACCCAAGGTCAGAACCACTGTTTGCTGGCTCAAGTCATTTGACTTAAATAGATAGAAGCCCCCCCTCCTGCCGATTAATAAATAGACTGTTAAAATAGAATGACTCAAAACACCATTATTGTGCAGTAAAACCACGAAATGTAATGAAACTGAACTGAGATCTGGTGTTTGGCGGTTGTTTGAATGTAAACTCAATGTGTATTATGATACATCCAAAGTGGAAACATCCAAAGTGGTTCTGCAATCTGAATAATTCTGTTTTTAAGAGAGGGTTGTGAAAACATTTTTTGGGGGGGTTTTAGTGCATGGTACAATGCAGCATCAAAACATAAACAATATGTTTTGGCAGACTGTGTCTCTCATACAAAGCTTATGTAAGTTATAGTAGAGGTAATGTGGAAAGTGGGCCTTCATCACTGGTTTTCATGTGAGAGAACTGTTCAGAATTCTCCCATTCTGAGGTAATGGAGGTGGAGAGAGGGCACTTGTGGAAGGTGTGCCCTCTAGCAAACTCTATAAAACAGGCAAGTTTTCGGGTACCTCCCCTGTATTGGGACACATATTTAACCCCTTATTTTTGTTGGCACCAAACTACCTTCATGCTTCCATTAATTTGAATGGGTAACAAATAAACAAAAGCGGAGAACACCATTGTGTTCATGAGTCTCCCCTTTCCATAGTGGTCATAATAGTTTCTCTAGGCCAAACCGTTCGGACGCTACAGATGTTTTTGTGAGAAGACCGTGGTCTCATGGTCTGACAAACACCGCTGTAGCTCGGCAACCTTCCACCACAGATGCGGAAGGCTGACGCGGTGGATTGAGATGCAAAAAAAATAAAAAGATCTCTACCTTAAACTGACGGATTTTGATGGATTTTTTAAATTTATGTTACTTAGATTCTTAAGGATTTTAACTAAACTTTTTGTAATTTAAGTGCATAAATATTATTTTAATGATGATTAATCGCATTGTCTGAAAACATCCCAAATACATAATCTGTACAGATAAAATCTACAATGCAATGCAAAAACAAGTTGACAATCGAGCAGGGTGTCTACCAACTCTACCCAGAGGTATTGAAAACGAACTTGTGATTAAATTTCATTTTCTTATGTTATAAAATACATTTTAACAAGGCAAATGTGATTATTCATATCCTTAATAATTCAGTGGGGTCTTTCTCTAACATTATATCCAAAAAGTCAGATTTTGTAACTTATCTAGTCTATCCCATAATAAGCACCAAGCACTGTTGACATGGAGGTGCAGGTCACTAGCAACAACTTTTGAGGATTTTACATTTTGTGGTGGTCGTCTTCAAAGTTGTTTACCCGGTTAACAAAAAACTAATTACCATGATACGAGTTGAAATAAATGAAAGAGGATTTGAAAATAAAAAGCTTGTATTACACTTAGTGCTCCATTGCCATTTCACAGAGGTACACTTGTTTTTGTAAGAAATCTTCAAAAGAGAACAGGACTTCCTAATTAATATGAGAAACATATACTAAAATTCTACATGTCATGTCTCAAAATCGATATCCGTCTTACCTCTCTATATATTGTTTTATGTCCTGTGAATTCAACAGGAAAGATGAGTTCATCGGGAAAGTGAGTATGTCAGGTAGCCAGTAGCCTTAATTCTTTCAGAATCCAGCCTAGCTGACATTACTAAATTTTCCATTTTTTGACCACTTTTTTTCCTCTGGCCTCCATTGATTTAATCACCATAATTCTGACTGTCCCACAAGGGTTAACACTCCAATAACGTTTGAACAGATTCCCTCTCTCCACTGGGATTCTCTGCCTCTAACCCTATTACGGGAGTCACTGGCTTACTGGTGCTCTTCCATGCTGTCCCTAGGATGGGTGCGTCACTTGAGTGGGTTGAGTCAATGACGTGATCTTCCTGTCCGGGTTGGCGCCCCCCTCGGGTTCGTGCCGTGGGGGAGATCTTCGTGGGCTATACTCGGCCTTGTCTCAGGGTAGTAAGTTGGTGGTTGAAGATATCCCTCTAGTGGTGTGGGGGCTGTGCTTTGGCAAAGTGGGTGGGGTTATCTCCTGCCTGTTTCACCCTGTCCGGAGGTATCATCGGACGGGGCCACAGTGTCTCGACGCCTCCTGTCTCAACCTCCAGTATTTATGCTGCAATAGTTTATGTGTCGGGGGGGTAGGGTCAGTCTGTTATATCTGGACTATTTCTCCTGTCTTATCTGGTGTCCTGTGTGAATTTAAGTATGCTCCCTCTAATTCTCTCTCTTTCTCCGTCTCTCTCTCCGAGGACCTAAGCCCTAGGACCATGCCTCAGGACTACCTGGCCTGATGACTCCTTGCTGTCCACAGGTGCTGACCTGTTGCACCCTCTACAACCACTGTGATTATTATTATCTGACCCTGCTGGTCATCTATGAACATTTGAACATCTTGGCCATGTACTGTTATAATCTCCAACCGGCACAGCCAGAAGAGGACTGGCCACCCCTCAGAGCCTGGTTCCTCTCTAGGTTTCTTCCTAGGTTCCGGCCTTTCTATGGAGTTTTTCCTAGCCACCGTGCTTCTACATCTGCATTGCTTGCTGGGCTGGGTTTTTGTACAGCACTTTGATATCGGCTGATGTAAAAAGGGCTTTATAAATCAATTTGATTATGATCGAGACATGAGTTTTGGACCATTGGTTTTCTTAGAGAATTACATACACAATTAACATATTATTTGACCATTGGTCAAAAGATGAGCTTTTAATTCGACACCCTACATTGAGGTAAAAAATGTGTTCTTTATGAATTTACCTAATTATGCTTCCCGTTACTTTAGAAAAAAAAAAATGTGAATTCGTTTTTTGTTTGTTTTGCTTTTTATGCGCTTTGCGATTTTTTTAATATATTGTTTCACCCCTTTTTCGTGGTATCCAATTGGTAGTCTTGTTCCATCGCTGCAACTCCCGTACGGACACGGGACGCCCGCTTAACCCGGAAGTCAGCTGCACCAATGTCTCGGAGGAAACACCGTACACCTGACGACCATATCAGCGTGCATTGCGCCCGGCCAGGAGTGGCTAGTGCGCGATGGGACAAGAACATCCCTGCCGGCCAAACCCTCCCCTAACCCGGACTACGCTCGGCAAATTATGCACCGCCCCTTTGGTCTCCCGGCTGCGACAGAGCCTGGACTTGAACCAAGATCTCTAGTGGCACAGCTAGTACTGTGATGCAGTGCCTTAGACCAGTGCGCCACTAGGGAGGCCTGTGCTTTGAGCATTATTAATCTACAGCTCACTTTGAGCAAATTCTGGATTTTTTGACAGCCCTAATAGAAATGATCTGGTATATTGTAATATGATTACGGGATTCGTAGAGGGACACTACTGATAGTGGTTGGCTTAGATGCCTTGGTATTGCATGGAACCACAAGTGGTGGCTAAGGCAATCCACTCCACCTATGATGGGGTGCAGGATGGGAGGCCCTGTCCCGGTCTTTACTCATCTTCCAGAACAAGGACATGCAGATGAGCTGTTAGCAGCTGATCACACAAGCACAATATTTGCGGCGTGAGGCCAAATGCATTTCCTCTCTCTGGTGGTTATTAATAGAATCAAGCGGAAATGGCTATTCTCATCCCGACGAGCTAACAAATGCACTGGGTACTCGCGCCAACACTAACATGGCTTTTTTTGTGTCTCACACCCCCTCAACCCCCATCCAAGTCCCCTGCTGCCTATGGCTGCTGTGTCTTCCAGACCAACAGCATATACTGTAACTTAGACACTACACTGTTAAAATGAAGTGCATTTTTTAAACACTAATTCTAGTGGCAACTGAGCTGCCACCACCTTAAAGGAGACGAGACCTTAACTTTAACTGAAGTATTGTAACACTTGGTTGTGAAGGTATTGGGACAGATTTAAGGTGTACTGAAACATTCATCCTGAGGAGTTCTGAAACATGACAAGGTATGTTGTCACATCACATAATCAAGAGTTGTGCCACACCTTGCCAAAGACTGGAGAACTAACCCAGAAAAGGTTGAAAACACCATTCCAAATACTGTACTGTAAATGGGAGTGCCTCCTCTTATTGTACAGTGGTTCTTCCTTTAAAAGTTGCAGCGTACTGCAGCACAGCATGCAGGGCGCCGCTGAAATCTATGGCACGTTATTTAACTGTCAGCCATTGTTGCCAGAATGATGCAATTTACCACAATCTGCCACTATCTACCACAAACGGTCACGGCATAAGCGCAAAACTTTTAAAGGAAGAACCACTGTATATTCCCTACTCTTATATGGTTTGTTGATTAACTCCTCATTAGTAATTCCAAAAGGTCAAATGTATTTTTACTCGTTACGTGGTGGTCCCATTCTGTGAGCTTGCGTGGCCTACCAGTTCACGGCTGAGCCTTTGTTGCTCCTAGACGCTTCCACTTCACAATAACAGCACTAAGAGTTGACCAGGGCAGCTCTAGGCAGGGCAGAAATTTGCCAAACTGACTTGTTGGAAAGGTGGCATCCTATGACGGTGCCACGTTGAAAGTCACAGCTCTTCAGTAAGTCCATTCTACTGGTTGTCTATGGAGACTGCATGGCTGTGTGCTCTATTTCATACACCTGTCAGCAACGGGTGTGGCTGAATATAGCCGAATCCACTCATTTGAAGGGGTGCCCACATACTTTTGGCCATGTAGTGTGTCTGTTCTTGGTGTCCCTAGGGGGCCAAAAATAGACTCTCCATCAGCTGTGTGCACAATATCTCCTGGATTGACTGAGCATTACAATACTATAATCGTTAGGTCTGCAGAGATTTCGAATAACTGTTACGGAGATTTACAAGTTGACAGATGTTCACAGTTGGGGACCGCATGTGTTGTTGAGAGGCATTATCTAGGATCTCTAGAATGTTCACTATACTTAAAAGATTTGTGCCCTCACACTGAATATCTATTTATACTTCCATACAACCCTAATTAAAGGGATAGTCTTTACGTAACTAGATAAGACAGTGTCTGTCCTATATTTGAGAGATATAAGTAAGCTCTGGAAACAAAATACATGTATTACCCGTATACATGTGTAAATTCCCTATTCACTTCCATACATTTTTCAGTCTGGTACTAGGTTGCCTTCAGACGAGTCTTGTGAGGCTTGAGCGTCGTAGAGCAAAACAACTGATATGTACATATTTGAGAGCATCTCACCTTTCCATAGTGAGTCCTAACATAGTTTCTTGCCCAAACCATTTGTACTCTGTGGACGTTTCCATGAAAACCAATTTTTCGGGAACGTTTCCTGGTCTGACAAACACCACTGTAGCTCTGCCACCTTCCACCGCAGATGCGGGAGGCCGACATCGGCGGATACAGTGGGTTGAGACGCTGGTATCTCTAGCATAAACAGACTGATTTTGAAGGGGATTTCATTTATCACGCAAATTAGATTCCCACACGGGAGTGGGCATCGACTCTATGGTGAAACAGTGACGCCCGTTTGTGATATTACAAAGAAGTTAATGAAAACAACAAACTTTTTCTCCCTCTGACATTGCACATGCAATAGAAGAGCACAAAATGCATTGCAATTTTTTTGGACCATGTTCCCTGACCCTCCTGAGCTCGGTAACAAAAACGATAAGAATGTTGGCGGGATGTCCGTGGTGCTATTTCCCCACTACCGCAGCTTTAAGGATGAGGGTTAGGTTTAGGGATTAGGGGTACAGTTGGGTGTCTGCTGCACTCACCACCAGGTTTCCGATGACCATGACCATCATGAAGACCACCAGGCACATCCCAGCTCCGGCCACCTCCATACAGTCCCACATGGTCTCGATCCACTCCCCGCACAGGATGCGAAACACGATGAGGAATGAGTGGAAGAAGTCGTGCATGTGCCAACGTGGCAACTCGCAGTCGGTGGCAATCTTACACACGCATTCCTTGTAGCTCTTGCCAAAGAGCTGCATGCCCACCACGGCGAAGATGAAGACGATGATGGCCAGCACCAAGGTCAGGTTGCCCAGAGCGCCCACAGAGTTGCCAATAATCTTGATCAGCATGTTGAGCGTGGGCCACGACTTGGCTAGTTTGAAGACACGCAGCTGCCTCCAACACATAGTACATTAACAGACAGACAACACACAAATTGCATTTTTCATGGCTTGATGTGCTCTTGATGCAAGTTCCATTGTTGTACATTGTCCCTGTAAACTAAATGAGTACAATAAAGTTAATCTACGAATACTATTTCACAGACATGAATTGACTGGAAATCAGTGTGTCTTACCAAACGGAAAGACCTGAGAACGGACAGGCCTTGGACATTGGCTAGACCTAACTCCACCAGACTGAACGTGACAATGATACTGTCGAAAATGTTCCAGCCGACCTGGAAGTAGTAGTACGGATCCATGGCGCAAAGCTTGAAGACCATCTCTGCTGTGAAGATCCCAGTGAAAACCTAGAGGGGGATTCATATCAGAAATATAAACAAGTGGTCATTTGGATACATCATGTCAAATACCATAACTCGGATGTTAAGAAATTTTCTCATCAACACAAGAAAAGACTAAGTAATATCCGATTCAAGCGAACAACATGACACCTGAAATTATATGTCACACAGTTATAAGGAAGCGAGAGTAGCAATGCAAGTTTGAGCTAGCAATACAGATTTACACACCTAACATCTACCTCTAAACTATCCCTTTAAAAGTTGTTACCAGGTTCCCCACAGAGAGCATGTGGTCAAACTCTGGGCTCATGGGGTAGTGCTCCATGGCCATGAAGAGGGTGTTGAGCACGATGCAGATGGTGATGCCTAGGTCCACGAAGGGGTCCATCACAATAAAGAGCAACCACTTCTTCAACCATACCCAGGGCATGCAACAGTCCCACTTCAGGAAGATGTCGGCAAACTTGTACCAGCCGGGTGGACAAGGCTTCTGGGCGTCTTCAAGCTCTATTAGAAAGAGAGGGAAGGTTTAGATGACCAGTTCAATAATAATGTTTAATAGAAACATAATAACAAACATTTTTTATATGATTTGGAATTATGGCTGAAAACTCTACAATTCATCCCTCTTGCCATTGTTATGAAGTAAAAAAAAGACAACGAAACAAAGTTACCCAAGACTACTAAGACACCCCTAGAATATTGATCTGGCATTCGAGCAAAATGTCCTGCTCTAAAAAGTGACAGGAGTGGACATGATTGACAGAATTAGGGACATTTGTCATTCATTACCCTAGTTCAACGCTCTTTGATTTTAAGAACATGCATTGGTGACATTCATGTGTCGTTAAATGTGTACAAATATGGGCAATCTGTCTGTTCTAAACAAAAACAACAAGTAAATGAAATGCAACGGTGGGTAACACCAGAATTCATGCCCGTGGTGCCAGCCCGCCCTGGAAGGTTGAAATAGCTCAAGCTTAGCACCAAGAGGGCATGCAACTGTACATTAACAGGGCTCTCTCCCCCCTCACTCACATACACACACACAATGTGATTGGCTGCTCTGTGTGTGACAGACTTCAGACAATGCTACTGTAATGAGAGGTGGGGGGGGGGGGGGGGGGGGGGGGGTCAGAAGGCCATGTCTACAACCACCATGATAAGCTAGGCAATTACACTTCACATTAGAGCGAAGACTGCATCCACTCCCAACTAAGCCTAGTGTATTTCTAAACTTGCCTGAGGGACTTGACATGTCTCCTACTGTGAATGGTTATATTTGTCTCACAGGCAAGAAACAGACCAATGACACACAGTACATTTCATGACATGTATATACACACTGCTCAGAAAAATAAAGGGAACACTAAAATAACACATCCTAGATCTGAATGAATGAAATATTCTTATTAAATACTTTTTTCTTTATATAGTTGAATGTGCTGACAACAAAATCACACAAAAATTATCAATGGAAATCAAATTTATCAACCCATGGAGGTCTGGATTTGGAGTCACACTCAAAATTAAAGTGGAAAACCACACTACAGGCTGATCCAACTTGTAATGTCCTTAAAACAAGTCAAAATGAGGCTCAGTAGTGTGTGTGGACTCCACGTGCCTGTATGACCTCCCTACAACGCCTGGGCATGCTCCTGATGAGGTGGCGGATGGTCTCCTGAGGGATCTCCTCCCAGACCTGGACTAAAGCATCCGCCAACTCCTGGACAGTCTGTGGTGCAACGTGGCGTTGGTGGATGGAGCGAGACATGATGTCCCAGATGTGCTCAATTGGTTTCAGTTCTCGGGAACGGGCGGGCCAGTCCATAGCACATCTTGCAGGAACTGCTGACACACTCCAGCCACATGAGGTCTAGCATTGTCTTCCATTAGGAGGAACCCAGGGCCAACTGCACCAGCATATGGTCTCACAAGGGGTCTGAGGATCTCATCTCGGTACCTAATGGCAGTCAGGCTACCTCTGGTGAGCACATGGAGGGCTGTGCGGCCCCCCAAAGAAATGCCACCCCACACCATGACTGACCCACCGCCAAACCGGTCATGCTGGAGGATGTTGCAGGCAGCAGAACGTTCTCCACGGCGTCTCCAGACTCTGTCACGTGCTTAGTGTGAACCTGCTTTCATCTGTGAAGAGCACAGGGCACCAGTGGCGAATTTGCCAATGTTGGTGTTCTCTGGCAAATGCCAAACGTCCTGCACGGTGTTGGGCTATAAGCACAACCCCCACCTGTGGACGTCGGGCCCTCATACCACCCTCATGGAGTCTGTTTCTGACCGTTTGAGCAGACACATGCGCATTTGTGGCCTGCTGGAGGTAATTTTGCAGGGCTCTGGCAGTGCTCCTCCTGCTCCTCCTTGCACAAAGGCGGAGGTAGCGGTCCTGCTGCTGGGTTGTTGCCCTCCTACGGCCTCCTCCACATCTCCTGATGTACTGGCCTGTCTCCTGGTAGCGCCTCCATGCTCTGGACACTACGCTGACAGACACAGCAAACCTTCTTGCCACAGCTCGCATTGATGTGCCTTCCTGGATGAGCTGCACTACGTGAGCCACTTGTGTGGGTTGTAGACTCCGTCTCATGCTAACACTAGAGTGAAAGCACCACCAGCATTCAAAAGTGACCAAAACATCAGCCAGGAAGCATAGGAACTGAGAAGTGGTCTGTGGTCACCACCTGCAGAACCACTCCTTTATTGGGGGTGATTGCTAATTGCTTATAATTTCCACCTGTTGTCTATTCCATTTGCACAACAGCATGTGAAATTTATTGTCGATCAGTGTTGCTTCCTAAGTGGACAGTTTGATTTCACAGAAGTGTGATTGACTTGGAGTTACATTGTGTTGTTTAAGTGTTCCCTTTGAGCAGTGTATATATATATATATATATATGATAGTAGTTGTTGAAGTTGACAAAAAACTAATATTTGTATGCATTATGAATGGATCAATAGGGTCATTTTATTCTGAAAATTCACTGAACAAAAATATAAACGCAACATGTAAAGTGTTGATCCCATGTTCCATGAGCTGAAAGAAGATCCCAGAAATTCTCCATACACACAAAACGATTATTTCTGAAATTTTGTGCACAAATTTGTTCACATTCCTGTTAGTGAGCATTCGATCCTTTGTCAAAATAATTAATCCACCTGACAGGTGTGGCATATCAAGAAGCTGAGTAAACAGCACCTTGTGCTGGGGACAATAAAAGGCTGCACTAAAATGTGCAGTTTTGTCACACAACACAGTGCCACAGGTGTCTCAAGTTGAGGGAATGTGCAATTGTCATGATGACTGCAGAATATTCACCAGAGCTGTTGCTAGAGAATTACATTTTTATGTGTCAACCATAAGCCACCACCTCCAACTTCGTTTTAGAGAATTTGGCAGGACATACAACCGGCCTCACAACCGCAGACCACGTGTAACCATGCTAGCACAGGACCTCCACATCTTCACCTGCGGCATCCCCTGTATGTTGCGTTTATATTTTTGTTCAGAATACAGTTATCAATGCAGGGCTGCATTTTACTCTCTTCCGAAACAAATCCTGAATTAAAATGATATCATTGTCATTGTTGATGATATCACAATGGTAATACTATCATTCAAGAATCATCGTCATCATTATCAGCATTTTCACCATTGCTGTCGTCATAATCATGACCATCACTATGTGTCGCTCTCTTACCCTCCATGACGGTGGTGAGAACACTAACAGCACTCGCCGATCTGTTCTTCAGGCCTGGCTGCTCCAGATGGAACATGCTGTCCTCTTTGAGCTCGTCCTCTGGAACAGACTGGGGGGGAGGGTGAAGTCTCATCACTGGCCACTAAACATCTTACATGCTGTCTACACCGCGTGCACAAGCATTACAAAATAAATGTACACATATATGTTATTTAATCATTGCACCCACACCACTAGTGCGCGTTAGCGAGCGTCTGCGAAGCCGGGAGCTAAAATAGAACTTGGTTCTATTTGTGACGCTCAACGCGCTGCAAGTCCTGCCTCCCAAATCTCCTCGTTGGTTTTTAGGAGCATATACCCATGTGGGTGATTGAAAGATGAACTGAGGTCCACACTCCAGTCGGTTGTAGCAATGCACCTTAAATTTGGTTGCGAGGAAGGAGGAGAGATGACGAGAAAGGAATTCCATTGATCGTTTTATCTGTGGATTAATTGTCGAAGTAGAGGACCTTGTGCATTTCAGGTAAAATAACAACCCAATGTTTATATCCCAGGACAAATTAGTTAGCAACAGCAAGCAAGCTAGCTAAATTCGCCATAAATGTTTAACGTTTTTCGACCTGGCCCCAAATTAATATTATTGGTTCAGAGTTTGTTTTGATATTTAAAAATATAATTTGTCTTACCAGACCACATGACCACACATATACATACGGTCTAGTAAGCATGTTAGGTGTCACTGAACTCTTACGATAGAAGGGTTGTGTATACAAGACAACAAAGAACAACAGCCAAAACAACCTGCGTTTGATGTGAATTTGTAAAAGAATGAGACAAAACAAACTGCACTCCCACCACTGTGGACCCATTCTGACCTATAAACGTTGACCTGATAAGATAAACATTAGCAAGGAGACGTCACACTGACCTCCGACTCAGAGGACACTGGAACGATGGCCAGACGGGGCACGATTCTCCCATTACAGTCCTTGATAACATCATCTCCGAGGCTCTGCTCGTCATCCGCAGAGCCCCCGTATGACCCAGAGTGATGACTAAGCTCTTTCCGACTTGTCAGGGTCGCCTGACTT
Organism: Oncorhynchus kisutch; assembly: GCF_002021735.2. NCBI lineage: Eukaryota > Metazoa > Chordata > Actinopteri > Salmoniformes > Salmonidae > Oncorhynchus > Oncorhynchus kisutch. Next base: position 25,921,226 of record NC_034193.2, read on the forward strand.
CCAGCAGCAGCATCAGCTTGCTCCTGTGAAACACAAATGATAAATCGATCAGAGTTAATTGTGTAAAGTAGGGCAGCCACTGGCCTACCGGACAGGCCGTGGTGAAAACATTTGCACACAAAAATGCAGTCAAAAAGTTTAACTGAATATGATTTAATTTACCTTGGATATTGCAGCCCATTTGTGTAGCCAGACAAAACAATACAATAGTGGCTGAATTTATCCTCAAGCAAAAAAACATTTCCTAATTGTTAGGCTATTTTAAGTGTCATTTTTATAAAACCTAAATGGTATATAGTTAAAGATAGGAGGCTAGACTGCATGATGAAACAATCCCTAGTAAGCTGGTGTTTTGAGGGTGGACTGTATTTCTGTCCAAGCTGGTAGAGTGAGGTGGGCTCATGTCATGCAGGTTCAGGTAGGCTATACAGGACAGTTGTATATTCAAAAAAAATCTATTGGTAGTTGATTAGGGGTGAACTTTGACCTTGCAGGATCCATAGAAATCTTGTTACGCCAGTGAGGGCTGCATGATATGGGCAAAAATTTGAATTGCTATACTTTTTTTCAAATTGCTACCAACTATTGCGATTTGACTTGGATAAGTAAACTATACATTGAGTATATATAGTTTACTTATCCAAATATTCCAAATATTAAGTTGCACCCCCTTTCGCCCTCAGACAAGCCTGAATTCGTTGGGGCATGGGCTCTACAAGGTGTCAAGCGTTCTGCAGGGATGCTGGCCCATGTTGACTCCAATGCTTCCCACAGTTGGCTGGATGTCTTTTGGGTGGTGAACCATTCTTAATACACACAGGAAACTGTTGACCATGAAAAACCCACCAGCGTTGCAGTTCGTGACACACTCAAACCGAAGCGCCTGGCACCTACTACCATACCCTGTTTAAAGGGACTTAAATCTGTTGTCTTGCCCATTCACCCTCTGAATGGCACACATACACAATCCATGTCTCAATTGTCTCGAGGCTTAAAAATCCTTATTTAACCTGTCTTCTCCCCTTCATCTACACTGGTTGAAGTGGATTCAATAAGTGACATCAATAAGGGATCCTAGCTTTCAACTAGATTTACCTGTCATGGAAAGAGCAGGTGTTCTAAATGTTTTGTATACTCAGTGTAGCTCAGAACATAGAAATATAATGATTTATGTTAAAACGCAAAGTGGAAAGCAGTATTGCTCTTGTTTGGAACAATCTCTTGACTGCATTTGACCTAACAGAAAAGCATGCAAACGTATAGTGAATATAAGTGAATCTAACAGCGAGGAGGAGGAATTGTGCTGCTTAAGTGACAGGGGGCGTGGCTTGGTGTGTGTGGGAACAAGCCGCAAGAGGAGAGAGGAAGAGAGAGACGAAAAAGAGTAAACTATTTAAAAAAAATATATTTACACGCTGCTGAGTGGTGTTTCAAAACATTCCGATATGGACATCTCTTGCAATATGGATATTGGGTAAACCGATTTGAATTCAGTCACTTTTCGACAGCACCCCTTTTGATTGGAACGAAAACTTCCATACATACTGTATTTGCCTATTGTAGAAGTGCTCAAGAGACAAAAGTGCTCAAAGTTTACCTATTTTGCTGACCTTTAAACACTGGAAAAGATAAACGGTTGAGATTGATACGATTTAAAAGCTTGAACAGGTTTGTTAAACTATTTAATTTCTTGAAAACTTTTTTTTGTACAAATTGTCATTTTACCAGAAAAAACAATAAACTCCTTTTTTTTTCATATTCACATACAGTATGTTGTAGCTTAGACCCTATTTTACCTCATCTGAGGTTTTGTGTTGTGCCCGCCATCGTTTGATACACATCATGCTCTTCATTACAGGTTGGGTGTCATGTTTTGGCTGACTTTCAAAATTTAACACAGAGATTGTGCAGAAAACGTTGACTTGAATGGGAATATCTGTTTAAAACTATACTGTTGAACTATTGAAATTATAGATATAGAAATAATAGAATAGATGTGACTATTTAAGTTGACATTCAACGGTGGGTGGACCGGCGGCCGTCTTTGTGGTAGTAATTAAAGATCCAATTTAAATTCTATGGTGTACCAGCTAAATTGCAGTGGTCTGACGGGATAGGTCCATTTCTATGAATTCTAGTTCTATGACTGAAATGACACAGTGTTGTGTTTCAACCAATGGAGGGCACAGCACAACACAAAAACCCCAGCGTGAGTTTACATGTTTTTTGATAATTGATGTTAAAAAGGTTCAAATCTGTAATATTTTTTATTAAAACACTTTTATTTAAAACATTTTATACAATAGTCTGATAACTCTGCAAGCTTTTAAATGATATCAAACTACTTAAGTAAAAATAGTGTAAAGTACTACTTAAGTAGGTTTTGGGGGTATCTGTACATTTATATTTTTGACTACTTTTACTTCCGCTACATTCCTTAAGAAAATAATGTACTTTTTACTCCATTCCTTATCCTTGACACCCAAAAGTACTCGTTATATTTTGAATGCTTAGCATGACAGGAAATTAGTCCAATTCACGCAAGTAATAAACCGAACGTCCCTGGTCATCCCTACTGCCTCTGACCTGGCAGACTCACTAAACACACATGCTTCGTTTGTAAATTATGTCTGAATGTTGGGGTGTCCTCATGGCTTTCCGTAAATAAAAATAAATAAAAAATGGTTCCATCTGGTTTGCTTAATATAAGGAATTTGAAATGGAATATACTTTTACTTTTGATACTTAAGTACAGTGGGGCAAAAAATGATTTAGTCAGCCACCAATTGTGCAAGTTCTCCCACTTAAAAAGATGAGAGGCCTGTAATTTTCATCATAGATACACTTCAACTATGACAGACAAAATGAGAAAAAAAATCCAGAAAATCACATTGTAGGATTTTTAATGAATTTATTTGCAAATTATGGTGGAAAATAAGTATTTGGTCACCTACAAACAAGCATGATTTCTGGCTCTCACAGACCTGTAACTTCTTCTTTAAGAGGATATGGAGACGCTAACGTCTCAACTGGCCAATTGCCTGGGGAAATGCAGAGCGCCAGATTCAAATAAAATTCTATAAAATTCAAACTTTCACTAAATCACACATGTAAGATACTCAATTAAAGCTACACTCGTTGTGAATCCAGCCAACATGTCAGATTTAAAAAAATGCTTTTCGGCGAAAGCATGAGCAAATATATCTTGGCAAAGACAACTGAGGGAACGGTCAGAGGAAAAAAAATAAAATAAATCTGAACAGTTATTCCTCTGGGTTTTGCCTGCTACATAACTTCTGTTATAGTCACAGACATGATTGAAACAGTTTTAGAAACTTCAGAGTATTTTCTATCCACACCTACTAATCATATGCATATAATATATTCCTGGCATGAGTAGCAGGAAGTTGAAATTATGCACGCTATTTATCCAAAAGTGAAAATGCTGCCCCCTATCCCTCTGTCCTCCACTCGTTACCTGTATTAATGGCATATGTTTGAACTTGTTATCAGTATAAAATACACCTGTCCACAACCTCAAACAGTCACACTCCAAACTCCACTATGGCCAAGACCAAAGAGCTGTCAAAGGACACCAGAAACAAAATTGTAGACCGGCACCAGGCTGTGAAGACTGAATCTGCAATAGGTAAGCAGCTTGGTTTGAAGAAATCAACTGTGGGAGCAATTATTAGGAAATGGAAGACATACAAGACCACTGATAATCTCCCTCGATCTGGGGCTCCACGCAAGATCTCACCCGTGGGGTCAAAATGATCACAAGAACGGTGAGCAAAAATCCCAGAACCACATGGGGGGACCTAGTGAATGACCTGCAGAGAGCTGGGACCAAAGTAACAAAGCCTACCATCAGTAGCACACTACGCCACCAGGGACTCAAATCATGCAGTGCCAGACGTGTCCCCCTGCTTAAGCCAGTACATGTCCAGGCCCGTCTGAAGTTTGCTAGAGAGCATTTGGATGATCCAGAAGAAGATTGGGAGAATGTCATATGGTCAGATGAAACCAAAATAGAACCTTTTGGTAAAAACTCAACTCGTCGTGTTTGGAGGACAAAGAATACTGAGTTGCATCCAAAGAACACCATACCTACTGTGAAGTATGGGGGTGGAAACATCATGCTTTGGGGCTGTTTGTCTGCAAAGGGACCAGGACGACTGATCCGTGTAAAGGAAAGAATTAATGGGGCCATGTATCGTGGGATTTTGAGTGAAAACCTCCTTCCATCAGGGCATTGAAGATGAAACGTGGCTGGGTCTTTCAGCATGACAATGATCCCAAACACACCGTCCGGGCAACGAAGGAGTGGCTTCGTAAGAAGCATTTCAAGGTCCTGGAGTGGCCTAGCCAGTCTCCAGATCTCAACCCCATAGAAAATCTTTGGAGGGAGTTGAAAGTCCGTGTTGCCCAGCAACAGCCCCAAAACATCACTGCTCTAGAGGAGATCTGCATGGAGGAATGGGCCAAAATACCAGCAACAGTGTGTGAAAACCTTGTGAAGACTTACAGAAAACGTTTGACCTCTGTCATTGCCAACAAAGGGTATATAACAAGTATTGAGATAAACTTTTGTTATTGAACAAATACTTATTTTCCACCATAATTTGCAAATAAATTCATAAAAAATCCTACAATGTGATTTTCTGGATTTATTTTCTCATTTTGTCTGTCATAGTTGAAGTGTACCTATGATGAAAAGTACAGGCCTCTCTCATCTTTTTAAGTGGGAGAACTTGCACAATTGGTGGCTGACTAAATACTTTTTTTGCCCCACTTTATATTTTAAACCAAATACTTTTAGACTTTTACTCAAGTAGAAATTTACTGGGTGACTTTTACTTGAGTCATTTTCTATTAAGGTATCTTTACTTTTACTCAAGTATGACAGTCGGGTACTTTTTCCACCACTGATCTTTTCCAATGCTAAATACATGGATGTCTCATGGTATGGTGGTGTATACAAAATGGGTCAACTTTGAGCACCTCTATCTCCTAAATGTTTTGGCATTCAGGTCTTTCAGGCATTCTACTTCTTCCCTGGGTAAACACGTATGGAAAGTGTTGTTTAAATTAGTGATTCTGTCAAAAAGTTATTGAATTCAAATTGATTTACACTATTGCACATGTAAATATTGCGATTTTGATGTGAATTTGATTAAATGTGCAACCCAAGTGATGTAAAGGATAATACTTTGGGTTTAGTGGGCCAGCATCCCTGACACAAAGAGAAAGAGAAAGTAAGTCCAAGCTATCCCATTTGGTAGCCATTCAATATACCATCAGTCGATTGCCCCAACCTAATGATATGTACATTATTCCATATATACTGAGAGGCTTCAAAAATTGTATTTACATAGTGTTCAGTTTGATGACATAATTTCTCATATCTTTTAAAATTATTATTAAACTTTTACTTTGACAGGGAAGTCATACTGGGACGAGGGTCTCTTTTTCAGATGAGCCCCGCGTAAAATACATTAAACATATATACAATACACAAAATTACACAACAAATTAAGAAAAAAAAAAGACATTTATCAACAGAGGTCTCTGATAATTTCTCTGAACTGACCAAGGGGAACCAGAACATCTAATTTCAGAGATCTCTATGAGTTGTTCCCCAATAAAGGGCACAAAAAAAACTAAAAGCATCTTTACCCAACTCTGTGGAGACTGAAGGGACCTCCAGTGTTATCTAAGCCTGTGACCGGGTTTGTTCATTTGTAAGTCCACATTTAATTAATAATGATAGATACATAGGACGTTTCTGTATGAGTGCTTTGTAAGTAAACAGAAGAGAATTCTGCTCTCTCCTTACATAGAAAGAGGCCCAACACACTTTTGATACAAAACACAATGGTGAGTTCTATAACCATCACCAGTAATAAACCTAAGGGCACAATGAAAAATAGCATCTAGTGGTTTAAGTGTAGATGCTGCTGCATGCAAATAGATAATGTCCCTATAATCTAAAATAGACAAAAGTGGCCTGGACGATTTCCTTCCTATTAAAAAAAGTCAGGCATGCTTTCTTTCTGTAAAAGAAACGAGCCTTGAGCTTTAACTTCTTCACCAGCTCAGTGACATGTTTTTTTTTAAATTCGTTTTTCAATCAAGCTAGATACCAAGATATTTGTAGGAATGAATTTGCTCAATTTGTGTACCGTTCAAACTAGTCATTACAAATTAATTTAAATCTGGGTTATGGGGGCTAGAAAAAAAGCATGCATTTAGTTTTTTTGCATTTAGCACTAACTTTAGATCCAATAGTGACCTCTGCAGTGCTAGAACATCTGATTTTAAATTTGAAAAGGCTTGGCCAACCGATGGAACACAACACTATCGGCATACAAATAAAAATATGTTTTTTTACAGCATTACCAATGTTATTTATTTAGATTGTAAACAGTAGTGAGCCGAGTATCAAACCTTGAGGCACCCCTTTATGCAACTCAAGGAACTCAGATTTGACCCAATCAACCTTGATGGTCTGAGTTCTGTCATTGAAATAATTAAGAAACCATCGGCTAGCATTATTATCCAACCCTTTCAAGGGCAACTTATTCAACAGAATAGCATGGTCTACAGTATCAAAAGCTTTTGACAAGTCTACAAACATTGCAGCACAATTCTTTCTATCATCTTTGGCATTTGCAATATAATTAAAACAAGCATGGCAGATGTAGTGGTACTATGGTTAGGTCTGAATCCAGATTCATTAACCTTAAGAATACCATTTACCAATAGAAAATACCATAGATTTTTCTTGACCAATGATTCTAGGATTTTAGCAAGACAAGGGAGCCTGGAAATGGGTTGATAATTATCAAGATCACTACTACCACCACCTGTAACGGCCCATTTCCTCCTCTTCTTCTGAAGAGGAGGTGTAGCAGGGATCGGACCAAAACGCAGCGTGGTAAGTGTCCATATCGTTTATTATAAAACATAAACTGAACACTAAGAACTACAAAACAATAAATGTGAACATGAACGAAAACCAAACCGAAACAGTCCCGTGTGGTGACAAACAGACATGGAAACAAACCAACAGTGAAACCCAGGCTACCTAAGTATGATTCTCAATCAGAGATAACTAACGACACCTGCCTCTGATTGAGAACCATACTAGGCCAAGACAGAAACCTAAACATAGGAACACAAAACAGACTGCCCACCCCAACTCACGCCCTGACCATACTAAATAAAGACAAAAAAAAGGAAAATAAAGGTCAGAACGTGACACCACCCTTTGTGTCCATAGCTAATAAGGCAGCAATAACTTTTGTTTCTGTGAATTGCCAAAAAGGAAAACTCCTTCAACTACCATTTCCCAAGTCATGTGAGGTTGACTGATCATCCATCGAGGCAACTGGAGGCTCTATGTGGGAAGAACAGTCAACTAACTCACCAAGACCATTATGACCGCCATTATGACCAAATCTTAACTTTTTCAATAAAGACGCAGGAGTCTAAAACTACTTTATTTTCCAGAATTTAGAGGGATCACTAACAGAGTCTGCCATAGCTCTAAGATAGTAGTGTGATTTGGCCTGTTTTGTCATGAGGATATGCAGTAGCTGTCACCTGACCTGGGCTTGGATCCTGTATTGCTCCAGAAGCCTCTGAAACTCCTCCTCCTTATCCTGCGCCTCTTTCAGAGTGGCCTCGTTCTGCTCGTCGTAGGCCATGGCAACCACGGCCAGGATGAGGTTGATGAGGTAGAAGGAACCCAGGAAGATGACCAGCACAAAGAAGATCATGTACGTCTTCCCCGCTGCTCGAAGTGTCTGCATACGAAGAGGCATGCAAAGACAAGTTTGGAGGATGACACAAAATGGTAAGTCAACATGCAGTTTGTAGTAAACACCATCAAATTCCTTTTAGGCACACTCCCTGCAGTCCCTTTCGAGGAATGGAGAGCGCTCACATTTTTGCAGGACAAAGTCCAGGAAAAGTCAAACTTAAGGCTTAAATTTGTACCTATGAAACAATTTATCATTCTATACTATATTATATATTGTAAGTACCAACCAGTTGGAACAGGTTCTCCCAGTAGTCCTGCGTCATGAGTCTGAAGAGGGACAAGAAGGCCCAGCCGAAGGAGTCGTAGCTGGTGTAGCCGTAGTTGGGGTTTCTCCCAGCCTTTATGCACGTGAATCCTTCTGGGCACTTCCTATCAACATTGGTGGGTAGCGGGTGAAGAATCAGTTTGCACACAGCCGGCCACCCCTGCCTGACCCCACAATCCTCAACATCTAGAATGCTGCTTGTCAGAGACAAGAGCATAACTTATATCTGATAGTTGTATTGTGTGTATAGCTTACATAACATTTGACTACTTTTCCAATAGTGTTCTGTTTGCCCACAGTGGTGTGCATCCTTCCATCAAAACCCTGATATTGCTTTACTAAATGTAAGAAATACATTCATAACTCATCTTTGTATCATTGTGCCATTTGTGTTATCACAAAGTAACATACCCAGCATCAGAGCTGTTTCCGCAGAGAAGAGCATCCAGACTACCTTCCAAATAGTAGTGGTTCTCTATAGCCGAAAGACAGAGAAAATCAAACACAAACTAAAAGTACTGTTCATACCGTCACATCAGCCTGAAGTAGAGGAACAGATGACTTGTCTCAGTGGTTCAAACGCACCTATATTGCTGATGTACTCCTTGAAATCGACAGGAACAGTGGAATTTGATGTTTCGCCGAAACCCATGGTGCCGTCAAGCGACGAGGTGAAGTTGTAATCGTCGAACACCGTTGAGTTGAGGATGGGCCATCGGACACACTTGTTGCGCAAATTTCCCATGAAGAGTTGCAGGCCGATGAGCGCAAACACGGCCAGGGCGAACACAGTGAGGATCATCACGTCTACCATTTTCTTTACAGACTGGACCAGGGCGCCCACGATGGTTTTTAATCCTGGTCAAATGGATGCATGTCAGTGACACATCTGCAGGCCGAGATAAACCAGATCGTGCATAGTGGCTCTGATGGCTTACTGGTTTCAGCATGGTGCTGTCAACACCAAGGTTATGGGTTTGTTTCCTGAATTGGCCACACATACTATATATTTGACTGTGTAAACAGTAAGTTGCTTTGGATACTATTACTATTTTTATCTGACATCAGTGTCAATAGTTCAATAAGTCTGAACGTGTGCATACAAACCAGGTCAATTAATTGAAGACATATCAAGAAAACATTTTGATATTGACATCAGTTTGGCGAGTCTCAACAAGAGCTGCAGATGAAACAACCTGGACTCGGGTAGAGGTAACATGGTAAATACAAATCTGCTAAACGTATGATATATTACGAATTCCAATTTGCTGTGGCTAATGTTAGTTAGGTGGGAAACGGTTGGGAGTTAGGTTAAAGGGTTAAGGTTAGGATTACGATTAGCTAACGTGCTAAGTAGTTGCAAAGTAGCAAAACATTTGTGTAGTTCCAAGTTACTACTTAGCTAAAATGCTAAATTTGAAACGTGATGAGATTCGAACACGCAACCTTTGGGGTTGCTAGAAGTTCACGTTATACGCCTACCCATCCACCTCGACCAACCACCCTACTTTCGTTTTTTCCTTCAGTGACCTTCTGTTTTATGTAACCATTCCGAAAGCAACATATCATACTAATTAAGATAGTACATGTAAATCTGGGACAATGAGACCAGGCTGGATGAAAACATACCAGGAATCACAGTGATTGTTTTAAGGGCTCGGAGTACACGGAACGTCCTAAGGGCTGACACGTTGCCTAGATCAACAAACTCTGTGACGTACCTGTGGAGAGACACACAGTACAAGCAATATATTAACATTATTTAATTGTGGACTGACTGACAGTGGACAACAGTGGACCTGTCACTGAAGAACGTCTTGTGTGTTAAAAAACGTTACAAAATAGTACACACAAAAATCAGACATGGTGTTCGCTGCGGTATATGATATCTTTTTTTTTTTATAGAGTCTATTTTTATATTGGTCCACTTCTTGGGCCAAATGGACGCACTGCTTGAGAGGGTGGCCAAAACCATTTATCCATCTCGCAACAAGACGTGTTGTATATCACAAACTGTTAGATTATTATTTAATTCTTTTAGCATTATTATTGGGTCTGTTTTAAAAAGTTTTAAATTTGTCTTTCTAAGATTTAATCATAAATGTATTTAAATGTTTTTGGCAAAAATGCACAGAATGTATTTCTTAAATATGTGACCAGGGGGTCATTGCAAAAATAAGAATTTATCAATTTACTTACTTGGATAAATAAAGGCTGGATGTATAAAATGTGTTATAAAACATTTACTAACCATTTCAGTTTGCTAACAATTATATCATTTGTGAAAGAGGGTTGAGAGCCAGTCGGGTGTTTAGGTACTCACGCCATGCTGATCACCATGAAATCCAGCCAATTCCATGGATCTCGAAGGAATGTAAAAGGGCCGACAACAAAGCCTCTTGACAACACTTTGCATGAGGCCTCAAAGGTATAAATACCAGTAAAAACATACCTGCAATGAGAAAACAGTATCTTTCCAATGCACTACTTCTGCAATTCTCTCTCTGTGAGCTACATTGTAATTCAGAGATAATTATTTGTTTACATGACTTAAGACACTTTGAACCATTAGAGATCGTGGTAAAACAGTGACACGTGCAATAGCCCTTTCAGGAATCAATTCTGAAATTCAGCACAGGTTGGTATACTTACTCAACAGTTTTACTCCATGACGGTGGGTCGCTCATCGTCATAAAAAAGCAGTTCGACAGAATGGTAATCATGATGAACATGCTAAATAACTTAATATAGAGTCAAGGCAAACCGGCGGGAACACTGATTGTACTGCAAAAGACAATAGTAACATCAAAGGTCGCTAAACCCTGATGGGGTACAGCTTTATATACAGTACACAACAATATAAGACCATCCTTCTTACAATCACCCCTTCCCTACACAGGGCAGCTAGAGTCCAAACATTAAAAAGGATATGAATGTATGAGAATTTTAATGGCTCCTCTTCTAAGATGATTGAAGGGGCTTAGAATGTAGCAAGCTGATTCAGCATTGAACCTGAAGATTGTGTTTCCTTTGGTGATCACGATAAAGGTCTGGAAAAACACAACATGAAAAGACATTACCGCACTGCTAAGTGAAGGACTAAAGTAACAAATTGTAAATAATAACGATTAAACTCTGCACAAAGCTTACATGGTGGTAAAGGATATTACATGCACTCCGGATAACTTATGGAATCATATTTGTCAAGTCATCCACCCTGTCATATTGCAGTGACACTCCAGCAAGCTAATCCAGGCTAGCATCCTAGTTCGCTAATCCCATTTAGCCCCCAATTCATTCTATCACAGATAAAGGAAAACCACACTGTAGGTTTCACCCAAAATTTTAAAGGACAGGCTTGGTTTAGTGGCAATATCCAATGACATTGTCCCTGAAAGAACAGTGTGTGTGGGGTGTGTCTCTTTGAACGCATGAGGTTAACACCTCAGAAGCAGCATTAATGATTGAGAACCTTGTGAATCTCGTGAACCCGTAGTGTGGTTTTCCTTTATTGGCAAGTGATCAAATTGGGGTCTTAGTGTGCAACACATGTACAGTCGTGGCCAAAGGTTTTGAGAATGACACAACTATTAATTTTCACAAAGTCTGCTGCCTCAGTTTGTATGATGGCAATTTACTCCAGAAAGTTATGAAGAGTGATCAGATGAATTGCAAATCATTTGTCATGCAAAGGAACTGAATCCCCAAAATAAAAATACCACTGCCTTTCAGCCCTGCCACAAAAGGGCCAGCTGACATCATGTCAGTGATTCTCTCGTTAACACAGGTGTGAGTGTTGACGAGGACAAGGCTGGAGATCACTCTGTCATGCTGATTGAGTTCGAATAACAGACTGGAAGATTCAAAAGGAGGGTGGTGCTTGGTATCATTGTTCTTCCTCTGTCAATCATGGTTACCTGCAAGGAAACACACACCGTCATCATTGCTTTGCACAAAAAGGGCTTCACAGGCAAGGATTGCACCTAAATCAACCATTTATTGTATCGTCAAGAACTTCAAAGAGAGCGGTTCAATTGTTGTGAAGAAGGCTTCAGGGCGCCCAAGAAAGTCCAGCAAGTGCCAGGACCGTCTCCTAAAATTGATTCAGCTGCGGGATCGGGGCACCACCAGTACAGAGCTTGCTTAGGAATAGCAGCAGGCAGGTGTGAGTGCATCTGCACGCACAGTGAGATTAAGACTTTTGGAGGATGGACTGGTGTCAAGAAGGGCAGCAAAGGAGCCACTTCTCTCCAGGCAAAACATCAGGGACAGACTGATATTCTGCAAAAGGTACAGGGATTGGACTGCTGAGGACTGGGGTAAAGTCATTTTCTCTGATGAATCCCTTTTCCGATTGTTTGGGGCATCCGGAAAAAAGCTTGTCCGGAGAAGACAAGGTGAGTGCTACCATCAGTCCTGTGTTATGCCAACAGTAAAGCATCCTGAGACCATTCATGTGTGGGGTTGCTTCTCAGCCAAGGGAGTGGGCTCACTCACAATTTTGCCTAAGAACACAACCATGAACAAAGAATGGTACCAGCACATCCTCCAAGAGCAACTTCTCCCAAACATCCAAGAACAGTTTGGTGACAAACAATACCTTTTCCAGCATGATGAAGCACCTTGCCATAAGGCAAAAGTGATAACTAAGTGGCTCGGGGAACAAAACTTCGATATTTTGGGTCCATGGCCAGGAAACTCCCCAGACCTTAATCCCATTGAGAATTTGTGGTCAATCCTCAAGAGGCGGGTGGACAAACAAAAACTCACAAATTCTGTTAAACTCTAAGTATTGATTATGCAAGAATGGGCTACCATCAGTCAGGATGTGGCCCAGAAGTTAATTGACAGCATGCCAGGGCGGATTGCAGAGGTCTTGAAAAAGAAGGGTCAACACTGCAAATATTGACTCTTTGCATCAACTTCATGTAATTGTCAATAAAAGCTTCGGACACTTATGAAATGCTTGTAATTATACTTCAGTATTCCATAGTAACATCTGACAATATCTAAAGACACTAATATTTGTGTCATTCTCAATTTTTGGCCACGACTATGTTAAGTCAGCTGTCATGACATGTCTAAATATAGTATCTTCGGGATAAGTCTGCTTTGCTTGAGTCATGACTGTGTAAAAAAAAAAAAAAAAAGTACTAAAACAAAAATATGTTTATTTATTACAGTCCAGTGAAATTGCTAGGTGAGCTTGAGGTGTCCTGGACTGACCTTCTGTGCTTTGTAGAAGGGGTCTATGTCCTCCAGTGGTGTGTTAAGCATCTCCGTTGGGGCGTCTCCAAAGATCATGGGCAGACTCTTGCCGGCTTCCAGGTCTTTGCTGGGCTCCGATGGCCCTTCACCTACGTACCCCTCTACTTCCGCGGCTATTCTCTTTTCCTCCATGAGCCTCTCGATCTCTGCCAGGGATTCCGGGGTGAAGCGGCGGAACGCATCAGCGCCTGTGGGAGGGAGCAGGGGTGCCATCTTCGCATTGCGAAGAGATACCACCACACCAGAATCGCTCTAGTCTAGAGTGAGCTACAGAAAGAGAAAGAGCGAGGGTGAGAGTCATCCACAGAATTAAATAGAACACATCTCTATGGAGTCATAGCCATAGCTGGTTCTCTCTAGAGCAGTGTTCTTCAATCATGGTCCCGAGGACCCACAAGGTATGTATGCTTTTGTTCCTGCCCAGTGCTAACACACCTGATTTTAACTAAATTAGGTGATTAGTTGAATCAGGTGTGTAATTACTGGGCTGGAACAAAACACTGTGGGTCGCCAGGAGTTGAACAACACTGTCCTGGAGTGAGAAGAGAAACAGAGGGAGGACTTTTACAGGAGCAAACCATGCAATAAGGGTATTTTTAGAGAAGGAGAGACAGTGAAAAGAGATACTTTCACACAAGGGTCTCTATATAGTGAGCCAGGATAAGAGGGAGAGACAAGATTGCAACACTCTGGTGTTTCTAGTCAAACCTGGGTTCATACACTATTTGAAATCATTTCAATAATTTGAGCGTTTGCTTCAGCCAGCCAGGAGTGCCAGGGGGGCAGGGAAGGGGTTGGAACTTTTGGAACTTTTCCACCGGCTCTATTAGTTCCATTCCAACAGGCACGCTCAATCGAGCACAGTGAAAGTATTTGAAATGATTTCAAGTAGTATTCTGAACCTAGTTCAGTTTCTAGTGCACACTAGATATCCAGTCATTCACACTAGCAAAGTGTGGTGTATCGAACATTGGTTGTCTGCATGCCATAAAACGACAAAGGCTGCTGAACTAAATCCTAGGTATTAGCTCAAAAATGTAACAAATTGTAAAATCTCAGGCACGATTCCTCATCACACGATCGTGGTTCACCAACCCTCCTATGTTACACTTCACCACCTTTGACCTCCTCCTCTACTGAACAACCCCAGCAGCTGACAGGTATTAAGTGACCAAATCCAGGTCATCCCAACAATGCCACTGACCAGTTATTGAACCTGTGTCTGCGTGCCACACCACTGCATTAGCCGATTGAGCTAAAGCCTAGGAATTAGCTTGGGGAGTAAACGGTAGACTTCAGGCAAGGACATACCATCTCATTAGATTATGCTAGGGTAGACAAACAGTGTGTGTATCAGCATGCCAGCCTTCTGTGAGAAAAACCACTTCCGTCTTTGTTACACTTCACCCCCCCCCATTTGACCTCCTCCTTCTCTCCGTAACAACCCAAGGAGCTGACAGACATCAGCTGACCAAATCCCGGTCACCCCACCAATGCCACTGATCAGCTATTGAACCTGGGTCGTCTGTGTGACACGACTGTATTAGCTGCAGGGCTTAAGCCTATAGGCATAAGCTCAGGGAGTTAATGCAAGACTAGATCTTAGGCAAATTTACTCATAACATGAGCATGTTTCACTGAACCACTTCCGTTACACTAGTATCGAACACATTAACTTCTCTTTGCTACCTTAAAACATGACATTGATGCCATTGCTATATTTGTGTAGATGTCACACAGTCTGGACATATATCTTATGCATACTCTCAAAGTAGCAATTATTTTCAGTATACCTTTGATTAACAGTACACAACCAGAACATCAGATCTGCGTAATGGGTAGGCCCATCCACATTTGGGATGAAATCGTTGCTTGGGATACATGGTGCCAAGTCCTTTACCATTGGCATCGATACTTTTTGCAGTTGAGAAACAAAATACAAAGATTAATTACGCACTTACTTGTAAGTATCATGCTTATCTGTGTATATGTGCAGGGACATATGTGTGTATAAGTGTGTGCCCGTGTGTGAAAGAGTGCATGCAGTGCTTGACTTGGACTGAAATAGGTGCTGGTACTCATTTTGTGTGCCGATACTGTTTATATTTAGGTGCAGGAACCCCACAATACTTTTGAGCTAATATTCTATAAGAGGTGCAGGAACTCAAGCAGTAAAAAAAAATGTGAGGTGCCGGTACTCAGCTCCGGTGAGCTCCTGCCCAAATCAAGCACTGAGCATATGTGGTATATTTGTCTGCGACTTGGTAACGATCCCAGGCTTGAATGCCTTGATCTAGATCCAGTCCCCATAAAAATGGTTTACTGATCACATGAGCATGTTTCACTGAACCACCTCTGTTACACTGTTTTATTAAACACATTAACTTCTCTTTGGTACCTTAAAACATGACACTGAGGCCATTGCTGTACTTATGTAGATGTCCCACAGTCTGGACATATATCTTATGCATACTCTCACAGTAGCAATTCTTTTCAGTATACCTTTCATTAACAGCACACAACCAGAACATCAAATCTGAAATGTTGCCTAATGGGTAGGCCCATCCACATTTGGGATTAAATCATTGCTTGGGATCCATGGTGCCAAGTCCTTTACCATTGGCGTTGATACTCTTTGTAGTTGAGAAACCAAATACAAAGATTAGTTACATACTTACACACTTGTAAGTATCATGATTGAAAAGGGTTCTTTGGCTGTCCCCATAGGATAACCTTTTTTGGTTCCAGGTAGAAGTATGTTGGGTTTCATGTAGAACCCTGTTGTAAGGATTTTACATGGAACCCAGAGAGTTCTACCTGGAACCAAAAAGGGTTCTTCAAAGGGTTCTCCTGTGCGGACAGCCAAAGAACCCTTTTAGGCTCTATATAGCACTTTTTTCTAATTGTGTGTGTGTCTGCGAGTTGGTAACGATCCCAGGCTTCATTTCCTTGATCTAGATCCAGTCTCAATGTAACCCCCACCCCCTCATATTACTTATTAACTTAGCAGACGGCCAGTATCCAGGCCAATTGGCATTGCTTACATGCTAGCACAACATCGTGTTCAGCAGGCCAGTCTGCTTTTCTCTGGAGAAGCTAAGGTTAAAGAGCTACTGCACTTCCTGATTTGGCCTTGTTTTCCATCAATGGTCATTAGGAAATGCAAGCGGCCATGGCTGAGGGCAAATGAGAGTTCTCTAAGGGTGTGGTTTGACATGCTTGTTTCTTTGCCATTCAAGCACAAAAAAACAAGGGCAGTAGTGAGTAGAGAAAGTTTAGCTAAGATAGCTTTGCTATGGAGAGAACGTTTTGAAGTTGAGGACTTCTCCCCTCCTGATTGACTCGCCATCTCAAGAGTCAGCGCTGACCCTGTGTTTAGCCAAGCTGACAGCAGCTAGCTAGCATAGATTTGGTGATAGCCGCAGCTGGCCATCCTATCTAGCTGATATTTCTCTGTCAAATCAGTTATGGCAAGATAGCAAGAGCCAGTGTCTGGAATGTGTTTCATGAGACAATCCTTCTATAACACCTTGCTACGAAAGTAGCTTGCAAAGCAGTTTCATCACGTCACATGTTACCATGTAAACTATATTAACAGCGTGTTGAAGGCCCGTTCTTGAGTCAGCTCAGCTGTCCTACAACACAATATTCTAACTGACTAGTTGTCTCGTCTCTCCTTATGTCCGCTGTTAGATATTTCCCAGGGGACAAATCCCAGAACTACTAATATCCCTACAACAGGTGTAGGCTACATGTGAATATTCCACAAACATTTCCCAGCTTGAGTGTACTGTACATGCATTAATCAACAAAAAACGATGGGTGTCCATGTTACAAAGACAAAACATGTTATGCTGTAAATATCATATTGATGTGCATATAAAGATAGTGTGCCTACACTTACCTAGCAAATAAAAAAAGTTGTGTATAGAGTACAATTTCAGCTGTCTAACCAGAACAGCATTCTATTTAGCCATATCTAAGGATTTGGCTATCTAACCACACACTGAGATGCACAGCTCTCTGGGTGATGAAGTCCCTTCCATCTATGTAATGTATTACAGGTTATGGATAGGTAAAGTCAGGTGGCAGGAGGGGTGGAGTGCATGATACTCCAACCTGGATATGACAGATTTTGCCTCAACCAATGGGTCTAGCAGTTCAATAACTACAGTACAGGCAGATGTGAGATGCAGGAGGATGGCGCACTCATACTACTCAGTAGGTAACTGACAATTCATCAGGCAGTAGCCTACAGAGTAATATGAGAAGAGTTCAATTGCTGTCTAAACAAAGTATTTTGATAACATTCAAGTGTAACAGTTCCATGTAGAATAAACCTTACTTTATGTAAAACTGTAGAAGCAGTGTTCTGCTAGTACCAATAGATTATCTAATAACAAAAGACAATAAAAAGTAATAGATGTCTTGTAAGATTTTATGCTGAGTTGCAAGGTCTCTCCCAATTCTGACATCAGTATTAACCTGTCTTTCAGTCAGAGGACTCCATCTGAAAAGCAACTCTTCTTCCCATCTGTAGAAAACCAAGGAAGAGTTGATGAGTGACACATTGAAAGGGTGATATGATGTACTGTCTTATTAGTAATCACTGTTTGTTTGTCCCTTTTGAGGCGTTTGCTTTTGATTGGCATGGCAGCGTAGATCAGCTCCAGGTCCCTCTCGTCACAGATACTGGTCATGCAGAAGCCCGACTACGGCTCCTATATCCGACCCAGCTCCTATATCACAGAGGGAGGGAGAGAAATACTGTCACCATACAGTCATGGAAGCCAACAGTAAATACACAGTTGAAATAGCCAATCAAAGATCCTGATTCACAAGGGACACGTGCCAGCATGGCACTGACTTGTTGGCATTACTCACTCTGGGCCCAATAGTCCATTGGAAGGGGGCAGCTTTCTTACAACGTACAGTACAAGACACATATACACAGAGCACTGATTACATTATCAATGGTGGTTAGGTGAATTCCAGGACAGATAGTATTTTGACCATTGACCAGATCAAATGTGACCAACCTGATTCAAGTGTCCTCCATTACACTCAAGCAGGACTGGTGTATGGCCACTGCCTCAGCCTTCTGTAACAGCTCCTGATATGGCAGGGGGGGGTTCCAACAACATTGCTGAACTACAAATCAACCAGATCTTGTACGTAGCCTGTGGATGAAATCAAATATCATCACTCAATAAACATATAGTGAGAGAATAAAAAGTTATCGTTTGGAAGTAATTTATATGATAATAGAAGGACTGCAACTACAGAACAGATTCAGGCAGGTGAATCTGACAGTGTTACTATGCAACCAGCTGTGTACGATGCTGAATGCTTGCTGATACGTTTTGTATTCGCTGACAGAGCCATATTTGTATTAGACAAGTAACATAATTCATTTATTTTTGCCAAAGAAAATAAACTTTTACGAGAACAGGCCTGTTGTTTTTGGTTAAGCAGACGAAGCCCCCGAATGCTAGCTAGTTAGCTACCTAACTTGCAAATCCGGGTTAGTTATATCTGTCTGAGATTAAATGACTTGACTAGTGTTAGCTAGATTTGAAACATTATCGAAAGTAAGCTGGCTACATCCTATGATTAGCTAGCAAGCTAGTATCCAAGTGCCTGCCCTGTATTGACCCTAATGTCAATGAGCTACAGTTAGCTGTTGTTAGCAAGGTAACTAGCTAATGTGAGCTATGCACAATTTTCCTCTGACATGCTACATCGCATTAGCTTCATATATTTAGCTAGCTACAGTACCATTCCCCTTTCACCTGTGGCATCTTAGCTAGCCTGGTTCGCTAGCATTATCAAATAATGTTGAATAACCAAAAGTAGCTACTAGCTAACTAGCACCAATGATCTAACTTAGCTAACGTACTCACCAACACCAGTGCAGTGGTTTGACGGTTGACAGGCAGCAGAAGTGACCGTGTCGAATGTAATCCACTCCTGGCAATATTGTTGAAATGTATTGGAAGTTTGCACCAACTTTATGGAAGCCCATTTTCACTCATAATTGCAGAGCGAAATGTGCGTTCCACCCATATGCAGCCTTGACAACACATGTCCACATGGCAGCTGGATGCGGACTACAACGTGTTTTCTCTGCAATTTGGCATAATTGGCAAAAGTGGGCATGATCATAATCCATACCCAACCATCCAGTAAATCGTGACGAATTCAATTACAAAACTATGTTTTGGACGAGACTGACTTTATGACCATAATTATCCTATTTGCACTTTGTAATACATTTTGACACTATAATATTGTAACGACCCTGGGTTTATAAACGCGGAGGGGCACAGCTTTTGGGGCACAGTCGATAGCGCGCTGGACTTTGGGCCTGAAGGTCGAGGGTTCTGCCGCATATCGATGGTACATAAGTAATTTAAAATCACAGAAGGGGCAGTTGACCTTAATGCTCCTGATGAGACCAGTAATATGTTCATTTGTTTCTCAACCGTCTCTGAACGTTAAAAAAATTATATTAGATTATATGGATTTAAACTATTTCAACCAACCGAAAACTATTCAGTCAGGTGTTACTTTTCCCCCATCAATATACAGTATATACACTGAGTATACCAAATATTAGGAACACCTTTCCAATATTAAGTTGCACTTTAATTATTTGGGCTGTTGTGCATGGGTATGAAGGCTCAGTGTTTGTTGTTTCCATTTCATGCCTAAATTTGCTAATCTTGTCTGCAAAAAAGTGTATTAGGACATGTTTGCGATTAGCCCACTATGCTGTTTTGGGATTGCATATGAACCACAGTCAATATCTTAATATACACAACATACACAGGCAGCTAGGAAAGCAAAGGCTAGCTTTTTCAAACAGAAATTTGGATCTTGTAGCACAAACTTCAAAAAGTTCTGGGACACTAAAGTCCATGGAGAATAAGAGCACCTCCTCCCAGCTGCCCACTGCACTGAGGCTAGGAAACACTGTCACCACCGATAAATCCACAATAAATTAGAATTTCAATAAGCATTTTTCCATGACTGGCCATGCTTTCCACCTGGCTACCCCTACCCCGGTCAACAGCTCTGCACCCCCCACAGCAACTTGCCCAAGCCTCCCACATTTCTCCTTCACCCAAATCCAGATAGCTGATGTTCTGAAAGAGCTGCAAAATCTGGACCCCTAAAAATCAGCTGGGCTAGACAATCTGGACTCTCTCTTTCTAAAAATATCCACCACAATTGTTGAAACCCCTATTACTTGCCTGTTCAACCAAAGATTGGAAAGCTGCCACGGTCTTTCGAATCCCACCGTACCTTCTCCGCTATGCAATCTGGTTTCCGAGCTGGTCATGGGTGCACCTCAGCCACGCTCAAGGGTCTAAACGATATCATAACTGCCATCGATAAAAGACAATACTGTGCAGCTGTATTCATCGACCTGGCCAAGGCTTTCGACTTTGTCAATCACCAAATTCTTATCGGCAGACTCAACAGCCTTGGTTTCTCAAATGACTGCCTCGCCTGGTTCACCAACTACTTCTCAGACAGAGTTCAGTGTCAAATCGGAGGGCCTGTTGTCCGGACCTTTGGCAGTCTCTATGGGCGTGCCACAGGGTTCAATTCTCGGGCCGACTCTTTTCTCTGTATACATCAATGATGTCGCTCTTACTGCTGGTGATTCTCTGATCCACCTCTACGCAGACGACACCATTCAGTATACTTATGGCCCTTCTTTGGACACTATTAACTAACCTCCAGACGAGCTTCAATGCCATGCAACTCTCCTTCCATGGCCTCCAACTGCTCTTAAATGCAAATAAAACTAAATG
Organism: Oncorhynchus kisutch; assembly: GCF_002021735.2. Taxonomy (NCBI): domain Eukaryota; kingdom Metazoa; phylum Chordata; class Actinopteri; order Salmoniformes; family Salmonidae; genus Oncorhynchus; species Oncorhynchus kisutch. Next base: position 25,942,410 of record NC_034193.2, read on the forward strand.
CATGCTCTTCAACCGATCACTGCCCTCACCTGCCCACCCATCTAGCATCAATACTCTGGACGGTTCTGACTTAGAATATGTGGGCAACTACAAATACCGAGGTGTCTGGCTAGAGTGCAAACTCACATTAACTACTTATGGCTGCAGGGGCAGTATTGAGTAGCTTGGATGAAAGGTGCTCAGAGTAAACGGCCTGCTCCTCAGTCCCAGTTGCTAGTATATGCATATTATTAGTAGTATTGGATAGAAAACACTCAAGTTTCTAAAACCATTTGAATGATGTCTGTGAGTATAACATAACTCATATGGCAGGCAAAAAACCTGAGAAGAAATCCAAACAGGAAGTGGGAAATCTGAAGTTGGTCGATTTTTAACCTGGCCCCTATTGAATACACAGTGGGATATGGATAAAGTTGCACTTCCTAGGGCTTCCAGTAGATGTCACCCGTCTTTAGAAACTTGAATGAGGCTTCTACTGTGTTGTGGAGCTGGATGGGAGCTGTTTGAGTCAGTGGTCTGGCAGAGAGCCAGATCCTGGTCATGCGCATTTCACATGATAGCGACCTGCGTTCCATGGCTTCTCTACAGACATAGGAATTCTCCGGTTGGAACTTTATTGAAGATTTATGATAACAACATCCTAAAGATTGATTCTATATTTAGTTTGACAAATTTCTTCGACCTGTAATATAACTTTTTGAAGTTTTCGTCCGACATTCGGATGGACCTGCACGAGCATTTGGATTTGTGTACTAAACACGCTAACAAAAGTAGCTACTTGGACATAAATAATGGACATTATCGAACAAATCAAGCATTTATTGTGGAACTAGGATTCCTGGGAGTGCATTCTGATGAAGATCGTCAAAGGTAAGGGAATATTTATAATGTGATTTCTGATTTCTGTTGACTCCAACATGGCGGATAATTACATTTTTTGTCTGAGCTCTCTCTCAGATTATTGCATGGTTTGCTTATTCCGTAAAGTTTTTAAAAAATCTGACACAGCGTTTGCATTAAGGAGAGGTAAATCTATATTTCCATGTCTAACAATTGTATTTATCGACATTTATAATGAGTATTTCTGTAAAATTATGTGGCTTTCTGCAATATCACCGGATGTTTTTGGAACTAGTGAATGTAACACGCCAATGTATACTGAGATTTTTAAAATATAAATATGAACTTTATCAAACAAAACATACATGTATTGTGTACCATGAAGTTCTATGAGTGTCATCTGATGAAGATCATCAAAGGTTAGGGATTCATTTTATCTCTATTTGTGCTTTTTGTGACTCCTCTCTTTGGCTGGAAAAATGGCTGAATTTTTCTGTGAGTTGGTGGTGACCTAACATAATCGTTTGTGGTGCTTTCGCTGTAAAGCGTATTTGAAATCGGACACTGGTGGGATTAACAACAGGATTACCTTTAAAACGGTATAAGATACATGTATGTTTGAGGAATTTTAATTATGAGATTTCTGATTTGAATTTGGCGCCCTGCATTTTCACTGGCTGTTGTCATATAGATCCTGTTAACGGGATTGCAGTCCTAAATTAAGCATCTCCAATCCAAAATTAAATCTAGAATTGGCTTCCTGTTTTGCAACAAAGCATCCTTCACTCATGCTGCCAGACATACCCTCGTAAAACTTACTATCCTACCCATCCTTGACTTTGCGATGTCATTTACAAAATAGCCTCCAACCCTCTACTCAGCAAATTGGATGCAGTCTATCACAGTGCCATCCGTTTTGCACACCAAAGCCCTATATACTACCCACCACTGCGACCTGTATGCTCTCATTGGCTGGCCCTCGCTTCATATTAGTTACCTAAACCCACTGGCTCCAGGTCATCTATAAGTCTTTGCTAGGTAAAGCCCTGCCTTATCTCAGCTCACTGGTTACTATAGCAGCACGCGCCAATTCCTCCTTTGGCCGCATTTCCTTCCAGTTCTCTGCCGCCAATGACTGGAACGAACTGCAAAAATCACTGAAGCTGGAGACTCATATCTCCCTCACTAACTTTAAGCATCAGAACAACTTACAGATCATTACACCTGTACATTGCCCATCTGTAAATAGTCCACCCAACTACCGCATCCCCATATTGTTTTTTTGCTCCTTTGCACCCCAGTATCCCTACTTGCACATTCATCTTCTGCACATCTATCACTTTAATGGCTAAATTGTAATTATTTCGCCACTATGGTCTATTTATTGCCTTACCTCCCTAATCGTACTTCATTTGCACACACTGAATATAGACTTTTATTGTATTATTGACTGTACGTTTGTTTATTCCATGTGTAACTCTGCGTTGTTGTTTGTGTTGCACTGCTTTGCTTTATCTTGGCCAGGTCGCAGTTGTAAATGAGAACTTGTCCTCAACTGGCCTACCCGGTTAAATAAAGGTGAAATATATATACATATTTCTTTTATGCATATATGCATATATATTCACACATTCAGTGCATTCGGAATGTATTCAGACCCCTTGACTTTTTCCACATTTTGTTACGTTACAGCCTTAAAATAAAATTGATGAAATTATTTTTTCATGTCATCAATCTACACACAATACCCCCATTATGACAAAGCAAAAACAGGTTTTTAGAATTTTATGCAAATGTATTAAAAATAAAAAACATAACATAAAATTGAGCTCAGGTGCATCCTGTTTCCACTGATCATCCTTTAGATGTGTCTACAGCTTCATTGGAGTCCACCTGTGGTAAATTCAATTGACTGGACATGATTTGGAAAAATACACACCTGTCTATATAAGGTCCCACAGTTGACAGTGTATGTCAGAGCAAACACCAAGACACAAGTTTGAAGGAATTGTCGGTAGAGCTCTGATACAGGATCTTGTCGGGGCACAGATCTGGGGAACAGTACCAAAAAATGTCTGCAGCATTGAAGGTCCCCAAGAACACAGTGGCCTACATCATTCTTAAAATGGAAGAAGTTTGGAACCATCAAGACTCTTCCTAGAGCTGGCCGCCCTGCCAAACTGAGCAATCGGGGGAGAAGGGCCGTGGTCAGGGAGGTGACCAAGAACACGATGGTCACTGACAGAGCTCCAGAGTTCCTCTGTGGAGAAGGGAGACCCTTCCAGAAGGACAAACATCTCTGCAGCACTCCACCAACCAGGCCTTTATTAGGCACTCTTCAGAAAAAGGCACATGACAGCCCACTAACATGCTGACCAGACTGAACACGTCGCGTGTGCGAGCATTGCAAAATAAATGTAGAAATCCATGTTATTCAATTATTGCACCCACACTGTTCGCGCGCGCCAACGAGCATCTGCGTTGCCAAGGGCTAAAATAGAAGTCATTCCTATTTCTGACGCAGATCGCGCTGCAAGTCCTGCCTCTCCCATCTCCTCATTGGTTTACAAAAGCAGGTACCCACGTGCCATCTCCTCATTGGTTATACCCACGTGGCTGATTGAAAGACGAACTGTTTTGCCGGTCATCGTGGTACTACTATAAAAGTTTAGATGCCAATCACCATATACAGTGCCTTGCGAAAGTATTCGGCCCCCTTGAACTTTGCGACCTTTTGCCACATTTCAGGCTTCAAACATAAAGATATAAAACTGTATTTTTTTGTGAAGAATCAACAACAAGTGGGACACAATCATGAAGTGGAACGACATTTATTGGATATTTCAAACTTTTTTAACAAATCAATAACTGAAAAATTGGGCGTGCAAAATTATTCAGCCCCTTTACTTTCAGTGCAGCAAACTCTCTCCAGAAGTTCAGTGAGGATCTCTGAATGATCCAATGTTGACCTAAATGACTAATGATGATAAATACAATCCACCTGTGTGTAATCAAGTCTCCGTATATATGCACCTGCACTGTGATAGTCTCAGAGGTCCGGTAAAAGCGCAGAGAGTATCATGAAGCACAAGGAACACACCAGGCAGGTCCGAGATACTGTTGTGAAGAAGTTTAAAGCCGGATTTGGATACAAAAAGATTTCCCAAGCTTTACACATCCCAAGGAGCACTGTGCAAGCGATAATATTGAAATGGAAGGAGTATCAGACCACTGCAAATCTACCAAGACCTGGCCGTCCCTCTAAACTTTCAGCTCATACAAGGAGAAGACTGATCAGAGATGCAGCCAAGAGGCCCATGATCACTCTGGATGAACTGCAGAGATCTACAGCTGAGGTAGGAGACTCTGTCCATAGGACAACAATCAGTTGTATATTGCACAAATCTGGCCTTTCTGGAAGAGTGGCAAGAAGAAAGCCATTTCTTAAAGATATCCATAAAAAGTGTCGTTTAAAGTTTGCCACAAGCCACCTGGGAGACACACCAAACATGTGGAAGAAGGTGCTCTGGTCAGATGAAACCAAAATTGAACTTTTTGGCAACAATGCAAAACATTATGACCACACCATCCCCACTGTCAAACATGGTGGTGGCAGCATCATGGTTTGGGCCTGCTTTTCTTCAGCAGGGACAGGGAAGATGGTTAAAATTGATGGGAAGATGGATGGAGCCAAATACAGGACCATTCTGGAAGAAAACCTGATGGAGTCTGCAAAAGACCTGAGACTGGGACGGAGATTTGTCTTCCAACAAGACAATGATCCAAAACATAAAGCAAAATCTACAATGGAATTGTTCAAAAATAAACATATCCAGGTGTTAGAATGGCCAAGTCAAAGTCCAGACCTGAATCCAATCGAGAATCTGTGGAAAGAACTGAAAACTGATGTTCACAAATGCTCTCCATCCAAACTCACTGAGCTCGAGCTGTTTTGCAAGGAGGAATGGGAAAAAATGTCAGTCTCTCGATGTGCAAAACTGATAGAGACATACCCCAAGCGACTTACAGCTGTAATCGCAGCAAAAGGTGGCGCTACAAAGTATTAACTTAAGGGGGCTGAATAATTTTGCACGCCCAATTTTTCAGTTTTTGATTCGTTAAAAAAGTTTGAAATATCCAATAAATGTTGTTCCACTCCATGATTGTGCCCTACTTGTTGTTGATTCTTCACAAAAAAGTACAGTTTTATATCTTTATGTTTGAAGCCTGAAATGTGGCAAAAGGTCGCAAAGTTCAAGGGGGCCGAATACTTTCGCAAGGCACTGTAAGTTCAAAGATGAGTCTAACCAACCAAGTTCATAGTTAGCTAGCTAACATTAGGCTCTAGCTAGCCAAGCACATAGCTCTAAGATACAGATAATAAGATCATACATGTAACATTACTAATTAACATTAGTTAGCTCGCTAGGTAAACAATTAACCATAATAACAACTCATGACGCTACTACCCTTCATGAATCTGCAGGTAGCTAACCAACCAGGTTCAATGTTAGCTTGCTAAAATTAGGCTATAGCTAGCCAAGCAAATGGCTCTTTCTGTCAAAATTAGAAACATGTAATGTCTGAAAATGTAGCTAGCTAGACTATCTTACCCATATACACCACTCATGGTTGGACACATCTCCTTTCAGATACCATGGTTTTCCTTAGTTTGAAGAGGTAATCCAGAAACAGGTGTTTTCTCCATCTCCTTAGCTATTATACTCTAATTCCACTGATTTCAAAACTCAGTCCTCCAGAAAGTGGAGAGCAACACTTATGCAGTTTTATTACACAATACATAATTTTTTTAGATAGAATTACCTAGACATCATGACCAGCTCAAATAGACAGAAGCATGCTATATGGCAGACCAATCCAAACTCATCTCTCGGCATGTCCAGCCAACTCATTGTCTCAGCCAATCATGGCTAGCGGGAAGGTTGCCCCCTTTTTCTTTGGCTAAACCAACTAGGCTCATAATTTAACAATTTTATTTGTATTTACAGATGGCATACACGTTTGTTGTTAAGGCACATGAAAGTTCACATGTTCATGAAGGCAGAATTAAAAAAAATGTTCAAACGGCTCTCCTGTGAAGTAGTGACCCACGACATACGCCTAGTTTCCTGAAACGGGTCACATATTATGGCAAGAACAGCTCAAATAAGCAAAGAGAAATGGCAGTCCATCATTACTTTAAGACATAAAGGTCACAGAATACAGAACATTTCAAGAACTTTGACAGTTTCTTCATGTGCAGTCACAAAATTCATCAATCGCTATGATGAAACTGGCTCTCATGAGGACCACCACAGGAAAGGAAGACCCAGAGATATACTCTGCAGCAGAGGTAAGTTCATTAGAGTTAACTACACCTAAGATTGCAGCCCAAATAAATGCTTCACAGAGTTCAAGTAACAGACACATCTCAACATCAACTGTTCAGAAGAGACTGCATGAATCAGGCCTTGATGGTCAAATTGCTGCAAATAAAGCACTACTAAAAGGACACCAATTAGAATAAGAGACTTTCTTTGACCAAGAAACACGAGCATTGAACATTAGACCAGTGGAAATCTGTCTTTTGGTCTGATGAGTCCAAATTTGAGATTTTTCGTGTCTTTGTGAGACGCAGAGTAAGTGAACAGATGATCTCCGCATGTGTGATGGTGTGGGGGTGCTTTGCTGGTGACACTGTTGTGATTTATTTAGAATTCAAGGCACACTTAACCAGCATGGCTACCACAGCATTCTGCAGCGATGCAGCATCCCACCTTGTTTGTGCTTAGTGGACTATCATTTATTTCCCAACAGGACAATGACCCAAAACACATCTCCAGGCTGTGTATATGCTATTTGACCAAGGAGAGTGATGGAGTGCTGCATTAGATGACCTTGCCTCCACAATCACCTGACCTCAACCCAATTGAGATAGTGTGGGATGAGTTGGACCGCAAAGTGAAGGAAAGGCAGCCAACAAGTGCTTAGTATATGTGGGAACTCCTGCAAGACTGTTGGAAAAGCATTCCTCATGAAGATGGTTGAGAGAATGCCAAGAGTGTGCAAAGCTGTCATCGAGGCAAAGGGTGGCTACTTTGAAGAATCTAAACTATAAAATATATTTTGATTTGTTTAAAAAAAAAAGTAGGTAACTACATGATTCCATATGTGTCATTTCATAGTTTTGATGTCTTCACTTTTATTATACAATGTAGAAAATAGTTTTAAAAATCAAAGAAAAACCCTTGAATGAATAGGTGTGTCCAAACTTTTGCGTATTGTATATATACAGTATATACATGTATGTATGGATCAGCCTGTTACCCGTGCTTAGCAAACTTTTGGGAAAAATCATGTTCGACCAAATACAATGTTATTTTACAGAAAACAAATTAACAGACTTTCAGCATGCTTATAGGGAAGGGCACTCATTATGCTCAGCACTGAAACAAATTACTGATGATTAGCTGAAAGAAAATTAGAATAATAAGATTGTGGAAGCTGTTTTGGCTTTATTTACATCCTCTGCCTTATCATGGATTGATAATTACTTATCTATTATAACACAGAGGTTTTTCTTTATTGGAAGCCTCTCTAATGCAAATTCAGTTGAGTGTGGAGTACCGCAGGGCAGCCAGCTTGGGCCATTATTGTTTTCTGTTTTTACTAATGACCCTCCACTGACCTTGAATAAACTCTGTGTATCTATGTACGCTGGTGACTCAACAGTATACACATCAGCTACAACAGTCAAATAAATAACTGACACCCTTAAAATAGAGTTCCAGTCAGTTATAGAAGTGGTAACTAGCAATAGGCTGGTGCTAAATATTCAAAAACTAAAATCACTCGCTCAACCCTAAACCTCATCTAGATCTATTATTGAATAATGTGGCGATTGAGACTACACTGTTGGGTGTAACCCTAGATAAGAAGCTGTCATGGCCAAAACATATAGACTCAATGGTTGCTAAGATGGTAAAAGGTCTGTCCATGATAAGGCATTGCTCTGCTTTCTTGACATCTAAATCAACCACACAGGTCCTACATGCCCTAGTTATGTCGCACCTAGTCTACTGCCCAGTTGTGTGGTCAGGTGCGGCAAAGAAGAACATAGGCAAATTGCAGTTGGTCCAGAACAGAACAGGCACGTATTGATTGCACTTAGATGTACACGGAGAGCGAATGTCAATAACATGCATGTCAATCTCTCCTGGCTCAAAGTTGAGGAGAGATTGACCGCATCGCTATTGGTCTTTCTGCGAGGTGTTGAAGGTACCAAACTTTGTTCAAGCAATTGGCACATAGTTTGGACACTCATCGGTACCACACAGACATGCAACCAGAGGTCTCTTTACAGTCCCCAGGTCCAGATCAGAGGCTGGGAAACGAACCGTATTAAATAGAGCCATGACTACATAGAACTCTCTGCCACCCCAAGTAACTCAAGCTAGCAAAAAAAACAGATAAAAGAAAACAGATAAAAGTACATCTTGCGGCATGACAGGGACTGTGAAAAGACACACAGAAATGTTTATGCATTTTATATTGTATTTTGCATTGTATTATGTATTGTATTATTTAGTGATATGCAACATGTGGTTGTCTCGCCTGGCTATCTTGTGATGAATGCACTAGATGTGGGTCGCTATGGATGGGAGCATCTGCTAAATGACTAAATTGTAATATAAATGTAGTGCTATACAAACACAACATGCAACAATTTCAAAGATTTTATTGAGTTACAGTTCCTATAAGGAAATCAGTCAATTGAAATTAATTCATGATTTTTTTATATTTTTTATTTCACCTTTATTTAACCAAGTAGGCTAGTTGAGAACACGTTCTCATTTGCAACTGCGACCTGGCCAAGATAAAGCGTAGCAATTCGACACATACAACAACACAGAGTTACACATGGAATAAACAAAACATACAGTCAATAATACAGTAGAACAAAAGAAAACAAAAAGTCTATATACAGTGAGTGCAAATGAGGTAAGTTTAGGAAATAAATAGGCCATGGTGGCTAGGTAATTACAATATAGCAATTAAACACTGGTGTGGTAGATCGGCAGAAGATGAATGTGCAGGTAGAGATACTGTGGTGCAAAGGAGCAAAATAAATAAATAAATACCAGTATGGGGATGAGGTAGGTAGAATAGATGGGCTGTTTACAGATGGGCTATGTACAGGTGCAGTGATCTGTAAGCTGCTCTGACAGCTGGTGCTTAAAGCTAGTGAGGGAGATGTGAGTCTCCGGCTTCAGAGATTTTTGCAATTCGTTCCAGTCATGGGCAGCAGAGAACTGGAAGGAAAGACGACCAAAGGAGGAATTGGCTTTGGGGGTGACCAGTGAGATATACCTGCTGGAGCACGTGCTACAAGTGGGTGCTGCTATGGTGACCAGTGAGCTGAGATAAAGTGGGGCTTTACCTAGCAGAGACTTGTAGATAACCTGTAGCCAGTGGGTTTGGTGACGAGTATGAAGCGAGGTCCAACCAACGAGAGCGTACAGGTCGCAATGGTGGGTAGTATATGGGGCTTTGGTGACAAAACGGATGGCACTGTGATAGACTGCATCCAGTTTGTTGAGTAGAGTGTTGGAGGCTATTTTATAGATGACATCACCGCAGTCGAGGATTGGTAGGATGGTCAGTTTTACGAGGGTATGTTTGGCAGCATGAGTGAAGGATGCTTTGTTCCGATATAGGAAGCCGATTCTAGATATAATTTTGGATTGGAGATGCTTAATGTGAGTCTGGAAGGAAAGTTTACAGTCTAACCAGACACCAAGGTATTTGTAGTTGTCCTCGTATTCTAAGTCAGAGCCGTCCAGAGTAGTGATGCTGGACGGGTGAGCAGGTGCGGGCAGTGATCGATTGAATAGCATGCATTTAGTTCTACTTGCATTTAAGAGCAGTTGGAGGCCACGGAAGAAGAGTTGTATGGCATTGAAGCTCGTCTGGAGGTTAGTTAACACAGTGTCCAAGGAGGGGCCAGAAGTATACAGAATGGTGTCGTCTGCGTAGAGGTGGATCAGAGAATCACCAGCAGCAAGAGCAACATCATTGATGTATGCAGAAAAGAGAGTCGGCCCGAGAATTGAACCCTGTGGCACACCCATGAAGATTGTCAGAGGTCCGGACAACAGGCCCTCCGATTTGACACACTGAACTCTATCAGAGAAGTAGTTGGTAAACCAGGCGAGGCAATCATTTGAGAAACCAAAGCTGTCGAGTCTGCCAATAAGAATGTTGTGATTGACAGAGTCGAAAGCCTTGGCCAGGTCGATGAATACGGCTGCACAGTAATGTCTCTTATCGATGGCGGTTATGATGTCGTTTAGAACCTTGAGCGTGGCTGAGGTGCACCCATGACCAGCTCTGAAACCAGTTTGCATAGCGGAGAAGGTATGGTGGGAATCGAAATGGTCAGTAATCTGTTTATTAACTTGGCTTTCGAAGACCTTAGAAAGACAGGGTAGGATAGATATAGGTCTGTAGCAGTTTGGGTCTAGAGTGTCACCCCCTTTGAAGAGGGGGATGACCGCGGCAGCTTTCCAATCTTTGGGAATCTCAGACGATACGAAAGAGAGGTTGAACAGGCTAATAATTTTAGAAAGAGAGAGTCCAGATTGTCTAGCCCGGGTGATTTGTAGGGGTCCAGATTTTGCAGCTCTTTCAGAACATCAGCTATCTGGATTTGGGTAAAGGAGAAATGGTGGGTGCTTTGGCGGGTTGCTGTGGAGGGTGCCGGGCAGTTGACCGGAGTAGGGGTAGCCATGTGGAAAGCATGGCCAGCCATAGAGAAATGCTTATTGAAATTCTCAATTATAGTGGATTTATCAGTGGTGACAGTGTTTCCTAGCCTCAGAGCAGTGGGCAGCTGGGAGGAGGTGCTCTTATTCTCCATGGACTTTACAGTGTCCCAGAACTTTTTTGAGTTAGTACTACAGGATGCAAATTTCTGTTTGAAAAAGCTTGCCTTAGCTTTTCTAACTGCCTGTGTATATTTGTTCCTAACTTCCCTGAAAAGTTGCATATCACGATGCTAATGCAGAACGCCACAGGATGTTTTTGTGCTGGTCAAGGGCAGACAGGTCTGGAGTGAATCAAGGACTATATCTATTCCTAGTTCAAAATTTTTTGAGAGGGGCATGCTTATTTAAGATGGTGAGGAAGGCACTTTCAAAGAATAGCCAAGCATCATCTACTGACGGGATGAGGTCAATGTCATTCCAGGATACCCCGGCCAGGTCGATTAGAAAGGTCTGCTCGCAGAAGTGTTTCAGGGAGCGTTTGACAGTGATGAGGGGTGGTCGTTTGGTCGCAGACCCATTACGGATGCAGGCAATAAGGCAGTGATCGCTGAGATCTTAATTGAAAACAGCAGAGGTGTATTTGGAGGGTGAATTAGTTAGGATGACATCTATGAGGGTGCCCGTGTATACTGATTTGGGGTTGTCCCTGGTAGGTTCATTGATAATTTGTGTGAGATTGAGTTTAGGTCACCTAGTAGCACGAGCTCAGAAGATAGATGGGGGGCAATCAATTCACATATGGTATCGAGGGCACAGCTGGGGCAGAGGGAGGTCTATAGCAAGCGGCAACAGTGAGAGACTTGTTTCTGGAAAGGTGAATTTTTAGAAGTAGAAGCTCAAATTGTTTGGGTACAGACTTAGATAGCCTGCAGAGTTCTGTATTACTATCTTTGCAGTAGATTGCAACACCGCCCCCTTTGGCAGTTCTATCTTGGCGGAAAACATTATAGTTAGCAATGGAGAGTTCAGGGTTTTTGGTGGTTTTCCTAAGCCAGGATTCAGACACGGCTAAGACATCTGGGTTGGCAGAGTGTGCTAAAGCAGTGAGTAAAACACATTTAGGGAGTAGGCTTCTAATGTTAACATGCATGAAACCAAGGCTTTTACGTTTACAGAAGTCAACAAATGAGAGCACCTGGGGGAGGGGGGTGGGAGTGGAGCTAGGCACTGCAGGACCTGGATTAACCTCCACATCACCAGAGGATCAGAGGAGAAGTAGGATAAGGGTACGGCTAAAGACTATACGAACTGGCCATCTAGCACGTTCAGAACAGAGAGTAAAAGGAGCAGGTTTCTGGGCACGATAGCATAGATTCAAGGCCATAGTGTACAGACAAAGGTAAGGTAGGATGTGAGTACATTGGAAGTAAACCTAGGCATTGAGTAATGAAGAGAGAGATACAGTTTCTAGAGATGTTTAAACCAGGTGATGTCATCGCATATGTAGGAGGTGGAACAACATGGTTGGTTAACCTGTTATGGCTGCAATCCCGATATCGAGATCGATATGACAACTACCAGTGAAAATAGAGGGCGCCAAATTCAAACCACAGAAATCTCATAATTACAATTCCTAAAACATACATGTGTCTTATATCATTTTAAAGCTATTCTCGTTGATAATCCCACCAAAGTGTCCGATTTCAAATAGGCTTTTCAGCGAAAGCACTACAACCGATTATGTTAGGTCTCCACAAAACCACAATAAGCACAGCCATTATCCAGCAAAATATAGCACTCACAAAAAGCATAAATAAAGATAAAATTAATCACTAACCTTGAATTATCTTCATCAGATGACACTCATAGGACTCCCTGTTACACAATACATGCATGTTTTGTTTGATAAAGTTCATATTTATATAAAAAAAATCTGAGTTTACATTGGCTATTTAGATTCACTAGTTCCAAAAACATCAAGTGATTTTGCGTGGCCACATCGTTTCAACAGAAATACTCATCGTTAAATATAGATGATAATACAAGTTATACACATGGAATTATAGATATACCTCTCCTTAATGCAACCACTGTGTCAGATTTAAAAAAAAGCTTACGGAAAAAGCAACCCTTGCAATAATCTGAGACGGCACTCAGAACAGTAGCCAAATTAGCCTCCATGTTGGAGTCAACAGAAACCAGAAAATACATGATAAATGTTTCCTTACCTTTGATGAACTTCATCAGAATGCAGTCCTAGAAATCCCAGGACCACAATAAATGCTTAATTTGTTCGAAAATGTCTGTTATTTATGTCCAATTAGCTACTTTGGTTAGCACGTTTGGTAAACATATCCAAAGTCACAAAGCGCGTCCACTATAACGTGACGAAATGTCCAAAAGTTCCGTAACAGTCAGTAGAAACATGTCAAATGAATCAATCTTTAGAATGTTGCTTACATATATCTTGAATAACGTTCCAACCAGAGAATTAGAATTACTTCAGATGAGCGCAAGTCCTTCCCCTGTGAACGCGCCTGGTGAAAGCATGGTCCACTCATGGCTGTGCTGACTATTTCCTGTGTCAATCGACCCCCTTCACATTAGAGTCATCAGACAAAGTTCTATTGACTGCTGACATCTAGTGGAAGGCGCAGGGAGTGAAAACTCACCCATATCTCGCTGTAATTTCAATGAGACCTTGGTTGAAAATATGCCACCTCCAGAAAAAAACCAGGAAGTGGAATTTCTCAGGTTTTTGCCTGCTATATGAGTTCTGTTATACTCACAGACATAATTCAAAAACAGTTTTAGAAACTTCAGAGTGTTTTCTAACCAATACTAATAATAATATGCAAATATTAGCAACTATGACTGAGGAGCAGGCCGTTTGATATGGGCACCTTTCATCCAAACTACTCAATATACTGCCCCTGCAGCCATAAAAAGTTAAGGCATATTGAGCAGGGCTAGAAGCTCTACAGTGAAATAAGACAGTAATCACTAACCAGGACAGTAATGGACAAGGCATATTGATATTAGAGAGGCATGCGTAGCCAAGTGAACATATGGGTCCAGTGAGTGGTTGGGCTGGCTGGGGACACGGCGATTCAGACAGTTAGCAGGCCGATGCTAACAAGCTAACAGTTAGTAGGCCGGGCTAAACAAGCTAGCAGCTAGTAGACCGGGGCAAGCTAGCAGTTACAGACCGGGCAGGTAAGCTAGCAGTTAGCAGGCCAGGGCCGGCAGCTAGCAGTTAGTAGACCGGGGCAAGCTAGCAGTTAGCAGGCCAGGTTAGCAAGCATTAGTAGGGTTTAGCAGTTAGCAGACCGGGTTAGCAAGCAAGCAGTTAGCAAGGGCTAGCAGTTAGCAGACCGGGCAGGCAAGCTAGCAGTTAGCAGACCGGGTTAGCAAGCAAGCAGATAGCAGGGGCTAGAAAGTTAGCCTCTGGGGGACGTCGCGATTGGGGTAAGTCTGTTTTTGCCTCTTCGTGCGGTGACGTCGATAGACCAGTCGTGGAATTAGTAGGGTTCGAAGTAGCTCTAGGTAGCTAGCAGGCCTAGCTGGTTAGCATAATGGGCCTTCAGCGGGCATCGCCGCCTGAGGGGCCTGTTGGAGTCCTCGGGCAGATTATGTTGGTATTCCAGTCGTAGGGGATCTGCAGGGTTCCATGCCCCGTACCGGCTGTAGAAGGGGTTCGGATATTGTAGCCCAGGAGTATACTTCAGTGGTAGCACAGGAGCCCTGGCCGGGCTAGCTTCAAGCTAATTGGTGCTTGCTCTGGGATGGAAACGCTAGCCAGGAGTAGTCATCCGGGATTGCGGTTAGCTAGTTGTGAAGATCCAGATGAAAATGTTCAGTTTGCGGTAGGAATCCGGGGATAAAAATAACAGGTCCGTTATGCTCTGGCTAGAGTCACGTTGTTCGAACTGACGAGAGCTTAGGTTAGCTGATGACCACTGGCAATGGTTTGCTGACTGATAGCTGGTAGTTAGCTGGCTAGCTTCAGTTGAGGGATTCCAGATCCGAAGTAAATATAAATACTTAAAGAAAGAAAAGCAGATCCACGCCACATTGGGTGAGGCGGGTTGCAGGAGAGTATTTAGATGTTGAGGTTTAGCTAAATATTTTAAAGGATATGCGACGAAAAAGATGTAAAATGATATATACAAGGGACACGACAGGACAAAGACGTCTGACTGCTACGCCATCTTGGATGTAAACGATGGCCCTATCTGTCTGTTGGTCACAGAAACCTACAAAAGTAGGTAGAGGCGTTGATAAAAAAAAACTGTTAGTATCTGGTGTGACCACCATTAGCCTCATGAGCGCGACATATCTCCTTCGCATAGAGTTGATCAGGCTGTTGAATGTGGCCTGTGGAATGTTTTCCCACTCCTCAATGGCTGTGCGAAGTTGCTGGGTATTGGCGGGAACTGGAACACGCTACGCTGTCTAACATGTTGATCCAGAGCATCCCAAATATTCTCAATGGGTGAGTATGGTGAGTAAGCAGGTCATGGAAAAACTGGGACATTTTCAACTTCCAGGAATTACAAATCTGGAGTTTACTTTAGCCAAATACATTTAAACTCAAGTTTTTCACATTTCCTGACATTTAATCCCAGTAAAAATTCCCTGTCTTAGGTCAGTTAGGATCACCACTTTATTTTAAGAATGTGAAATGTCAGAATAATAGTAGAGAGAATTTATTTCAGCATTTATTACTTTCATCACATTCATTGTGGGTCAGAAGTTTACATGCACTCAATTAGTATTTGGTAGCATTGCCTTTAAATTGTTTAACTTGGGTCAAACGTTTTGGGTAGCCTTCCACAAGCTTCCCACAATAAGTTGGGTGAATTTTGGCCCATTCCTCCTGACAGAGCTGGTGTAACTGAGTCAGGTTTGTAGGCCTTCTTGCACGCACATGCTTTTTCAGTTCTGCCCACACATTTTCTATAGGATTGAGGTCAGGGCTTGTGATGGCCACTCCAATACCTTAACTTTGTTGTCCTTAAGCCATTTTACCACAACTTTGGAAACATTGTCCATTTGGAAGACTCATTTGCCACCAAGCTTTAACAGACACCAAGACTGATGTCTTGAGATGTTGCTTCAATATATCCACATAATTTTCCTTACCTCATGATGCCATCTATTTTGTGAAGTGCACCAGTCCCTCCTGCAGCAAAGCACCCCCACAACATAAGGCTGACACCCCCGTGCTTTACAGTTGGGATGGTGTTCTTCGGCTTGCAATCCTCCCCCTTTTTCCTCCAAACATAACGATGGTTATTATGGCTAAACAATTATATTTTTGTTTCATCAGACCAGAGGACATTTCAGATGAACGTGGTACCTTCAGGCGTTTGGAAATTGCTCCCAATGATGAACCAGACTTGTGGAGGTCTACATTTTTTCCCCTGAGGTTTTGGCTGATATCTTTTGATTTTCCCATGATGTCAAGCAAAGAAGCACTGAGTTTGAAGATAGACCTTGAAATATATCCACAGGTACACCTCCAATTGACTCAAATTATGTCAATTAGCCTATCAGAAGCTTCTAAAGCCATGATATCATTTTCTGTATTTTTCAAAGATGTTTAAAAGGCACAGTCAATGTGCACAGTGTGCACAGTCAATATGTTAACTTCTGACCCACTGGAATTGTGATCAAGTGAATTATAAGTGAAATAATCAGTCTGTAAACAAATTGTTGGAAAAATTACTTGTGTCATTTAAAAATACATTTATGGAGTGGTTGAAAAATGAGTTTTAATGACTCCAACCTATATGTATGTAAACTTCAGACTTCAACTGAATGTACAAATCCTTGTGACATTTGGGCTGTGCATTTTAATGCCGAAACATGAGGCAATGGCGGCGGATCAATGGCACGACAATGGGCCTCAGGATCTCATCACAGTATCTCTGTGCATTCAAATTGCCATCGATAAAATGCAATTGTCTTCATTGTCATGTGACTTATGCCTGCCCATACCATAACCCCACCATGGTACACAATGTTCACAACGTTGACATCAGTATAACGCTCGCCCACACATCTGCCATATGCCCGGTATAGTTGAAACCGGGATTCATCCATGAAGAGCACACTTCTCCAGCATGCCAGCGGCCATCGAAGGTAGGCATTTGCCCACAGAAGTTGGTTACGACGCTGAACTGCAGTCAGGTCAAGACCTTGGTGAGGATGACAAGCACCCAGATGTGCTTCCCTGAGACGGTTTCTGACAGTTTGCATTAAATTCTTTGGTTGTGCAAACCCACAGTTTAATCAGCTGTCCGGGTGGCTGGTTACAGACGATCTCGCTGGTAAAAAAGCCAGATGTGGAAGTCCTGGGCTGGCATGGTTACACCTGGTCTATGGATGTGAGACCGGTTGGACGTACTGCCAATTAGGTGCTTATGGTATAGAAATGAACATTTAATTATCTGTCAACAGCTCTGGTGCGCATTCCTGTGCTTGAGACATCTGTAGTGTTGCGTGACAAAACTGCACAGTTTAGAGTTGTAACGATATGTACTGATAAGCAAGTTCAGGGAGTGAGTGTTTTAATAAATAAATGGAACATAATACAAAACAAGAACAAAGCACAGACATGAAACTGAAACAATGACCCATGGGGAAGGAACCGAAGGGAGTGACATATTATAGGGCAGGTAATCAAGAAGGTGATGGAGTCCAGGTGAGTGGCATAATGCGCGTAACGATGATGACAGGTGTGCGCCATAACGAGCAGCCTGGTGACCTAGAGGCCGGAGAGGGAGCACATGTGACAAGAGTGGCCTTGTGTTGTCCCCAGCACAAGGTGCACCTGCGTAATGATAATGCTGTTTAATCAGCTTATTGATATGCCACACGTGTCAGGTGAATGGACAAATGCTCGCTACAGGAATGTAAACAAATTTGAGAAAATTTTTGAGAAATTAGCTTTTTGAGCTTATGAACATTTCTGGGATCTTTAATTTCATCTCATGAAACATGGGACCAACATGTTGCGGTTATCTTTTTGCTCAGTATATATTATGTATTTTACTTGTTGTTTTGATTCTGCCTCGGCAGCAGCTAATTGGGGATCCTAATAAATACTACTTTACAAACGTAAAATGTACAGCATAGACATTAGTGGAGCCACCTGGAGTAACTGTTACGTTTGCTAACAAAGATAGCTAACTGTAATGTGAATTGTTTTACCCTTCACTTAGTCAAGTTAGTTAGCTAGGTAGCTAAAGTTACAGTTCATAGTTAAGGTCAGCTCAGATGCTAACAATGCTCTTTAAGTGGGATCTTATGATGACCTTAGTCCTATGAAAGCTTTGGGGAACTCACCCTTCATCAATGTATTCAATAGCGTGCGTGGTAGTGTTTATTACCTTGTGACATTATCACCTGTGGTGAACCACCCTGGAGTTGGAATTCCTTTTAATCTCTGTAGACATCTGGGCCTTCTGAGTCTTTTCATCTAACAGCAGGATAAGTTACAGATTTGCTGTAGACAAGTGCACTGTGTGTCACAAGCCAAGCCAGGCAGATACAACAGCAAGCATCTGAGCAGTGAACTGGGGGACTAGAGGCTGCTACGATATCCTGTATACTGACACAGAATATGTGACTGAGTCAATTCAGTGTGTTTTCAGAGGTGAGGCACAGAGGCAGGTTGGTCAGAGGAATTGGTGCCAAGATGCCCACACAGTGATACAAACAGTCATACGGCATGCACGCACACACACACACACACACACACACACACACACACACACACACACACACACACACACACACACACACACACACACACACACACACACACACACACACACACACACACACAGAGTGTACAAACATTAGGAACACCTTCAAAATATTGAGTTGCACCCCCTTTTGCCCTCAGAACAGCCTCAATTCTACAGGTGTGGAGAAGAATGCTGGCCCATGTTGACTCCAATGCTTCCTACAGTTGTGTCAAGTTGGCTGGATGTCCTTTGGGTGATGGACCATTCTTGATACACACAGGGAACTGTTGAGTGTGAAAAAGACAGTAGCATTGCAGTTCTTGACACACTCAAACTGGAGCGCCTGGCACCTACTACCATACTCCGTTCAAGGCACTTAAATATTTTGTCTTGCCCATTCACCCTCTGAATGGCATACATACACAATCCATGTCTCAATTGTCTCAATGCTTAAAAATCCTTCTTTAACCTGTCTCCTCCCCTTCATCTACAATGATTGAAGTGACATCAATAAGGGATCATAGTTTTCACCTGGATTCACCTGGTCAGTATATGTCATGGAAAGAGCAGGTGTTCCTAATGTTTTGTACACTCAGTGTATATACATTGATACACATAAAAACACAATTATAGATAACCATACATTCACACACATACACATTACACATGCAAGCTCACACACAGATACGGTGGCTGCCCAGCTGCCACCGGCAATCACTGTGGAGCATCATGTTACAGCAGCCTGATGACTCTGCTCATTCCTCCCCAGTTTAACCCTCACTCTCTCCCTCACATCCCTCCGATAAACAGGCCAGCATGCCAACTTAACTTACCGGGCTAACTCCCCACTCCGCCACCTTCTATTTTACATGAGGCCCAAATCCACTGGGCTTCCGCCTCTACACACACACCCCCTTCCCTCTACTTCACACACACACCGGACACCCAAAGTGCTAAATCTCCGTTCACACCACTCAAACATCCATTGCCCCTCCAACCTCCCACCAACTCTAGCCGTCACCACCCCCCTTCTACTATTAGTCCATATTTCAACTTTCCTGCCAAAGATGGCCTTCGGACTGTCATTTCCCCAAATCTATTCGGCTTCACTGTGCCATTCTGGTTTCCCATTATGCAGGCATCCTCGATAACCCCTTTGCTCTACTTGCCCCCACAGTCACCCTCCACCCCCACCTCTCACCCATTTCAAGACCCAATTCTAGGAGACAAGGGGCCCCTCTCTCCCTCCCTGAGAAGGATGGCTGGCCTTAAAATACACATCCTGGGGACAGATTTGTTTCTCTGGGGCTTATTGGAGACATTTCCTGATCACATTGTCACATTATTCACTGTGGGGTCTGCCCATCAATCAAAGGCCATCCCTTGGAGAATCCAGGTTGATTTTTATTTTTTGAGAGCTAGCCAATCTTGAACTGGATGTTTTGCGTCTTCCCATAGGGAAAAGTTAGATCGGCGATGGCGGTCTCCTGCATTCTGTTTCAATTAAGTAAATAATAGCTTTGGTGGCATTTGTAGGCTACATCGAGCAACACTGCAGCCAAGGGCATAGGTCTGAAGTTGGCACATTTAAAAAAAAATATGACAGGTGATCAATCAAAAACAAAAATAGAATTGACCCATTCTGGAAAAAAGGATTACAAAATGTAAAAGGATGCTTGCATGAACATTTGATCAAATCCAAAGTATTGGTTACCCTTTGTCATACGTACTATTCTACCTCAGACCTAACCTCGCCCCCAGGCTTTGAGCCTGGAACACCAATGACTCATCTGTCCTCGTGGGAGTTAACTTACTGAGTAAAGTGTTTATGATTATTTGATCTTAGCGAATCACACAACTGCAAGGCATCGCTTAGAATCAGAAACATGTGTGCGAGCAAAAATTCCCCTGAGTTTGAGAAGCTACTAGAGCTAGCTAGCTAACTTCATGTAGGAGGCAGCCCTGCCGGCTATACGTTGTCCAAATCTGTGGTCAATGTGTGTTACGCTTATGGGAAAAGCAGCTAGCTATATTTTCTGAAATCTCCATGTTACAACAGATGAATGCATAAACTGAGGTACACAAGACGGGGGGAGGTGTTGTCAGAGATGATTGATAGGAGATTAAGCCAATGGCTAAGCACGAAATGTATATTACCGTCGGGAATTTCTCCCAAACTTTCTATTGGATAAACATAGGCCATTTTGAAGCTTTGGTCCACCAGACGTTGATTCTTCCTGGAAGCAAATCACAGTTACAAGGCTAAAAATGTACATGACTTTCACTGTCAATAAATCATTCATAAATCAATAAATATTATTATATAGTGTACATCTATCTATACATTAGATTGAACTTAGAATTTTGTCACCAATCCATTGTGGCACAAACTCTAAGAGGAAGAGAAGAGATTTTCATGGCCGTCCCAAACATCCTCATACCGTATATGTCACTGCCGTACATATCAATGAAGGACACCTATCCACCCAGACATGACATTCCCATTGAGGATATGGAGGGGGTAATATAGGCCCTTGGCGTTACACTAGACGTTCATGGAATGCAAGCACCGATATATCTATCCGGAAACTAACTTACAAAGCTTTGGGTTTTTTGCACAAGGACAGAGGTCCAGATATATGAGCTCATACAGTGCAAGGCCTTGATAACATGTTGAAACGTAAAATCGTCAACAGTTTGGACTGTTGACTCAATTTTCCTCAATGTCTCGTGTTAGGCAATTGCAACATTTCACTGGGTGAAATTTGAGAACAACAGGGGATTGGTATCTATGTTTCCAAGGGGGTTAAGACCTGATAAACATACAAGGATAGAAAATGCTGTTAGAAAAATAAAACATATTATAATTGATTTCCAGCAATATATTGATTACATTTTGAACTCAAAAGACAGGCTACTGTCCTTGTGGTTTGAAAATGTACAGGATTTGTCAATCAAATCAGTCTAGCAAAAAGTCCCCCCCCCAAAAAAAAGTCCCAATCATTGAAATATTTGTTTTATGTATACATTTCAATTTAATTACACGCATATCCAACAAACCAAGAACCATTGAGTGATACAGACAATACATACCTAAAAGAACAACACTCATAGATGCCTACATTTCAATCCCCTTGCTATACAGCAGGCCTACAACATTATGCAACATTATGCAATCCGGTTTCAGAGCTGCTCATGGGTGCACCTCAGCCACGCTCAAGGTCCTAAACGATATCTTAACCGCCATCGATAAGAAACATTACTGTGCAGCCGTATTCATTGATCTGGCCAAGGCTTTCGACTCTGTCAATCACCATATCCTCATCGGCAGACTCGACAGCCTTGGTTTCTCAAATGATTGCCTCGCCTGGTTCACCAACTACTTCTCTGATAGAGTTCAGTGTGTCAAATCGGAGGGTCTGCTGTCCGGACCTCTGGCAGTCTCTATGGGGGTGCCACAGGGTTCAATTCTTGGACCGACTCTCTTCTCTGTATACATCAATGAGGTCGCTCTTGCTGCTGGTGAGTCCCTGATCCACCTCTACGCAGACGACACCATTCTGTATACTTCCGGCCCTTCTTTGGACACTGTGTTAACAACCCTCCAGGCAAGCTTCAATGCCATACAACTCTCCTTCCGTGGCCTCCAATTGCTCTTAAATACAAGTAAAACTAAATGCATGCTCTTCAACCGATCGCTACCTGCACCTACCCGCCTGTCCAACATCACTACTCTGGACGGCTCTGACTTAGAATACGTGGACAACTACAAATACTTAGGTGTCTGGATAGACTGTAAACTCTCCTTCCAGACCCATATCAAACATCTCCAATCCAAAGTTAAATCTAGAATTGGCTTCCTATTTCGCAACAAAGCATCCTTCACTCATGCTGCCAAACATACCCTTGTAAAACTGACCATCCTACCAATCCTCGACTTTGGCGATGTCATTTACAAAATAGCCTCCAATACCCTACTCAACAAATTGGATGCAGTCTATCACAGTGCAATCCGTTTTATCACCAAAGCCCCATATACTACCCACCATTGCGACCTGTACGCTCTCGTTGGCTGGCCCTCGCTTCATACTCGTCGCCAAACCCACTGGCTCCATGTCATCTACAAGACCCTGCTAGGTAAAGTCCCCCCTTATCTCAGCTCGCTGGTCACCATAGCATCTCCCACCTGTAGCACACGCTCCAGCAGGTATATCTCTCTAGTCACCCCCAAAACCAATTCTTTCTTTGGCCGCCTCTCCTTCCAGTTCTCTGCTGCCAATGACTGGAACGAACTACAAAAATCTCTGAAACTGGAAACACTTATCTCCCTCACTAGCTTTAAGCACCAACTGTCAGAGCAGCTCACAGATTACTGCACCTGTACATAGCCCACCTATAATTTAGCCCAAACAACTACCTCTTTCCCAACTGTATTTAATTTTTATTTATTTATTTATTTTGCTCCTTTGCACCCCATTATTTTTTATTTCTACTTTGCACATTCTTCCATTGCAAAACTACCATTCCAGTATTTTACTTGCTATATTGTACTTACTTTGCCATCATGGCCTTTTTTGCCTCTACCTCCCTTCTCACCTCATTTGCTCACATTGTATATAGACTTGTTTATACTGCATTATTGACTGTATGTTTGTTTTTACTCCATGTGTAACTCTGTGTCGTTTTATCTGTCGAACTGCTTTGCTTTATCTTGGCCAGGTCGCAATTGTAAATGAGAACTTGTTCTCAACTTGCCTACCTGGTTAAATAAAGGTAAAATAAATAAATAAAATCAAAAATTATGCCATGGATGGAATGTGGTAAGTTGTAAAAGAAAGACGTGCAGAGCAAACAAAAGGCTTTTATCCACACGGCCCCCGTTGACACTTGCCACGCCCCCTGTTCCTCCATTTTCTCGTGGGGTCAAATCGTAGAGCTCTCCCTCTCTCCCTGCTATCTTCAACACCCTGTCACCCACCAGTTAACCTTGTACTTCCAACTCTGACTGTCAATATGACCCCCTATAATGTGGCCCCCACCTGTTCAAATGTCCTCCTGTGTCTCTTTGTGGCCACCTCATGTAAGGTCTACCAGTTCACCAGCTCAAGCACATTACTGTAGCATGTTAAGCTAACTCTGAAAGTAATCAAACTTGTTCAATGGGGTCATGCGTAAACCACCACATTTAATGGCAAGGTGACTGATAACATAGACAATTTTCAATAGAGCTCTACATATCCCAGTCTTTTGTCCCCACTTGCTTCAAGATGTCCACCATTGTTCCTGTACCCAAGAAAGGGAAGGTAAAAAAAAAGAAGAAAAAAAAGAAAAGAAAGGTAACTAAACAAAATGACTATCGCACTGTATAACTCACTTCTGTCATCATGAAGTGCTTTGAGAGGCTATTTAAGGACCATATCACCTCCACCCTACCCGACACCCAAGACCCACTACAATTCACATATCGCCCCAACAGATCCACGGAAGACGCAATCGCCATTGCACAGCACACTGCTCCATCCCACCTGGACAAGATAAATACCTAATGTAAGAATACTGTTCAGCGGCTACAGCTCAGCCTTCAACGTCATAGTGCCCTCCAAGATCATCACTAAGTTCGGGGCCTGAACCCCTCAATGTGCAACTGGGTCCTGGACTTCCTGAAGGCCTACCCCAAGTGGTGAAGGTAGGCAACAACACCTCCGCCACGCTGATACTCAACACAAGAACCCCATGGGGTGCGTACACAGCCCCCTCCTGTACACCCTTTTCACCCATGACTGCGTGACCACGCACGTCTCCATCTCAATTATCAGGTTTGCTGATGACACAACAGTGGCCTGATTACCAACAATAAGACAACCTACAGCAATGACCATCAACTAGATTCAGCTGCTGAGTTTACGAATGTACAACACATGTTGAGTATGACTGGTGTCAGTAAACATCTGCAAAAAAACGCAATTAAATTGTTGCCAGCAGCACAGATACAGTCACCAACACTCTAGTTAGCAAGCTAGCCAACTTTAGCCAGTTAGCTTGGATGATTGACTACCATTGTGAGGTCAGAACGCTTGGATCAACCCTACTCCTTGGCCAGAGCACCCAGTGTGTACTCTGAACGCTCTGAGAATGAAAGGCTGTGAATTTACAAATGCCCAGATAGCACTCTGTCACTCCAGAGGGAATTTAAGAACACACTCATAATTACAAATAATTTGTAGACTGAAAAATGTACTGCAAATTGATCAGATATATATTTGACTAAAACATAATAAAACATAAGCAGGGCTTGAAATCTGTTTCAAACCTTGCTTAAATTTGTATACAATCACGTCTCTCTATTATGCGTGGGAACAGATTGAACAGATTTTCAAAACTAAAATCAATTGGAGATGATTTCTTGGTGTTTTTAATCTTTTATGTTCAACAATGAAAATTCTAAATTCCCACAAAAAAAACTTTTGTTGGAGAACCCTGGCCTACAGGGAAGAGGTGAGAGCCCTGGCGTAGTGGTGCTAGGAAAATAACCTCTCCCTCAACATCAACAAAATTAAGGCGCTGATTGTGAACTACAGGAGACAGCAGAGAGAACGCGCCCCCATCCACATCGACGGGGCCGCAGTGAAGAGGTTCAAAAGCAACCTGAAATGGTCCCTTCACACAGACAGCTGAGTGAAGAAGGTGCAACAGCGCCTCTTCAACCTCAGGAGACTGAAGAAATGTGGCTTGGCAGATGCACCATTGAGAGCATCCTGTCGGGCTGTATCACCGCCTGGTACGGCAATTGTACTGTCCGCAACTGCAGGGCTTTCCACAGGGTGTGGCGAAGGGGTGTTGTGGTGACCGTATTACCGCCACACCGGCAGTCCGAGTCATGACTGCAGTAAAATTCCACGTGACCATCACGGTAATCTCCTCTTATGCACTCTGGACATGCTTTAGTAGTACCAACTTGCTAACAGCCATCAGGTCCTAATGGCCTGGTACTCAGGACTCCATTGTCCCTCTAACCACTCTGACATCAATGGAAATGCAATTGAAAATCACATCACACATATATCATCAAAACAGTATCATGCTTTTAAAACTCACCTCAATGTAATGATCAAATTGAAGAAAGAAGTTCAACAGTAGATTGAAACTAAGTGTAAAACATGGTTGTTCTGCATGTTGTTTCAAAGCCCCCCACAAAATTCAAATTCAAATGATGCCGTTACTATACAATACATAGCATATTACCCGTGGCAGAAAAACATAAAACAAAACTGATTTATGATATCTTTGGTACATAATTGGTCTAGAATAAACCAATTTGAGTAATTGCATTTGAGTATGGACTGTATTATGCATACTGGATGGACTAGTTACTGTATGCTACGCTCCAAAATGTCTATCCACGAGTCTGAGAGAGAACGTATAGCTCTAGGCGATGCTGTTGCGGAGCGGCTTACAGTTAGCCTACAATTATAGTGAATTTGTATTTGAAATTAACTGGGTGACACATTACCTTTAGCTATACAGAGTCTCACCACCATGTGTTTCCATCTCCTCCTCTTTACTTTATTCCTGTCTCGAGCGTGTAGATTGGTTTCCCAAATTAAGCACTGGGTAGCTGCAGGAACAGGGCTGGAGAGCCCATGGCATACAGAGTTTGGGGCGGAATATTACCTGTCACGCAGCAAGAGCATGCTCCTCAAACAGTGGTTGATGCGTGAAGTGAAATAAGTGTTCTTATATTTATTTCTCAGCTGCTCATATTAAGCACAGCTCCTCTATAAAACCAAAGTAGCTTACCCCGCATCATTCAAAAACAGAAAGCGTGTGGCATCCATTCACTATTCGAGTGCATACAGATTTCATGTATTTTTTTCACTGACCCTGTTCCTGCTCATTTAATAATGGGTCATTCTAAATCATTTAACATATTAGTAAAGACAAGATTGATAGGAGAACAGCTGTGCAGCCTGAGGCAAGGAACAAAGCACAGGCTTTTATTGCGACTTTCTCAACATTCTAAGGTTTGTATCATTCACAACTAAAGTTGCCAAATAATTAAACATTTTACATACAGGACATGTTTCAAGTGATCACTTTTACACTCAGCACAGCCACTTCATATGCGCACTCGCTCCGGAATGGGAAAAATGTCCTTTCTATTTCATTCAGCTAAGTTCAATTATATTATTCTTACTATAAAATCATATAATATAAAATAATTACACAGGACTTATAATGGCACAGGACTTGGGGTGGCAGGTAGCCTTGTGGCTACAGCGTTGGGCCAGGTTGCTGGCTCGAATACCTGAGCTCACAAGGTAAAACTCTGTCATTCTGCCCCTGAACAAGACAGTTAACCCACTGTTCCTGTCACGCCCTGACCTTAGAGAGCCTTTTTATTTCTCTATTTGGTTAGGTTGGGGTGTGATTTGGGTGGGCATTCTAGTTTCTGTTTCTTTGTTGGCCGGGTATGGTTCCCAATCAGAGGCAGCTGTCTATCTTGTGGGTAATTATTTATTTTCTGTGAGTGTTTGTGTGCGTCACGGTTGCGTCATGTTCGGTTTCTGTTTACCTGTTTTTTTGTGAAGGTTTCACTTCATTAAAGATGTGGAATTACATGCACGCTGTGCCTTGGCTCATTTATGACAGGGAGTTTGAAGACAGTGAACGTGACAGAATTACCCACCACAAGAAGACCAAGCAGCGTGCGCCAACTTGGAGGACGAGCTGGACCGGGAAAGAGATTATGGCAGGGGACAAGACCCGGTCACGGAAGCCCAAGAGGCAGCTCCAAATTTATTTTGATTGGCGGAGTCAGGGTTTAGACCTGAGCCAACTCCCCGTGCTTACAGTGGGGAGCATGTGAGCGGTCAGGCACCGTGTTATTGCGGTGATGCGCACTGTCTCTAGTGAGCATTCACAGGCCGGTGCGCTCTGTGCCAGCGCCCCGCATTTGCCGAGCGGAAGTGGGCATCCAGCCAGGACGGGTTGTGCAAGCTCTACGCTCGAGACCTCCAATGCGCCTCCACGTCCCAGTGTATCCGGTGCCTGCTTCATGCACCAGGCTTCCAGTGCATCTCCCCAGTCCGGTGAGACCTGTTCCGGTTCCATGTATGAGGCCTCCAGTATGTCTCCCCAGCCTAGTAAGCCCTGTGGCAGCTCCACGCACCAGGCTTCCAGTACGTCTCCTCAGTCTGGTGAGACCTGTTCCGGCTCCACGTACGAAGCCTCTAGTGATGATCCATGGCACGAAGCCTCCAGTGATAATCCATGGCCTGGAGCCTGTAGTGATGAGACATGGCACGAAGCCTCCAGTGATGATCCATGGTCCGGAGCATGTAGTGATGATTCATGGTACGAAGCCTCCAGTGATGATCCATGGCCCGGAGCCTGCAGTGAAAATCCAGGGCACGTTGCCTCCAGCGACGATCTCCAGTCCGGAGCCCCCAGCGACGGTCCCCAGTCCGGAGCCCGCGGCGACGGTCCCCGGTCCGGAACCCGTGGCGATGGTCCGCGGTCCGGAGTCTCCGGCGACGATCCACGGTCCGGTTCCACAGAAGCGGAGGGATCAGCGTGCGGAGCGGGGGCTGCGTCCCGAACCGTAGCCGCCACCGCCACTCTATTTGGTTAGGTCAGGGTGTGATTTGGGTGGGCATTCTAGTTTGTCTGTTTCTTTGTTGGCCGGGTATGGTTCCCAATCAGAGGCAGCTGTCTATCATCTATCACTGTCTATCATTGCCTTTTTCCCACCTGTGTTTGTGGGTAATTATCTATTTTCTGTGAGTGTTTGTGTGTGCCACGGTTTGCATCACGTTCGGTTTCTGTTGACCTGTTTTTTTGTGAAGGTTTCGCTTCATTAAAGATGTGGAATTACATGCACGTTGCGCCTTGGCTCATTTATGACAGGGAGTTTGAAGACAGTGAACGTGACAGTTAGACCGTCATTGTAAAAATAATTTGTTCTTAACTGACTTGCCTAGTTAAATAAAGGTTAAATAAAGGTTAGATTTAAAAAAAAAATATATATATATATATATATATATATATATATATAAGCATATCTTGTCAGCTAAATGAAACAGAGAGCATAGCCAGAAAAATGAAGCATAGAGCATCATCAGATAACATAAATACAACTCCAATTTTCGTTTTCTTAAATACATTTTCTTCATATCATTTAGACACGACAAATAAAAAGAGATTTATTGTGATGGTGTATATTAAATTGATTTATTATACATTTTAAAATGTTGATATTCCAAAGCCACACATCAGCATGGAGGCTTGTATGCGTAGAGGCGCAAAACATGTTTATGTTCATTAACGGCCATTTACAGTGAGAGCGGCAGTCTTTTGCATGACAATAACCATGACAATAACTCACAAAATCTTATGACCGCCACAGCCCTAGAGGTGCGGTCAGCCCAATGTATCAATAGGGGCACACTTCCTGCCCTCCAGGACATCTACAGCACCCAGTGTCACAGGAAGGCCAAGAAGATCATCAAGGACCTCAGCCACCTGAGCCACAGTACAAGCGCATCAAATCTGGGACCGAGAGACTGAGAAACAGCTTCTATCTACAGGGCATCAGACTGTTAAACATTCACTTCTGGCCGGCCTCCACCCAACACCCTGCCCTGAACCTTAGTAACTGTTCACTGTTCTACCTTGCAGCTTAGAGACTGCTGCACTATGTACACAGTCACTGGTCACTTTAATAAGGTTTACATACGGTTTTACCCAATTTATATGTATATACTGTATTCTAGTCATGGCTCAACTATATAACTACTGCTATACACACACCTTTTCTTTTCATATACTGTCCATACCATCCTTACACACCATTATATGTATAAATATTTGTATACATTATATGTATATATTTATATTCTGGTCTCTGACATTGCTCGTACTGATATCTCTTAATTTCTTTGTTTTTTACTTTACTGGATTGTTTTTTGTGTTGTTTTGTGTTACGAGGTATTACTGCACTGTTGGAGCTAGAAACAAAAGCATTTCGCGGGACCAGATCGATAACATCCGTAAAATCTGTGTACGCAACCAATAGACTGTGATTTGATTTGTTGGTTAGGGTCACATCTTGGGTGGCTTTTCTTGGTTTAACTGCTGTGATGATTGCAGTGGCGATTTTAGCATGTAAATCTTGGTGGGGGGAAAAAAAAGAAGTGGGATGCATGCCAGTAAAGCCACTACACAACACAATACATTAATTGCACTACAACGATGACAAACGGTGTCCACAAAATGTTAGGGCCTACATAAAGCTGTCCCAACAACAGAGTCCAAACAGCAGTCCCAACACCTTACCACTGCTACACCTGACTATCAGTGGAGCCTTGTCTGGCTGCAAAACAGTTCATTCAGCCTCATTTACTGCCTTTTAAAACAACACAGATGATTTGGCTGACATGCTTGAGATGTACAAACTATGGCATAAGGGGACGACAAACAGATAAGAGGCCATCTGTAATTTCGATTAAGACATTCATGAGCGAGCAAGGACCGACGTGGTCAAAATAACTATTTGTTCAGCATGTTTGAAATGTACAGCGACAGAATTCAGTACATGGGTCGTTCTTACAGTGATCCCCTGTACAACAAGTCAGAACCATAGGATAAATAAAGGGGCCATATAAGCAGACAATGAAAGCTCTTACAATATTTGATGATTACATGTCTCTAAAACAGGTTATGGGCT
This sequence comes from Oncorhynchus kisutch, assembly GCF_002021735.2. Taxonomy (NCBI): domain Eukaryota; kingdom Metazoa; phylum Chordata; class Actinopteri; order Salmoniformes; family Salmonidae; genus Oncorhynchus; species Oncorhynchus kisutch. The sequence continues at coordinate 25,972,499 of NC_034193.2, forward strand.
ACATGTGCACCACCAAGTCAGAACATTAGGCGAAATTAAGAGGGGAAAATAGACCAAATTATTAGGGTGAGACACATGGGCTACTAACAGCTTACTACAGTGCCTTGCGAAAGTATTCGGCCCCCTTGAACTTTGCAACCTTTTGCCACATTTCAGGCTTCAAACATAAAGATATAAAACTGTATTTTTTTGTGAAGAATCAACAACAAGTGGGACACAATCATGAAGTGGAACGACATTTATTGGATATTTCAAACTTTTTTAACAAATCAAAAAGTGAAAAATTGGGCGTGCAAAATTATTCAGCCCCTTTACTTTCAGTGCAGCAAACTCTCTCCAGAAGTTCAGTGAGGATCTCTGAATGATCCAATGTTGACCTAAATGACTAATGATGATAAATACAATCCACCTGTGTGTAATCAAGTCTCCGTATAAATGCACCTGCACTCAGAGGTCCGTTAAAAGCGCAGAGAGCATCATGAAGAACAAGGAACACACCAGGCAGGTCCGAGATACTGTTGTGAAGAAGTTTAAAGCCGGATTTGGATACAAAAAGATTTCCCAAGCTTTAAACATCCCAAGGAGCACTGTGCAAGCGATAATATTGAAATGGAAGGAGTATCAGACCACTGCAAATCTACCAAGACCTGGCCGTCCCTCTAAACTTTCAGCTCATACAAGGAGAAGACTGATCAGAGATGCAGCCAAGAGGCCCATGATCACTCTGGATGAACTGCAGAGATCTACAGCTGAGGTGGGAGACTCTGTCCATAGGACAACAATCAGTCGTATATTGCACAAATCTGGCCTTTATGGAAGAGTGGCAAGAAGAAAGCCATTTCTTAAAGATATCCATAAAAAGTGTTGTTTAAAGTTTGCCACAAGCCACCTGGGAGACACACCAAACATGTGGAAGAAGGTGCTCTGGTCAGATGAAACCAAAATTGAACTTTTTGGCAACAATGCAAAACGTTATGTTTGGCGTAAAAGCAACACAGCTCATCACCCTAAACACACCATCTCCACTGTCAAACATGGTGGTGGCAGCATCATGGTTTGGGCCTGCTTTTCTTCAGCAGGGACAGGGAAGATGGTTAAAATTGATGGGAAGATGGATGGAGCCAAATACAGGACCATTCTGGAAGAAAACCTGATGGAGTCTGCAAAAGACCTGAGACTGGGACGGAGATTTGTCTTCCAACAAGACAATGATCCAAAACATAAAGCAAAATCTACAATGGAATGGTTCAAAAATAAACATATCCAGGTGTTAGAATGGCCAAGTCAAAGTCCAGACCTGAATCCAATTGAGAATCTGTGGAAAGAACTGAAAACTGCTGTTCACAAATGCTCTCCATCCAACCTCACTGAGCTCGAGCTGTTTTGCAAGGAGGAATGGGAAAGAATTTCAGTCTCTCGATGTGCAAAACTGATAGAGACATACCCCAAGCGACTTACAGCTGTAATCGCAGCAAAAGGTGGCGCTACAAAGTATTAATTTAAAGGGGCTGAATAATTTTGCACGCCCAATTTTTCAGTTTTTGATTTGTAAAAAAAGTTTGAAATATCCAATAAATGTCGTTCCACTTCATGATTGTGTCCCACTTGTTGTTGATTCTTCACAAAAAAATACAGTTTTATATCTTTATGTTTGAAGCCTGAAATGTGGCAAAAGGTCACAAAGTTCAAGGGGGCCGAATACTTTCGCAAGGCACTGTACACAACATAAACTTAGTATTACTTTCTTAGCATTACTTTCATATACATATCTCTCAGGCACATTACATCATATATGCAGCAGCATTCAAGACATTTTTGGACTTACCTTGTTGTGCTGTGCTCACTTGAACCAACTCAATCATCAAGTTTGCGGACGACACAACAGTGGTAGGCTTGATTACCAACAACGACGAGACGGCCTACAGGGAGGAGGTGAGGGCCCTCAGAGTGTGGTGTCAGGAAAATAACATCACACTCAACGTCAACAAAACTAAGGAGATGATTGTGGACTTCAGGAAACAGCAGAGGGAACACCCCCCTATCCACATCGATGGAACAGTAGTGGAGAGGGTAGCAAGTTTTTAAGTTCCTCGGCATACACATCACAGACAAACTGAATTGGTCCACTCACACAGACAGCATCGTGAAGAAGGCGCAGCAGCGCCTCTTCAACCTCAGGAGGCTGAAGAAATTCGGCTTGTCACCAAAAGCACTCACAAACTTCTACAGATGCACAATCGAGAGCATCCTGGCGGGCTGTATCACCGCCTGGTATGGCAACTGCACCGCCCTCAACCGTAAGGCTCTCCAGAGGGTAGTGAGGTCTGCACAATGCATCACCGGGGGCAAACTACCTGCCCTCCAGGACACCTACACCACCCGATGCTACAGGAAGGCCATAAAGATCATCAAGGACATCAACCACCCGAGCCACTGCCTGTTCACCCCGCTGTCATCCAGAAGGCGAGGTCAGTACAGGTGCATCAAAGCTGGGACCGAGAGACTGAAAAACAGCTTCTATCTCAAGGCCATCAGACTGTTAAACAGCCACCACTAACATTGAGTGGCTGCTGCCAACACACTGTCAATGACACTGACTCAACTCCAGCCACTTTAACAATGGGAATTGATGGGAAATGATGTAAATATATCACTAGCCACTTTAAACAATGCTACCTTATATAATGTTACTTACCCTACATTATTCATCTCATATGCATACGTATATACTGTACTCTATATCATCGACTGCATCCTTATGTAATACATGTATCAATAGCCACTTTAACTATGCCACTTTGTTTACATACTCATCTCATATGTTATACTGTACTCGATATCATCTACTGTATCTTGCCTATGCTGCTCTGTACCATCACTCATTCATATATCCTTATGTACATATTCTTTATCCCCTTACACTGTGTATAAGACAGTAGTTTTTTGGAATTGTTAGTTAGATTACTTGTTCGTTATTACTGCATTGTCGGAACTAGAAGCACAAGCATTTCGCTACACTCGCATTAACATCTGCTAACCATGTGTATGTGACAAATAAAATTTGATTTGAGGTGGCCATTTGTTGGCAAATTTTGTCATCAAAGTCTGTCATTCCCTGGATTTATAGTGCTTTCAAAACAACTGGGAACTCTGAAAAAACAAGGTTGAATCATGATGACGTCAGTGATCTTCAGGTCATAGCTCTAGAAAGAGGCCAGAGTTCCTGATTTACAATTCCGAGTTGAGTGACCGTTCAAAAATGCATTTCCCCAGTAGGAGCTTTTTTTCCCCGAGTTCCCAGTAGTCTTGAACTCACTGAAGTTAGATTTCCCAGTTCAGAGATAAGTTGTTTTGAGCGCTGCACAAATCATGCTTCATTGACAGCATGGCCAATGTTGAATGTTTATCATTTTAGGTTTGGAAAAGAGACCCTAAATCCCAGACTCTCCACTGAATAGTAGGCTCGGGATTGCTTTGCAGTTAGCCACTGATTCCTTCCAAACCACTCATTGTTGAATTTGTGATTTCCAATTTGTTGTGTAATGTTTATGTCCAATGGCCCATGGGCACCGATACGTTTTATCTATAATTTCTCTTCATTTTTTCTCTTCATATGACAAGGATTTAAAAGGATTTGACAGTAGTTTGTCGACTTGATTGATGATGATGATTGCTACAGTAGCTAGGATTTTGAAAGTATGATGTTGACATCAGTCAAATCAAAGCTACTGTAGGTATAACGTGATTTGACGTCATTTTATCTGTGGCCAATGACCTTGAGCCTTCTTGGATGGGCACTTCTAATGTAACTCCATGGCAGCATCCAAGGGGCTTGAATTTCTTTGCTCTACCCTTAAGACTTGGCGGTGACGTAGTGTTTTCATGAGTGACAGAATACTGAGCCAATCATGGCGCAACTACAGAACATTACCAACCCCTACGCTCAGTATTTTCAGCTGGCTGCCCCACCACCTCAGAAAGCACTCCGCTTGGCTGAAAACCTGCATTTTGGAGCTCCCTTACTCAAGAAAGCAAAAAAGAGACCATGTTTGTATGCGGCTCTATTAACTCAATGATAATGTTTTTATACATTGCTTGCAAACTGATATGTGAAATGCAATAACATTTTATAGTTTTAGCTAAAAATGTGGGGCTCAAAACAGGTGGGGCTGCTCTGAATGACAGATTGCCACTGGATAATTGCTAAAAGTAAGTGGAGCTAATGTCTAGTAGGCTCTAATGATCTAGAAACAGCAACCATGCATGGTGTGGAGATGGCGTTAGACGTGTGGTATGCTTCTGTCACTACATTCCTAGGAGCTGTGAAGGGCTGTAATAAACTAGGTATTGTCTATAAAACAATTCAAGCAACTGTGATGGCCATGAGGGAATTTGTGCTGTCATACACAAACTTGCTGGTTAAAATCCTACTCCAACCCTTGACACTTATCTTATAATTTCTTTCCTAAACCTAACCAAACCAGTAACTAACCCTAACCAATTGGGATAACTTGTCTAAAGTTAATTACATTTCTTACAAACAATGGTGAACAACCTTAGTTCAAGTGTCTTAAATACAGTTAAGGGTACAAGATTACAATTACTTTACAATCATAGTAGTAGTTTTGTACATAACACAGCAACAAGAGAAATAATACTACAACAATGCTAAGTCCTTCCTCAAATGTATTTTTTGACAAAATGGAACTGGACATGATCCTTACCAATTACCCCCTTGGTTTGTCTTTAAAACATTTACTGAGAATAGAGTAGTCCCACATCTAACGGAAAGACTCTGAGCAACGGTAAAGAGGCCGATAAAAAAAACCTTCAATTAACCTAAATAGAGAACCTGATAGCCAGTTATGATAGCTCTACACACAAATGTTGAAATGAGACTCAGTTATCAGAGACAGTTTCACATTACACTACAACATGAAGATGTGACTCATGTAAGATATGATCTACTCATTGGGTCAAACAACATCATGGCTGGAAGGGAGGGGGGGGGCTGAGTGATGATTGGGGAAAACTTATGGAAGAAGAAGATGACCCATGACAAAGTTGGTTTGGAAAACACCACATTTTGATTTTTTCTTTCACTTTGACCTCATTTCACCCTTTGCCTACTACGGAAAAATAGGGGAGGTCTTTCCAAGCAATCACATGCCCTCCCTTGGTGAAAGAAACCCAAAACCAACACCTTCTGCGTCCAAGAGCATGTGATACTCGGTGCTGCAACACACACACACACACACACACACACACACACACACACACACACACACACACAGAGCAGATCGGTATACAAACGGCTGAGAACACCATTACACACACACACACTGCAAAACAGCAATACCTTTTATCTAAACAGCTACACCTTTGATTCTGTCCCAAAGACCCCTTCAGAATGATGCTGCAAAAATTCTTAGACAATCACGTGCCAGTAAAGTAGCTGGACGCCTGACTGATGGCCTACTTTCCAAGAAAATCTCTAATTGACATCAACGGATGATTTACGCAAAGTGTCTCATTACGAGGCACAAATCCACATTGAATATTGGCCTACATATCCATGTGTCTGGTTTAGAGGCAGCCTTTATGATTGGACAAATGTTTTAAATGTAATAACCGCTTTAATAACCACAAAACTCTGCACCTATAACCCTCCAAACTGCACTTGTAGCCTTGTCACCGTCACTAAAGGGGTCCATTGTGGCTGGGGAGCCAGCCAGGTTGCGTAAGAGGTGGCGTACTGCTGACAGGTAATAATACGAACGGGCCGCTACCACCTGATCTCCAAGTCTGCCCGACTGTCCAGGGAACAGCAATGCCTGGGGGCAATGGAGGGGCTGGGGGCCGTCTCCATCTCCCCACACCTCTGATTTGGGCAACATGGATTAGCGGCAGAGGAATGGTGGGGTACAACTGAGCATCCACAGCATCACAGTACCCTGCCTGTCTTCCATTAAGACACAGGCTAAATATAATCTGCCCCCTGGGAAGGAGGGAGGAAGGGAAATTGCCCAAACTGGACTAAAGGACCAGGTGCCTGGCCTGAAGTGTGCTTGTGATGAGTCAGGCTGCCCTCACCTGCCAGGTTACAAAGAAATGGGATATAGTACCTACACTACAAACAATCCCCTGAAATGTGCTACTATATTTCAACAGTGTAGTAGCGCATTAAACATATGTAATTACACACACACACACACCCAACCGTACACATAGACAGACAGACAAGACAGACAAATGGAGACACTGTAAAGCTGGTTAAGTCAAATAAAACAATGAAATCCAAGCAAAACATCACTCCCAAATATGCTCATAGCAATCAAAAAAATAATCTAACTGCATTTGTCAGGTGTCTCACCTGGAATCATTATCTGACATAGAATGTCTCCAATGCATCAAGAGCAGCTTTACAGTATGAGCAAAAAAACTTTGCAGGAGTTTTAGATTGTCCATTCAATGAACATGTGTATCTTCATGCAGAACAAAATATAGGGCTAGCCTATCCTACTACTTTATTACAATTTAACCATGGCCTATTACAGTAGCTACTTTGAAAATGTTACAATGAGGAGCAGTGCTGTTCTTTTGGTTTGTGTAAAACACATGGCAATACATTTGATTTGATGAGTAGCATATTGGGAAATTATAATTTTTTCAGATCCAATTTAAACCAAATCAATTAATATATGCAATTATCAACTGGTGGAACAGCTGAAAGAGAAAAGCTGCTGACCATCTAACAGGTAAGACATGTAAAAATAGCACCAAGGGTAAACAATGAGGCAAAACTACATGATATTCTAGAACAGTGTGACCTGGGTCTTTACATAGTTCTGAATTGTCAGTGCTATCCGGTAACCTTGGGACGTTCTTATTCTAAACCCGAACCTTAACCCCTACCCTAACCTTAACCATAACCCTTACCTATCCCTTACCTTAACCATTTTACATTTCAACTTCAATGGGTAGGGACGTCCCAAGGATCCCGAATTGCATGGACCAGCACGCCAGAAAACAGAGCAGAGAGCAGTGGAGATTTTTTTTTTTTACCTTGCCCAGGAAAATAAATAGATTTCCACAGAACTCAAACTCCACAGAAATTCGCCTTCCTTCAAGCCTTTTACTGAAGACTTAATTCTCTCCTTTTGGAGGCTAGTGCAGGCTCCAAGACAGCTGTTGCTGACGCGGTAGTGTCTTGAATGAAACCGGAGAGTTGCTTCAGGTAGGATCATCACGTCAAAACTTTTTGACACTTCGAAGTTCCCACACTCGGTCCAGTCGGTCATCGGTGGAACTCAGTCGGCTTAAACCGTCAGCATTTATGGAAGACATAGGTTTATTTAGCAATGACATGCAGTTTTCTGTGTGACAGGTAATCCTTGAAATATGTCGACCTACTTAGAATGTGGAGAGTCGTGCAATGTTTCCTAGACCAAGCTGGTTCGTTCTGGTTCTGAACGTAAGACTATCGGCTACAGTTTGTGTGCTATGTTTGAATGTCAATGTGTAGGCTAGGCTACACTCATATGTTTTACCTTACATTTTTCGGATTTGTTATTCCTTACATTGCCTTCTTCTCATGAATGACTAGTGCATATTTTTTTTACAAGGTAGGCTATATTTTCGTCGTCGAATAAACGACCCGGATTAGTGGCCTGGAAGAAACAAAAAATTGTATGTAAATGCACAAAACCAGAGTAGATTAAAGATTCGTTAGTTACGCGCATGTGCCGACAGGTGGAAATGCAGTGAGTGAATTAGTCTTGTGCCTTCCGATATCCCATCCGTGAGCCCACAATTCGATTGAGTGAGAGGAATCCTATCCTTGTAAAAGCTAAATTTGGCTCTAAGGTGCGTAATATGGTTATACATGGAAAATGATATGTGATTACAAACGTTTAATTTAGTGTCGTCGTCTGCTTCTTGGAACTTGTAGTGCCTCCAACGTGATTTTCCCACGTCCCTGTCCATGGAGGCTATCTTCAGGACATGTTTGCTGTAAAACTCAAGCCTAAAGCACAGTCTTTATAGGTAAACAATATATTGGATTATTAGAAACATTACTTATTTTCTGCCATTCAATTTAATGATAAGACGTCAGAGGTAAAACCGTTTTAAGCCTGCCAACTGTTTTCAACACACGATTATATATAGTAGGCTACATAGCCTACTCTTTAAAAAAAATCTGTTTAATTTCCAAATTAATATAAAAAGAAGCAAATCGGTTTTGATATGTCATCAATGATATGGTTCTTCTTATTTCACCTTGCAGACCCAGAAGTTCTGAATAAAAGTTTTTTTGCACCCTTTCCACCCACCCCTTTCCTCTCTTCTCTTCACACTTGCTCATTCCAACCTATGTTGATCTAGACAAAACAGCTGAACAGAAACCTAATCTTGAGCTTGTTCGTTCACTCTGATGATGTTGCCATACTGCCACAGAATGACCAGGCACTTCTTGGAAGGATGAACTTCCCAGCGGGTTAGGATGGGTAACTTGGCTACTGATTTCAATACTTTTCACAGTAATACAAAATTTAAAAGGCACTCGCACATCTGAGCAATCTTTTTTGCAGGTGCATGGCAACAGTTGAACAAGATGAAGGAAAAAGGAAACCGCACACTGCTCTTGATAATATCACTGATATTTAATAAGCTTACGTATCTGACGAAGGCCGTGAGGTATCAGTGATACTATCAAGAGCAGTGTGCGGTTTCCTTTTTCCTTCATCTTGTTCAACTGTTGCCATGCACATCTGAGCAATATTTTTTGCAGGTGCAAATGCCTTTTGAATTTTGTATTACTGTGAAAAGTATTGAAATCAGTAGCCAAGTTACCCATCCTAACCCGCTGGGAAGTTCATCTTTCCGTTTCCTTTTTCCTTAATAGTTTTTGCAGTGAAGGCTACTACTCTATGCCAAAACAAACGTGTTACTTAAAGAAAAAACTACCTAGACATAAGACACAAATTACTGTTGATGCAGAAATTATTTAATTATCAGAGAATAAGTAAACTAGCATACACATGCAAATGTGCCTACCCCTGAATTCTGATACATACTGGGGAGGTCGGCCCCCCCAGATAGCATATGAACATGTCATGAGCCATGCATTTATTTATTTTTTCGAATAATATGAAGTTAGCTTTAAAATGTAAAAATCTTCTCAGCCTCGTGGCAAAATGCAGGGCCTCAACTGTGGGTTTAGAAGTGGGGGGGACATGCACTCCAAAACACCTACCCGACCGCTTGGAGGCGTCCGCATGGTCCTAAAGCACACCGTTGCCTCTTTTTGTATCACATTCCAATGATAAAACTGGGGGGGGGGGGCATGTCCCCACCGTCCCCAGTGAAAGTTGCGCCCCTGGCAAAATATGTAGAATAGCAGGAAATTAGTTTAGGGATTCTTGAAAGTCAGGATAATCCTTGTCCGGCAGGGACACGTTATTTTTATAGTTCAAATGGTTTATTTTGTTGCATTATTTGAGCTTAAAATTTGCATTTAGTGCAATTTTATAACGAAAATATTTGTTTTGGGAATTTTCGAAATAATACTTTCAATATTATTCATTATGCCGTCTCTATGCCTGGAAATGCCCTTGTCTGGAGCAAAGGATCCCCATTTCAAACTCTCCAAAAAAGTGTTTAAAATTCTAAAAACAGGCAATAATGGAAATAAACTGAAAAGGGATATTATGTTGTTTCTTGCAATAGCCCTCTGTGACTTTAAATAATACTTTGCTCAAAACTGTGATTCCTAAAAGATGTGTCCAGAGATTTGGTCAGCTTTGTCAGATTTGTCTAAAATCCTAAATGAATCAGTAATGAGCAAGGCCATCTATACCATAAGGACCCCTTATTCATGTCCTCACTACATGTAGTGCAACCATGGTCTGTAAAGTTCCACTCATGGTCTGTAAAGTTCTCTACTTTTGATAGATTGAAACAAACAATATTGGAATTACCATGGTCACAACCATAAACTGTCAACTCCATCTGCCAGAAAATATTTTACATTTAATTATGTTCTAGAGTCATAAAGCAACTGAGGGGGAAAAAGTGCTATTATTGTATGTATACCACTTGAATGATGAAGAAAATTTTCATGTTTGTCAACTCTGTAAAATATAAACTCTGTCAGATTTGTCAGGAGTTCAGGAGTTATCTAGTATGTTGTATTCTATTAAATCAGAAGTTATTATCCTGGTGCAATCTTCAGACAATCTAAAAGACGTGTAATGATATCTAAACCTAACCAGCTGGTGACTAAGCCTACACTGCCCAACCCTAAAGATCCTTCAAAGTAAACTCTGATTGATCTTATTTTAATGAATTCACCAGATAAATATGTTTATTTTATTTTTATTTAACCTTTATTTAACTAGGTAAGTCAGTTAAGAACAAATTCTTATTTACAATGACTGGGCCAATTGTGCACCGCCCTATGGGACTCCCGATCATGGGCAGTTGTGAGACAGCCCAGGATCGAAGCAAGGTCTGTAGTGAGGCCTCTCGACCGCTGCGCCACTCGGGAGCGCATTTATTGAACTTGATTGTATTTCAGCTATGCCTGAACATGATTTAGCTTTGAGCCTATTTGCACATGTCTTTAATACTATAGTGGATAATCAGGCTCCCTTCAAAAAATTCAGGATTAAAGGTAGATCAAATGCCTGGTACAATCTGGAATTAACAGAAGTCATTCATGAAAGAGATTATGCTTTGTTAGCAACAGACAACAAGAAATCCACAGGGGCCGACCAATTCGATTCCGGTCTGCTTAAGTGTGCAGTGCCCATCATTGTTGGCTCAATAACCCACATTTTTTATTCAACATTTATCAGGACATTTTCCAAAAGTATAGAAATCAGCTCTTGTGCTGCCACTCCATAAGGGCGGGGATATTAGTGATCTTAATAATTATCGCCCCATTTCAAGGCTTCCTTGTCTAGCGAAGAATCTTGAATCCTTGGTAAATGTACAACTTTGCACTTTTTTATCTGAGAAATGTATTTTGCATGTAAACCAATCAGGGTTTAGGCCTGGGCATAGCACTATTACAGCAACCACTTTAGTTGCTAATGATCTTGTCAATGCTTTAGACACTAAAATGAAATGCACTGCTTTGTTTGTGGAAAAGCTCTGCTTTTGATACTGTTGATAATGCTATTTTATTGAACAAGTTGTCCTCGATTGGCCTGGTGAACTTGATTTTTCTTTCATGATTATCTTAGTGACAGAAATCAGGCCATCGTTAATGATGGGGTTAAGTCTGAATTTCTGGAAGTACATAAAGGTGTATCTGTTAAATCTGTTAAAAAATTTCAACTTCATCTATATGCTGATGATACTATTATGTATGCTATTGGCCTGATTGTTGATCAAGCTGTGTCAACTAGAGTCAGATGTTATACTTATGCAGGAATCTCTTGCTAATTTTACTTGTGCTTAATATGGGTGAAATGAAATAAATGTTGTTTTCAAGCTCTTTTAAGAATTTTTCAGATGAACTACACGTTCACTCATTTGATGGTTCTCCAATCGAACATGTTCCCACATATAAATACTTGGGCATTTGGATTGATATGAATGTGACATTTAAAAAACAAATAGATGAGCTGGTTAATAAGGACCTAGTATTTAAAGTTAGCTTTTTCTACAGAAACAAATTGCGCCTATCTCTTAGCTGTAGGAAGCAGATTATTCAGTCAACCTTTATCTGTTCTTGATAATTGTGATACTATTTATCAGAGTGCAGCTACTCTTAAACCTTTGGATGCCATCTACCATAGTGCCCTTCGCTTTGTTACAGGTGACAGTTTTTATAATCACTGCATCCTGTGTCAAAAGGTTGGCTGGATTTCGCTAAAGACTCATAGATTACTCTCTCATAGATTAGGCCCTATTTCATAAACTTCTGTTTTTCCTAACTTTGCTGTTGAAGTATAGACACCTGAGTTGCCTAACCTGTTCACAGGATGGATTAACTCTTGAGGTTCCTAGGGTCTCCACTACGGCTGTGGTCACGAAATTTCGTCAGCCGGTAATTGTCAAGAAAATAACAGTCGGCTTTAGGGTAATTGACCGTGAATTACCATACACACATTTAGCATCTCCTAAATTGCCCATGAATGTTTAATGCTTTTCGACCTGTCCCCAAATTAATATAATTGGTTCAGAGTTTGTTTTGATATTTAAGCTGTATGTCCTAATCATGTCTGGTGTGGGGGTACAAAATTAATATGCGCAGGCGAGCGGTTTGGTCAGCATGTTAAGGCAGACACATCAGGGACGCAACTGCGCGCGTCCTTATCCAATTCTGTGGTGTATATTGAAAATATTGGATGAACTGTCCACATTTACTTTTCTTCAGCCAATAAGATGAGTAGGCCCAGCAAACAGCAAAAGCACTAGTTTATGTCAATCTACTTTCCCCCATAGCACAAAAGTCAACCTATTCTGTGCGAGAAATAAATATTCCAGTTGTGGGATGCAATAGATCCCAAATTAATACAACCACTAGCATCAACAACAACTTTTGTATGCAATGCAACAGATCAGAATGTTTAGCTTTAAATGATGATAAACTATTAGGCTATTTCTTCACATTATAAGCGTAGCAATGCGCACAGAGTAGTAGGCTATACGCGCAAATGTTCCTTTAGCGGAAAACCACAAATGCAATTATGCTGTAACTGTGCTCTGAGAGTCAGGAAGCAAGTTGAGAGAGTGAGTGTTTTAATTAATAAATGAAACATAATACAAAACAAGAAACATGAACAACGCACAGACAGGAAACAGAAACCATGACGCCTGGGGAAGGAACCAAAGGGAGTGACATATACAGTTGCAGTCAGAAGTTTACATACACTTAGGTTGGAGTCATTAAAACTCATTTTTCAACCACTCCACAAATTTCTTGTTAACAAACTATAGTTTTGGCAAGTCGGTTAGGACATCTACTTTGTGCATGGCACAAGTAATTTTTCCAACAATTGTTTACAGACAGATTATTTCACTAATTCACTGTATCACAATTCCAGTGGATCAGAAATGTACATACACTAAGTTGACTGTGCATTTAAACAGCTTGGAAAATTCCAGAAAATGATGTCATGACTTTAGAAGCTTCTGATAGGCTAATTGACATCATTTGAGTCAATTGGAGGTGTACCAAAGCCAACTCCTCCTTTGGCCACCTTTCCTTCCAGTTCTCTGCTGCCAGTGACTGGAACGAATTGCAAAAATTGCTGAACCTGGAGACTTACATTTCCCTCACTAACTTTAAACAGCTAACCTGTCACGCCCTGACCACAGAGAGCCCTTGTGTCTCTATGGTGTAGTAGTCAGGGCGTGACTAGGGGGTATTCTAGTTTATAATTTCTATGTTGTGTTCTAGTTTATATTTTCTATGTTGGTGTTTTGTATGATTCCCAATTAGAGGCAGCTGGTAATCGTTGTCTCTAATTGGGGATCATATTTAAGTAGCTATTTTTCCCACCTGTGTTTGTGGGATATTGTTTTGTGTTTGTGCATGTGCACCACGTAGTCATGTTTAGTTGTTTGTTTATTGATATTTTTTGTTTTGTTTAAGTTTCTCTTTGAATTAAATTTGTGGAACGACAGCCGTGACAGAATATCCCACCAAAAGAGGACCAAGCAGCGTATCCACGAGGTAAAGGAGTTTTGGACATGGGAATAAGTGATGGGTGGATGCGAGACCCTTCCTTGGTGGCAGATGGAAGGTAATAATGGAGGACAGCAATGACGCCAGGGTTCGCGTTTACAGAAAGCCCAAGGACAACCCCAAGATTTGGGGGGGGAGCACAAGGGGTGGCCGGCTAAGCTGCGGGAAGAGCCAGAGCACATGGAGCAGGCGATGGAGAAGTGGTCAGTGGACCCAAGGAGAGTGCCAGAGCCCGCATGGGAGTCGATGGAACAGTGTGAGGAAGGATACCGGAGAATGAAGTTGGTTAGGAGTATGTGGCAGATCAAGCGTGCTGAAGAGCGGGTCATCAGTCCGGTGCCATATGTGACGGCTCCACGCACCAGATCTCCAGTGCGCCTCCTCAGCCCGGTATGTCCTGTGCCGGTTCCTCGCACTCGCCATGAGGAGTGTGTCGTCAGTCCACTGCCAAAGAAACCCCAAGATTTTTGGGGGGGAGGCACATGGAGCTGGTGGTTGAGCAGAGGAGAGTGCCAGAGCATGTGTGGGAGTCGGAGGAGGGATTCGATGAAAGATTCTGGAGAGAGATGGTAGCGATGAGAATGCTGCAGCGCACTCGTCCTGAAGTGCATGTCCCCAGTCGGGTACGTCCTGTACCAGCTCCCCGCACTCTCCCTAAAGAGCCAGAGACCGTCAGGGAGACGATGGAGAAGTTGGGGGAGAGAGAGAGAGAGATGTTGTGCAAGTGTGTTCTGCTCAACATTCGACCAGAGGATCCAGTTAGCAGTCTGGTGAAACCTGTACCGGCTCCACACATCTGGACTCCAGTGCCCCTCCCCAGTCCGGTACGTCCTGTGCCTTCTCCCAGCACTCGCCTGGAAGTGCGTTTCACCGGGGCAACCTGTACCGGCTCAACGCACTAGGCCTCCAGTGCGCATTCCCAGTCCAGAGCTTCCGGCGACGGTTCCCAGTCCAGAGCTTCCGGCGACGGTTCCCAGTCCAGAGCTTCCGGCGACGGTTCCCAGTCCAGAGCTTCCGGCGACGGTTCCCAGTCCAGAGCTTCCGGCGACGGTTCACAGTCCAGAGCTTCCGGCGACGGTTCACAGTCCAGAGCTTTTGGCGATGGATCACAGTCCAGAGCTTCCGGCGACGGTTCACAGTCCAGAGCTTCTGGCGACGGTTCGGGTCAACGGTCCGGGGCTTCCAGGAAAGGCGTCCAGCTTCAGGGCAGGAGCCTTCCTCTGCGCCGTGCCCAGGCCAGGCACGGTGTCCAGTCCCACTACATGGCAGGAGCCTTCGTCTGTGCCGGTGCCCAGTCCAGGCACGGTGTTCAGTTCCGCTCCAGGGCAGGAGCCTTTCTCTGCATCGATGCCCAGTCCAGGCACGGTGGCGCAAGCCCAGCTCCATGGCCGGTGCCTTCGTCAGCGCCGGTGCCTAGTCCAGGCACGGCGTTCAGCCCGGCACCATGTTCGGATCCAGGGTCTGGGGGGGGGGCTACTACCCGCACCGGAGCCGACAGTAGTTACCCCCCTAACCCCCTCAACATCCGCTGCGCCTTGGTCCCGTTCTTACGACAGCCATGACATAACCGATCGATGCAGCTGTACATAGTCCATCATCTGTAAATAGCCCATCCAATCTACCTACCTCATCCCCATATTGTTTTTATTTACTTTTCTTCTCTTTTGAACACCAGTTTCACTACTTGTACATCATCATCTGCTCATCTATCACTCCAGTGTTAATCTGCTAAATTGTGATTACTTTGCTACTATGGCCTATTTATTGCCTTACCTCCTCACGCCATTTGCACACGATGTATAGATGTTCTTTTTCTTTCTATTGTGTTATTGACTGTACGCTTGTTTATTCCATGTGTAACTCTGTCGTTGTTTGTCGCACTGCTTTGCTTTATCTTGGTCAGGTCGCAGTTGTAAATGAGGACTTGTTCTCAACTAGCTTACTTGGTTAAATAAAGGTGAAATAAAAAAAGGTAAACAAATTCAAAACAAATAAAGTAACTGTGGATGTATTTCAAGGCCTACCTTCAAACTCATTGACTCTGCTTGACATCATGGGAATATCAAAATAAATCAGCCAAGACCTTTAGACCTCCACAAGTCTGGTTCATCCTTGGGAGCAATTTCCAAACGCCTGAAGGTACCACGTTCATCTGTACAAACAATAGTACGCAAGTATAAATACCATGTGACCACTCAGCCGTCATACACACGTTCTGTCTCCTAGGGATTAACGTACTTTGGTTCGAAAAGTGCAACTCAATCCCAGAACAATAGCAAAGGACCTTGTGAAGATGCTGGAGGAAACAGGTACAAAAGTATATATCCACAGTAAAACGAGTCCTATATCGACATAACCTGAAAGGCCGCTCAGCAAGGAAGAAGCCACTGCTCCAAAACCGCCATTAAAAAAAGACTATGGTTTGCAACTGCACATTGGGATTGTACTTTTTGGAGAAATGTCCTCTGGTCTGATGAAAAAAAATAGAACTGTTTGGCCATAATGACCATCGTTATGTTTGGAGGAAAAAGGGGGAGGCTTGCAAGCCGAAGAACACCATCCCAACCATGAAGCACGGGGGATCATGTTGTGGGGGTGCTTTGCTGCAGGAGGGACTGGTGCACTTCACGAAATAGATGGCATCATGAGGTAAGGAAAACTGTGGATGTATTGAAGCAACATCTCAAGACATCAGTCAGGAAGTTAAAGCTTGGTTGCAAATGGGTCTTCCAAATGGACAATGACCGCAAGCATACTTCCAAAGTTGTGGCAAAATGGCTGAAGGACAACAAAGTCAAGGTATTGGAGTGAACATCACAAAGCCCTGACCTCAATCCTATAGAAAATTTGTGGGCAGAACTGAAAAAGCGTGTGCGAGCAAGGAGGCCTACGAACCTGACTCAGTTACACCAGCTCTGTCAGGAGGAATGGGCCAAAATTCACAACTTTTTGTGGGAAGCTTGTGGAAGGCTACCCGATACGTTTGACCCAAGTTAAACAATTCAAAGGCAATGCTACCAAATACTAATTGAGTGTGTGTAAACTTCTGACCCACTGGGAATGTGATGAAAGAAGGAAATGCTGAAATAAACAATTCTCTACTATTATTCTGACATTTCACGTTCTTAAAATAAAATGGTGATCCTAACTGACCTAAGGACGGGGGATTTTTACTAGGATTAAATGTCAGGAATTATGAAAAACTGTTTTAAAAATATTTGTCTCGGGTGTATATAAATGTCCGACTTCAACTGTATAGGGCAGGTAATCAAGGAAGTGATGGAGTCCAGGTGAGTGATGACGCACAGGTGCATGTCATGATGGTGACAAGTGTGCGCCATAATGAGCAGCCTGGTGACCTAGAGGCCGGAGAGGGAGCACACGTGACATATGCGTGTAATGCCTTTATTATAAAGGTGCTTGTTTCTGGTGAAAATGATCTTCCCCAAACTTAAAACTCACACGCTGTTTATATATGCCAATTAGGCTTACACCCCTTGTAAAGCTGATTAATGTGCTTAATTTTAAGTTATTTGGCCACTTTAGTTGTGATACAAACCTTATTAAAACATATGGGCTAGGCTACATCAAATCAAAGTTTATTTGTCACGTGCGCCGAATACAACAGGTGTAGGTAGACCTTACAGTGAAATGCTTACTTACAGGCTCTAACCAATAGTGCAAAAAAAAGGTGTGTGTGTGTGTGTGTGTGTGTGTAGGTAAGTAAAGAAATAAAACAACAGTAAAAAGACATTTGAAAATAAAAGTAGCAAGGCTATATACAGACACCGGTTAGTCAGGCTTATTGAGGTAATATGTACATGAATGTATAGTTAAAGTGACTATGCATATATGATAAACGGAGAGTAGCAGCAGCGTAAAATAGGGAGGGGGGGCACACAATGCAAATAGTCTGTGTAACCATTTGGTTACCTGTTCAGGAGTCTTATGGCTTGGGGGTAAAAACTGTTGAGAAGCCTTTTTGTCCAAGACTTGGCACTCCGGTACCCCTTACCATGCGGTAGTAGAGAGAACATTCTGTGGCTGGGGAACATTCTGTGGCTGGGGTCTTTGACAATTTTTAGGGCCTTCCTCTGACACCGCCTGGTGTAGAGGTCCTGGATGGCATGCGACTTTGCCCCAGTGATGTACTGGGCCGTACGCACTGCCCTCTGAAGTGCCTTGCGGTCGAACAATTGTCGTACCAGGCAGTGATGCAACCGGTCAGGATGCTCTCGATGTTGCACCTGTAGAACCTTTTGAGGATCTCAGGACCCATGCCAAATCTTTTTAGTTTCCTGAGGGGGGAATAGGCTTTGTCGTGTCCTCTTCACGACTGTCTTGGTGTGTTTGGACCATGTTAGTTTGTTGGTGATGTGGAAAACAAGGAACTTGAAGTTCTCAACCTGCTCCACTCCAGCCCTGTCGATGAGAATGGGGGCGTGCTCGGTGCTCCTTTTCCTGTAGTCCACAATCATCTCCTTAGTCTTGGTTACGTTGAGGGATAGGTTGTTATTCTGGCACCACCCGGCCAGGTCTCCGACCTCCTCCCTATAAGCGGTCTCGTCGTTGTTGGTGATCAGGCCTACCACTGTTGTGTCATCGGCAAACTTAATGATGGTTTTGGAGTCGTGCCTGGCCTTGCAGTCGTGGGTGAACAAGGGAGTACAGGAGGGGACTGAGCACGCACCCCTGGGGAGCTCCAGGGTTGAGGATCAGCGTGGCAGATGTGTTGCTACCTACCCTCACCACCTGGGGGCGGCCCGTCAGGAAGTCCAGGATCCAGTTGCAGAGTGAGGTGTTAAGTCCCAGGTTCCTTAGTTTAGTGATGAGCTTTGAGGGTACTATGGTGTTGAACGCTAAGCTGTCGTCAATGAATAGCATTCTCACATAGGTGGTCCTTTTGTCCAGGTGGGAAAAGGCAGTGTGGAGTGCAATAGAGATTGCATCATCTGTGGATCTGTTTACGGTGGTATGCAAATTGGAGTGGGTCTAGCGTTTCTGGGATAATGGTGTTGATGTGAGCCATTACCAGCCTTTCAAAGAAAGCACTTCATGTCTATGGACGTGAGTGCTACGGGTCTGTAGTCATTTAGGCAGGTTGCCTTTGTTCTTGGGCACAGGGACTATGGTGGTCTGCTTGAAACATGTTGGTATTACAGACTCAATCAGGGACATGTTGAAAATGTCAGTGAAGACACCTGCCAGTTGGTCAGCACATGCCCGGAGCACACGTCCTGGTAATCCGTCTGGCCCCGCAGCCTTGTGTATGTTGACCTGTTTAAAGCTCTTACTCACATCGGCTACGGAGAGTGTGATCACACAGTCGTCCATAACAGCTGATGCTCTCATGCATGCCTCAGTGTTGCTTGCCTCGAAGCGATCATAGAAGTGATTTAGCTCGTCTGTTGGGCTCGTGTCAAAGGGCAGCTCGCGGCTGTGCTTCCCTTTGTAGTTTAATAGTTTGCAAGCCCTGCCACATCCGACGAGCGTCGGAACTGGTGTAGTATGATTCAGTCTTAGCCCTGTATTAATGCTTTGCCTGTTTGATGGTTTGTCGCAGGGCATAGCGAGATTTCTTGTAAGCTTCCGGATTAGAGTCCCGCACCTTGAAAGCGGCAGGTCTACCATTTAGCTTAGTGAGAATGTTGCCTGTAATCCATGGCTTCTGGTTGGGGTATGTACGTACAGTCACTGTGGGGACGACGTCCTCGATGCACTTATTGATATAGCCAGTGACTAATGTGGTGTATTCCTCAATGTCATCGGAAGAATCCCGGAACATGTTCCAGTCTGTGATAGTAAAACAGTCCTATAGTTTAGCATCTGCTTCATCTGACCACTTTTTTATAGACCGAGTCACTGGTGCTACCTGCTTTAATTTTTGCTTGTAAGCAGGAATCAGGAGGATAGAGTTGTGGTCGGATTTACCAAATATAGGGCGAGGGGAGAGCATTGTACGTGGACGAGCATCTGTGTGTGGAGTACAGGTGATCTAGCATTTTTTTCCCTCTGGTTGCACATTTAACATGTTGATAGAGATTTGGTAGAACTGATTTAAGTTTCCCTGCATTAAAGTCTCCGGCCACTAGGCGCGCCGCCTATGGGTGAGTGGTTTCCTGTTTGCTTTTTTCCTTATACAGCTGACTGAGTGTGGTCTTAGTGCCAGCATCTGTTTGTGGTGGTAAATAAACAGCCACGAAAAGTATAGCTGAGAACTCTCTAGGCAAGTAGTGTGGCCTGCAATTCATCACAATATGCTCTACTTCAGGCGAGCAAAATCTAGAGACTTCCTTAGATTTCGTGCACCAGCTGTTGTTTACAAATATGCACAGACCGCCCCCCTTGTCTTACCGGAGTGTGCTTTTCTATCCTGCCGGTGCTGTGAATATCCCGCTAGCTGAATATCCATGTCGTCATTCAGCCACGATTCCGTGAAACATAGGATATTACAGTTTGATGTCCCATTGGTAGGATATTCGTGATCGTACCTCGTCTAATTTATTGTCCAATGATTGCATGTTGACGAGTAATATTTACGGCAGCTTTCCTACTTGCCTTCTGCGTGTCCTGACAAGGCATCCAGCTATTCGTCCTCTGTACCTGCTTCACTTCCTCTTGCGAATAACTGGAATGTCGGCCCTGCCAGGTGTTTGGAGAATATCATGTGAGTCTTGCTTGTTGTTGGAAAAAATCTTGGTCTAAAATGAGGTGAGTCATCGCTGTCCTGATATCCAGAAACTCTTTTCTGCTGTAAGATACGGTTACAAAAACATTATGTACAAAATAAGTTACAAATAACGTGAAAAACCCCCACATAATAGCACAATTGGTGGGGCGCCTGTAAAACCGCTGACATTTCTTCTGGCGGCATTTTGTTACATGAGGTGTGCGACTATGATTAGAACAAGTCTCAATAGTGTAGAACGCTGTCATCAAGACAAAGGGTGGCTACTTTGAAGAATCTCAAATATAAAATATATTTAGATTTGTTAAAAAAAAAATTGCTTAGAATTCCTTAGAATCAAATGCCGACCACATCTACCAAGAGAATTCTCTTTGATTATAATCATAGCCTTGTATACCACGCCCCAAGCAGACACCTCGACGGCTCTGAAAGAACTTCATTGGAGTCTATGTAAACTGGAAACCACATATCCTGAGGCTGCCTCTTATTGTAGCTGGGGATTTTAATAAGGCTCCCTAAATTTTATCAGCATATCGAATGCGCGACCCGGGCTGGCAAAATTTTGGATCATTGCTACTCTAACTTCCGCGACGCATACAAAGCCCTCCCTCGCACTCCTTTCAGCAAATCTGACCACGACTCCATTTTGTTGCTCCCAGCCTATAGACAGAAACTAAAACAGGAAACGCCCGTGCTCAGGTCTGCTCAATGCTGGTCCGACCAATCTGATTCCACGCTTCAAGATTGCTTCGATCATGTGGACTGGGATATGAATGCGGATAGTCTCAGACAACAACATTGAAGTATACGCCAATTCTGTGAGCGAGTTTATTAGCAAGTGTATCTGTGATGTTGTACCCACGGTGAATATTAAAACCTTCCCCAACCAGAAACCATGGATTGATGGCAGCATTCGCGCAAAACTGAAAGCGCGAACCACTGCTTTTAGTCATGGCAAGGCGACCGAATACAAACAGTGTAGCAATTCCCTCCGCAAGGCAATCAAACAAGCTAAGCGTAATTATAGAGACAAAGTAGAGTCCGAATTCAACGGCTCAGACACGAGACGTATGTGGCAAGGTCTACAGTCAATCACAGATTACCAAAAAGAAAAACAGCCCCGTCGCGGACACCGATGTCTTGCTCCCAGACAAACATCAAGTTTGCAGACGACACTACAGTGGTAGGCTTGATTACTAACAACGATGAGACGGCATACAGGGAGGAGGTGAGGGCCCTCGGATTGTGGTGTCAGGAAAATAACCTCACACTCAACAAAACAAAGGAGATGATCGTAGACTTCAGGAAACAGCAGCGGGAGCACCCCCCTATCCACATTGACGGGACAGTAGTGGAGAAGGTGGAAAGTTTTTAAAAGTTATTCGGCCTACACATCACGGACAAACTGAAATAGTCCACCAACGCAGACAGTGTGGTGAAGAAGGCGCAGCAGCGCCTCTTCAACCTCAGGAGGCTGAAGAAATTTGGCTTGTCACAAAAACACTCACAAACCTTTACACATGCACATTCGAGAGCATCCTGTCGGGCTGTATCACTGCATGGTATGGCAACTGCTCCGCCCACAACCGTAAGGCTCTCCAGAGGGTAGTGAGGTCTGCACAACGTATCACCGGGGGCAAACTACCTGCCCTCTAGGACACCTACACTATCCGATGTCACAGGAAAGCCAAAAAGATCATCAAGGACAACAACCACTCGAGCCACTGCCTGTTCACCCCGCTATCATCCAGAAGGCGAGGTCAGTACAAAAACAGCTTCTATCTCAAGGCCATCAGACTGTTAAACAGCCATCACTAACATTGAGTGGCTGCTGCCAACATACTGACTCAAATCTCTAGCCACTTTAATAATAAAAAATGGAATGTAGTAAATGTATCATTAGTCACTTTAAACAATGCCACTTTATATAATGTTTACATACCCTACATTACTCATCTCATTTGTATATACTGTACTTTATACCATCTACTGCATCTTGCCTATGCCATTCGGCCATCGCTCATCCATATATTTATATGTACATATTCTTATTAATTCCTTTACACTTGTGTGTATAAGGTAGTTGTTGTGAAATTGTTAGATTTCTTGTTAGATATTACTGCACAGTCGGAACTAGAAGCACAGGCATTTCACTACACTCGCATTAACATTTGCTAATAATGTGTATGTGACCAATAAATTGATGTCTTCACTATTATTCTACAATATAGAAAATAGTCAAATAAAGAAAAACCCTTGAATGAGTTGGTGTGTCCAAAATTTTCACTGGTACTCTATACATATTAGTTTGGGTGTAATGTGTATATTTATGGTGTGTATATACTGGGCACATTTGAAAAAATGAGACCTAGGTCTCAAAGTGTCTTCCCTGTTAAATAAAAAGAAACTCTGTCCGAGTGCTGAAAGATCTGATAGAATGTTTGTTTTTATTGGGCATTTTCAAATGAATAATTTTCATATTTTACAAGTGTTTGTACTGAACTTATTTTTTAGAAGCAACTGTCTGTTTTAAGTATCTGTTGTCAACTGATGGCTAACCCCCTTATGATCGAATAATTTTTTTGGGGGGGGGTCAATATTCTGAAAAATATATTTTAAACACTGTTCTGCAATATGCTTAAACAATTGAAGTATTTGCTGTGCTAGACCTGAGGGATAACGTTTGCTTTATAGATGTTGCTTTATGTTCTAAATTTAGGAAAACATACCAAAATGCTAAAGAAATTAGCCCTGGAGCATTTAATAGTGCTATAAAACAAAACAAAAATACTTTTGGAGGTTTGTATTACATATTTGAATAATCTAATGTCAATCAAGGCCTTTAAACACTTGTTGGACAATAATTGTAAAAAGAAAATGGCTTTTATAGTGACTTACACAGTTGACATGAATCCAGTTAGTTGCATTTTATGAAAACACAATACAAATACATTTGGAGGTTGTTCCTTTACATCACTTGTCAAACTCATTCCACGGAGGGCTGATTTTCTGCAGGTTTTTGCTCCTCCCATATACTTGATTGAGGAATTAATGTCACTGATTGGTAAGGAACTGCCCTCACCTGGTTGTCTTGGTCTTAATTGAAAGGAGAAACCAAAAACCAGCAGACATTAGGCACTCCATGGAATGACTTTGACACCCCTGCCTACATGGTATGATAGCTGATACGTTGCATCTATCAAAATATATTTAAAATTTTGTTTAAAAAAAAAAGTTGATCCCGTCTTTCAAGAGCTCTAAAACAGCAAAATGTTCTCTTAGCCTCATGGCAAAATGTGTAAAATAGCACGAGATTAGAAATACAACCTCAAAATGTTCTGTCTGCCAATGGGGGGCCCTTGCTCAGGCCTTGCGGGGGGCCCTGTGAAACTGCGCTACACCACTATGTCGCTCAAGTCAGAATTTAGTGTCGCTCAAGTCAGAATTTAGGCTAAAAGGATGTTGACAATCATATCATTAGGAAAGTAGGATTTGAGATGAAAAAAAAACAAGTGATCTCCAAATCCACATCATCTTGCAGTAATGCATCTCTCATCCAATATATATACTGTATATACTGTAGATTGTGCCATCCTCACATCCTCTAGTAAAGACAGAAAATGACGAGTTATGATAAAACTATCCACCTGTCGACTACTTCAAGCTCAAGCACTACACAATATACAGTCTATGCTTAAGCCACAGTATTATATAAATGGTCATAAATATGTGAAATGCCATTGGTATAGTGTTAAAGAAAATATTTGTGTCAATGTATTAAACATTTAAAAACAGGAAAGGTAGCCTAGAACTGCAAATCTCCAGTTTTTTACTTCATGGCTCAATGATCTGATGGACAAGTGTAGGATATAACAACAAAAGTGATACGCTAGCTAAATTGTCATCGCCACAATTATCAGTCATCAACACAAATGTGGGTGAATTTTACCATGTGTGTAGCCTCATACAATAATCACCAAGACAGACAGATGTACATTGCATTCGGAAAGTATTCAGACCCCTTGACATTTTCCACATTTTCTTACGTTACAGCCTTATTCTAAAATGGATTACATCAATCTACACACAATACCACATAATGACAAACCAAAAACAGGTTTTCATTCATGTTAGAAAATGTATTTAAAAAACTGAAATATCATATTTACATAAGTATTCAGACCCTTCACTCAGTACTTTGATGAAGCACTTTTGGCAGTGATTGCAGCCTCGAGTCTTGGTTATGACACTATTTGGGGAGTTTCTCCCATTATTCTCTGCAGATCCTCTCAAGCTCTGTCAGGTTGAATAGGGAACGTCGCAGCACAGCTATTTTCGGGTCTCCAGAGATGTTCGATCCGGGCTCTGGCTGGGCTACTCAAGGACATTCAGAGACTTGTCCCAAAGCCACTCCTGCATTGTCTTGGCTGTGTTCTTGGGTTCGTTGTCCTGTTGGAAGGTGAATCTTCATCCCAGTCTTAGGACCTGAGTGCTCTGGAGCAGATTCTCATCAAGGATCTCTCAGTACTTTGCTCCGTTCATCTTTCCCTCGATCCTGACTAGTCTCCCAGTCCCTGCCGCTGAAAAACATCCCCACAGCATAATGCTGCCATCACCATGCTCCACCGTAGGTATGGTACCATGTTTCCTCTAGACGTGGCGCTTGTCATTCAGGCCAAAGAGTTCAATCTTGGTTTCATTAGACCAGAGAATATTGTTTCTCATGGTCTGAGAGTCTTATAGTGTCTTTTGGCAAACTTCAAGCGGGCTGTCATGTGCCTTTTACTGAGGAGTGGCTTCCGTCTGGCCACTCAACCATAAAGGCCTGATTGGTGGGAGTGCTGCAGAGATGGTTGTCCTTCTGGAATGTTTTCCCATCTCCACAGAGAAACTCTGCTCTGTCAGAGTAACCATCTGGTTCTTGGTCACCTCCCTGACCAATGCCATTCTTCCTCAATTGCTCAGTTTTGCCAGGCGGCCAGCTCTAGGAAGAGTCTTGGTGGTTCCAATCTACTTCCATTTAAGAATGATGGAGGCCAATTATGCAAAAAAAGGTTGGTACCCTTCCCCAGATCTGTGTCTTGACACAATCCTGTCTCGGAGCTCGATGGACAATTCCTTCGACCTCATGGATTGGTTTTTGCTCTGAAATGCACTGTCAACTGTGGAACCTTACCAATGCATGTCCAATCAATTAAATTGACAAGAGGTGGAGTCCAATCAAGTTGTAGAAACATCTCAAGGATGATCAATGGTAACAGGATACACCTAAGCTCAATTTCAAGTCTGATAGCAAAGGGTCTGAATACTTATATAAGGTATTTCTGTTTTTTAATAAATGTTCTAAAATTCCCCCAAATCTCTATTCACTTTGTCGTTAATGGGGTATTGTGTGTAGATTGATTAGTGAAAAATGTTTTTAATACATTTTTCATAAGGCTGTAACGTAACAAAATGTGGAAAAGGTCAAGGGGGTCTGAATACTTTCCGAATGCACTGTATTTGTCCTTAGACTTAGGTTATTCAATGATAATAAACCTAATCTAAGATAGTCATCACCACCCTGAGTCTAGGCTACATAGTCCTGGGTTGCCAGATTGAAGACATTGTTTCCTGTCTGAGAACGACACCCCTTCATCGCCTTTCGAATTTCATTTTGTACCTGAAAAAACAAAACAATAAAGGTATTGATTTTGTAGCCTATTATTTGTGGTAAATGTAATTATGATTAATTAAATACATCACAGGGTTAACAAAATGGCACATCTTACCTCCCCATTCAAGAAGCAGTACAACAATGCAACTATAAACCCCTGTAATTAAATGAAGCCGAATGAATAGTTGTTCACTATTTTTATATTTTCAGCCCTTTATGAGGAAAATAAAAGTAACATAGACATTTTATGCCAGTTTTCATTTAAGTCTTCCCTATTGAGGTAATTATGAGTTATGAATCTGTTAAATTATTAATAATATTGATATCAGATCAATTGCAAATATAGCCATTCCAGAGCTGGGTTGGAGTACCGCTCAGTCTAAAATGCTCTCGTACCTGGAAGGAGCCCAGGACCAGCTCCAGGGAGAGTCGGGCCCCTACACCCACATGCTCAGGTAAGAGGGCGAAGACCACATAGTGCACTCCAAACAGAGGGATGAGAAGAAGGGTGGATCTCACCAGCCTCCTGCAGGGGGCACCAGAGGAGAGAAAGAGAATGGGATGGGAAAGAGAGATAAACATATGAGAAGTGAGAGCGAGACAGGAAGGGAGACAGGAGAAAGAGACGAACATGAGAAGCGAGACAGGAAGGGGGAGAAGAAAGTAGGGAGGGAGAGATAAAGAGGAACTTCCTGGATCCACATTAATTATGCCACAATACACTGGGGAAGTTTGACCCTTTTGAAATCCTACCCAATTCAGTCACTCTATCTACATATGGGGGGAACAGGGTGAGTCAAGCCAGTGGGTAAAATGAGCCAGCACTTTTATTTTGTGCATGCTAACAGTTCAGCGCTCATGAACGGTCAGTCAGTCTCACCTGTAGACCTGAAGTCCCTCACTTCCATTCTGGTCTGTGGACTTGGTCTTCTGAATGATGATCCTACTGATGTTCACAAACACCACGAAGTTGATCTGTGGTTGAGAAAAACAGTGGTTTGATACCAAGTCTCAACCCTCTTGATTCATTAATGGAACAAGATTCATTAATGGACAGTGTTTTCTTGGTCTTACAAAGACAGATAAGAGGATGGGAGTTTTGATGATCCACCACAAGGCACTGTCAAGGTTGTCCCAGCATCTGTTGGGCAGAGAAGTTATAATGCTGGAATACTGTTGATTACAGTACTACACGATCACATTCAATATGTCAGTCTTCTCTTTTCTCGCCCTTGTTTGGGCCCCTTTATTTGCCCTTTTCACGTACTTCCACAAAGGAATATTGATACCAATACTTTCAGAAGTAGTACATGTAATTATATCTACTGTAGACAACAAAATAACTATTCTATTTATTCGCTATCCTCACCCTTCATTGTCAAACTGACTCTTCAGCAGGGTCCAAATTATGATGGTCACTGAGGGAGTGCCTGGAAGAAATGGAATGTACAGTCATATAAACACACACACACGCACAGATGCTCACAAACACAAATACACACACACACACCTTACCCCAGCCTATGCCACTGTACAACCAGAAGAGTTTTCTCTTCTGCGCAAAGGTGAATACCAGCAGAGTTTGCAGGTACAAGCCCTCTACAAGAAGCCAGAAGAAGTTGGCCAAGACACAGTACTGGAAGAAAGTCACTGCTGCTTTACACGTTACCTAATGGATGGGAAACAAATTTCAATAAAAACTACTTTTCTCACATATACAGTACTTAGACATTTAGATCTAGTAATTTTGACAGTCTGTGGCCACCGGTTCAACAAGTCAATAACAAATGTTCTTTATACTTTTTATCTTTATACAGCATCTAATCATGTGTAATGCATTGTTGAAAACACATAGTAGTACAAGCAAAAGCCACAGAATTTGGAGAATGACATTTCAAATCTAAACAGCGAGTGGTCTCTCTCCCCCCCCCCCCCTCCCTGGAAAAACAAATGTGTATGATAACCAATCAGCGTGTTTGCTCCAAATCTGAGTGCATTATTACCCCTTAACATGCATTCCGAGTACAGGAAGGTCTGCATGAGCCCTCCTACAGGGAGAACATAAAGAGGCTCTCCTAGCTGCACAGGGATCAGGCAATGATTCCCATGGACTTCGCCATGTTCTGGATTGAGTTTGTCATGAGACAAAAAGATGCTATTCACCTGCACACCTGGGTCCTACAGATTGCTTTGGTACGTCTACCACTGTGGATGCCATGGCATTCCTTCAAGCTGCTGTTCTGCTAATTCTGGTGACTACTTTTGCTGTTCTCAGATGTTTATGTATCAGGGTGCGTTGTAGACCAAAAGGAAACACGAGTAACTGAAAGTGTAATGGGCATTGATGATGATGTATCAATAGGCTTGAATAGTGCTACTACTAATAGTAGATTGGATTATTGGAAATAATTTCGCAGGACGATCAAATTGCTTTACATTGGTATGAGGGGAATTCACCTCATCCACCACAGATCTGTCCAGCTATATTTGTTCCAGTGATCAACCATACTCCTCAAATAGCTTTTTTGTTTATTTGTCGTTCAGGGTCTAGTTGCTATAGTTGAATTTAGGGGCCAGTGATGATGCAGGATTAAGTGTGTGTGTTTGTATCTGTTTATAAATAAAAGAGCACTATACTTTCCATTTACTGTCAGTTGTGTTACATCTGATAATGTAATAACGAAGAACCAATGACAGCCTTATGCTCAACAATAAAGATGGCACGGTCAGGACATGGCAGCTCTGCATCTAGCTCCTAAGCAACTTTGCAGTATTTCGTTTTTTTTGGGGGTGTTATTTCTTACAGTATAAGACAAGAACGTTTTTGGTGTTATTACAAACAGCCAGAAATAACTTTTGGATATCAGAGCGGCAGCAACTCACCAGCATTACGACCAGGAATACGACTTTCCCAAATTGGATCCTTTGTTCGTACCTCCCAGGGCAATTTCATTTATCCCAGAGGCTGCTCCAAGACACCACCGGTGGAAAAGAGATATTCGGAGTGGACTTCTAGTCCGACTCAGGAGGTGTGCAAACCATCCACCACTTCTGAGTATATTACTTGCTAATGTTTAGTCTCTGGACAATAAAGTAGACAAGCTCAGGGTGAGGATCTCCTTCCAGAAAGACATCAGGGACTGTAACATACTCTGTTTCACGGATCATGGCTCTGTGCAAACTGGAAACCACATATCCTGAGGCCGCATTTATTGTAGCTTAACAAAGCAAATTTTGAGGAAAACGCTACCGAAGTTCTATCAACACATTGACTGTAGTACTTGCGCTGGAAAAAAGCTTGATGACTGCTACTCCCACTTCTGGCATGCCTACAAGGCCTTTCCCCACCCTCTCTTAGGTAAATCAGATTACGACTCCGTTTTGCTCCTGCTTTCCTATAGGCAGAAACTTAAGCAGGAAGTACCCGTGCTAAGGTATATTGAATGATGGTCTGACCAATCGGAATCCATGCTTCAATATTGTTTTGATCACTTGGACTGGGATATGTTCCGGGTAGCCTCTGAGAATAATATTGACGTATACGTATTGACTGAGGTCATCAGGAAGTGAAGTTCCAACTGTGACTACTAAAACAATCCAAACCAGAAACTGTGGTTAGAAGGCAGCATTGGCGCAAAACTGAAAGTGCGAACCACAGCACTAAACCATGGCAAGGTGAATACAAACAGTGTAGTTATTCCCTCCATAAGGCAGTCAAACAGGCAAAATGTCAGTAGAGAGACAAAGTGGAGTCGCAATTCAACGGCTCAGACACGAGGCGTATGTGGTAGGGTCAATCAGTGGTATGTGGTACAGACAATCACGGATGACAAAGGGAAAACCAGCCATGTTGCGGACACTGACATTTTGCTCCCGGACAAACTGAACACCTTCTCGCCTGCTTTGAGGATAACACAGTGCCACCGACGCAGCCCGCTCCCAAGGGTGGGCTCTCGTTCTCCGTGGCCGACGTAAGACATTTATGTGTGTTAACCCTCGCAAGGATGCTGGCCCAGACGGCATCCCTGGCCGCGTCCTCATAGCATGCGAAGACCAGCTGGCTGGAGTGTTTATGAACATATTCAAACTCTCCCTATCCCAGTCTGCTGTCTCCACTTGCTTCAAGATGTCCACCATTGTTCCTGTGCCCAAGAAAGCAAAGGTAACTTAACTAAATAACTAAATAGCTCTCACTTCTGTCATCATGAAGTGCTTTGGGAGGCTAGTTAAGGATCATATCACCTCTACCTTACCTGACACCCTAGACCCACTTCAATGTGCATACTGCCCAAATAGATCCACTGACGATGCAATCGCCATCACACTGCACACTGCACTATCCCACCTGGACAAGAGGAATACCTCATTGACTATAGCTCAGCTTTCCAAGCTCATCAATAAGCTCGGGGCCCTGGGTCTGAATGTCGTCCTGTGCAACTGGGTTCTAGACTTACTGATGGGCCACCCCCAAGGTAGGAAACAACCCCTCCACTTCACTGATCCTCAACACAGGGGCGTGTGCTCAGCCCCCTCCTGTACTCCCTGTTCACCCATGACTGTGTGGCCACGAACCCCTCCAACTCAATCATCAAGTTTGCAGACAACACAACAGTTGTAGGCCTGATTACCAACAATGACGAGACAGCCTACAGGGAGGAGGTGAGAGCCCTGGTGGAGTGGTGCCAAGAAAATAACCTTTCCCTCAACGTCAATAAAATGAAGGAGCTGATCGTGGACTTCAGGAAACAGCAGAGGGTGCACGCCTCTTTCCACATCGAAGGGACCGCAGTGGAGAAAATGGAAAGCTTCAAGTTCCTCAGCGTACATATCACTGACAATCTCAAATGGTCCACCCACACACAAACAGTGTGGTGAAGACAGCACCTCTTCAACCTCAGGATGCTAAAGAAATTTGGCTTGGCCTCAAGTCCTCTCAAACTTTTACAGATGCACAATTGAGAGACCGCAACCGCAGGGCTCCAGAGTGTGGTGCGGTCTGCCCAACGCATCACCGGGGGCACACTGCCTGCCCTCCAGAACACCTCCAGCATCCGAAGTCACAGGAAGGTGAAGATCATCAAGGACATCAACCACCCGAGCCACGGCCTGTCACTCCGCTCCCATCCAGAAGGCAAGGTCAGTTCAGGTGCATCAAAGCTGGGACCGAGAGACTGAAAAACAACTTCCCTCTCAAGGCCATCAGACTGTTAGATAGCCATCACTATATGGCTACAACCCGGTTACTCAACCCTGCTCCTTAGAGGCTGCTGCCCCACATACATAGACATGGAATCACTGGTCACTTTAATAATGGAACACTATTCACTTTACTCCTTTCATATGTATATACTGTATTCTATTCTACTGTATTTATGTCAATGCCACTCCGACATTGCTTGTCCTAATATTTATATATTTCTTAATTAAATTCTATTACTTTTAGATTTGTGTGTATTGTTGTGAATTGTTAGATACTACTGGACTGTTGGAGCTTGGAACACAAGCATTTCGCTACACCCGCAATAACATCGACTAAATATGTGTATGTGACCAATAAAATTTTATTTGATCAGAGTCATGTCTTTCTCATGCATTTTTAAATGTTGTTTTTAGCCTAAAGCAGGGCTGCCCAACCCTCTTCCTGGAGATCTACTGTTCTGTGTGTTTTCAGTCCAACCCTAATTTAACACACCTGATTCTACTAATTAGCTGCTCAACAAGACCTTGACCTTAACTAGCTGAATACGCTAAATTAGGGTTGGACTGAAAACCGACAGGACAGTAGATCTCCAGGAAGAGGGTTTGGCAGCCCTGGCCTAAAGCATCGCCGAGTTAAGCATTGTTCTAGATCGCTTGATATTATCAGTGTCTGTTTTATTTATATTCAAAATCTTAAGCTAACATTGGGTATTGTGTGTCCCGTACAGCTCAGTCTGGCTCAATTGGTAGAGCATGGCGCTTGCAACTCCAGGGTTGTGGGTTCGATTCCCACAGGGGACCCGTATAAAAAATATATAAGAATACGCTCACTACTGTAAGTCACTCTGGATAAGAGCATTTGCTAATGACTAAAAATGCATACTCTTACATACCCCCTTAATTTGAGATCTGACACTGGTCATTGCAGGATTTTTAGATAAAGGACAATTTCCAACGTGAACTTGGTTCCATATGATACAGTGATAATAATGATACTGTGAAGCCTACTTTCTGTTGTTGATGTCCTTCCTTCCACAATCTAGAGGCCACAGTTGATTATTGTCCTACCGTTGAGACAGTGCAGTGGTCCATGCTCTCGTCTGCAAACAGTACGGCGTCCTTCACAAACACGGCCAGGCCACGGAGGATGAAGGTGGAAAACAGGTTGAGGTGGATGGAGGTCCTGATGCACAGCAGCTTCCTATGGAAGACACCAGACTCAAATGGGTAAAACTTTACTTGAAAGGTACCTACCTATAAGGACTACATAACACATTTATAACCCTTAAAGTCTACCATTCAAATAACGCGTTAACAATGTATAAAGGCTTTATAAAGGGTATATAAGTAGTTTATAGATGGTTAATTATTCATTTATAGATAGTTATTGAATTAGTAATAAAAAAGTAACAACCTGTGATATAGAGGAGGATAAGCACAGTCCATGCACCTTTTTATTTGTGAACAGCCTTTAGGCACCTATAACGCTAAATCTCCATTAAACCTGCTTTGTAGTCTACAAAGCCTTAACTTGTGTCCAAGAAACCGGCCCATATTATTTATAGTCAGCAGACCTTCAAATGAAGTGGTACCAGGAAAGGAGATGAGGAAAGGAAGCTGAATCAGAAGCAATTACTGTATATAGCGTCACTTTATTTGAACTGTAGTGTTATGACACATTTTTTTTTTAAGTGTTACCACAATGTGCTATTCTGAGTTCTAGTTCTGAATGATTTATATTTGCTGAAATGTCAAAGCTCACCTGAAGATACAGAAGACCAGAATGGCAATGAAGAGCGATGCCAGCGACAACCCATAGCCCACAGTATAAATGATCTTCACCGTAGCAAAGTAATTTTGCTTGAAGAAATAATCAAAAATGTATTGTCATACTCACGGAAAAACAGTCAAAGGTCCCAAGTTGACAAAATGTAAATTAAACATGCCTGCATATTTTTGTATTCATTTGCTATAATGACTACTCGTGAGTAAAGTCTAACATTTGTCACAAGTGCTCATAAATGCCAACAATCACAGACTTGCATGTCACTGTATTGTATGCCTTATGCCCAAATGCAACCAACCTTCAGTGAGTAGACAACGGCAGATTTTGTACCGTAGCTGTATCCAATTTGTTGTGTCTTTATCTACATTTGCACCCGGTGTGATGATCATATATCATTATTATTGAAACTTTGACAAAAAAAAACTTGTCAGCTGACATGTACACTTGATAGTAAATAATGATTTTGTGTGTGAAATGATCCTTTTACTAAAGTGTCACCTTAAAATGCTACTAAATCTACTCTACCTTATCCCCAGTCTCCTCCTCTTCTTCACTGCTGTCCTCAAAGTAACAGGCTTTGTAATATGGCAAGCTTGGCTTACTCCATCCTTCGGGGGTGCAGTTGCGTGTGATTAGAGCTGTAAAGAAAATATCACAGATTTAAAATATATATTGTTTAAATGGATGAGATGGTGGATGATATTATGAGTTGGGTGATTTATTGTACCTGGGGGAGAGTCTGGCTTCAAGAGGATCAGAGGACACGATACGGAGAGGCTCTCCCCATTTAGGGCTGCGGGCCAGCAGCTCACACCATCCCACTCCACCAGACAACCTGTCATTTCCCACACAAAGTTATAAACAAGCAGTAAACGATGGCAGAAAAAAAAACTGGTTGAATGCACAAGTTATTTTTTTCACATTATTTTGTATAAATGTATCTTAAAAATAAAGCAATGGAATGTTAAACATGTAAAGATGTCCCCCTCTGTTTTTTCTATAAATGAATGCCATTCTCATTGGAGAGAGAGCTACCTGTAGTGTTATTAGGAGTTGACAAGGACAGTGCCTTGGTGTTCCTCATCTGGAGTTTGCACTCGCCCTCTTTCTCCAAGAGGTGGAGGACAATGGAGCATTCAGGATGAGTGGTCCTGATCTGAGTGGCAGGAAGACGGACGGACGTACAGATACAAGAAGGCAGACAGACAGAAGGACGGATGGACGGACACCGACAGACAGAAATACATTGATCCATTTCACCAGCTGTCTGCCCGTCCGTCCATCTAATATATACAGTATTTATTACTATTTTCATTTTTTTACCGTACATCGGATAATAAACACACACATTCAAACTCTTTTAGCTAACAGTTTGAACTCTTTCAAGTTAATTGTTAATGCAGCATCGTTTATGTATCCTCTAGATCAGGGTTTCATAATGATTGCCCTGGAGACCCTGCTCTAGATAAAAGACAGGCAAGCATAACCGTCAAAGTATATAATACTACAGTCATTAACTCAAGTGCTGTAAATACAAACATTTTGAACCAAATGCACTTACCACCCTTACACTACAAACAAGGATGAAAAATATGGCGACCAACTTGATGTCCATGTTCCTTGTGTTTATATGCCTTGTAAACATACTCAAAGCAGGTAACGTTTCATTCGGTCTTTATGGTCCCTCTTGCAGTCTCAGCTTCCCATGCAAAGAAGTGTTTCCTCCTTATTTGGCAGATGGTTAAGAGTTCACGTCCACCTCCCAAATGGTATAGCCTAGTTTTCAGGGTTACTTAGTCCATCGTCAACCCGCCATGTCAAACCATATTATTACTTAAAAGCCAATCAAAATCCTCACAGTGGCTTTAACAGTTCTCAAAATGCTCCAGACATGTCTGTGGTGATCTCCAAACAGACACCAAACAGTCGTGGTGAAGGAGGTAGTGTATGCAAATGCAGTCTCTTTCAGTCCTGTGTCCTTATTTCCCTGCAGAGCTGGCTACCTTTCTTGTTTACCTGTTTGTCCCCTTTTTCCCACCCGAGTGAGCGTGATTGGGGCTTTCTGCAGCAGTAAAGTCAAGTGATTTAAGGGATGACTGAACTTACATGTCCGAGATAAGAGGATGACATCATCACCTGGGAGGTATGCAGATTACCTTTGGCGAACACAGGTAAAAAGGCAAGGAAGTGTCTTTCATACAAAAAAGGTAATGCATGCTGAAAATACAAAAACAACAACCCCAAAGTACCTTTGTGAATGACATATGTATACAGTAATGACTTGGAAGTATTTTTCAGCATAGATGGACCACGGTTCTTAGCTCATCCATTATTCAAATAGGTCTCTTTCCCAGTGGACCTTCTACCATGACAAGCAAAGGACAGTGAGTAAAAAAAAGTCTAGCGGCCTCCTTATTTAACAAATAACCATGCAATATTCAAGAAATGAGCACCAAGAGGATGGTAAGTGAAAATGAGAGAAGGGGGAAAAAGGGGTGAAAGATAGACATCACGGCTGAGGTTCACCATTGCTCTTGTTTCTAACAATTATAGGACTTTTTGTCATGACT
Source organism: Oncorhynchus kisutch (assembly GCF_002021735.2). NCBI lineage: Eukaryota > Metazoa > Chordata > Actinopteri > Salmoniformes > Salmonidae > Oncorhynchus > Oncorhynchus kisutch. Next base: position 26,008,100 of record NC_034193.2, read on the forward strand.
AACCATTCGAATAATCCAACCCTCTAAAAAGATTGTACTTCACCAATTTAGGTTTAGGGTGTGCATTTTTGCCCTCTATTTGAATGAAAGTAAGACATTACGGGGAATCGTTTCTAAACAATAATTCCCCCACTAAGGTGGTTGCCCAGCCCAAAATTAGCCATGTGTGTCAATGGAACACAGATGGAACATGGATGGAACATATAGTAACGCCATGCAGGGGCTCATACTGTATATGGTTTCTTCCAAAGACATACCCCAGGTGTGTGTGTTGGGGGTTATATGCTTATTGAGAGCGTGGCGTTTGTCCCAACATGTGTGTCTATCAAAGAAACCACCTCACTCCTACACTGCCACACCCTCTCTATTTTTCTATTCTTGATTTTGTTTTTCTTTGGTCATGCCACCCAACGAGCCAAACCCCAAACAAGAGGATGCTGCTCTAGCTCCTGCGACATCCCCTGACTCAATTTCTGCTTCAGCTGCAGACCCAGCTCTAGTTGCAGACCCAGCCGCAGACCCCTCTCCAGTTGCAGACCCAGCTCCAACCCCTGCTCCAAGTCCAGCCCTGTCCCACCTAAAGCCCCAGCCCCTACTAAAGCCAAAGCCCCTACTAAAGGCCCAGTCCCTACTAAAGCCCCAGCCCCTACTAAAGCCAAAGCCCCTACTAATGGCCCAGCCCCTACTAAAGCCCCAGCCCCTACTAAAGCCAAAGACCCTACTAAATCACCAGGTCCTACTAAAGCCCCAGCCCCTACTAAAGTGCCAGCCTCTACTAAAGACCCTGCAGCCCCTACTAAAGCACCAGGTCCTACTAAAGCCCCAGCCCCTACTAAAGTGCCAGCCTCTACTAAATGCCCTGCAGCCCCTACTAAAGTCCCAGCCCCTACTAAAGTGCCAGCCTCTACTAAAGGCCCAGCAGCCCCTACCTAAGCAACAGGTCCTACTAAAGCCCCAGCCTCTACTAAAGGCCCTGCAGCCCCTACTAAAGCCCCAGCCCCTACTAAAGTGCCAGCCTCTACTAAAGGCCCAGCAGCCCCTACTAAAGCACCAGGTCCTACTAAAGCCCCAGCCCCTACTAAAGTACCAGCCTCCACTAAAGGCCCTGCAGCCCCTACTAAAGCACCAGGTCCTACTAAAGCCAAAGCCCCCACTAAAGTGCCAGCCTCTACTAAAGGCCCAGCAGCCCCTACTAAAGCACCAGGTCCTACTAAAGCCAAAGCCCCTACTAAAGTGCCAGCCTCTACTAAAGGCCCTGCAGCCCCTACTAAAGCACCAGGTCCTACTTAAGCCCCTGCAAAGCTCCAGCCCCTGCTACAGATCCAGCCCCTGCTCCAGCACCTGGTACTGATTCGGCCCTTGCCCCAGAGCCCAAGACATCAACAGAGCCTAAAGTTGAAGGTCATTGTACATGTATGTGCTGTAATTAATTTAGGTTTAGACTATTATTTTAAAAAAGAGCCCCTTTTTCGTGATATCCAATTACGATCTTGTTTAAATCGCTGAAACTCCCCAATAGGCTTGGGAGAGGGGAATGTCGAGTCATGCATCCTCCCGAAACATGACCCGGCAAACCGCGCTTCTTGACACCCGTCAACTTAACCCGGAAGCCAGCCGCACCAATGTGCCGGAGGAAACACTGTTCAACTGATGACCAAAGTCAGCCTGCAGGCGTCCGGCCCGCCTCAAGGAGTCGCTAGAGCACGATGAGCCAAGTAAATTCCCCCCTGCCAAACCCTCCCCTAACCCAGGCGACGCTGGGCCAATTGTATGCCACCCTATGGGATTCCCGGCCACGACCGGTTGTGACACAGCACGGGAACGAACCCGGGTCTGTAGTGACGCCTCAAGCACTGCGATGTAGTGCCTTAGACCGCTGTGCAAGTCGGGAGGCCCAGAAGTTTATTTTTAATTTTTAAGCACATCCAAATGCACATCCATATTTTTGTTAGTCAAGAGATTGTTACCATGTCTCTATCAGTCAGCAGTGACCGGACACTTACTTGGAACCTTACTTTCTTTTAAATGTTTGGTCTTTGCAGCGATTACCAACTGTACCTTTATCTCTAAATTAAATTAGATTAAATCATTTGGAATCTCATTGGGAAAGAAAGATGCCCTATGGAAACTTAACTGGAATATCTACATGGTGAAATGGGAACGAAAACAAAGGTGAATACTAGAAGCGAAGGAAAGTTTCTTTTTTTTTACAAAATACAGTATCTTCATTCAATTCTTTACCAGAATGAACCCACCACTATATCCCTGCTGCATCAACAACATCTGACTTCAAATGTTTAAAGTCAGAGAACAAATGATTGGACATAAAAACTGCATTACAACAATGATTTAGCAGTGAATAAGTTTATGGCAGTAGGCTGACTATGGCATTAGTTATGTAAAGATCACCTTTGCCCAGTGTGTGCCCTGGGCCAGAACCCAACTAATGCAGAGGTCATTAAAGTGCTGAGCAAGTCAAAACCAAAAGGTCAATTCTCAATGGCCTGGGCCCGTATTTAAAAAGCGTCACAGAGTAGGATTGCTTATCCAAGATCAGTTTGACCTTTTAGATCATAATGAATAACATTGCACATGGACAGGGGGACCTGATCCTAGATCAGCACTCCCACTCTGAGAGGCTTTGTGAATACGGGCCTGGTATCTAACCAGCAAATACAAATAGGCTATTTAGACACCTACTAATGTAGATACATACCGACACCTACTGATGTAGATATAATTTAAAGTGCCATGCTTGATGAAGACTCTATCCAGACTAGTGTATTACATTCCTGTGCCACCTCAAGCACTTTTGAATGTCACAACATCATGAGGGAATCAGGACACTGCTCATCAAGGCTTCATCAATTATTTCGAGCAAGGGGGATTAAAGAGGAATGTTCTGAATAGAGCAGCATTGTAAATTACTGTAAATTATGCACAATACTGTGAAATGGACTAAAACGTGAACATGATTTGACATAATATCAATTAAGCACATACAACATGTCAGAATGATTGCACCTAATCCTTTTTTCAAGAATTTCCAGGACTAAAAATACATGAACAATAGATGTTTGGTTTGCCCTAATTTCCATGTCCAGACATGCTGCACTGTGTGTTTCTTAACTGTAACAGTGCCACATAACCCTATGGAATGTAACTGGCACACCTCACAGTCCAAAGGGGCAGACAATGAAGCCATACTATCCATGTTGTTGGAAATGAAAGAGTGATCCATCCAATCACACCCTCTCCATCCCCATAGACGGCCAGCATTAACCAGTGTTGACTACAGTTTACAGCCTTTTCCATAAATTGGGAGAATCATTACAACAGGGCCCAATCAAATATCAAATTCGGTACGAAAAGATGTCTAGCTAACGGTGAACCTCAACGGAAAACTAGTTAAAGACAGAAAGTCAATATGTTAAAAAGAGGCTAAATATTTGTTTTGGCCTCTCAACAAGGCACAGTTTAATTGTCGAGCTAGAAAGTCGGTAACAAATGGTTGAGCCAACTTCTGGCCACAATGGCAGGCTTTCTAACCAAGCTTGACAGATATATTGCAATGGACTACCTTGTACTAGACATGACAAACAATACAGAACACAAATACATAAGTCAGTATAAAAAAACAAAAATAACATGTCTTGCTAATGCTAATGACAGTGCATGTCAGAGCAAAAATCTAGCCATGAGGTCGAAAGAATTGTGCGTAGAGCTCTGAAGGAGGATTGTGTTGAGTCATATATCTGAGGAAGGGTACGAAAACATTTCTGCAGCATTGAAGGTCCCCAAGAACACAGTGGCCTCCGTCATTCTTAAATGGAAGAAGTTTGGAACCACCAAGACTCTTCCTAGAGCTGGCCGCCCGGCAATCGGGGTAGAAGGGCAATTGGTTAGGGAGGTGACCAAGAACTTGATGGTTCCTCTGTGGAGATGGGAGAACCTTCTAGAAGGACAACCATCTCTGCAGCACTCCACCAATCAGGCCTTTATGGTAGAGTGGCCAGACGGAAGCCACTCCTCAGTAAAAGGCACATGACAGCCCGCTTGGAGTTTGCCAAAAGGCACCTAAAAAACAAGATTCTCTGGCCTGATGAAACCAAGATTGAGCTCTTTGGCCTGAGTGGCAAGCGTCACGTTTGGAGGAAACCTGGCACCATCCCTATGGTGAAGCATGGTGGTGGCAGCATCATGCTGTGGGGATGTTTGTCAGTGGCATGGACCAGGAGACTAGTCCGGAATGAGGGGAAGATGAACGGAGAAAGGTACAGAGAGATTATTGATGAAAACTTGCTCCAGAGTGTTATGAATTTTATGAATAATGACTAAATGATGTACAGTGCCTTGCGAAAGTATTCGGCCCCCTTGAACTTTGCGACCTTTTGCCACATTTCAGGCTTCAAACATAAAGATATAAAACTGTATTTTTTTGTGAAGAATCAACAACAAGTGGGACACAATCATGAAGTGGAACGACAGAGTACTTTAATTGAAGTTCAGTTAATGAACATTGAGAACATAATTTTTGTGACACAGAGCACTCAGGACCTCCAACCGGGGTACTTTTTGGAGCTCTTCTAGCTGTGCAGTTGAGGAGCTAGAGCAAGCACATTTGTAGTCGTTTCGTTTGGAACACAACACTGCCTCCCCGCCATCACACAATTACAGTTGTTGCTTACGCAATCCCAAAAAGCTCCATTATAAATCACAATTTGGGTCAGACGGTGTCACGTCCTGACCATAGAGAGCCTTTATTTTCGGTGGTGGAGTAGGTCAGGGCGTGACTGGGGGGTTAATCTAGTTTATATTTTCTATGTGGGGTTCTAGTTTTGTTTTCTATGTTGGTGTTTGGTATGATTCCCAATTAGAGGCAGCTGGCTATCGTTGTCTCTAATTGGGGATCATATTTAAGTAGCATTTTTTCCACCTGTGTTTGTGGGATATTGTTTATGGTTAGTTGTATGTTAGCACTCCATTGTCGTCACGTTTCGTTAGTTTTTATTATTTTGTTATGTGGTTAATTTATTTCTAAATAAAGATGTGGAACCCAGATCACACTGCACGTTGGCCCGAATATTCTTCAAACGATCGTGACAGACGGGCATGATTTGAAAGCTTGTTCTATTGTCAGCATGACTAGCTAAATTATAAAATACGATCTTACAGTGTTAGGCTTCACAAGACATTTCAGAGAAACAGATGGTAATTTTGGTGCACATAGAAAGGAGTCATGAGTAGAGTCATGGCCAAATGTTTTGAGAATGACACAAATGTACATTTTCACAAGGTGTCTTTAGATATTTTTTATCAGATGTTACTATGGAATACTGAAGTATAATTACAAGCATTTCATAAGTGTCAAATGCTTTTATTGACAATTACATGAAGTTGATGCAAAGAGTCAATATTTGCATTGTTGACCCTTCTTTTTCAAGACCTCTGCAATCCGCCCTGGCATGCTGTCAATTAACTTCCGGGCAACATCCTGACTGATGGCAGCCCATTCTTGCATAATCAATGCTTGGAGTTTGACAGAATTTGTGGGTTTTTGTTTGTCCACCTGCCTCTTGAGGATTGACCACAAGTTGTCAATGGGATTAAGGTCTGGGGAGTTTCCTGGCAATGGACCCAAAATATCAATGTTTTGTTCCCCAAGCCACTTAGTTATCACTTTTGCCTTATGTGCGCCATTATGCTGGAAAAGGCAATGTTCGTTACCAAACTGTTCCTGGATGGTTGGGAGAAGTTGCTCTCGGAGGATGTGTTGGTACCATTCTTTATTCATGGCTGTGTTCTTAGGCAAAATTGTGAGTGAGCCCACTCCCTTGGCTGAGAAGCAACCCCACACATGAATGGTCTCAGGATGCTTTACTGTTGGCATGACACAGGACTGATGGTAGCGCTCACCTTGTACTCTCCGGACAAGCTTTTTTCCGGATGCCCCAAACAATCGGAAAGGGGATCAGAGAAAATGACTTTACCCCAGTCCTCAGCAGTCCAATCCATGTTCCTTTTGCAGAATATCTGTCTGCCCCTGATGTTTTTCCTGGAGAGAAGGGGCTTCTTTGCTGCCCTTCTTGACACCAGGCCATCCTCCAAAAGTCTTCGCCTCACTGTGCGTGCAGTTGCACTCACACCTGCCTGCAAGCTCTGTACTGATGGTGCCCCGATCCCACAGCTGAATCAACTTTAGGAGTCGGTCCTGGCACTTGCTGGACTTTCTTGGGCGCCCTGAAGCCTTCTTCACAACAATAGAACCACTCTCCTTGAAGTTCTTGATGATCTGATAAATGGTTGATTTAGGTGCAATCTTACTGGCAGCAATATCCTTGCCTGTGAAGCCCTCTTTGTGCAAAGCAATGATGACGGCACATGTTTCCTTGCAGGTAACGATGGTTGACAGAGGAAGAACAATGATTCCAAGCACCACCCTCCTTTTGAAGCTTCCAGTCTGTATTCAAACTCAATCAGCATGACAGAGTGATCTCCAGCCTTTTTCTCGTCAACACTCACACCTGTGTTAACGAGAGAATCACTGAGATGATGTCAGCTGGTACATTTGTGGCAGGGCTGAAATGCAGTGGAAATGTTTTTTGGGGACTCAGTTAATTTGCATGGCAAAGAGGGACTTTACAATTAATTGCAATTCATCTGATCATTCTTCATAACATTCTGGAGTATATGCAAATTGCCATCATACAAACTGAGGCAGCAGACTGTGAAAATGTATATTTGTGTCATTCTCAAAACCTTTGGCCACAACTGTACATTCATTTGTGTGTGCTGCGGAGAAACAAACAGTGGCTCATTCTGTTCAGAACAACACAGTGTTTGACGCCATGTCATCTTGTAACTGTACATCAAACAGTGATCATAAGTACATGTATATGACATGAGTTTTATGATTTGGAAATGTGAAGTACACATTTGGACTCACTGGTTTTTGGCTTGCTTGTATGACATCAAAGTGATATTTATTAAAATCCTCAATGTCTCATCTCTCAAAATACATCAAGTAATCTTAATTTACAGCATTTCCCTCACTCAAACAACAAAACATGCGCACAAATTGCCCAATTACCAGGAGCGATGGGGGCAATCTCTTGTCGTGTGCGGTGCTGAAGTTCAGAGCGGCTGTCAGTCAAAACCCATACAGCGCTGTGAAGCGCAGAGCCAGAGCCCATGTATAGCACACTGTACAGCCACTATATTCAAATTTAGGGGCTTATTAGTGCCGAAATCTGCCATTTTCAACCCATATACAAGTTAATATAAACCTTGGATTGCTGATGCTATGTATTGAAAGGTATTTAGAGGCTTTGAAGCCACCGGTCGGCCATTTTGGCACTCCCCATTAGGAGCAATCCTGCATAGCAATGAATGGAATTCTACATGATTAAAATTAAAGATGTACTATGCAGTTATCGCTCCGCCATTTTCTTTGCTAAAATTCTAATCGTTCGCCTAATTTCAGTTGTGACAAAACAATCAAGTATGGTGTAGAGAATTGATGTGAAATATATTTTCCATCACCAAATATATTGTATTTTCAACTGTTTGAAGTTGGTTATACATAACCGAAAGGTACAAAAACTAAACCTAAAAACGAGAAGCATAGAAATAGCTCACATAGAACAGATCTACATCTGCTTTGATTTGCTTTCGATGTGAATTACAGATCTATGACACACATTTTCTATGTGAATTTGGTCGGGTCGCCCAAAAAGTTACATATTGCATCTTTTATTTATTTTATTTTATTTATTTAACCTTTATTTAACTAGGAAGGGCTCATTGAGATTAAAATCTCTTTTTCAAGAGCGCCCTGGCCAAGATAGGCAACAAAGCTGCACCTAGTGCTTCAGCGTACACACACACACACACACACACACACACACACACACACACACACACACACACACACACACACACACACAGGGTTCAGTTACATTTATTCCATTCCAGCAATTACGATGAGCCAGTCCTCCTGTAGCTCATGCCACCAGCCTCATGTGATATACATTTATTTTTCAGCTTTTGTCAAACATATCATGTCAGGTGATCAGCCAGGTAAGTTGAACAAATGGCCATTGTCATTTGATTGTATTAAATAAACAAAATATACATTTTTTTTATTCGGGTTGTGAGAGATATCTACTGTGGATCACCACACAAACAGGAGGTCTACCAGAAGAACAGCCATGAGGGGAACATGTCTATCCTGACCATTCCCTCTCATTCTATATCATGTCAAAGACACTATTCCCTCAAAAGTGTTTTAAATATCAATGTAAGCATTTACTGTAAACGTTCCTTTAAAGTGTCATTACACGTTTAAAATCCTACTCTCAACTCAGTGCTACTGCTGTTCATCACTTCAAATGATGAAAATATCCATCATCAGAGAAAATGTGATCTACTGAAAGTGTTCCCTTAAGCCGCGGAACAGTAAAAGTATTATTTTCTCAAGGGGAATGCCAAGACAGCTGCTGAAGGAGAGCTCCAGCACTGATTCTGCATCCACTGGGAATGTGAAGAACTCTCACAGGACATCCATGCTGAATCCCTTTCCACTGCTTTATGCTGGAATGCGTTGCAAAGTACTACAACAGAGAAAGTGTATAGTCAATCTACTTTACACTATAGCTTCATATATATATTTTGTTGCATTCTATGTTTCTTGGTGAAAAGGCCTAATATAACTAAATATGTCAGTAACAATTTTACGTCTACGTATAACCCTTTAGTTTGTTAACCATTGGTTACGTCATCATACAGTTTGTGTTGAACAATAACAAAGCGGCCACCGCGCTCCACTGTTTTCGAGGGGCAGGGTTGAAGAAATGTAACTACTGGGTCGTTCCATTTGAATTCGATCTCATTTTAGAATGCAACACTTTTGATTTGAACAAAACATTCCATACATGTTTGCACATGGTAGAAATGATCAGAAAGTAACTTTTTGGATCTGAATGCCAGAACATTCAGGAGAGAGGTCCTCAAAGTTGACCCATTTTGCATACCCCACCCTACCACGACCCATCCATGTCTTCACCACTGAAAAAGTTAAACGGTTGAGTTTGACATCGGTTGAAAGCTTACAAACAGGTATGTCAAACTATTTTATAACTTCTTGGAAAAAAATGTTTCAGTAAAAATTATGTCATTTTCTTCCCTTTAATGTCAAGATCTAAAAACGCATAAAGAGATATATATATATATTTTTTTTTAAATATTCACATACAGTATGTTGTAGCTTAGACCCTGATTTACAACATCGGTGGTGTTTGTGTTGTGCCCGCCACCAGTTGAGACACATCTTACTCTTGAGCTTATGGTTTTTAGATAATTGACATCAAATCTTTAAAAATTGCCATTTTTATTTAAAAAGGTATATATATATATTGCAGACATTATACAACTGCATGAAAATCTTGTTTGTAAGCATTCAAATATATCAAAATCAACCTTTTATCTTAATCGATGACCAAGATATGGATGTTTTGTGGTTGCGTAAGGGGGTTAAAAAAAGGCTAAATGGGCCAACTTTGAGGACCTATATCTCCTGAATGGATGGTCATTCAGGTCCAATGTGCACATTTCTACCATGGGAAAACATGCTTCAACCAGAGCCAGTTTTCCATATGTACACATTGTATTTATGAACGGTCCACTCAGTTATAGAATTATCATAGCTTCATGCATAGGCTGTTCGAGATAAATTTGAGGTATGTGAAACAGACTGTAAAGCATGAATGCCATGCCACCTATTGGTAAACTACAATGTGTGAATCTGGATATTCTCCAAGACATGGACAATTAATTAAGTACACACACATAAACCACTTTATCACCAAACTTGTTGTGATGGTGTCTATAAACACAGTTTAGTCTGAAATAAGGCAAAGGGTGTGAAAAATATTTTGGGGGGTACAAAAATAAGCTAAAGATTGAAAAGTAATCAGCATTAGTAAAACAATCTTTTGGTGAAAATAAGATTGAAAAAACAACTTATTAACTAATAATGAATTGTCTATAAACTACCCCCCAAAAAATATGTAAATCAAACACCTTCCAAGTACCCTATTGTGAAGTGTTAACAAGAATGGGCAATTGCAGGAAGATATAGTCTGTATTACAGCCATATATTGTTGTCATGTGTGTAGTTCATTTGGATGTCTTATTGCAAGGGCCCACTCCACTGTTGTCATGACAGTGTTTCCTGGAGGCAGAGTGCTAGAGTGCTGACCCAGGATTTTTTTTCTTTTCTTTTTTCTTTATTTAACTAGGCAAGTCAGTTAAGAACAAATTCTTATTTTCAATGATGGCCTAGGAACAGTGGCAGAATGACAGATTTGTACCTTGTCAGCTCAGGGATATGAACATGCAACCTTTCGGGTTACTAGTCCAACGCTCTAACCACTAGGCTACCCTGCCACCCCGATTAAGAGAATGGTCTGAGGTTCTTAGGGTTAGTCTGATGAGGACTTACAGAAGCACCTTGGCTGAGACAGTGAAGTCCCGCCCAGGACAAATCCAAATCATCTTAAGCTAGAAAACTAGTGGCAGATGTTGTTCTGGGCAGAATTTCAGAGAGAGATAGAAGAGAGCGGTAGGGAGAGAGGGGAAGGGGTTGGGAGATAGGGGAATAGGAGGGGAGAGACAGAGAGAGTGTGAGAGGGGTTTGGGCAGAGGAAGAGAGGGAGAGCTGAGAAGGAGAAAAGAGGGAGGGGTCAAAGGGGGAGAGAGAGGCAGAGAGAGAGAAAGAGAGAGAGCGAGGCAGAGACAGAGAGAGGGAAAAAGGTTTGGCACATCTCCAGAGAGAGGAGAAAGGATAAGGAGAGCGGGAAAGTGGGAGGAGAGAGAGAAGGAAAGATGGGTGTGGGGAGAGGGAGAGGGAGAGGGGGACATTTTTTGTTGGCAAGCCAAGATATAGTTGGTTCAAAATTTATATAGAGTTTCTGACTGTCTGTGAATAAATCCCCTGCTACTTTTTTAAAGTGCTGACTGGTTTGTCAAGTCAGTGTAAAAGTTGGCACTGGGTGTGTGGCAATAAATGCCACAGGGAGGGCAGAGAGGGCGATAGAACAGTACCACAAGTGTCTGAGTCCCACTCCGTTTTTTTTGTAAAGAGTCCCCTATTATGTACTTTCAGTAAATTGCCTGTCAAATCATTTAATGCCAAGTGTAATTGGGGTTATTGTATGATTGATAAATATGACTTTATGGTATGGAGTAATTTGGCTGGTATGCATACGACTGTTACTTCAATGATCTGACAAAGACAGAGCCAGGCAGACAGACACTTCGAGACACCATCACAAATCTGCTGCTCTCTGGCGACTGCCTCCCGTTATGGCATCTTGGTTAACTGCGTCTGACGACTGTGCGCTCTGTGAACAACTGTGCAGCTGTAGAAACAACCACACTGTCTGCACACAGGTAAGGAAACCTAGATAATTATATTATTGACTTGACCTAAATCCACTGTAATTACACCGTGTTTTTTCTTATTGCAATGCGGACTCGATTGCAATGCGCGTCAAATGAAACGTCAAATGAAGCGTCGTAATTCTCAATCGGAATTGGTCTTGTCATTTATATTTTTCCATGAGGTGGGAGAGGTTGGGCCAGAGTAGCACAAATACAAATTGTGTTCATATTAAAATGTAATATTGTAACAGTGTGGCCTAATATTGTGCCAAAAATCCAGTTTGCATAGACTTGTAGCCTATGCAAATGTATTGAATACATATGCGCATTATTGTTATTGGTTTTAGAGTGTTCATCATGCAACAATACACAAACATGTTTTTTTTGTATCTGCCATTATTTATCGTTACACGCAATGTAAGACATGTCCTCGCGATAGGCTATTCCTAAATCACAATTTCTCAGTGTCATCGGTTGCACGGAAGAACAAGAATGTGTTGTAGTCATATGATTAAAAAAAAACATTTTAACAAGGATAATCCATCAAATATTTACAATGTCATTATTATGAGGATAAAAGTGATTCGACATCATTTGATGCCATTTACACTCTTCAGGACAGCAAATTATTCCTGTCATTTTTGTGGTCTGCAATTTGTAGTGACTATGTCTATAACACGGAACGGCTACCTATTTGTAGGTAAACAGTGCGTTTTTTTCTGGATGTTTTGCATGTTCCTTACATCCGAGGCCCTACCAAAACATGGCATCGTTGTGAGTCAACAACGACAAGCTTGCCCGGTTATTGTGCCTCAAATATCGTTTTTTCTTTTCATCATTAGATATTTGCATAATTAGGGTTTATCAAATTGTAAAATAATTTTTTTCATGAGCGACTGAACAAAAGTGGTGCGAATTTTCCATAGCCTGCACTCAACAGAAAAGCCATACCCATTTCTAGTTGATTAATATTGTACCAATGGTATGCAATTCCGCCCTTTCCTCCGTGTGCAGAGCAGTCAAACCTTTGAGAAGACATGCAGCCATTGCAGCAGTGTGGCTGGTCATCTGATTGTACACATGGGTGATGGGTTTGTTTAGCGCAATAATCCGCTTGTGTTGGTCGAGGGGTCTAATCTATTGAAATGAGGCGTGCACAAAATCCATGAGCGCATTATATTCGCCTTGAGTAGAATCTAGACAATGACAAGCCTATTGTATGCCAGCCTCCCTCTTGGAAGGAAAATACTTGAGGCAATCGATGACACGTGTCATCAATTGCTGTGGGTTTAATCAGCGGCTTGGTATGAAATGGTTAGAATGGATGTCAGTAGTAGCCAAGTCTCCATTTCATTCCACGGACACGCCTTTCCTCTCTTCTCCTGTCTCGAGGAGCGGCGGCGATGCAATGATGGAACAGTCTGATCGGGCAAAACCAACCGTTTGCACCGGTGCACATTGCCTATATGCAATATAACAATGAGAATGAAATGTCAATTTATAAAATCGAGAAAGCATTAGGAAGACTTTTATCAAATGGATTGCATTCTGTAAAATGGATTGCATGGTCTGTAAATTGAATGAAAGCCATAAACTCATAGGCTACAGTAGCCTATAGGCACGCTTGCAAAAATATGGAAAATAGTGGACGAATTTACATGTTTTTGGTCATGTGTGGAGGTGTTGATACACCCAGCTGCAAGTTTCTACAGCAGTATTGATGCACTGGCACTAATGGAATGTAGCCTACTGGTAGTTCTGGTATTTGCGTTTATATTTGCAGTGGAACCTGTGTTCCAATACTCCACAAAGCTGACAGACAAATCCTTGATAAATGTAATTGATTTGAACTTGAATGCTTTAAGTTAATTACAGCAACCAATTAGAATGATTTATCAAAACAACTTTCCCACCCAAATTGGGAGAGAGGGCAACCCAACAAATTCCTTCCTGTTGAAGCAACCATCCAAAAGTTCTCCAAAGGTTTATAGGCTAAAGCAGAAAATCAGCTAATTCAGGATATGAATTCAAATTCAATTCATTAATAAAATAAATTGTCACAGTTTCCGCCAGTCACCTTATGAATTTGAAATAAAACCAGTTTCAGTATGGATTTTTTTCCAGCTTTGAATTCAAATGGAATTGACTTGGTCTCAGAGCATTTTGTATTATTCTGGACATAAACCAAGACACTCCATTTAGTACGATATGTTACGTTTCGTATTGTATGTATTCATTAGTGGATGTCCATCACCCATTTTTCAGACTGTCTAGAATAGCCTTTAGTAGGCCTACTAATTAAAATATTCCTTTCAACTCAGAGAGCATGGGCTCCTGAGTTCTGCAAAAATATAGAATTAGTTGGATAAATGTAGAAAAGACGGACAGAGACTTGCTAGCTACGTTAGCTAGCTAGCAGGGATTCTCTACAAGGAATCTGCCTCCCGAAAAAAGCTTCTCCCAAGTGGGTGTGACACCTTCTCCCGTTGCCTGCTGCACTGCTGCTTGGATTCCACCTGGCGATCTGTTCACTGTCTGCCCTGGCCTGTCTTTCCCTGTCTGGTATAGGTACCCCCACTACACTCCCCCCTCTCTCCCCAGCTTTCGCTCGTCCCCAGCACACATGCACTGTTGAGGCAAGTGACTTTGAACTTACAATGGCTAGCCCCAAGTTGTTATGTTTTTCGCTTGTGCTTTATGCTATTTGCCTCATGACTCCTGCATGCTTTTTTTGACTATGAACTTGCTTGTTGACCCAACAGTGGAACAGTCTATGTTTGTTCCCATACTCTGGACTCTGACTCTCTATTGGTTACACAGACTCTTGGCCTCCTGTCCTATTCAAACCCCTTCTCGCCAGTTTTGTATTCATGCTACCTGATGAAATTGCTGTACAATATGATCTTGTTGCCAAATGTTATAAGTCAACACTGCAGAGCTCTCCCTGTCCTCTGCCGTGCCCTGATTGTATTACTGTTGATGATATCTGGAAATGTGCATGTACACCCTGGCCCATCTACTGTTGCTAGCCCCAATTCTGATTTGTGCTCTGATATCTGCTTCACTGATTTGTGCTCTCGTAAAAACCTAGTTTTTCTGCACATGAACACTAGAAGCTTATTACCTAAAATGGATCAATTGAAAGTGTGGTCATTACTGAGACATGGTTATGAAAGAGTGTTTTGAACACTGATGTTGACCTTTCTGGTTATAACCTTTTTCGGCAAGACAGATCTTCCTAAGGTGGTGGAGTGGCAATCTTTACCAAGGAACACCTCCAGTGCTCAGTTGTCTCCACCAAGTCTGTCCCCAAACAATTTGATTTGTTGGTTTTACACATTAAACATTCAAATAACTCTTTGTTGACTGTTGCTGGATGTTATCGGCCATCATCAGCACTGGCCTGTACCCTAAATGCCCTACGCTATCTCATGGCCTCTTACACTAAGTCTGAATTTGTCCTCCTAGGTGACCTAAACTGGGACATGCTTAAACCACCTGACCAAGTCCTAAAGCAATGGGACTCCCTAAATCTTTGTCAGATTATTACCAATCCCACAAGGTATGACACCCAGAAAAGGCTACTCTCCTTGATGTTATCCTCACAAATAATCCTGATAGCTATCAGTCTGGTGTTTTCTGTAATGACCTTAGTGATCACTGTTTCACAGCCTGTGTTCGTAATGGCTGCTAGCGACTTGAACGTGCTGCAAAAAAACACTCAAACTGGACCGTTTTATCTCCATCTCTTGGAGATAAAACTCAATCGTGGACACTCTTACTGACAGTTGTGGCTGTTTTGTATCTTCTTGCCCTTTGTACTGTTGTTGGTGCCCAATAATGTTTGTACCATTTTTTTGTGCTGCTACCATGTTGTGCAGCAACTATGTTGTTGTCATGTTGTGTTGCTACCATGCTGTGTTTTCATGTGTTGCTGCCATGCTATGTTGTTGTCTTTAGGTCTCTCTTTATGTAGTGTTGTGGTGTCTCTCTTGTCGTGATGTGTGTTTTGTCCTTTAATTTTACATCCCAGCCCCCGTCCCCGCAGGTCGCATTTTGCCTTCTAGTAGGCAATCATTGTAAGAATTTGTTCTTAACTGACTTGCCTAGTTAAATAAAGGTTCAATAAATTTAAAAAGCAATCAATGAAGCAGTTTGTTCCTCATCAAATGGATTTATTCCAGCAGATATTCCTGTTGAGGCACTATCTGACATTTGGGGGGGGGCACTATTTAAAAGGCACTATTAAAAATGACTTTGTCCTAGACTACTATGTCCCTCAGACAATTATAGAATCTTGCATAAGAAGTCCAAATTAGGTCTTTCTTGAAAAGGATTGTATTGTATTGTTAAAAGGGAGGAGAAAAGTCATACTGGGCTTTTAACTGCATTCTTATACATGGTTAATTGGCACCATGCTGATGGAAGACGTTGGCTCATTGCACCACGAGTCTTCATTAAAGTGTCAGAAAGGGGTGTGTGTGGCAGATCGTACTGTAGCTGCAGACACGGTGTACATATTGGAACTTGCAGCAGCTGCAGCGTCTGAGGCCATCACAGTTCATGTTCTATCACGACAGTATCAGAATTCCAGATATCCTGAATTCAAGTGACGAAGGAAAATGGTAAGCTTCAATCAAATTCCAGACACTTCCTACGATTGAATACTAATTATTAGCATCTCTGCTCTGCATTTTAGGAATGGCTTATGCAATTGTTCATAAGACCTTATATATGTGCTTATAATGTAATGTGTTTATAGGAAGCGTTACCAAATTGTTGGTAAAAAAAAAAAGAAGACATTTCCCAAACCTAAATTAAACGCACAGGGATCTTAGCCTTGAGTCATGAAGCCAAAGATATTTAAAAAATATCCCACCACTGTGAAAAGTATGCCCGCAGTTTCTAAGCCAACGTGTGTTTGCGGACGATGACGTGCTGCCATCCCATGCTGAGTGAGCCATACTCATTACGCAGGCTGTGCCGCAAGCTGTTTCACTAGCTTCCAGCAGTATGATGCGAAAAATGAGGCTCACTTTAACGGTAATCCTTGGCCATTTGGTAGGCGTAGGCATGTTTTAAAGGTAGATTTCAGCGTTGTTTCTATGGTACTACTTCCTGCCTGAGGATGGAGACTAGGAGTATACAGAGGGAGTCATGGTGAAAGTAGGTCAGAGATACAGAAGCAGTCAAGCATGAGGGCAGCTAGCTAGCTCACGCAGCAATAGTGAGCATGCCATCAGATACACTCACTGCGTCGGCAAACCTTTTGTTTTTGTATTGCAATCCATTGAATTGGCTATTGGGTCTATTTCCCGTTTGTATTACAGACTGTATGTGGTTTAATTGTTTTTACAGTTTATTATTGATTCTCTGTCATCTTTGATGTTGAAGGAAACCTTTTTTCATGATGTTACTGAGTCATTAAAACTGCTGCTTTGATGAACCGAGTCATTTTGCTTGGCATAAACCCTTTAGGGGTTTTAATACAGATTTGTATATTTTCTTTGTAGTAAATCTTTAGTTTTCTTTGTAGTAAATCCTTAGTTTGACAAATACTCCCATTTAATTTAATCTCAACCTTGGCATTTAGGGTCTTCCTCAGAAAATAAGTGGTTCTATAGGTCAAGAAGAGCTCTGTTGGTTCACAGTAATAATGTCAGTCATTTCTTTGGGTACGTCTTGGTTCTCCCAGAGCTATGTCAATATCTTTGTTGACCATGCTCTTTCTGTTGCCGTCTATGCTGGGTTTGCTTTAGAACCAGGGCCTATTTGCCAAGATCCCATTTTCACACGCTCCACGTGGGATCGGTTGCAAGTCACTGCCAACCTTTCTGTGCCTTCATGAAATTCCAACATGCAATAAAGTCCTCTTTTTATTTAGCAGTTGAAATTGAAGCCAGCGAAGATGGAATTCTGTTGCAATAGACTGGTCCTAAATAACATTTTAGTGCCAACAGCAATTCGTTAGAACTCACTGGGCACACACTGGTTGAATCAACGTTGTTTCCACGCCATTTCAATGAAATTATGTTGAACCAACGTGGAATAGACCTTGAATTGACGTCTGTGCCCAGTGGGAATGTCTCTGTTGAATTCAGCTCCTTCTACCGCAAAAGACGACCTGGTGAAGTGTCTTTGTTTGTTGTTTCTCAAATGTTTTTTTGAGAGGGGTGGATTCTCAAAGCAGGATAAGATTAAATTTACACTGTGTTTTCTACATAGGCACTATCCCTGACAAAATAATAACATGGGGAAAATTAGCTGTTGCCAACCTGGTGACTGAAGTATAGAAACATAGCATAAAATAGATATGCTGGTTATCAGATAAGGGATCTAGTTCTTTTCGACCTTGGGTTTGCCTCTGTTAGTTCTCTTAATCCTTAAAGCTCCCGGACATGGAGCGTCAACTTTCTCTGAGCGATTGTTTTCTTTGGCATGGACGCAGCAGCTCGCTTGTTGTTTGACTTCTGTTTTGTGGAAATCCACAATGGGAGTGTTGTGAGGGAGTTGTGTCAAATATTGAGAGTAACTGCCTAAGTGAATGTTTATGCACTCGTGGTAGAATACACAGGTAACTGCCAAAATAATGGAAACAATTGAGTAAATGAGGGATACAACGTCTATTGAAAGCAGGTGCTTCCACACATGTATGGTTCCTGAGTTAAATATGCCAGGATGCTAATTGCTTAATTAAGGTCATGTATAAAAATGCTGGGCAGGCCATTATTTTGGCAACCATGGCTATGCCCCCCATAGGATGACACAGGGCACGAATGGTCACTGAATGGTTTAATGAGCATGAAAATGATGTAATCCACATGCGATGTCCATCTTAGTCACCAGATGTCAACCCAATTGAACACGTATGGTAGATTCTGGAGCGACGCCTGAGACAGCAGCGGTGTTTGAATACTCATACTAACCTCACTAACCATACTATTTGGGACATATTTTGAGTATGTTGTATGCCTATTGGTCATAGTGTGGATATAGTTAGTATGCCAAAAGTTCCCGGATGTCGTAATACATTCGCCAAAATACGAACTATACAAAAGCAGTGGACACTATTTCTGTGATTTTAGGGCCCATAATGCAATTCTTCTGAAAATGGGCTTCACCACATTTTCAGATTTGAAGAAGTACGACGAGAGCGAATACAAATTCATTGCTTTAGCTAATTATGACATATGTTAAGAACATATTTAGCAATGTAATAAGGTAATGACTTTTCAAATAAGTTATGTTACATGTTATGTTGGCTGACAATTTGTTTGCTACGCTAGTGTAACAGTATAACTTTAGACCGTCCCCTCGCCCATACCCGGGCGTGAACCAGGGACCCTCTGCACACATCAACAACAGCCACCCACGAAGCATCTTTACTCATCGCTCCACAAAAGCCACGGCCCTTGCAGAGCAAGTGGAACTACTACTTCAAGGTCTCAGAGCAAGTGAGGTCACCGATTGAAACATTATTTAGCGCGCACCACCGCTAACTAGCTAGCCGTTTCACATCCGTTACACTCACCCACCTTTTGACCTCCTCCTTTTCCGCAGCAACCAGTGATCCGGGTCAACAGCATCAATGTATCAGTATAACTTTAGACCGAACTACTACTTCAAGGTCTCAGAGCAAGTGACGTCACCGATTGAAACGCTATTTAACGCGCACCACCGCTAACTAGCTAGCCGTTTCACATCCGTTACACTAGCCTTACAAACCACATATCATATCATTACAGCAGTTACTTGTATTGACCGTTTAGTTAGCTATCTAACGTTAGTTGGCTACTAATACATGGAACTTGCCAGTATATTAACTATATGCTATCTAAATAACTACATTTATTGACTTGATTATTCACGTCATTCTTAGCTTAGCTAAGTGGTATAGTCATTGTGCGTTGTCAATGGACATTGTTAATGAAGTCATAAGATGTCTACCTAGTAATTTGTTATGCTAACAAGCTTGCAACAGCATCAACTTTTGGGAGACAGTCGAAACGCTAATACACTCACCTACTGTTCGATTACAGTATACTAAAAACTAATACTGAACTAATATTATATCGTATGTAGTATATACTCATTTAGTATGCAGTATACAGTATGTTATGGGTATTAGAACATAGCTAGCATTTTCCACCACCATCAACAAAACTCCAAATGATGGAATTTCTTGTGGAAGATTGGTGTCGGATTCCTCCATTAGAGTTCCAGACACTTGTAGAATCTATGCCAATGTGCACTGAAGCTGTTCTGTCTTGTGGTCCAACGCCCTATTAAGACATTCTATTTATTACTTTTTAGTTATACTTTTTATTGCCTCACACCCATCACTTTACTTATACATGTACATATTTCAATACATATTTCATTTAGAATTCAATTGTACATTGCCACACATACTAACGAGATCACTGTCGATGGACAGTGACATTTGACATGGACATTTGCACCCCAGTTAAGGGTTCCTAATCTAGGGTGCTCTGAGGGCTTTATTCCCTGGTCTGGTGGGTACTATGGCCTACTATGGTACGACTTCTCATTTGTGCTATATATGAGGACCAGGATTGTGTTTGTTTAAACAGTCAAGGACAGAAGATATGCTGGTGCACCCAGTGAAGGTCAGGTGTTCAGGCCAAGCAGCCCACACCAACCCAGTATCACATATTATTGTGAAATAGACACAAATTACTTATTGGAAATGAGTGACAGGCACACGAAAAAATATATTTTTTTAGTGTGCAGTATAGGATTTTTTAGACAGTGCATTTCAATCACAGATAAAGACAGTAGGTTACTTAAGACAGAAACAATAGGAGGGAGGTTGGGCAGGGGGAATGGGTTGGCGTGTAACGCGAATAACGCAAATGTCTAGCAACCCAAAGGTTGTGTGTTCGACTCTCATCACGGACAACTTTAAAATGTTTGCTAGTTAGCTACATTGCAACTACTTAGCATGTTAGCTAACCCTTTTCCTAACCTGAATCCTTTAACCTAACTCCCAAACTTAACCCTTTATCTACTTAGGTAGCATTTTAGCTAACTATAACCCCTAACCTTAACCCCCAACCCTAACCTTAACCTGTAGCCTAGCTAACATGAGCCACCGAGCTAGCCTAGCTAACATTAGACACAACAAATTGGAATTTGTGTAATGTACACAAATGCGTTATGATGAAAGACGTTATGATAAAAACCATCTAATACACATCACGAATTTCGAAGAAGTAATTTGTGTCTATTTCACAATAGGCTGTGATAGTGTGTTGGCCCACACACAGTAGGTTATATTGGGAAGAAGGGTAGTCCATCTAGGCCTGATAATGCCTGAGTGTAACGATTCTCCTCTTCGTCTGAGGAAGAGTATTCAAGATCGGACCAAAATGCAGGGTGGTACGTGTCCATGTTAAATTTATTACAACTGAACACTGAATACAAAATAACAAACGTGAAACAACGAAAATCGAAACAGTCCTGCAAGGTGACACAACACAAAACAGGAAACAACTACCCACAAATAAAGGTGGGAACAGGCTACCTGAGTATGGTTCTCAATCAGAGACAACGATTGACAGCTGCCTCTGATTGGGAACCATACCAGGCCAACACATAGAAGTACAAAACCTAGAATGCCCACCCCAACTCACGCCCTGACCAAACAAAATAGAGACATAAAAAAGGAACTAGGTCAGGACGTGACACCGAGAAGCCGGTGTTTGGAGGATATATTGGAATGGGTGTTGTCTAGGGCCGGCAAACCGTGCCAATATATCCTTCAAACACCGGCTTCGAGGACATTATCACTTTTATACAGTGGGTTACCAAAATATTCAAATAATGATAGAAATAGTTTAATTAAAACATTTATTTAGATGAATTTATTCATACTGTTTCATCCTTCCACGAGATAGTCCTGACACAAATCTAGGGTTGCTACCCAAGCCGGCTGGCCACAGATGCAACCCAGTCGTTAAGTATTTTTTGTTCTGTATGGATGCGACCCAATCGTTCTGGCTGGTAATGTTCTTATCTCTTGCTTGCTAGATAGCCAACCACAGCTAACTTACAGTCAGGTCAAACAGTGCAGCCAGAATAACAGCAATGTAGCTGCATTTTCATTAGTTTATTAAGCTGTTTTCTAGTAAAATGTATTTGGATACGTTCATAAGAATGAGCTACTGATGCGCGATTTCACCTAGCATAGAAAATGTGCGCTCTTGTCAGGACACTGTTGTTCAGAGGAGCTAGCCAACAATACAGCTAACACAATCACTTCAAACTTTCACACCTGCACCCACTCCCCCTCTCTCGGCGCCAGGATGCCCATCATTACACACACCTGTCACCATCATTACGCACATCAGCCTTCAATGGAATTACCTGAATTCCCTCACGTTTTGATTGTCTTCCCTATATCTGTCTGTTCCTCTGTTTCATCCCCGTGTCAGCATTATTGTCATTTTGTTTTCCCTGTCCAGACGCTGTCTGTGTTCTGTTTCATGTCTGTTGTTCCATTAAATGTTCACTCCCTGTACTTGCTTCTCGTCTCCCAGAGTCGGTCCTTACACAAACTGAAGCTGTAAAGACTGCATACTAGCTGCATTTTGTCTTTCGTTTTGCCAGTTTTTTATTTCTTTGTATATGTCCATAGAAATTATGCTGATTCATGATTTTGAACTGTCTGAGAAGAGCTGCCTGCCTGTGTGTGTCGTCCCGACTCCCGAAACCTACACGTTCATTACAATAGGACCGCTGGGGATCGAATTTCAATATTGAAACAATGTTGCAAATGAGAGAGAGACCACAAGTTTTATTCAAATCTCCGCTATTGAATACCAATTCATAGTATAAAATAAATGGGAGATCATGTCTAGATGCTTTTTACAGTGGATATCAAGTTTATATATTGTCTGACTGGGCTGATGTGACAACCAGTGGATTGCGCAGTGAGACGGAACAGAGTAAATAGGCATTTCAAGTCATAGCTTTAGCCGGTGGTAAATTGTGGAATAGACACCAGCTGGAATGCGGTTTTAACCAATCAGTGTCCAGGATTAGACCCACCCGTTGTATAATTATCAATGATCCTTATAATTTTGCCCCCAGCTATTTTGTGAATTCACATTCGCAATCGTGTTTAGTAATGACTTGATGCCGGAATTCAGATGTAAAAAATAAAATAAAATAAAAACTTTACAAGACAATAAATACGCTTTTTATGATCACTTACGTTTTATATTTTGTGGTTCTTATGTGTGTGTGTGTGCACGTGCATGTGAGTTAGTGTGTGTGTGTGCTTGTGGTCAGGGTATCAAAAGGCAATGTGCGTGGTGTATGAGAGAGAGAGAGGGAAAGATGAAAAGGCCGATAGAAATAGAAAAAACGCTGACGTAACCATAGGCTTTGATTTAATCTGATACAGTATGTAATCCTCATTTTATGAGGTTTGAAGCCGTGGAGAGAGCATGTCCTCACACACTGGTCTCTAAGTCCTTGATAGTTGATACACATCTTAATTACATATTTCTAAAGATGTTACTGGAAAACAATAATAAAGCAAAAATTGGCTAAAACCTCAAGCTTGACAGTTGAGTGGCTTTTCACTTCTGTTAGGTCACAAGAATAAGCGCAGCGTCCGTCTGATTGAGGTTGAGTGAATCTTAAGGAGGAAAACACAGAGGTAGTCTCTGGTTGTTTATGGAAGTGCGAGTTATCACAGTTAGGACACAACGCACATGGGCACAGGGGACTATTTTCGTCTCGCAACTCTACACCAGGTACCCATGTTAAGAATATAAATAACCTGATTTTCTTAGGCGCAGTGTCTGTTTACGTTGAGCCGCTGCTGGCTGACTGGCTTATGTCAGGCGGAAGAGACTCTTCAACTTTCAAAGGTTGTTCATTGAATTACTTGGCAAATTCTCAGGACCAGGTACTGGCAAGTTCCTTTGCATCCTTGATTATCTCTATTGGATTCCGATAGTCACCTGTATCTCTCAGAAGAATAGGCTCTCCAATGCAACACAATTTGACTTGATCCACCTTGAGTGAAATTGACATTCTCTGGTGAGCTCAATAGTGGAGGTTCGTAAAAGTGGATAGCGCTAAAACGATGACGTCATATCTGAATTCCGATATTTTTATGTGCCTTTGCCACTGGCGCGTTTACATTTTTTGGGTAACATATATTTGGCACTTTCTTCTGCTCTTTTGTATAGCCTGAACCTGACTTGCTATGGATCAACACCAGGACTATATGAACAACGCCCCTAACACCTACAGCTACAACTCCGGGGACACCATGAGCGCTTCCTTAGCCGGCATGACCATCAACGACCTGCATCACCAGGAGAACGGGGTCCAGCTGGGGCACAGGAGCCCAGGGGAAGGCCCCATGAAAGGTCAGCTATTATATCTATCTATCAGCCTGTAAAATAGGCTGCTAAACTAGCACAGACCGTCAAAGCACACGCTTGCTCAATTAACCTCCAGATAGAAACAGAGGGATGTTTTATTGAGGGTATAGCTACTGCGGGGCCTAAAATAGATTTAGAGGATGGATGTGTAAAGGAGCTTGAAGGGTAAAAGAATGTCTTCATTAAAACTGCACGAGCCAGAAAAGTGTGATCAGGGGTTACTTATTGTAGTCAGGAAGAACACAACAAATGACTTCATTTACACAGCTTATTTTTATAGCTTTGGATCTGTGTGATTGGATCTGTGTGGGCGTAGTGGGCAGAGGGTAGCTTTGTAGTCAACAAGCATTATGCTAGCCACAAAAATGTGTCCAAGCCAAATCTAGATGAATGTCTTGAATGATGGCCTTTTTTTCTCTCTCTAAAGTCACATGCCATTTCTTAGTCAAAATTCTCTGCAATGAACGGGCCAAGAGGCTGAGGCTTTCTGATTGTTCTATTTTTTAATCCCTTTACATAAAGCAAACAAGGCATGCTTGACTGGGCCTTCAGTCCCCAGATTGCAGCTGCACTCTCCCGCTCTCCTACTCTGCAATACAGGGATCTGGGTCAGGGACCTCAGAACGCTCCCTGCGCCTCCATCCACCACCACTGTTACCAATTCATCCCCGTAAACAATCAAGCTTTCAGGGCAGTACATAGATCCTTAACCTTTTGTAAAGGCACATTATTAATCAAATGGGTAGTCAATGGAAGGCTAAGACTAGGGAAGGAATGAGGAGATACAGTACAGTAGGGAAAGCCTTGGCAACAGGGAGGTTTGCCCCATGGCATTGATGGCATATTGCAGTGCATTCAGAAAGTAATCTTACAAAGTGGGATTAATATGGATTTAATTGTAAAAAGAAAATTGTCAACGATTTACACAAAATACTCTAATGTCAAAGTCGAAGGCAAATTGTAATATTGGTAAAAAAAAAAAATTAAAGACACTAATATACTGTATCTTGATTAGATACGTATTCAACCCCCTGAGTCAATACATGTTAGAATCACTTTTGGCAGCGATTACAGCTCTGAGTCTTTCTGGGTAAGTCTCTAAGAGCTTTGCACACCAGTATAGGACAATATTTGCACATTATTCTTTTAAGAATTCTTCAAGCTCTGTTAGTTGTTGATCACTTGTAAGACAGCCATTTTCTAGTTTTGTTATAGCTTTTCAAGCCAATTTAAGTCAAAACTGCAACTAGGCTACTCAGGAACATTCAATGTTGTCTTGGTAAGCAACTCCAGGGTATATTTGGCCTTGAGTTTAGGTTAATGCCCTGCTTGTTTTGGGACATTTTTTATTCTGTACAGGCTTCCTTTTTTTTCATACATAGGCTTCCTTTTTTAAACCAATCTACCAATAGGTGTCCTTCTTTGTGAGGCATTGGAAAACCTACATGATCTTTGTGGTTGAATCTGTTTGAAATTCACTGCTCGACTGAGGGACCTTCCAGATAATTGTATGTGTGGGGTACAGAGAGTCCATCAAAAACCATGTTAAACACTATTATCGCACACAGAGTGAGTCCATGCAATTTATTATGTGACTTGTTAAGCTCATTTTGACTCCTAAATTTATTTAGGCATGCCATAACAAAGGGGTTGAATACTTATTGACTCAAAACATTTCAGCTTTTCATTTTTATTTAATTTATAAAATTGTTTAAAAACATAATTCTACTTTGACATCATGGGGTAATTGTGTTTAGGCCAGTGACAAAAAATCTAACACAACAAAATGTGGAAAAGGTTAATTAGTGTGAATACTTTCTGAAGGCACTTAATCTAGAAAGGAGAGAAGAGCACAGTAGCTGTACTAGCAGACTACAGGCGGGGTCACCAACCTCTCACAATGGGGGTTGGCTGTTGTGTTGCAACGAGCGCAACAACAATGATGATAACCTTCTCTTTTTATTCCCCCCCAAAATGGCTGCTCTGCCCAAGTAGTACGTAGTCTAGCTTTCCCCAGTTTACAGCCCTCACTAGTGCACTCGTTCTCCCCCTTCGTCCTTCCCCTAGCCACTCGGACGAGCAGGAAGCTACACCGCTCTGAGTCAGGTTCCTACACAGGGCTTAACAGTACTTGCACCGACTGTACGGCACATAGTGAGTACACTCTACTAACTAGTAGTTACGGGAGACCACTGTGATTTGTTCGTAGTCATCTAGCGTAGATACTAAATATTGACTTCCCAACGGAGTCAAGCGTGTTTTGTGTAGTTTAGTGGTAGATGAGACCATGTCATTGGCAATTAGTGATAATTCTTACTGGTTAAAGAGATGGTTTTCACACTTTCAGCCATTTCCATTTCATTGCCAGACTGACTACTGCTAACTTAAATAATTGTCACTTATTTTTTATGCTGAAATATGTTGGCAATTGATTGTTTGATGATGTAACAAGCTAAAGGAACAGGCGCCATTCTCTGAAAGGGGAATTAAAGAGCTGGTCAACGGGTGCAACATTAAGCCTAGATTTAGGGACTAAACATTACAATAATACCCAATGGCTGGGTTTAAATGTTGAAATAAAGGTATTTTGGATTTAATTTCACAGCGTTTGTTGACATTCACTACTTCCATAACCAGTGTTTGATGTGCGGAAAATGTGGATGAGGTTTTTCAATACTACACACCATATGCACTTGGGGCCAGGGCCATAGATAGATGACTGCTTGGCTTGGGGCCATCTACTAATGACGTGTCTATGCAGTTGTGTTCATTAGGCATCAAACAGACTGAAACAGCACAGGCTACATGCACATGTCAAATATGAAACAGTAATTTAACATTTTCCCTTTCATAACCTTTTCCTACGGTGTGTCCTTCTGAACACGGCCCAGGTTTCTAACCTAAAGCTTGCCTTTCTCTCCCAGTGGAGCCTGAGGAATCCACACTAGAGGACAGAGCGGCTGAACCACAGTCTGAGCTCTCTGAACTGGAGAGCAACACCTGTGATGAGGAGGTGCAACTTAGCGCCTCTGGTGAGGAGGAGGTGCAACCTGGTATGCACCCACCACCATTGCACCTTGCATTCAGCTTTAATACCAATGTTCCTTCTATCCGTTTAAAAAAGAAATAATCCTTCACTATGTGCAGTACGTGTTTCTATGCAGGATACCATTTTAATATAACTAAACTATTCATTTGTATCATTTTAATATTGCTAAACTATTCATTTGTTTCAGAGCCATAACCCCAAAAAAAGCTTTTTCTTGGTTTGCAGACTTTATTTTCCTTTACAAATGTCGGACAAACTATATGACTAACCTTTGCTTTCTTCTCAGTTTGATAGGATTGTGTCTAACTCTTGTGTTTTAGATTTTCACTTCTGATCAACTGTCATAATAAAGCAGAATGTTATTTATTAATAATCCATGACATGACCAACCAGGTCTTCTGACCTAAAGTGTGCATTTCTCTCCCAGTGGAGCCTGAGGAAGCCAGACCAAAGCACAGGTTGACTGAACCACAGTCTGAGATTTCTGAACTGGAGAGCATCTGTGACGAGGAGGTGCACCTTTGCACCTCTGGGGAGGAGGTGCAACTTGGTATGCACCCACCACCAGAACCACCACGGTCTTTTGCATTAAACTTTTCTAACGTTGTTATTTTATATTAATCGCTGGTTCTGCCCCTCTTTTGTACGTAACATGATTATGTTATGTACTGTATCAGCTTAATATTGTTTTAACTATTTGTTGGTTTCAGAGCCACAACCTGAAGAGTTAGTGTTTTGGTCGGCTTTTGTTAATGCTTACTTTAATGTCATTTCTGGGTTAACCTTTTTTTCCCTTTTATGAATCACTCTTAATTATCTTAATACTTGCTTCTCTCGTTAATTTCCCCCCAGTGCATTTGGTTTTGTGTGTGTGGTCAAGTTTGCAGCAGACAAATCACAAAGCATAACTTTTTCCCTGGTCCATATACAATACAATAGCAACAGTATCTCAACTAGAATTACTGTCAGCAGTGGGATCAAAACACACGCCTCCATTCTGAAACCAGATGGAAACCGGATATGTTACACATAGCATTATGGGTATTGTAGTACACTGCACACCATGTTACATGTTACATAGCCCAAGAGAAAAGGGAAACAGCAGGTTGAAAGGACCCTGTGATATGTTAGAACAGATCAGGAGCCTTCAGATATGGAGGATGCCACACTAATGGAGAACACAGTTGCTGTGCTGCCAGAAGGAAAACCAGGCTAGGTGTCATGTTGGACCATGGTTTTTCAATGAAAACAGTGTGTCAGGCTCAGCATCTCCCACGTCTAGCAATACCTATAACCACCCAGACACACAGCTGGATTTAGATATGGATTGTTTAATCAAATGACTTTGTTTTGATGTATGTGAAAAAGGCAGAGGGAAAGATGAGTTGCTGTGGCTTTTGTGCATTACCCAAAAAACGGTATGCATGGTTTCAAGTATTCTAGGCTGCTCTGCTTTCTTTGCAGTTGCGTGGTTCTTTTGGATGTTATGCACTGTAGCGTGTAATGTGTATGACAAGACCTAATAGTTGGATCCTCTTTTTGTTTCTCTGCACTGCCTCACCGTGTTTGAACAGCAACTGGAGGAACAGCCTCAACAGGTATTTTAGTCGATCACACTGTGGACAATGTTTGCTAACACTTTGGATATATCTTAGGTAAAGTCCAGATCACTATTTTATGATATTAGCCATAGCTGCTACAATATTATTGGTGCCATACTACTAAATATAATACGGTAATATAAACTGCTGTGATACATGTTTAAAAGAATATGATGGTTGTTTAAAAGTTCTCAGCATAATTAGACGTATTTTTTTAAAGGCATATTTTGGAATGAAATATGCACCATTCAGTGTGTATCACAGCATATCATCCCAGCACATCTCACAGTTATGTTTACATTGGTCTCATAGTCATCTGTTGTCAATCTTTTCCATTGATCCAGTTGTGAAGCATTTTGTCCATCTTTACGTCATGAATGTTAATGTAAGTTGTTATGTGCATTTTATAAAGCCATTCTATCCATTCCGCACTTTTCATAGCCGCTGGACAGACGCAGAGAGCGTCCTCTGACTTCTTTCACGACACCATTATAAACACAAAAACATGTATTTTTTGGTACTTTTCTGTGGTGTTCTCCAAATCATGACTATGTAGTTCACTGTCAAATTAATTTCTCTTTTCTTCTCAAATAAAATTTTAACGGGGAGACGGAAACGAGTGGAGTAAATTCACAATTAAATCTGCCTTTCAAAAAAACTAGAGGAACCTGGTGTGGGAATCCTCAGTGGATTTGTGTTGGCGCCGCCTAATGGATCGGAAGCTGCTGAAGACACAGAGATTGGGGCAGGACTTGGCTTCAAGACCTTGGGAGCTTTCTGTTCTCTGGACTCTGAAGCTGCAGACTCAGAGGGGGCACAGGGGGGAGGGGACTTTGGGAAGAAGTTGAGTAACTCTTTATGGACCTCTGGAGACCATACCCAGGGGTCAGAGGGGAGAGGGGACCTCCCATCCGCCAGGGGGGTCAGTCCAGATTCTCAGAGAGCGGTCAGTCTTGATGCACCTGAGTGCTCTCCTGGGCAGAGCGATCCGCTGGGCACCTCTTTAGTCCGCAGCACAGCCTTTGAGGACCTCACCTCTGTTGAAGAGAATAGATTGTGGGTAGATGAAGACCAGGGTCTAAGGATTTCAAAAGAAGCCAAAAAACAAGGACTGGCTTTCGATTATGCCGAGTCTCTCCAACAGGTTGCTGCTGCTTCTAATAATGGATCTAAGGAGTTTGTGCCAGGAAACCCTGATTCCTTTCCGGTTCACAGTCTATCCTCTCCCCACTTTTTTCTGGAAAACTCTGTACCAGTGGATAGAAGCCCCAGACATTATTCAGAACATCTCCAGGAGGTACATGACGCTGTCTCATCAGCTTTAATGGACACTGCCCATTTTGATGTGGACAACCGGCTGGAGCGACAAATAGAGCCACAGGTCAATGGAAACAAGGTGTCTTCTGATAGTGACAAACATTTGACAACAGTACTATCTGACATAGGTGTAATTAACCCTGTTTTAGAATTAGAAGGAGCAAGCTATATGTCCATACCTGATTTCGTCGAGGATCCCAAGACGAGAGATGTTGTACAGTCCACCAAGACCACAAACGAACTCCAGAAAACTCCCCAAAGTTCTCCCGCAAGAATGTCATTGGTCCCGGTTGCTATATACAAAGGTCTGTTTCCAGTTCTATTCACCAAATCCCAAACTAAATCTTCTTCAGTTAATTTCATCCTCTTTATTTTACCAAACAGCTACCGTATGCTATGCAGCATTCGCTCCCCTGAAAATGCGCTATGGAACTTCACGTTTGGCTGAGGATAAGCTTGTCGTCCTCCCTTCCCTTTGTTTTTGTTTCCTCCTGTTTGTCTTGTTCTTTCTGCTGGCCTTGCAGACCCAAAAATCCACTACGGTTTACGGATCTCACAAATGCTTTGAGTGTTTCCAGTCAACAAGTCTTGTGTGTTACAGTCACTATGCATGTTTTTGAGAGATCCACATCTTTGTGATTTGTCTTTCATTTGGTCTCCACTTCCCTATGCACACATACATACAAAGAAACATGTCAATGGCCTCTCGAAGTTTGTTCACTCGGTGAGCTAAAAAAAAGGGCAATGGATATTTTTGTCTGAAGATTCCAATATGCTAAATGTCTGTTTCCCCTTTTTCTTCCACAGCTCAAGCAAAGATTGAAAATGACAATGCTGATAAGAAGGTAGGCAACGTATCCCATAGCAGTACACATGGACAATGCTACAAATTTCTTCTTAATTTGTCATTGAAAACTTATTTGAAATCATATTTCCTTATCAGTATGAACCTTTAACTCATGTGAATCCATGCCTGTTTCATGACATTTCTTCATTTACTTTCAAGGTATTCAAACATTTTTTTTACACTCATTGCTTCCAATCATACAAAGACAACCAAAACTGCCACCAAAGCTAGACCCACATCTGGCCTTAAAAGACCTTCCCCAGTCAACAGAACCAGAAATGGGCCCACCTTATTACCCACTAGAGCCAGCAGTGTAGGGGCCAGGCAGTCCCGTGTAAGTATGGCACAAGCCTGCACACGGCTGAGAGTGGTACAACCCATGCACCCCTGCATACGGCTGATAGTGGTGCAGGCCAGACCTTACCGCCGCCTAACAAACAGCATTTTTTCCCTGTTCATTAACTGATGCCAACACTCACTAACTCCCAGTCTTTCCTTTTTTTGTCATGTAACCCCGTTTGATTGTAAGGGTGTGTTTGAAGGTTTTCAAAATATACATTAGATTAAATGGGGCCCACCCTCTGGATTGCTCAATTCTTAATAGGTGCAATTGTATTGGTATTTGCTAAACATAAATACATCATTCATAGTTAAAGGTCGAAGAAAAAACATGTTTTTCCATGATATCATTGATAGTACAGTTGAAGTCGGATGTTTACATACACCTTAGCCAAATACATTTAAACTCAGTTTTTCACAATTCCTGACATTTAATCCAAGTAAAAATTCCTTGTCTTAGGTCAGTTAGGATCACCACTATATTTTAAGAATGTGAATTGTCAGAATAATAGTACAGATAATGATTTATTTCAGCTTTTAATTATTTAATCACATTCCCAGTGGGATAGCATCGCCTTTAAATTGTTTAACTTGGGTCAAACGTTTCGGGTAGCCTTCCACAAGTTTCCCACAACAAGTTGGGTGAATTTTGACCCATTCCTCCTGACAGAGCTGATGAAACTGAGTCAGGTTTGTAGGCCTCCTTGCTTGTACACGCTTTTTCAGTTCTGCCCACAAATGTTCTATTGGATTGAGGTCAGGGCTTTGTGATGGCCACTCCAATACCTTGACTTTGTTGTCCTTAAGCCATTTTACCACAACTTTGGAAATATGCTTGGAGTCATTGTCCATTTGGAAGACCCATTTGCGACCAAGCTTTAACTTCCTGACTGATGTCTTGAGATGCTGCTTCCATATATCCACATAATTTTCCTTTCCTCATGATGCCATCTATTTTGTGAAATGCACCAGTCCCTCCTGCAGCAACCCCCGGGATTCACGGTTGGGACGGTGTTCTTCGGCTTGCAAGTCTTCCCCTTTTTCCACCAAACATAACAATGGTTATTATGGACAAACAGTTCTATTTTTGTTTAATCAAACCAGAGGACATTTCTTCAAAAAGTACGATCTTTGTCCCCATTTGCAGTTACAAACTGTAGTCTGGCTTTTTTATGGCAGTTTGGGAGCAGTGGCTTCTTCCTTGCTGAGCGGCCTTTCAGGTTATGTTGATATAAGACTTGTTTTACTATGGATATAGATACTTTTGTACCTGTTTACTCAAGCATCTTCCCAAGGTCCCTTGATGTTGTTCTGGGATTGATTTGCACTTTTTACACCAAAGTACGTTCATCTCTAGGAGACAGAATGCGTCTCCTTCCTGAGCGGTATGACAGCTGCGTGGTTCCATGGTGTTTATACTTGCGTACTATTGTTTGTACAGATGAACGTGGTACCTTCAGGCGTTTGGAAATTGCTCCCAAGGATGAACCAGACTTGTGAAGGTCTACAATTGTTTTTCTGAGGTGTTGGCTGATTGTCAAGCAAAGAGGCACTGAGTATTAAGAGTATTAAGGTAGGCCTTGAAATACATCCTCCAATTGACTCAAATTATGTCAATTAGCCTATCAGAGGCTTCTAAAGCCATTACATAATTTTCTGGAATTTTCCAAGCTGTTTAAATGCACAGTTAACCTAGTGTATGTAAACTTCCGACTTCAACTGTACGTGTGTGTGTGTGTGGTGCATATGTGTTTGTCCATGTGTGTGCGTGCCTGTGTCAATGTGTCCACTTCCTGTCCTTGGTCTCAACCTGTCTCTCAGGGACCTGCAGCTCTCACTGTAGAGTAGATTGGAGAGGGAGGTTACTCCTTTAAATATTTTTTTTTTAAATTTTTACAATAGTTCAATCTGATGTATAGACAGGGGTGAAAGTAGATTAGTATTTTACATTTCTTTCATGTAATTTCTTACCGGTACAGGACTACCCAAGTGGGCTCATGCCTTTTTTTTTCAATACTACAAAAATTACAGGGGAGCTTACTCTGCTGACACTGTCACGGATTCCCCCAGTACTGTTGCTCATTCCGTGCACCAGTTCCAGTGCACCAGTTCCAGAGGTCTACTTTGCCAGCTGAACTGTCTCATTACGCACACCTGATTCCTATTCCCCTGATTAGTAATTGTATATATGTGCCCTCTGTTCACCATTGTCTTGTTGGTTATTGTTCCCATGTCCGTTGGTCTGTGAGTACCTGTGCTTTGTTATTTTGGTTTTCGTGCTGCGTGTATTGTGCACTTGTTATCACGGCTCTCACCCCATGTATTGTTGTGCATTTGT
The DNA here is from genome assembly GCF_002021735.2 of Oncorhynchus kisutch. Lineage (NCBI taxonomy): Eukaryota > Metazoa > Chordata > Actinopteri > Salmoniformes > Salmonidae > Oncorhynchus > Oncorhynchus kisutch. Next base: position 26,041,458 of record NC_034193.2, read on the forward strand.
TATTACTGGTCTCGCCCCGTGTAGTGGATTGCGGGTCTCGTTCCGTGTAGTGGATTGCGGGTCTCGTTCCGTGTATTTATTCAAGGTTTTACTTCGCTCTTTTGTTTGGGTTACATCCCTGTGTTTTTGTATACGTGTTTGTTTTGGGCTTCGTACCCGTGCCTTTTCATGGCATGTTGTATATTTTGGGTGGAGTATTAAACCCCCCCTATTACAAATTCCTGCGCCTGTCGCCTATCATTTATACAACATGACAGAATAACCAACCCTAAATGGAGACCGTGGGAATGGCCCATCTGACCACGCTGCAACTAGCCCGTCCCATGCGCCTGTCTCCAATCATTTATACAACATGACAGAATAACCAACCCTAAATGGAGACCGTGGGAATGGCCCATCTGACCACGCTGCAACTAGCCCGTCCCATGCGCCTGTCTCCAATCATTTATACAACATGACAGAATAACCAACCCTAAATGGACAGTGGGAATGGCCCGTCTGACCACGCTGCAACTAGCCCGTCCCATGCGCCTGTCTCCAATCATTTATATAATGTCACAGACTGTCAAACAGATCAATAAAATGATGTCTGATCCATATAATCTGCCTACGAGAAGGGGGAGACATAAATACAATATGAAGTCCATCTAACCTGGAGGAGGAAATGGTTGTCCAAAAACAAACAAGTGGCACTGACCTAATGATAAACAGTGAATATGCATACTCACTGCTGTTCTCCTCTGGTGCAAATAGGCTACTGTTTGCTCAATTAAGTAAAGAATTTTAATTTTGAACTAAAAAACTGATTTGAGTGTTTTCATTGTCATCCCTTTACAGCAATAGACTTTTGCTTTCCGAAGTTTTTCTGTGATTGTATTTTTTAATATTGTAATATGCCTGGCCTGGATGGGTCTCGCTGCTAGCCACTGACAGTCGCGACTTAACAATCATCTATTTGGTATTTGCAGTGCACGCTGCGCAAATTGCAGACCCTTCTGACTGTAGGCTATGCGGTTTAAAACAGAAGCTAATGATCCTATGTGGCCAAATAATGCTTTCTGGTGGAGTAGCCTATTTCAAACGGTATGTATTTCTGTATAGACGGGAGTAAGTTAACTAGGCTATATAATCTTGGCAATGAATTCAATTTACTTTAGGGACACACTGCCTATGCCTTTTCATGTGGCATAAACACAACCAGTCATGTATTCATCTGATTGTCAAACAATCACTTAGCAAAGGAGCTCCTGTAGGCCACCTACGCACATTCGCTCACTCAAAATTATTTCAGCATCCAAACCTCAAACATGCGCTGTGCTCCCGCAATTTGATGAATGAAAATAGACATCTGTTACAAAACACCTACGTGTAATGACATTCTGGCATTGTCATTAGGCCTACACTTGTAGCCTGAATTGATGCATCCACAGTTGTCCACGTGTGCCTCGATCTCTGCCATTCATCTCCGCCTTGTCTGCATGCTAGTCTCGGCCACTCATCTCTGCCTTGACAAAATGTAAGTGTTCTCAAACCACAATGCAATTTGGAGAGTATACCACCCGGTTTCCAGTCAATCCGCTAATTTGTCATGTGGCTGACATGCTGTAATGGTGTAATAGCCATGAGTTTTTTTGGCCACGTTGTATTAATTGTGGTAGGCTCACGTTTTACCGCCGTATCCCCTGCTATTTATTTTACCGGATCGCTGTACCAGACCCTGCTGCCTTACTTCCATGTTCAATCTCAATCACGTTATTGGAGCTACTAGCCACAGCGTCGTCAGACTGCATCGGGATGGGTGTATATGAAGGATCAGAACCCTGAATGGACCTTTGGTCCTGGTTAAAGTTCTGACTAGTGATCCGGTCCTGGTTGGATCCACGGACAGACATCTTTAAGTTTGAAGCCATACAGAAGGACCAGTAGAATAAGGAGAATGATGATGACAACTCAGTCCAAACATCTCTTATGCACTCTGGACATACTTTAGTAGTACCAACTTTGCTGACGGCCATCAGGTCCTAATGGCCTGGTACTCAGGGCTCTATTGTCCCTCTAACCATTTTGACATCAATGGAAATGCTATTGAAAATAACATCAAACACACCATCAAAACATCATGCATTTAAAACTCACCTCAATGTGATAATCATTTTGAAGAAAGAAGTTCATCAGCAGGTTGATACTGAGTAAAACGTGGTCGTTCTGGATGTTTCAAAGCCTAATACCCTGACTACACCGCTCGCGTCACGTGCGTGAACATTGCAAAATACATTTAGGAATCTGTTATTCAATTATTGCACCCACACTGCTCGTGTTAACGAGCGTCTGCGTTGCCAAGGGCTAAAATAGAAGTCATTCCTATTTCTGACGCAGATCGCGCTGCAAGTTCTGCCTCTACCATCTCATCATTGGTTTATAGAAGCAGGTACCCACGTGCCATCTCCTCATTGGTTATACCCACATCGGTGATTGAAAGATGAACTGTTGTGGTAATACTGTGAAAGTTTAGATGCCAATCACCATATAAGTTCAACAAAGAAAAAGCCTGGAAGGAGGAGAGATGACTAGAAACGATTCGGTTGACCGTTTTTATGTGTGGATTTATTTATTGTCGGAGTAGAGGACCTTGTGCATTTCAGGTAAAATAACAACCTAATGTTTATATCCCAGGACAAATTAGCTAGCAAGTGCAAGCTAACTAGCTAAATTGCCATAAATGTTTTTAGACCTGTCCCCAAATTAATGTCATTGGTTCAGAGTTTGTTTTGATATTTTAACCTGTGTGTCGTGATCGCGTTTGGTGTAGGGGGACAAAATAAATTCATGCACGATGGCGCACGCTCGCAGCCAGTTTGGGTTCCGTGTAGTAACTAAATGGACAGCGCTTTCTAAGGTGATGATTAATTCAAAACACTCATACGCATGTCAGAGCTTATGCATAGGGTTATGAGCTCAAGCCCAAACTACCCATGGCAGAGCATAAAACAAATCTGCTTTAAGATGTCTTTGGTACATAATTAGTCTAGCCCATACTCCAAAATGAAACAAATTTGAGTAATTGCCTTTGAGTGTGGACTGTATTATTATGCATACTGGATGGACTGGTTACCTTATACTACGCTCCAAAATGTCTATCCCCTAGTCTCTGAGAAAGTATAGCCCTAGGTGATGCTGTTGGTTAATTGATTGTGCAGAGCGGCTATCAGTTAGCCTACAATTTTAGTGCATTTTTATTTGATTTTGAATAGCCTAGTATATTTTATATTTTCATAATTAATTGGTTACACATTACCTTCACCTATACAGAATATCTCACCACCATGTTTCCATCTCCTCTCTCCTTTATTCCTTTCTTGGGCTCACAGAGGGGCTGTCAACAGTTTAGTGAAATATGTTTCATTGCGAAAACATGTTACTCTTGATGTTCTCGAACAGATTTCACTTGGTTTCCCAAATTAAGCACTGGGTAGCTGCAGGAACAGGCTTGGAGAGCCCATTGCCTGAAGTGAAATAAGTGTTCTTATGTGTATATTTCTCAGCTGCTCATATTAAGCACAGCTCCCCTATAAAACTGAAGTAGCCTACCCCGCATCATTAAAAAATATGTTTTCATTTCTAAGACATTGTAAGGTTTGTATCATTCACAACTAAAGTTGCCAAATAACTCTAAATCTAGCATATAGGATCTGTTTCAAATTACACCCGACATAATATGTACACTCGCTCCAGAATGGGAAAAATATCCTTTCTATATTCTTCTCACTATTAAACGATATAATATCAAATAATGGCACGGGACTTATAAGCATAGCTTGTCAGCTAAATGAACATGTCTACAACCTATGACATGGTGCATTGCCAGATAACATACAGTAGGCCAACTCATATTCTGAAATACATTTTCTTCAAATCATAATGTTTATTTAGACCTGACTAAAATAAATAATGGATTTGTTGTGATTGTATATTCAATTGATTTATTATACTTTTTTAAATGAAGATGTTGCAATGGTGCATCAGCGGCTTGTGTGGAGGCCTGGTGATGCTAAATATGTTTATGTTAATTAACTGTCATTTACCATGAGACCGGCAGTCTTTTGCATGACAATAACCGGCTGAAAAATGTTGATACAGTTGTTGGTTACCCAGCTAGCTAATTTTAGCCATATTAGCATTGCTATGAAATCCGTGAAAAAACAAGACATGTTATCCAAGAACAAGATGAAACTAGCTGAAACTAGTCACATACGATTCCCCACATTGCAGTTTCTTGCCATTGTTGGTAGCCATCTGGCCATCCAGAATCACAACAACTCAGACTTTTGCCCTGTTGAAGCGTGCGCATAGGTTTCGTGACGTTGTCAGCTAACCCACCTATACCTTTTACACTTCCAGTATGAGTCTCCTCCTCCTTGTATGTCACATTTTAGAGGGACAGTCTGTTGAATATCTGTAGCCATTTATGATGCAGGGTGAGAACAGTCTTGAGTGTGTCCAGAATAGAAGTGTATGCTCACTAAGAGTAGCAGAGTGAAGTGTGTTCCTTCTTGCCATGCCAGTGAGTAACTCGTTAGCCCACGTTAACGACTTCCTGTATACTGAAACTCTGATCCATGCCTCAATCAATCACAACACGGCCATTTCCGAGAAACAAGCCCTTGCACAGTTTCACTGTCACACCTTCAGTACTATGAATTATGTATACAAGGCTGCAGTGATGGTGTATAACCAACTCCTATGGGGGTTGTCATCTGTTACAGATACTGTACATTGTGGATGGTAGTTAGCTGAAGCAAGCTTAGTGTCGCGCTATGAATGTCTGAGGCCGATGCTCTTTGTCGGTATTGAAAGCCACTTGAATGATACTGCACTTATGCATTGAGGCTATATAATCTTGGCATGCATTTTTCCATGTTTAAAGGACTGCAATTGACCCCTAAAATAAAGCTTGTTTTATGGCTCTGAATGCATGTTCAGCATGCAGTCAAGGCTAATGGCCACATTTCGGGTAGCTAGTGCTCTTAAATCGTATCCAGATTGACAGAAGGGTGAGGGTTATATGAGGGTTATATTCATAATAACTTATCTATCTAAATACACTTGGAGTAGCATTAGCTACGGGCTCCCGAGTGCAGCAGCGGTCTAAGGCACTACATCTCAATGCTAGAGGCATCGCTACAGACCCTGGTTAGATTCCGGGCTGTATCACAACCGGACGTGATTAGGAGTCCCATAGGGCAGCGCACAATTGGCCCGGCGTCGTCCGGGTGAGGGTTTGGCCGGGGTAGGCCGTCATTGTAAATAAGAATTTGTTTTTAACTGATTTGCCTAGTTAAATAAAGGTAAAATAAAAAAATAGCTACATTGTCAATAGGCAATGCAATCTAGGTAACTAGCTAGAAACAAATGTATAATTTCATTTTCGGAAAAATACAATATCAAGAGTGCTGATGGATCAACCAGTCAATCAAGAGCATGTTAGTTGATAATTTGTCACTAATGTCCTTTTCAACCCTGTGTTTCTTTTTCTGGGGATGTAAAGACTTTGGGTGGTGCTAGGCCACAGGCCCCCGGAACCAAGATTCCCGCCAAAACCCCAGCTCCAGGTATGTAGCTAGCTAGCCTGCAATGTGCAGCACAACAAGCATTATTGACAAACCTCTGATTATGCCTAATGTATGCTGTTTATTTTTGTGATACAGCAATCGGCAAGAACAAAGGTAAATCGAAAAATTTATAAATTTTATTGAACCCATTAGTTCAATCAGGACTAGCCTTCAGTTGTTTCTTTGTACGATCTTTCACTGGCCTTGCAATAACTGTACATTTACGGTCTTCAAAAAGGCTCACTGTACCCTTTCAATACTCTCTAAAGACAACACCAGTGGACAGAGCAGCCCTGGTACTCCCAAGTCTCCCTCCAGCAAGACTCTTCCCGGAAAGCCCTTGGCTGTGGCCACAAACCAGGTGAAAAAGGTTGCGGTGGTGCGCACCCCACCCAAGTCTCCTGGCTCTCTCAAGAGCCGCGCCCCTGCACCCCTCACCGCAGCGGCCCCCTTGCCGGACCTGAAGAACGTCAGGTCCAAGATCGGCTCCACAGACAACATCAAGCACCAGCCTGGAGGAGGAAGGGTAAGTTCGGGCTCTATTTGGTGTTACTACATGGCAATGTGCCTCACACAACCTTGATATTCCATTCCTCTCATCCACTGTCTCTTCATCTGCATTAGTGTTTTACACAGGGATGGAAGCTCTCACTCCGATGACGAACTGTTGCGTGGCTAGTCGTTGTTTTGAGAGATTTTTTTTATCCGTCTCAGACAGCTCACTTGAATTAGTGTAGAGTCCTCTGCTTTGAATCCCTTGAAGGATAACAGTCTCTTCCCCTACCTCTGCACTTTTCCAGGTACAAATAATTGAAAAGAAGATCGACTTAAGCAATGTGCAGTCTAAGTGTGGCTCCAAAGACAATATCAAACATACACCCGGAGGTGGCAATGTGAGTAACTAAGGGATGAACTCAACACCTGAGTCTTGAGTCTCTCTACAGTTATGATCATCGAAGCAACCTTTTTAAAAATTGGAAATGTCCTACCCCATCTTTGCTGGCTCTCATGTCATTCCTCATCACAAGCTTAATTATCATAGGTGCACAAACTCTACAATGTACTCCTTTAAAGGATTAAGTGAGTCAAAATGTCTGCCCTATGCTTTCATCCCTACAAGCGGTCAGATTCTCTCTTTCTTTTGGTATGGTCCTCATCTGCAGCCTTGCTGCATTTGACTACTCAAGGCTAATACTCCTTTTCCTTTACTTCTACTTTCAGGTCCAAATCCTCGAGAAGAAGTTGGACGTAAGCAATGTCCAGGCTCGTTGTGGATCCAAAGCCAACCTGAATCACACTCCTGGAGGAGGCAGGGTGAGTAACGAAACCTTATTCACAAACCTGATCGTTTCTGTTCCATCACTGCCCCGTCTTTTTGACCCTGTGGGAATCATGATAAAAGAGAGGAGAATAGTGCAACAATCAAATATGCGAACATCTCCCAATAACAAGCAATGCCCTGTAGTATCATTAGCAGGCAGCCGCTACTTAGGGGTCTATAAATATTTTATAACTTGTTAAAGGGCGTCATGAAAGCTTCTGTGGATACTTTATATTGACTATTAAAAGTGTTAATGAAGGACAACAATTTTATTTGTTGACAGGTACCATTATCTAGCGTGCCCAATTTTGCACATAATGTTTTGATTTAATTTTCTGGTTGAAAAAGTATTATAATAACCAGATTGCATCCAACTAGTTTATGTTATAACCATGGGAAAGACATCTTGTTTGGTTGTTATCTGGTCAGATTACAATCAGAAAAATACATTTTTCTGGTTGCAGAACATTTGTTAAAACGTCCTTATACAACAAGTATACAAATTAAAGACATAATAAAATGTAAAATCAACCAGTTGTGCCCACTGGGTAGGTCATTCATGAGAAGAGATTTCACTACCTCAGTCTTCCACTTGGATTACTCCAACATAATGGTCTCTTTCCTATCCCTCTATACCTTTATCTTTCAATGCAAGCCTACTAGAAAGTGTGTGCCCCCCAGGCGTAGAGGGAAGCAAAAGTAATTCCACTACCTAAGAATAGTAAAGCCCCCTTTACTGGCTCAAATAGCCGACCAATCAGCCTTTTACCAACCCTTAGTACATTTTTTGGGAAAATTGTTTGGCCAGATACAATGCTATTTTACAGTAAACAAATGTTCAGCATGCTTATAGTGAAGGACAAAACGTATGTGTTATGGCTTTTCACCGCCTGCTATATTGTGGATAAAGAGTTACCTGTCTAACAGAACACAGTTCTTTTAAAGGAAGCCTCTCCAACATAATCCAGGTAGAATCAGGAATTACCCAGGGCAGCTGTCTAGGCCCATTACTTTTTAAAATCTTTACTAATGACATGCCACTGGCTTTGAGTAAGTGTCACTAGTGCCACTGGTGTCTATGTATGCAGATGACACAACACTACATGTCAGCTACTACAGCAACTGAAATGACTGCAACACTTAACAAAGAGTTGCAGTTAGTCCTCAATTTTTCTAAAACTAAAAGCATTGTTTTTGAGACAAATCATTCCCTAAACCTCAACTAAATTTTGTAATAAATGTGGAAATTGAGCAAGTTGAGGTGACTAAACTGCTTGGAGTAACCCTGGATTGTAAACTTTTATGGTCAAAACATATTGTTACAACAGTTGCTAAGATGGGGAGAAGTATGTCAATAATAAAGCACTCCTCTACCTTAACAGCCCTATCACCAAGGCAGGTCCTGCAGGCCCTAGTTTTGTCGCACCTGGACTACTGTTCAGTCGTGTGGTCAGGTGCCACAAGAAGGGACTTAAGAAAATTGCAATTGGTTCCGAACAGGGTAGCACGGCTGGCCCTTGTATGTACACAGAGAGCTAATATTAATAATATATTTTTTAACTAGGCAAGTCAGTTAAGAACAAATTCTTATTTTCAATGACTGCCTAGGAACAGTGGGTCAACTGCCTTGTTCAGGGGCAGAACGACAGATTTTTACCTTGGGGATTCGATCTTGCAACCTTTCAGTTACTAGTTCAACACTCTATCCACTCGGCTACCTGCTGCCCGAAATATGCATGTCAATCTCTCCTGGCTCAAAGTGGAGGAGAGATTGACTTCATAACTACTTGTATTTATGAGAGGTATTGACATGTTGAACTAATGGTGCACAGCTCGGACACCCATGCATACCCCATAAGACATGCCACAAGAGGTCTCTTCACAGTCCCCAAGTCCAGAACAGACTATGGGAGGCACACATTACTACATAGAGCCATGATCACATGGAACTCTATTCCACATCAAGTAACTGATGCAAGCAGTAAAATTAGATTTAAAAAAAAAAAGATAAAAATACACCTTATCGAACAGTGGGGACTGTGAAGCAACACAAACATAGGCACAGACACATGCATATACATACACACTATACACGTACAGATGGATTTTGTACTGTAGATATGTGGAAGTGGTGGAGTAGGAGCCTGAGGGCACACAGTGTGTTGACATCTGTGAATGTATTATAATGTTTTTCAAATTGTATAAACTGCCTTCATTTTGCTGGACCTCTCGAAGTGTAGCTGCTGCCTTTGACATAATAAATCAAAATAAAAATACCTTTGTACTTTTCCAGGTAGAAATACTTGATCAGAAGATCGACTTTAGTAATGTCCAGTCTAAGTGCTGCTCCAAAGACAATATCAAACATATACCTGGAGGTGGCAATGTGAGTAACTAAGGGATAAACTCGACACCTCCTGCATCTTGAGTAACTCTAGAGTTCTGATCATCGACGCAAACGTTGGTATAAAAAAAAGTTCCTGAAAAGTTCCTTTCCTTCTCTACTGGTCCTTTGTCATTACCTACAAAACCAGTCTAATGTATTTTTTTTATACGGAGTTCTGGTTTCGCCTCCTTTACCATGGTCCTCATACGCAGCCGTGCTGCTTTCTGATTGCTCAAGGATAACAGTCTCTTCCTACATCTGCATTTTTCCAGGTACAAATACTAGAAAAGAAGGTGGACGTAAGCAATGTCCAGTCTCGCTGTGGCTCCAAAGATAATATCAAACATACACCCGGAGGAGGCAATGTGAGTAGGCCTTACTAAAGGGTCGAACCCATGGCTCCCTGCAGAAACCGCTTTTGCCAAAGCCCTTCCCTTTTCCAGTGGGATAATTTGCATCTGCACTAAGGAACTAGTCGAACACCTTTGCACGGAAATCCCTGCCTCCATTGTGTTAATCTGTCCCAATCTGTGTGACTACAACTCTCCCACTACTACAACTGTGAGATATTAATATGTTGCGTTAACAAGTGGTCATAAAGCCTCTATCAACTGTCATGAGCGTGTCATATGCTGTACATAATTATAACAATAGATGTTGGTGAATTGGTCCAACACTTTTATGTTGCATGCAGTGGTACGCAACAGGGTTAGGTGTCTATTCCATTTCAATTCAGCCAATTCTGGAAGCAAACGGAAATGTCAATATTCATCATTAAAATTTAAATTACAATTCACCCTGAATGTACCCCAACCCTAGCTAGCTGACCTAAATTGCTGTTTGTGTTAGGACCCTGTTATATCATATGGCATCAGCTGCAACTACCAAGGAAATCTTATGCAATGCTCATGACAACCTAAAGTAGGCTTAATGATGTTTCTCCCCACCCCCCTCTAGAGAATATGTGTACCTGTGTTTTTCTGTGGTTGTCTAAACTTTACCTTTAAACAAAATGCATGGAGTACCCGGACGGGTACTTAATAAGTGGGACCGAACTGATCAGCTGAGTTTTGTAGTATACTTTCTTCCTAAAATGAAAAATACTTGCAAATGTCAAGCACACAAGCATCAAATGGGACAGAAGCCACCCTTAATGCCCATTAACAAAAGTGTGTCTGTCCTATGCTTCTGCTTGGAGTTGCCAGCCTATTGTAGTGAACAGCAAATAAGTGACCTCATTCAAGCGAGACAAAGAGCTTTGTGTCGAGAGACACCAGCCGGGCCCTTCACTCCGGGAGCCTGGCTGCATGTGATGAGGTCATCAGATCCAGAGCTTGGATTGTGAAACTTGGCTTTTGAATCTAAAAGCAACTTAAACCCTTTTGGTAATAAACTTGACCAAGTCAAATGGCAATGTACTGTATAATATATAAATGTATGTAGCAATTCGAAATAACAGCAATGTCTACATTTGAGATATCGCTACAAAGTTTGCATTCTAAATGAATGCCGGCATAGAATGTGAGAATACTTAATGAACTGAAAACACTATTTAAAGTATTCATTGAGTTTCAAATGATACAGTTAAATCAGCACGGGGATCTTGACTTTGAGTCAATCGGTATTGTCCAGTAATAGTGTGTATCTTGTTAACAGTGTTTTACTCTCCCCAACGACCATCTGACTTACACTAACAGGCCAATGCAGAGGGCAAGGTCCTATGTGGTTGCATGCATCACAAGATCAACATCACCAATACACATTTCTCCTTCACTTGGAGGAAACATTTCATGAAATGATATGTATCGATTTTTTTTCTGTTTTTTTGTTTTCTATCCCTGCACAGGTTCAAATAGTCCACAAAAAGATTGACCTGAGCAATGTTAAATCAAAATGTGGTTCTACAGCCAACATCCACCACAAGCCAGGTAGGTCTTAAACGTAAAGGGGCATTACACTACAAAATGAAAGTTTGTCATTTTTTTTTCAAAACTTCAAAAGTAGTCTTTCCCTCCCCAGTGACGTGTCCAGAACATTTAGAATGGGATGGCCAAGGTGGGGGACAGACCCAGTTTAGGGGGTCCATAAAATGTTAAACCTTAATTGATGCAAGGTGGATTTTTTTCACCCCCCAATATAGTGATGGTGGTTCAACACGTTAATGCTTAGGTTTGGTGTCTTCAACTTCCATTGGTAGTTTTAGTTAAACGTTTTGCTTGTTCAATGAAAGATCTCTTTTTGAACATCTCTTTTTTTTTATCCTGAAAGGTGAGTCATTTTAAAGCGGCGCTTGATTTCTGATTTCCCCAAGTGCAACGCTTTGGGATGGACACCCAATAAAAGAAGACAAAAGATCATCTAAGATGGTGGTATATACAGTACCAGTCAAAAGTTTGGATACACGTTCAAGAGTTTCTTTATTTGGACTATTTTCCACATTGTATAATAATAGTGAAGACATCAACACTATGAAATAGCACTTATGGAATCATGTAGTAACCAAAACAAGTGTTAAACAAATACAATATATTTTAGATTCTTAAAAGTAGCCACCTTTGCCTTAATGACAGCTTTGCACACTCTTGGCATTCTCTCATCCAGCTTCACCTGGAATGCTTTTCCAACAGTCTTGAAGGAGTTCCAACAAATGCTGAGCACTCGTTGGCTGCTTTTCCTTCACTCTGCGGTCCAACTCATCCCAAACCATCTCAATTGGGTTGAGTTCAGATGATTGGGGAGGCCAAGTCATCTGATGCAGCACTCCATCACTCTCCTTCTTGGTCAAATAGCCCTTACACAGCCTGGAGGTGTCTGGGGTCATTGTCCTGTAGAAAACAAATGATAGTCCCACTAAGCGCAAATTACATGGGATGTCGTATCGCTGCAGAATGCTGTGGTAGACCTGCTGGTTAAGTGTGCCTTGAAATTCTAAATAAATCAGTGTCACCAGCAAAGCACCATCACACCTCCTCCATGCTTCATGGTGGGAACCACACATGCAGAGATTATCCGTTCACCTACTGTCTCACAAAGACAGAGCTTAGAACCAAAAATCTCAACTTTGGACTCAGACCAAAGGACAGATTTCCACAGGTCTAATGTCCATTGCTTGAGTTTCTTGGCCCAAGCAAGTCTTTCTTCTTATTGGTGTCCTTTAGTAGGGGTTTCTTTGCAGCAATTCGACCATGAAGGCCTGATTCACGCAGTCTCCGTTGAACAGTTGATGCTGAGATGTGTCTATTACTTGAACTCTGTGAAGTATTTATTTGGGCTGCAATCTGAGGTGCAGTTAACTTTAACTTATCCTCTGCAGCAGAGCTAACTCTGGGTCTTTCTTTCCGTGGCAGTCCTCATGAGACAGTTTCATCATAGCATTGTAGTTTTGCGACTACACTTGAAGAAACTTTCAAAGTTCTTGAAGTTCCAGATTGACTGGCCTTCATGTCTTAAAGTAATGATGGACTGTCATTTCTCTTTGCTTATTTGAGCTGTTCTTGCCATAATATGGACTTGGTATTTTACCAAATATCTTCTGTATACCACCCCTACCTTGTCACAACACAACTGATGGGCTCAAACGCATTAAGAAGGACATTCCACAAATTAACGTTCAACAAGGCATATCTGTTAATTGAAACGCATTCCAGGTGACTACCTCATGAAGCTGGTTGAGAGAATGCCAAGAGTGTGCAAACTGTCATCAAGGCAAAGGGTGGCTCCTTTGAACAATCTCAAATATAAAATATATTTTTTTAATAATATATATTTGTTTAACACTTTTTTGGTTACTACATGACTCCACGTGATTTCATTGTTTTGATTTCTTCATCATTATACAATGTAGAAAATAGTACAAATAAAGTAAAACCCTGGAATGGTGTGTGGTGTGTCAACTTTTGACTGGTACTGTACATTGTTGGATTACTTCATTGAGTAAAAATGTATTTAATAACGGAACATTTTCTAAAATCCAAATTTCCATACGCAACTACCAATGGGAGTTGAAAGTTCTGGAAGTACCGCCATACAAAGGGTCGCTGAAAAGTTGCTGAGGGTGCTTTTCATATTGCATATTACGTTACAATTCTGTAGCTCTAGCTAGCTCACATTCAGTGGGCTGGGCACCGGCGAGCTGACTGGAGGACACAGGAACAACAATTGGTTTACAGATAGGTCAATCATGGTAGCTGTAAATGTCTTTTTTTTTCAACAATTGTATCATTTTGTCATTTCTGTAATAAGGTGGTGGGAATGTTGAGATCAAATCTGAGAAATTGGATTTCAAGGTCCAATCAAAGATCGGCTCCATGGACAACATTGGGCACGTGGCCGGAGGTGGACAGAGGAGGGTAAGACGACAAAAACCATCATTCTGGAACAACCTTATACACTGGCCCTTAGGGGAAAGCAGCTATGTCCCTGGATTACACATCTAATATCAGTGATAGGTTCATCTTTTCCCTCTGACCTGAAAAAATTCTCTACTGCTTGCTCTGAGCTGATTTATGGCATAGCCCCCGATTTGGAATACCTTGCTTGGCAAATGCTCTGTGAAAATCAATATTGATCAAGGCAACCGTAACATGGCAAGGAATGGAAATGCATCCTTGTTACAAAGTACCGATGCAAAATATTTTCTTTATGAATCACGCATACTAACATAGCGCTGTGGGGTCCCATGGCTGAACTGACAGAGATTGCTGCTCCAGACATAGACCAACAGAGTTGTTGTTAGCTTGTTCTTGCATTAGGCTAAATACATGCGCAGTAGGTACTTTTAATACTTCAAAGTACCAATGATTGTATCTTGTTTGCCTGTCCGCGTTTGACCTTTAAGAGCATTAGGAATAGTGAGTGGTCTCATTGAAAATAGGCTAAGGCTGCATTGGACCCCTGGGTGACTGTGGCTGCCTAACCGCCTGCTCTCCTTCTCTCATCCGCTCTCCTCCCATGTGTACTTCATCGCACCGCTACATGTTAACACCCATGATCTTTAATCCTGGCTTCCTGGGCCCAATCCCAAATCCCTAGACCCAACACCCTATGCACTTATGTAAATCTCAGAGGGTTTAATTGGTACAAGTAATATGGTGGCCTATTAGAGGGCAAGATGCAGCTATGACTATATTAGTTGCACCTGTCAAATCCTTTCAGATCTCCACTAGGGTGCAGGAGTCCATTTGGGATTGAGTGCTGCTTTTCTTGTCTAAGCTAACTAGGTTCCCCCCTCTGCCACATTAGTAACATCACAGCTATAGAAAGCTTCTTGCCCTGTTCCCATTCCATGATTTATTTTCATCCAACTATATATTTTGTCACTTACATCACCTGGCACTTGGTTTGTTTGTGAGCATTATTATAATTGATCTTTTTTCCCCCCATCACATGTTTTTGTTGCTTTTTTTTGTCATCTCCCCCCACCCCCCCACCCCCCACCACCCACCCCATTACTGGGTGTCCTCTGTAGAAAGAGAAGGGGAAGGAAGCTGGAGACAGCCATAAAGAGAGCCCATCAAACAAGGGCACGTACGGCCCTTCCCCTGCTGTCACCCCTCCACAGTCACCCCAGCCCCTCCCCTCAGCACCCATCACACCCATCCTGATGAACCCGCTCATAAAGATTGAGGACTCCAGTAAGTACACCACATCCACCGGTGCCAAGCAGGGAGAGTGTGTGGAATGTTGTGTGTACACTGCAGTATATCTTAGATATTGAACATTTATAACGCATCCCTGTCAGGGTAAATGGACACAATTTACCAGCATACGGTGACGTAATATTATCAGAATATGTCACGAAACCCCCCGGTACTGATGCTCATTCTGTTCACCAGTTCCGGAGGTCAAAGTCACCGGCTTTCTGGCTTCACCGAACGGGATTCATTATCAACCCCGGACTGTCTTGTTTGATTACACACACCTGGTTCCCATTTCCCCTGATTAGTATGTTATATATGTGCCCTGATATACAGTGCCTTGTGAAAGTATTCGGCCCCCTTGAACTTTGCGACCTTTTGCCACATTTCAGGCTTCAAACATAAAGATATGAAACGGTATTTTTTTGTGAAGAATCAACAACAAGTGGGACACAATCATGAAGTGGAACGACATTTATTGGATATTTGAAACTTTTTTAACAAATCAAAAACTGAAAAATTGGGCGTGCAAAATTATTCAGCCCCCTTAATTTAATTACTTTGTAGTGCCACCTTTTGCTGCGATTACAGCTGTAAGTCGCTTGGGGTATGTCTCTATCAGTTTTGCACATCGAGAGACTGAATTTTTTTCCCATTCATCCTTGCAAAACAGCTCGAGCTCAGTGAGGTTGGATGGAGAGCATTTGTGAACAGCAGTTTTCAGTTCTTTCCACAGATTCTCGATTGGATTCAGGTCTGGACTTTGACCTGGCCATTCTAACACCTGGATATGTTTATTTTTGAACCATTCCATTGTAGATTTTGCTTTATGTTTTGGATCATTGTGTCTTGTTGGAAGACAAATCTCCGTCCCAGTCTCAGGTCTTTTGCAGACTCCATCAGGTTTTCTTCCAGAAGGCTCCTGTATTTGGCTCCATCCATCTTACCATCAATTTTAACCATCTTCAATGTCCCTGCTGAAGAAAAGCAGGCCCAAACCATGATGCTGCCACCACCATGTTTGACAGTGGGGATGGTGTGTTCAGGGTGATGTGCTGTGTTGCTTTTACGCCAAACATAACTTTTTGCATTGTTGCCAAAAAGTTCAATTTTGGTTTCATCTGACCAGAGCACCTTCTTCCACATGTTTGGTGTGTCTCCCAGGTGGCTTGTGGCAAACTTTAAACAACACTTTTATGGATATCTTTAAGAAATGGCTTTCTTCTTGCCACTCTTCCATAAAGGCCAGATTTGTGCAATATACGACTGATTGTTGTCCTATGGACAGAGTCTCCCACCTCAGCTGTAGATCTCTGCAGTTCATCCAGAGTGATCATGGGCCTCTTGGCTGCATCTCTGATCAGTCTTCTCCTTGTATGAGCTGAAAGTTTAGAGGAGAAGGCCAGGTCTTGGTAGATTTGCAGTGGTCTGATACTCCTTCCATTTCAATATTATCGCTTGCACAGTGCTCCTTGGGATGTTTAAAGCTTGGGAAATCTTTTTGTATCCATATCCGGCTTTAAACTTCTTCACAACAGTATCTCGGACCTGCCTGGTGTGTTCCTTGTTCTTCATGATGCTCTCTGCGCTTTTAACGGACCTCTGAGACTATCACAGTGCAGGTGCATTTATACGGAGACTTGATTACACACAGGTGGATTGTATTTATCATCATTAGTCATTTAGGTCAACATTGGATCATTCAGAGATCCTCACTGAACTTCTGGAGAGTTTGCTGCACTGAAAGTAAAGGGGCTGAATAATTTTGCACGCCCAATTTTTCACTTTTTGATTTGTTAAAAAAGTTTTAAATATCCAATAAATGTCGTTCCACTTCATGATTGTGTCCCACTTGTTGTTGATTCTTCACAAAAAAATACAGTTTTACATCTTTATGTTTGAAGCCTGAAATGTGGCAAAAGGTCGCAAAGTTCAAGGGGGCCGAATACTTTCGCAAGGCACTGTATATACAGTATTGTGTATTACGGGTATCGTCCCGTGTCGGTCAACGAGGTTTACTCTCCCTCTTTTGTTTGGGTACAGCCCAGTGTTTTTGTATACGTGTTTGTTTTGGGTGTATAAAAAAAAAACGTTGTATTCCTGCGCCTGTCTCCAAAATCCTTTATACCAGCGTGACAGAATAGTCTGAAACATACATTTATTACATGCATATTTAGGGCAATTTGTCCAGAAAATACATTATTTTGCCCTTGAAAGTTACAGTACGTGGATGAGATCAGCATCATCAAATAAAGGAGTCCGGATGTCCACCCAGATTGCATAGCGTTTCCACTGGTATTTACCTAGTATTAATTAATAGGAAACTTTGTCGTAACAATGTGTAAGTTCAAAGATTTTAACGCAATTGGTAATTTATTAGAATACATACCTAATATTTTATCTACCATAAAGTGCAACCAATACCTCAGTGTGTAGAGTTATGTCGATTGCGACTGGCGTCCAGTAAGGCAGTCACATTGTTTTTGACGTTGCTCGTGTTTACTGTTTGTTGACTTGTGATCTGCAACAAAATACAGCAACTGTACATTTGCTAATACTGTCCTATCATTCTGTTTATTGTATTTATATTGTATATAGTACATGAAGATTATGTGTAAAGTCCTTTTTCTATATTCTGCCTGTTTTGTCTATTACTAGCAGTACCACTTCAGTAAGTCAAATTCCGGGTGTGTGAAAATGTACTTGTAAAAGTGATTCCGATACCTTATGATGTACCCTTTCTTCGATCTGCAGATTGAGAGCCACAAGCTGACGTTCCGTGAGACGGCCAAGGCACGCACTGACCACGGGGCCGAGATTATCTCCCTGGAAGACGACCCCCTGTCCCACCAGCTCAGTACCTTGTCCTCCTCCGGCTCCATCAACATGGCTGACTCACCGCAGCTCTCCACACTCGCCGACCAGGTATCTGCCTCTCTGGCCAGCCAAGGCTTGTGATTTGCTTGGTGGCACACGATGGCCGACCGGAAGTCTCCTGACCGACCACACTACTTTGACCGCCCACGTCAGAGGAGTCATGACGCCTGTCGCCTTCCTCCTCCTTTTCACGGGACTTTTTTAGCTATACCCATCACTGTTTCTCTTCCATCACCGACTGTTCTTCTTCATGATGCATTTATTGTTAGAAAAGAGGTCTTAAAAAAAAAAAGAAGATTCAAGTCGGTCAAGTTAGATGATTTAATTTCTCTCTTGATCTATTTTTGTTGTCATTATTTGTACCGGTTGTATAAATGGCCCTTTTTAAGAGTTTAAAGAGGACAAACATCCAAACACACCCAGAATCCTACAAGTGTTTCTGGACATTTTATTTGAACTTTCACCCATATTTAATTCACTTTAACTCGATAAATCATTTTACTGTCACAATGACTGCGATTCGAAGCCCTTATTTTACAAATGTCCATTTTTGATGTGCAAATGATCTGTGATGGCTGTCTCCTGAATGGCTTTTTGATACATGGAAAACAAGAGGTTTGAGAGAAGTGGGCCCCCTTTTACAATGTAGTGAACATAAGAAAACACATCATCCATTTACAGGGTAGTATGAGGCAAAGAAGTGAGGAAAGGTGGGCTCATGTAGCAAAAGCTCTCATTCAGACAGTAAAATGCTTTTAGACCTCCCCAACTTGCTGTCTGCTTTGGGTGCCTCTATACACTGCATACCAAGGTAGTATAGTTCAGAGGTAAACATTTTCCTTCATGTACAAAAGAAGAGGGATACAGAATGTTTAGCGTAGAAACCTTGGTTTGTGTTGGACACACACTTTTCTATTTGTATTCTGTGGATATGACATGTATTTGATATGGAAACATTTGTATCGGGCCTGCTACTGTCAGTGTTAATTTATTTTAAATATTATTCTGTTATGGCTCTATTGTAAATGCGCTTCAGCTTTTGTCTTATGCGGTGTGGCAGTTTACATTTAACATATGTAGGCTACCAGTGACAAAATATTTGTTAATGTTTAAAGATGACATGAATTAGAGGGGAATACTGAATTACTAAATTAACAGGCTTAGCGATGCCAGGAAAATTGTCTAACCAATTATGGGTTGTGTCGTTTAATGTAAGACACGTAATTTCAGTCAGGGACTGAACTTCTCACTAATTTGGCTTCAGATCACAGTAAATGCAGAAGTTGGTAAACTCACCCATTTTTTTTTTTAATGACCGACGCTTTCTGAACTTTTAATTTCATGGACATGGTTTTGTAAAATGTATAAGATAGCTGCTCAACTGATGAGGCAGTTAAGTACTAGAACCAAAAGTCAATGCAAAATACTGAAAAAACAGGCAGTCAAAGGAAAGTCAAAACACAGAAGAAAAATTGCTGAACTGACATGAAGAAATCGGTTACATTTATCATAATAAACTCTGCAACACATGTAGTCAAATTAACAAGATATTAAAGGTAGACTCAGCAATATGACATCATCATTCACAGTGGGGTAACATCCTGCTTACACACAATTCTGCCCGACTACATTGCAGATGCCTGCCAAATCTCACAATGATTGGATTGGTGTTAACTATCAGCTAAACACATCTGATTTAGCAATCGGGTGCCCGACTGCACAGTTAATGATGTGGCACGCAAACATTGGTTGATGCAATCCAACGCCTGAGCAGGCGAGCACAACCAATATAGTGCGTTCAAGAAAATCAGAAAAGAACAGACTGGGAAGAATCTTGACGTCAGTGATCTTCAGATCAGACAAGTCGGAGCTCTAGGATGATGCCCGAGATTCTGAATTGTAATTCCGAGTTGGATGACCGTCCGTTCAAAACTATTTTTCCCAGTAACAGTATTTTTCCCCCAGAGTTCTCATTTGTCTTGAGTGCACTAAAGTCTGAGATTTCCTTGTTCAGAGTTGGCTGGAACGCACCAAAAGCAACAACTCCAGTCGCCAAGACTGCCCCTATTGGTTTTTTCAGGTTTGCACCCTCCCATGAGGTATGTCCACATTGGGAGGAGCCAATTTGCTGTTTTGGCAGATTAGAATTATGTTAATTGATTTTTGTAAGCAGGAAGTTGCCCCGCTGTATGTGATGATGCCATGTTGCTCACTCTACCTTTTTAAGTAAAAAAAAAAAAGTACCCTAAAATGTTTAACCATCTGTCACATGGAGAAACGTACCTTTCGGATATATTTAGATTTAGGCCTACTAATTGCCTGCGCACGAGCATGCTCGTCACACTTTCCTCAATTTGTCTCACGGGTTATAAAGCTATGGTCCTTTCCCTGGAACGTATACGACGGAAATTTACGAAACTCTCTCACATGCTCAAATGGATAAGTGTTTTATCCTAATGTAAACCCACCGTGGTTCACCAATCACCACTATATTATTCTCGTCATTGATTGCCTTCATAACTCCGAGCCAACATACCATCTTAAAAGTCCTTGCATGCATTTCATGTAAGAGTAAGCGGTCTGCCTCTCCTTTTACACTGTGCTTTCATTGTACCTCCTGTAACATCTGCTTTGTCTATATAAGGATACATGTAGGTATTAGTGCGAGGGAATAGAACCCAAAAGGCAACCCTTTCCTTTATGTGGAGATTAAGGCGCATTGATAACATTATACGACTTCCCAGTGTGTGTGTTTGACTTGTATTGCCAATATATATTTAATTGAGGACTCGGGAACTGGCCAGAGCATTTGAGAAAAGGTGTGCTTGCAACACTACAATCTGCATGCTAAACTGTTGGTTACTTTTCATCATAATGGACAACATTTGTTTGAATGTGTTAAATGGGTATGTGCACTGTGTTCTGTGTGGATTACTGAGACTAGTATGTTGGAGGGCAGGTGCTGATAAGTTCCAGTACTAACATTATCAGTACTCAAGGGGAAAAGTTGGGGAAAGGTATTTTTTTTAGTTTTTTTGGTGGTCCTCTCCGCTGGCCTCTGTTCTGAGGTCAATGGAAAGAGTTTGCAGTAACACATTTCATCGTCATCCTTTTGTTATTTTTGCCGCTGTACAGTTGTGTGGAAAATGTGATTGTTGATATTGTTATTGTGCATTTTATCAATAACTGGTGTATGATGATTCTTGTCGCTGTGAATTTAAAAATAAACTGTTAAACCATGTTTTGTCCTTCGCTCTGAAATCTCCGGTTCACATTATTGACAGCGAAAACATGACACACGTTTGTGGTCAACTATCCCTTTAAATTCGCACAGTTGCTTCCAATACGGAGGCATCAGTCAAACTTCCATTTTGTGGTTAAGTAGCCCTATACCCTCTGCAGTCTAAACCCTGTCTAAGCTAACATATGGAATTGTTTTATGAAGGTAATACCAAGGATATTTGAGCTGTTTGATTTTGAATGAAGTACCAAACTGTTCGGACGTTACAGCCGATTTAGGCTCATGGTCTGACAAGCACTTCTCTAGCTCTGCAACCTTTCACCACAGATGCAGAAGTACGACATCGGCGGATGCGGTGGATTGAGACGCATCCAATGCAAAAATACATACCTCTAGCTTAAATTGACAGATTTTTGATCAGGATTTAAAAAAATGCTAATTAGATTTCCGCAGGGCCGTAGAAATCAACTCTAGGTTAAGTCTCAATATGTTCTCCAATACTGAAACGTCAGTCAAACTGACACGACTGCCAGGCAGCCCGTTGTGTAGGACACACTTCTCTCTGAATTATGAAGGGTTTACTATTGATTGGTGCATACCAGGAAGTGTTCTAAAATAGGTATGTTATGGAAATATTGCATGTGTACTGAGTCCTAAATTAGGCATTGCAGTCTGGGTGCTGCATGGGGACATGCTTCAGTAAACTCAGATATCGTGCATGGACAGATGTGTCATTAAAATGTAAGAAATCTTATAGGATTAAGAATTCTTACATTTTTTCCTGTGAGATGAAAGGCGTTTCATTATGGAAAATGATGGCATTTTGTCCACTATCAAAGTCTCAGGACAGTCAGGTTCAGATATGGTGAAATCCCTCCAAGTGGAAGGCAGACTAGAGGAAACGTTTGGCGCAGGCAAAGGGAAAACTGTTCTTGCATGGGAGATCGTACCGGCACCTCCACCCCCAGTTTGTGACAAGTGTTTCATTCCTCTCTCATTATTAGGCTTTTTAAGATTAGAGTTGACCAAGTCCACCTTAGACCTGTCCGATCAAATCCTTCCTTGTGGAGGCCGCTCAGCCCATTTCAGTCGGTCCTCTTTGCAGAGTTGCTGATGAACTCGTACTCTTCGGAACTGTGCACTGAGGCCAGGTTCGTTCCGTTTTTTCAGGTATTGCAACTCTGCGTCTGCCCAGGTCAATTGTGTGGAGAAGGGCTTAAAGCAGCGGCTGTTGAATTAATTCCCAACCACTTTGGCAGGGGGTTCTGGGGTTAATATGCATCCTGGTCAGGTAAGGGATTTCCCTGCCTGGCATCTAGTCAGGCTAAGGGTACAGACTAAATTAATAAGCATTGACATGATGTTTCTCTCTGTCACAAGGTGGGTAAGAGGATGAAGTATGGTCTTAGGGTCTGCACTGCAGCTCTGGGTCTGTGAGAAGAGCTGGGAGGCAGGCAGTAGGCCCTACCCTTTTATCACCCTTAATGAGGGTGGCAGTGGTAGGCATGACATCATTGGCAGATGGTTTGTGGACGTGGCACATTCACTAAGCTAAGACAAATTCTGCATCAGTCTTCTTCCCAGGTACATGGTGTACAAAGAAAGTCCAATTGAGTTTTACAAAGAAACATCCGCCTCCTTTATTGCCACAAATCATGTTCAGAAAATGTTAATGACTACAATACTGAACAGCGGAGTTTGAAGCACAGCAGAAATTGCTTTATTATATCTGCTCAGAAAACCTTTTTTTTTTCACCTTCCAAAGAAAAGCATTTCTCATTTACGGTCAACGTGCATTCATGAGCGTTAATGGCTATGGTACTTTAGAGGCAAATCCCTTGCAGTGTCTCGATCAGGGATGTACAGTTGAAGTCAGAAGTTTACATACACCTTAGCCAAATACATGTAAACTCAGTTTTTCACAATTCCTGACATTTAATCCTAGTAAAAATTCCCTGTCTAGGTCAGTTAAGATCACAACTTTATTTTAAGAATGTGAAATGTCAGAATAATTGTAGAGAGAATTATATATTTCAGCTTTTATTTATTTCATCACATTCACAGCGGGTCAGAAGTTTACATACACTCAATTAGTATTTGGAAGAATTGCCTTTAAATTGTTTAACTTCGGTCAAACGTTTTGCGTAGCCTTCCACAAGCTTCCCAAAATCATTTGGGTGAATTTTGGCCCATTCCTCCGGATAGAGCTGGTGTAACTGAGTCAGGTTTGTAGGCCTCCTTGCTCGCACAAGCGTTTTGAGTTCTGCACACAAATTTTCTATAGGATGGAGGTCAGGGCTTTGTGATGGCCACTCCAATAACTTGACTTTTCCACATTTTGGACGTATGCTTAGGGTCATTGTCCATTTGGAAGATCCATTTTTGACCAAGTTTTAACTTCCTGATGTCTTGAGATGTTGCTTCAACATATCCACATAATTTTCCTTCATGACACCATCTATTTTGTGAAATGCACTAGTCCTTCTTGCAGCAAAGCACCCCCACAACATGATGCTGCCACCCCTGTGATTCACGGTTGGGATGGTGTTCTTCGGCTTGCAAGCATCCCCATTATCCCTCCAAACATAACGATGGTCATTATGGCCAAACAGTTCTATTTTTGTTTCATCAGACCAGAGGACATTTCTCCAAAAAGTACAATCTTTGTCCCCATGTGCAGTTGCAAACCGTAGTCTAGATTTTTAAATGGTGGTTTTGGAGCAATGCTTCTTCCTTACTGAGCAGCCTTTCAGGTTATGTCGATGTAGGATTCGTTTTACTGTGGATATAGATAATTTTGTGCCCGTTTCCTCCAGCATCTTCACAAGGTCCTTTGCTGCTGTTCTGGGATTGAAATACACTTTTCGCACCAAAGCATGTTCATCTCTAGGAGACAGAACGCGTCTCCCGAGCGGTATGACATATGCGTGGTCCCATGGTGTTGATACATGCATACAATATTTTTTCTGATGTCTTGGCTAATTTCTTTAGAATTTCCCATGTCAAGCAAAGAGGCACCGAGTTTCAAGGTAGGCTTTGAAATACATCCGCAGGTACACCTCCAATTGACTCAAATGATGTCAATTAGCCTATTAGAAGCTTCTAAAACCATGACATCATTTTCTGGAATTTTCCAAGCTGTTTAAAGGCACAGTCAACTTAGTGTATATAAACTTCTGACCCACTGGAATTGTGATACAGTGAATTATAAGTGAAATAATATGTAAACAATTGTTGGAAAAATGACTTGTGTCATGCATAAAGTAATATCCTAACCGACTTGCCAAAACTATAGTTTAACAAGAAATTTGTGGAGTGGTTGAAAAACGAGTTTTAAATCACTAACCTAAGTGCATGTAAACTTCCGACTTCAACTGTACGTCATCATTTGATCGGAGATGACGTCAAGCATTACACAAAGTTGTAGTAAACCCGTGCAATGTTTTCCTATGTGTGAGAAAGTGAAAGAATACTTGACAATTATCCCAAGTTAAACAAATGTTTTAATGGTACTATTTACAAAAACAATTCTGCTTTTGATTAGGTTAACTGCTGCAACAATTGGACCAGTACATTTACATCTTGCTTAAACTACAAAACAAAGTACAGGGATTGAAGGACTGTGGCGTAAAAACAGGTGTAAAATTATACAACCATAGATTTTGCATAGCAATTAGTTACGAGGGGAAATGGTGGTGTGGTTATGACATTGTGGGGTGGCAACACAAAAAAAGCATTCTGCAACAGAGTAGTCTCTTTAGATCGGATCGATCTTAGGGGGGGGGGGGGGGGGGGCAAATATTTTCTCAGCATTAGAAATATTCCCTTAACTGTAAAACCTGAGGTCTGGGTTGCTTCTAGCAAAGAGCTGCTACATATGAAACTAGAGAACACACTTTTTCTTGTCAAGTTGAACCAGAAACAACTTAATTATCAACATTAACAAACATTGTCCAATAATTCACCAGCATGTAGCCTAATACCAATGTCCGGAAAACAAAATGAAAAAGCTATTAGCTGTGTGATTTTACCATTTGAAATACATTTTACTATGTTGACATAATACTACACCAATGATAATTTGAGAAAAGGGGAAAGTAAACTAAATCGATATTAGGGTAATCCCTGATCATCATCCACTTCCTTTCCCTGGGTGGCAAGTTCCTGTTCAATTATGTGCTCTGGTGATTTGATTAGCATTAGCATGGTTTAGCATGCAGTAGTGCTCCCTGTAGGTTGGACAAGTGCTTAGGATACCCAGGTTCCTCTCTACCGCAGTCACTCCCGCAAACAAGACAGCGAGAGCTCAGTGGGATCAGAGGCGCCGGGTGCTCTGCAAAGAGATTTTCTAAAGGAATGATTACTGTCCAAAACACAAAAAGAAAGACTTAATTGAACAGACGATACAAAAAAAGACAAAAAAAGTGTCAGGAATGACAAACAAAAAAAGACATGCAACCCAACAAAACTACTTGGCAATGAAAGAAGATGTGCTCCACAATTTCTAATACCCCCCCCCCCCCCCTAGAGGGGGAAAAAAAGGACACAAAACATCCCAAATGTACCTGTTAATTTGGGAGTATGAGGATTTTTTTTCTTGTTTTGTTATTTGTCACACCACTAGAAAATGTACATGGGAAATACAAGCAAACTAGTCAATAGAAAAACACCCTTTGGCCATACTTTGAGGAGTCAGCTACATAGTGCGCTACAAGTGTACACGCCACATATGGAACACCACTAAGCCCCATGTACATCGTTTTAGCCTACAACAGAAATAATTTTTGTAACATCAAGAGTGTAGGGAAAGGCTTCCATCTTCCGTATAATATTCACTAAAAACTGTGAAATAGTATTAGACTGGTGTTTGAATATCAAACAGGAACCCTTTTAAATAGCCTTTTTTCTCAGTTTGAGGTTCTGCTTGTTAATGCCAGAGAGGGGTAGGGGTTGAGGAAGACCTCAGTCAGCCTGTCAGTCATTCATTGGTGGGCATGGCCCTTCTGTTTGGGGGCGTCGTCATCACACGGCAAGGGGCTGTCTGTGTCATAGCCTGTCGACGGGCAACACGAGACACTGCGCATTCGCGACCGCCTCATCTCATCTTCCCCCTCTACCTCGGGCTCCGGAACGGGGTCCTCCGGCAG
Source organism: Oncorhynchus kisutch (assembly GCF_002021735.2). Classification (NCBI taxonomy): domain Eukaryota; kingdom Metazoa; phylum Chordata; class Actinopteri; order Salmoniformes; family Salmonidae; genus Oncorhynchus; species Oncorhynchus kisutch. The sequence goes on from NC_034193.2 coordinate 26,067,675, forward strand.
GGGGAAGTTTCGATGCTCCCACGGGGCCACCGTCTGTTCGGGGAAATCATTGGGTTAATTTAAGTACAACTGAATACCATCAAATCAACAATTTGTTAATCAAGTTAAACTAATGATGCAAATTGACAAAAAATGGTTACTTCTCATTCTTCATGTTCCAACATTTACCAAATGAGAGCTCAGAATGTACAGAAACGTCCTATTCTTCTAGGGACAATATAACCGCTATAACTTTGTGACCGCTTTCCCATGTCCGAATATGTAATCATCACAAACTACTGGGCACAGCGACTCGAAGACCAGTCGCTGTTATTCTTCATGTGTGCATGTGTCTGTTACATTCATCCTCACCCTCTCCTCGAAGGTGAAGTCGGGTGTGGAGCAGCGCGTGTCCTCACTGGACAGCAGGCGGTGGGAGTCACGCGAGCACGGCGTGTGGGGGTTGGAGGTGGCGTCCGGACTTATGGGCGAAGCCACGTGGCTGTAGTCGTGCAGCAGGGGGCAGTGTCCAGGGTCAGGGGACGCCGGCTGGGGAGTGGGCGGGTTGGTGCTGCACAGCAGCGGTGTGGTCCTGCCATCCATGGACTTGTACGACCTGAGGGACAGTTGTGGTGTGAGTGGACCGTAGAACACATGAAATGTGCCACAAATGGAGACCAAACCAAACCCTGTTACTACCTACCACTTCTTTAGAGAGCCCTGTCCTTATCATTTATCAAGTGATCATAACTTTTAGTGGAAAACAACCTTGTAAGGACATTGTTTAAGCCTTTGGATGTATAAGTATATGGATGTGTACAAAACATTAGGAACACTTTCCTAATATTGAGTTGCACCCCATTTTGGGGAACAGCCGCAATTTGTCGGGGCATGGACAATACAAGGTGTGAAAAGAATTCCACAGGAATGCTGGCCCATGTTGACTCCAATGCTTCCTGCAGTTGTGTCAAGTTGGCTGGATGTCCTTTGGGTGGTGGACCATTCTTGATACACACGGGAAACTGTTGAGCTTGAAAAACCCAGCAGCGTTGCATTTCTATACACTCAAACCGGGTCGCAATTGTATCAAGGCTTTAAAATCCTTTATCCTGTCCCCGCCCCTTCATCTACACTGACAGAAGTGGATTTAACAGGCGACATCAACAAGGGATCATAGCTTTCACCTGGACTTACCTGAAAGAGCAGGTGTTCCTAATGTTTGTACACTCAGGGCATATTGACAATGTGCAAAGACCCCACTAAAATATTTCCTACCAAATTATGTGGTGACATTAATCAAATAGGTCACAGATGTAGTAGTAAGTAAAGCACATTTATTTAAACTGAGACATATGGCAGTGATGAGGTACTATGCTCTGTATGAGTGTGTGTTGGGTGTACTATAGGCGACTCCTACTGACCTGCTGCCCCTCCTCTTGGCGGGGGCCAGGGCCATCCAGGTCCAGCGGGAACGCTCCTGATCCTGGCATGGCTGGTGGAGCTGGGAGAAGGCCGCGTCGGAGAGGTCCTCCATCTACACACACAGAAATGTGTTATTAAGATAGGACTCCTTGATCCATAAAATCAATCAAATGTATTTATAAAGCCCTTCTGACATCAGCTGATGTCACAAAGTGCTGTACAGAAACCCAGCCTTAAACCCCAAACAGCAAGCAATGCAGGTGTAGAAGCGCGGTGGCTAGGAAAAACTCCCTAGAAAGGACAGAACTTAGGAAGAAAACTAGAGAGGAACCAGGCTATGAGTGGTGGCCAGTCCTCTTCTGGTTGTGCCGGGTGGAGATTATAACAGAACATGGCCAAGATGTTCATAGATGACCAGCAGGGTCAAATAATAATAAGCACAGAGGTTGTCAAGGGTGCAACAGGTCAGCACCCATTCAAAGTATCTCTACCGAGTTAAAAGAATGGAGCAAGGTCAAACCTTGGTCATTCAAAATACATGGCAGTTCCCAAAGCAGGGCTTAGGAATGAAGCAACATCTTACCTCTGTGTCGTTCTCCTCTTCTGCCATGGGCTGGGAGAAAATGTCAACTTCCCGCCAGTTGGGGGTGACAATCTCTTTGTATTGTAGTTTCTCTACGCGCGTGGTGGCCGCCACCGACATGGGGATCACAATGTTGTTGATGTCAAAGGAGCTCTCGCCTCGCCTCCTCCGGATGGGCTGCTGAGGGGGTGCAGAGTTTAAAAATAAAATAAAACCTTTATTCATACAGCTATTTATCCAGTTAATTATGAACAGGTATGGGGCGTATTTAATGAGGGGAAACGTTCAGAACAGCGCAGATAGAAATGGAACAGAGCTGATATGAAGCCCAATTCTACATGACCAAAAATCACATTATACAAAATGTATATTTTATCTGAACGTTTTGTAACATTGCACCTTTCTGAACAGAACCCGTGCTGTCACATTCATGATTCACCTAGACCACACACACAGTCAATAAAAGCTGTGATGAGCTTACAGGGGTGTTGGAGAAGCTGAGACTGTTGGGGCCAATGGGGGTGGAGCTCTCCGAGGAGGTGGACAGCTGGCGGGTCAGCGAGGGGCTGTGGAGAGATGAGTGCAGGCTGGCCAAGGACGAGCAGGGGCTGCCCGAGTCCAGGAAGAGCTTTGGGGTGGCTGGAAGAGAAAGGGGAAATAGAGATTAACAACTAGTCATGACTCACATCTTTTGCATTATAAATGGATAGCAGATTGTGTGTTCCGAGCAGACGTGGATCAAATGACGTACATGAGGAGTTCGATTTAGCTTGGGATTTGCACTTTTGGGATTAGTCCATTGATTCCATTGCACCTGGTAAGTTGATCAAACACAGCTCAACTATTGGTAAGTATTTGACCCATGCCTGGTTCATTTGAGTGGTGCGGTTAACTCACAGCCGTGGGTCCTGTCCAGCAAGTGCTCACGGGGCCTCTTGCGACTGTAGCTCCGGTCATAGGGCCCTGTGGAGGGTGAGGGGAGGCCATGCAGAAGCCGCTCGGCCTTACAGAGGGCCTGGCCCTCCAGCCTGGCGGCGCTCAGCACCCCACCGTTGCCATCCAAGTGGTGGTGTTGTCGCCGCTGCAGCTTATCAGACCGGCTCTTATAGTGAGACAGTCCTGTGGGGGAAAGGGGAGAGACACTGGTCAGGGGATTTTTCATTCTACACAGCTAGGATGGTATGTGTGTGTGTCAAGTGACTTACTGGTTAAAAATAAAAATAAATGTCACAAAACAAATGTGACAACGTGCTACACTCGCCATTGGCTGACAAGTTCATTTCCAAAGGCTGTGTTTATCTCCTTTGGGTGCGAGTTGATGTGTATCTTTGTGTCCACAAGGGGTCATGTGTACTCCCTGACTGTGGAAAACACCCTGCTTTCCAAAGGTTGTGTATATAAGTAGGTGTGTATGACTACACTAGGTGTGTATTGGATTGCTTCATATGCGTGTGTCCGTGGTCCTGCCCACATATACTCACTGTGTGCCATGAGCGAGTTGGCCAGCTTGATGTGCTTGTCTTTGGAGGAGAGCTTGTGTTTGAGCGAGAGCTTCTTGAGGGGCTTGGTCCTCTCGGGGGCCTTGCCCTGCCAGTGGCTCTTCATCACCTGCTGTAGCCGCAGGCTCATACACACATCTAAGGAGAGAAACACGCACTACGTGTTATCCACAAGAAGATATGGTTGGTGCAGATGAGAGAAGGAAAGGGAACAAGGTGGGTGGGGGAATGGAGGGAAGAGGGGTTTAAATAAAAAAAGTCACGAGTTGAAATAACCTGTCATTATTTCAAATGTAGCTTATAAGAGTTGGCATGTTGGCTGTTTAGAAGCTGTTAGCTAGCATGCTATCTATCACAGCTAACTTCGTTCGCCAACAAGAAAGCAAGTCAAAGCATATCCTCCACACAACAACTATCTCGCCATTCCATTTTTATTTCAAATCCTGTGGTTTGTAGCAAAAAGCTGGATGTCAAGATGAAATCTAGTAAGTCGTATTGACTGATATAGGTAGCAGCAGGTAGCTAGCTTGCTTTGCTGATAACAATCGAGGCTAGCTAACAACAAAAATATCAGAAATAGTGACAACGCAGCGGACAAAAATGACTCACGTTTATTATATAATTCGTCTTTTGACCAGTATACGCCCACACCACTGTTTCGTAACAGGCAAAGCAGGGGCGCAGAGATATATGGAGTGTAAGATATATGGAGTGTATGGTATCGGTCCGTACTGGGTTGGCTCCTGGCTCATAGAAAAATAATAAAAATAGATTCTGGTTCTATGCTCCTGGCTCCTTACCGTCAGGGAGGGAGAGGATTGGGTGGACGCCAGGGTCCAGGTGGGACAAGCGCTCCAGGGAGGGAAGCTCGTACTGGGGGTCTTCTCTGGGTGCGCTGGGGCGACCCCCGCATGTCACACAGGAGGGGTTGACCCTGCAGGTACACAGGATAGCGCTGGTTCTCGGGACCTGGGAAGGGACAAACCAAAAGTCACTTGTTTATTAATTTAATCCCATGGGTCACAATAGTTGTACTTAAAACCAATGTGTCATATTATGATGTCTAGTATCATTTAGAGCAGTGTTTTTCAACTCCAGCCCCCGAGTACTGCCAACAGCACAATTTGTTGTTGCCCCAGACAAACTCACCAGATTCAACTCATTGAGGGCTTGACTGTGACTAGCGGGAAAATACAGTTGCGGTGACTTAAGGATTTATGCACATTTTGACAAGATGGAATTCCATGACTTTTCACCAAAATTCCATGACCAATGTATATTTAAAAAGTAAGCGATATGTGATAGACACAGAGGCTGCTCTCTAATCCCATTCACCATCTCCTGTCATTGTGCAAGGATCTAACACACTCCCTGCACAAAGTAGAATAACCTGTTAAGCAACTGTATAAAACACATGGTCAACCCTAGGTCTGGAGATCTACTGGGTGTGCAGGCTTTTGATTCAGCCAGTTCATCAAGTTCCGGTTGAGCAGCTAATTTAAAACATTTGGTTTGTTAGAGGGGGACTAGAATAAAAGCCTGCACACCCATTGGCTCTTCTGGGGGATGGTTGATCCCACTTGATGTATAACATTGCCAGCTTGATGTGCTTGTCTTATGTGCTCTAGAGGAGATCTGCATGGAGGAATGGGCCAAAATACCAGCAACAGTGTGTGAAAACCTTGTGAGGACTTACAGAAAACGTTTGACCTCTGTCATTGCCAACAAAGGGTATATAAAGTATTGAGATAAGTATTTGGTCAATAACAAAAGTTTATTTTCCACCATAATTTGCAAATAAATTCATTAAAAATCCTACAATGAGATTTTCTGGAAATTTCTCTCTTCATTTTGTCTGTCACCCCCATCACAAATTCACTATTGAATGTGACACTCAACGTGTTCATTACCTCGATGTATGGATTGAGAAATCAAATTAAACCCTGTTTACAACACTATATAGAAAAGACAGAAATACTATATTACAGGGGGAAAGCTTCCACCGAGCCATTCAAAAGAGGACTTCCAAAAGGCCAGTTTATCAGACTGCGCCTTACATGCCACTCCACAGAGGACTATCTAGAAAAAGCAGTGGAGATGAGCAAAAGGTTTCTAAGAAGCTATTCTCCACAATGTGTGAATGAAGCTCTTAATTTGGCATTAGGGAAAACACGAGATGAACTGCTACAAAAAAAAGACCCACTCGGGACTAAAGAACACTAATGTTCACAACTGCATATACTTTTAACTTTTGAAAAGTGGGAGATGCTGTCAAGAAACACTGGCATGTTTTATCATTTGACCCAGCTTTGCATGCTGAATGTAAGAATCCACCACTTATTGTTTAAAGGAGGTCGCAATTTACACAATAAATTGGTCCATGCCAACTGCCAGCCACAAAATAAAAATCAACCAGGCTCGTTTACGCCCTCTTCCAAATGGTAGCTATAAATGCAGAGGTTGTTCACAGTGCAACAACACGATGAAGTGTGAATATTTCTGCCACCCACATACAGGAAAAACGGTTCCAAATAAATAACATTATTACGTGCTCCACCACCCATGTTATCTATATTATTAAATGCCCATGTGGGCTGTGCTATGTAGAAATCCACATTTATAGTTTTTAGCTGAAGCTCCCTCACCCTTTCTCCTTTTTCTGTGGGTGGCAGGAAAACTAGACTAGCTCAGAAGCACATTGTCAGGGTTGAAGCAAATGAGCCTACATGTCATGTTAAAAAGCCACGAGTTGAAATAACCTGTCATTATTTCAAATGTAGCTTATAAGAGTTGGCATGTTGGTTGTTTAGAAGCTGTTAGCTATAGCATGCTATCTATCACAGCTAACTTCGTTAGCCAACAAGAAAGCAAGTCAAAGCATATCCTCCACACAACAACTATCTCGCCATTCCATTTTATTTCAAATCCTGTGGTTTGTAGTAAAAAGCTGGATGTCAAGATGAAATCTAGTAAGTCGTATTGACTGATATAGGTAGCAGCAGGTAGCTAGCTTGCTTTGCTGATAACAATCGAGGCTAGCTAACAACAAAAATATCAGGAATAGTGACAACGCAGCGGACAAAAATGACTTGTCTTGTCTTTTGACCAGTACACAATAAATACACCACTGTTTCGTAACAGTCAAAGCAGGGGCACAGAGATATATGGAGTGTATGGTATCAGTCAGTACTGGGTTGGCTCCTGGCTCAACTGTATTTTCCCCGCTAGTCACAGTCAAGCCCTCAATGAGTTGAATCTGGTGAGTTTGTCCAGTCATGCTTTTTTACTCCTTCTTCCAAATGGTAGCTATAAATGCAGAGGTTGCTCATAGTGCAACAACACAATGAAGTGTGAATATTTCTGCCACCCACATACAGGAAAACGGTTCCAAATAAATAACATTATTACGTGCTCCACCACCCATGTTATCTATATTATTAAATGCCCATGTGGGCTGTGCTATGTCAATAAAACCTCTCGTTCTCTCAAACATAGAATCAGTGAACATAAAAGTTAAATTAGGAGAAACGACAGGGATTATCCAGTAGCAGTACATGTTAATGACCTAAAACATGACATTTCTACCTTTAGATTTTGTGGCATAGAGGAAGTCAAGATATCAGACGGGGGGCAGTGATATAAATAATACTCTGAGCAAAATAAAAAAAGTTATGGGATTTTCACCCACCAGACATTATTTCCTAAAGGTCTTCATGATGAAATGCCTATGTATGTTATGTTGTAAATGTGAACATGAATTATGCCCCTATTTCAGATTACACTGATGTTTTTCTTGCGCTGTACCCAATGATGTATTGTTATATTTGGTAGCACTTTGTTTTTCCTTAAGACTCCATTCCGCATTGAACGGATGTGGGTGGGGCTAGGTCTACATAAGGGTGCTAATAAAAAAAACTCAAAAGCTCTGACGAAGGCCCCTGAGGCCGACACCTAAATCTTATTAAAGATCATTGATACTATCAAGAACAGTGGGTGGGTTCCTTATTTTTTTCTTATCTTATCCAACTGTTACCATGCACCTTCAAAAGAGAGAGCTCAGATGTGCAAGTGCCTTTTGAATCCACATAATCCAAAAGGCTACAAATAAGTTCTTAAAATTACTGTTCGCGAATAACATATGTTTTTGATTCGATTCACTGTGATTGAACCGAATACCAAATAATAAAATGGCGAAGTGAATCGTTCGTTACAGTCAAAAATAATGATAACTTTTTTTTAATCGCTCAAGTAAGTACATCAAACTTGTATGGCCTTATTCGCGAGAGTCGGTGGAAAGTCTTTTGGGACATGACATGAAAACATTAATACGTGGTAATAATAGTTCAACAGTGAACTAGGGGGTACAAGATGTGTTTAGACTTGGGTACATAAGTATTTTCTCTATTATATTTTATAGGCTAGGCCTACCCGCTGCTGCAATGTCTGTAGTCTCTCTTTCCAAGAGTTACGACCCACTCGTCTCGCACACATGAAGGTGATGAGCGCAAATACAGATGCTCTGAAGTGTAATTCTGAGCCTGGCTGAAATGCTGATTTTTATTTGATTGATCAAATATTTAAAAAAAACTGCCTCAAATTACATTAACAGAAATTATGAAGTTACTTTCCATGACTTAAGAAAACTTAAGATTCTATCATTTTCCAAAGCCTTTTCCAGGCCTGAAAAACACAATTTCAAGTGTTAATGTAATGTACATTGCCTCCCGAGTGGCGCAGTGGTCTAAGGACTGCATCGCAGTTGCTAGCTGTGCCACTAGAGATCCAGGTTCGAGTCCAGGCTCTATCGCAGCCGGCTGCGACCCATGGGGTGGCGCACAATTGGCCCAGCGTCATCCGGGTTAGGGAGGGTTTGGCCGGCAGGGATGTCCTTGTCCCATCGCGCTCTAGTGACTCCTCTCCTGTGGCGGCCCGGGCGCATGCACGCTGACACGGTCACCAGGTGTACAGTGTTTCCTCTGACACATCGTTGGCGCTGGATTCCGGGTTAAGCGGGCATCGTGTCAAGAAGCAGTGCGGCTTGGTTGTGTTGTGTTTCGGGGGATGCATGGCTCTCGACCTTCGCATCTCCAGAGTCTGTACGGGATTTGCAGCGACGAGACAAGACTAACTACCAATCAGAAACCACGAAATCGGGAAGAGAAAAAAGTGCATGTACAATGAAAGTACTTTCTTGTGCTAAACCCAACAAACACACCACTGAATGTTCTTGAATTGTGCTCGGAGTCTTTCAAGTGCCTTCTTGCAAACTCTAAGCATGCTATCACGTGCCCTTTTCTCAGGAGTCTGGCCACTCTCCCATAAAGTCCAGATTGGTAAAGTGCAGTAGAGACTGTTGGTGCTTCCACAACTTATTGACTCAGGTGTGAATACTTATGTAAATGAGATATTCATTTAATACATTTGCAAACATTTCTAAAAACACGCTTTCACTTTGTCATTATGGGGTATTGTGTGTAGAAGGGGGAGATTAAAAATATTTAAAAAATAAAACATTTTGAATTCAGGCTGTAACAAAATGTGGAATAAGTCAAGGCATATGAATACTTTCTGAAGGCACTATAAGTACAGTGCATTCGGAAAGTATTCAGACCCCTTCACTTTTCCCACATTTTATTACTTTACAGGCTTATTCTAAAGTGTATTAAATAAAACATGTCCCTCAATCTACCCACAATACCCTATTTATAAAGCATTTAAATCAGAAATGTACATAAGTATTCAGACCCTTTGCTATGAGACTTGAAATTGAGGTGCATCCCATTTCCATTGAGATGCTTCTACAACTTCAGAGTACACCGGTGGTAAAAATCAATTGATTGGACATGTTACGGAAAGGCAAACACCTCTCCATTCGGAAAGTATTCGGACCCCAATATTTTATTAGGTCACAGCATTATTCTAAAATTGATTCAATTTACCCCCTCAATCTACACACAATACCGCTTAATGCATTTCAGAGCAAAAACCAAGTCATGAGGTCGAAGAAATTGTCCATATAGCATTGAGACAGGATTGTGCCGAGGCACAGATCTGGGGAAGGGTACCAAAACATTTCTGCAGCATTGAAGGTCCCCAAGAACACAGTGGCCTCCATTCTTAAATGGAAGATGTTTGGAACCACCAAAACTCTTCCTGAAGCTGGCCGAGAGGCCAAACTGAGCAATCGGGGGAGAAGGGCCTTGGTCATGGAGGTGACGAAGAATCCAATGGTCACTTTCAAAGATCCAGAATTCCTCTGTGGAGATGGGAAAACCTTCCAGAAGGACAACCATTTCTGCAGCACTCCCACCAATCCGGCTTTTATTGTGGCCAGACGGAAGCCACTCAGTAAAAGGAACATGACAGCCCGCATGGAATATGACAAAAGGCACCTAAAGAACTCTCAAGACCTTGAGAATCTAGTCTGATGAACCCAAGATCGAACTATTTGGCCTGAATGCCAAGTGTCACGTCTGGAGAAAACCAGGCACTGCTCATCACCTGGCCAATACGGTGAAGCATCTTTGCGGCGGCATCAAGCTGTGGGGATGTTTTTCAGCGGCAGGGACTGGGAGACTAGTCAGGAATGAGGGAAAGATGAACGGAAAAAAGTACAGAGATCATCGATGAAGTCCTGAACACTCTGGAGTAGGTTCTCAGATGAGGGTTCACCTTCCAACAGGACAATGGCCCGAAGCAAGACAGGAATGGCTTTGGGACAAGTCTCTGAATGTCCTTGCGTGGCCCAGTCAGAGCCCGGACTTGAACCCGATCGAACATCTCTGGAGAGACCTGAAAATAGCTGTGCAGCAATGCTCCCAATCCAACCTCAGAGGATTGACAGAGAAGAATGGGACTAACTCCCAAATACAAGTGTGCCATGCCTGTAGTGTCATACCCAAGAAGACTCGACACTGTAATCGCTGCAAAATGTGCTTCAACAAAGTACTAAGTAAAGGGTCTGAATGCTTATGTAAATGTGATTTTTTTATTTGCAGTACATCTGCCCAAATTTCTATACAATTTTTTTTGCTTTGTCATTATGGGGTAGTGGGTGTAGATTTATGAGGGGGAAAAAAAACAATTGAATCCGTTTTAGAATACGGCGGTTACAAAATGTGGGGGGAAAAAACCCAAGGTGTCTGAATACTTTCTGAATGCACTGTAGGTAGATCACTGCCTGTTCCCTTGGTCACATTTTTTTTTAAACAATATGGACTACGGGGAGTGATACTATTGACATGACATTTGCATAACAAATTGGTTTTGATGTAACAATTAGTCCTTCAGAACTTATTATCCTAGGTTTATAGCACACTGAAACACACAATAGAATCGATAACAATACAGTCCTATGAAATCCACGAGCACAAGAGGATAAATAACAAAACACTCAACACTGGAAAAAGTTATTGTTTTAGTGCTGGGCAGGAGGAAAGCATACTATGGATCTACATGCATCTGCAAGTGCACAAGCAGAAACATACCTTGCCATTGAGGTTAGGTACTGTGTTAGGCTGTACAAGTCTCCGTCGTCTGCAGTTGAGTAAGGGGCGCGTGCGGGCGGCCACACAGGTGCTGTCATTGGGGCTGGGTTGGTGTTTGGTGTTACTCTCTGACACCCTGGAGAGGAGAGACAATCAATCATTGTTATTACACACAAGAAAAAGGGCAAGTTAGTGCCTTATTTTCATAGGTTCTTCCTCCAAATAGATGCACTTGAAGAATCTGTGTTTAAGTTAGGTTAAGTATTCTGTGTGTGTACCTGTTGAGGACCCCATTGACCGGCCTGCCATTCTGGCCTCTCCAGGGTCCAGACTCTGTGATGGTGACCTGACAGTCCTGGGGAGTAGGCTCAGTCTTAACTCCTACCCCGCCCACCACCAATGCACTGGGCGCCACACCTCCCAACTCCACTGAGCCCTGAGGGGTGGAGTGAAATACCGTACATCAGCCCCAGACATGAAATACTGTATAGGCTACCAACTACAGTGAGAGACAAACCCACATCCTACACAAGGTGCGTGTGTGATGTGTAATTTACCTGCTATATTTGTATCATGTGACTCGCAATGGGATATATTTTGTGTGATAAGAGCTACACTCGATTGTCCCAGACAATTAAGACCGCATCTTAAAAAAACACGGCCGTATACAGGACGTTTATATAGGTCATGTGTGTACTAGTACTACCACAATAGTGAATAGTGGCACTACTATATTTGGTGCTACACGGCACCTGTGGTATTGCTCATGCTCATCTCTTTACAGGCCACTTTCACATGTACGTGGTGCAAGTCTGGACGGAAATGGTCATTCAAATTAGAGGTCGACCGATTATTGATTTTTCAACACCGGTACCGATTATTGGAGGACCAAAAAGGCCGATGCCGATTAAATCGGACAATTTTTTATTAACTTATTTGTAATAATGACAATTACAACAATACTGAATTAACACTTATTTTATCGTAATATAATACATCAATAAAATCAATTTATCCTCAAGTAAATAATGAAACATGTTCAATTTGGTTTAAATAATGCAAAAACAAAGTGTTGGAGAAGAAAGTAAAAGTGCAATATGTGCTATGTAAGAAAGCTAACATTTCAGTTCCTTGCTCAGAACATATGACAGCTGGTGGTTCCTTTTAACATGATTCTTCAATATTCCCAGGTAAGAAGTTTTAAGTTGTAGTTATTATAGGAATTATAGGACTATTCCCCTATATACTATTTGTATTTCATTAACCTTTGACTATTAGATGTTCTTATAGGCACTTTAGTTTTGCCAGTGTAACAGTATAGCTTCCGTCACTCTCCTCGCTACTCCCCGGGCTCGAACCAGCAACAACGACAACAGCCACCCTCGGAGCAGCATTAAATCAAATCAAATCATTCCCATGCAGAGCAAGGGGAACAACTACTAGAAGGCTCAGAGCGAGTGACGTTTGAAACGCTATTAGCGCTCGCTAACTAGCTAGCCATTTCACTTCGGTTACACCAGCCTCATCTCGGGAGTTGATAGGCTTGAAGTCATAAACAGCGCAATGCTTGACGCACAACGAAGAGCTGCTGGCAAAACGCACAAAAGTGCTGTTTGAATGAATGTTTACGCGTCTGTTTCTGCCTACCACCGCTCAGTCAGATACTTAGATACTTGTATGCCCAGTCAGATTGTATGCCCAGTCAGATTGTATGCCCAGTCAGATTGTATGCCCAGTCAGATTGTATGCCCAGTCAGATTGTATGCCCAGTCAGATTGTATGCCCAGTCAGATTATATGCAACGCAGGACACACTAGATAATATCTAGTAATATCATCAACCATGTCTAGTTAACTCTCCAAGGTGGCATAGCAGTTCAGACGTCTTTTGTCCTCGTCTTGTCGTGTCCTGTATATATATATATTTACAACTTTTTCACATACATTTTATTTTTATTTTCCATCAACTCATCTTCAAAACACTCTCCTGCAACCCGCCTCACCAATGTATATTTATAAAAAAGTATTATTTACCTCAGATCTGTAATCCTCCAAGAAGCTAGCCAGAAACTCCAAGAAGCTAGCCTGAAACTAGCCAGAAGCTAATCCAGAAGCTAGTTCAGAAGCTAGTTAGCTCCTTTACTGGCAAATCGTTAGTATCCAGCTAACCACGGTTTGTGGTCATCAGCTATCCTTTAGCTCGAAAATCTATCGCCAGTTCTGTACGGCGCAGCGCGGCTCGGAACGGAACATACCGGACCAATTTTTCTCTCCATGTCCCTGGATTTCGACTGCTCTCTGGACATTCATACCCGGATCTCACAGCTAGCTAGCTGCTATCCGTGTGACTATCGGCCTTCGTCGATTCCGGAGCAAACATCAATTATTCCGGAGCTAGCAAGCTCCGTCAATCACTCCTGAGTTCCATCAATCACACCTGGGCTGCAGTCACCTATCCGGACCCGTTTTACTGCTTTCGCGGAGCCCCACCGGGCCTTCACAACTGGACTGCCGACGTTATCTACCCGAAGGAGTTATTTGGCTGGCTCCTCCGTCGCGACGTTACCTGAACGCCCATCTGCGGCCTGCTAACCGTTAGCTGTCTTACCGGCTGCTATCTGAATAGACAATCGGACATTTTTTTTTAAATATATTTATATTTATTTTTTTATTTTTTTATTATTATTATTATTATGTTTTCTTCTTGGGCCTCTATAACTATATCTATTGTTTTTATTTTTGTTGTTGTTGTGTGATTTGGATTAATCCCCTCTACCACACGGAACCCCACTAATCTACTGACGCAAGAGGTAGCTAACAACAGACCTCCATCCTATGCTAGCCTGCTACCGATGCCCTGGCTAGCTGTCTAAATCACCAACCAACATCTCCACTCACCGGACCCTTTTGATCACTCGACTAAGCATGCCTCTCCTCAATGTCAATATGTCTTGTCCATTTCTGTTCTGGTTAGTGTTTATTGGCTTATTTCACTGTAGAGCCTCTAGTCCTGCTCACTATACCTTATCCAACCTATTAGTTCCACCACCCACACATGCAATGACATCTCCTGGTTTCAACGATGTTTCTAGAGACAATATCTCTCTCTTCATCACTCAATACCTAGGTTTACCTCCACTGTATTCACATCCTACCATACATTTGTCTGTACATTATACCTTGATGCTATTTTATCGCCCCCAGAAACCTCCTTTTACTCTATGTTCCAGACGTTCTAGACGACCAATTCTCATAGCTTTTAGCCGTACCCTTATTCTACTCCTCCTATGTTCCTCTGGCGATGTAGAGGTGAATCCAGGCCCTGCAGTGCCTAGCTCCACTCCTATTCCCCAGGCGCTCTCTTTTGACGACTTCTGTAACCGTAATAGCCTTGGTTTCATGCATGTTAACATTAGAAGCCTCCTCCCTAAGTTTGTTCTATTCACTGCTTTAGCACACTCTGCCAACCCGGATGTTCTAGCTGTGTCTGAATCCTGGCTTAGGAAGACCACCAAAAACTCAGACATTTTAATTCCAAACTACAACATTTTCAGACAAGATAGAACTGCCAAAGGGGGCGGTGTTGCAATCTACTGCAAAGATAGCCTGCAGAGTTCTGTCCTACTATCCAGGTCTGTACCCAAACAATTTGAACTTCTACTTTTAAAAATCCACCTCTCTAAAAACAAGTCTCTCACTGTTGCCGCCTGCTATAGACCACCCTCTGCCCCCAGCTGTGCTCTGGACACCATATGTGAACTGATTGCCCCCCATCTATCTTCAGAGTTCGTGCTGCTAGGCGACCTAAACTGGAACATGCTTAACACCCCAGCCATCCTACAATCTAAACTTGATGCCCTCAATCTCACACAAATTATCAATGAACCTACCAGGTACCTCCCCAAAACCTTAAACACGGGCACCCTCATAGATATCATCCTAACCAACTTCCCCTCTAAATACACCTCTGCTGTCTTCAACCAAGATCTCAGCGATCACTGCCTCATTGCCTGCATCCGTAATGGGTCAGCGGTCAAACGACCGCCACTCATCACTGTAAAACGCTCCCTGAAACACTTCTGCGAGCAGGCCTTTCTAATCGACCTGGCCGGGGTATCCTGGAAGGATATTGATCTCATCCCGTCAGTAGAGGATGCCTGGATATTTTTTAAAAATGCCTTCCAAACCATCCTAAATAAACATGCCCCATTCAAGAAATTTAGAACCAGGAACAGATATAGCCCTTGGTTCTCCCCAGACCTGACTGCCCTTAACCAACACAAAAACATCCTATGGCGTTCTGCATTAGCATCGAACAGCCCCCGTGATATGCAGCTGTTCAGGGAAGCTAGAAATCATTATACACAGGCAGTTAGAAAAGCCAAGGCTAGCTTTTTCAAGCAGAAATTTGCTTCCTGCAACACTAACTCAAAAAAGTTCTGGGACACTGTAAAGTCCATGGAGAATAAGAACACCTCCTCCCAGCTGCCCACTGCACTGAAGATAGGAAACACTGTCACCACTGATAAATCCACCATAATTGAGAATTTCAATAAGCATTTTTCTACGGCTGGCCATGCTTTCCACCTGGCTACTCCTACCCCGGACAACAGCACTGCACCCCCAACAGCAACTCGCCCAAGCCTTCCCCATTTCTCCTTCTCCCAAATCCATTCAGCTGATGTTCTGAAAGAGCTGCAAAATCTGGACCCCTACAAATCAGCCGGGCTAGACAATCTGGACCCTTTCTTTCTAAAATTATCTGCCGAAATTGTTGCCACCCCTATTACTAGCCTGTTCAACCTCTCTTTCGTGTCGTCTGAGATTCCCAAAGATTGGAAAGCAGCTGCGGTCATCCCCCTCTTCAAAGGGGGGGACACTCTTGACCCAAACTGCTACAGACCTATATCTATCCTACCGTGCCTTTCTAAGGTCTTCGAAAGCCAAGTCAACAAACAGATTACCGACCATTTCGAATCTCACCATACCTTCTCTGCTATGCAATCTGGTTTCAGAGCTGGTCATGGGTGCACCTCAGCCACGCTCAAGGTCCTAAACGATATCTTAACCGCCATCGATAAGAAACATTACTGTGCAGCCGTATTCATTGATCTGGCCAAGGCTTTCGACTCTGTCAATCACCATATCCTCATCGGCAGACTCGACAGCCTTGGTTTCTCAAATGATTGCCTCGCCTGGTTCACCAACTACTTCTCTGATAGAGTTCAGTGTGTCAAATCGGAGGGTCTGCTGTCCGGACCTCTGGCAGTCTCTATGGGGGTGCCACAGGGTTCAATTCTTGGACCGACTCTCTTCTCTGTATACATCAATGAGGTCGCTCTTGCTGCTGGTGAGTCCCTGATCCACCTCTACGCAGACGACACCATTCTGTATACTTCCGGCCCTTCTCTGGACACTGTGTTAACAACCCTCCAGGCAAGCTTCAATGCCATACAACTCTCCTTCCGTGGCCTCCAATTGCTCTTGAATGCAAGTAAAACTAAATGCATGCTCTTCAACCGATCGCTGCCTGCACCTACCCGCCTGTCCAACATCACTACTCTGGACGGCTCTGACTTAGAATACGTGGACAACTACAAATACTTAGGTGTCTGGTTAGATTGTAAACTCTCCTTCCAGACCCATATCAAACATCTCCAATCCAAAGTTAAATCTAGAATTGGCTTCCTATTTCGCAACAAAGCATCCTTCACTCATGCTGCCAAACATACCCTTGTAAAACTGACCATCCTACCAATCCTCGACTTTGGCGATGTCATTTACAAAACAGCCTCCAATACCCTACTCAACAAATTGGATGCAGTCTATCACAGTGCAATCCGTTTTATCACCAAAGCCCCATATACTACCCACCATTGCGACCTGTACGCTCTCGTTGGCTGGCCCTCGCTTCATACTCGTCGCCAAACCCACTGGCTCCATGTCATCTACAAGACACTGCTAGGTAAAGTCCCCCCTTATCTCAGCTCGCTGGTCACCATAGCATCTCCCACCTGTAGCACACGCTCCAGCAGGTATATCTCTCTAGTCACCCCCAAAACCAATTCTTTCTTTGGCCGCCTCTCCTTCCAGTTCTCTGCTGCCAATGACTGGAACGAACTACAAAAATCTCTGAAACTGGAAACACTTATCTCCCTCACTAGCTTTAAGCACCAACTGTCAGAGCAGCTCACAGATTACTGCACCTGTACATAGCCCACCTATAATTTAGCCCAAACAACTACCTCTTTCCCAACTGTATTTAATTTTAATTTATTTATTTATTTTGCTCCTTTGCACCCCATTATTTTTTTATTTCTACTTTGCACATTCTTCCATTGCAAAACTACCATTCCAGTATTTTACTTGCTATATTGTATTTACTTTGCCATCTTGGCCTTTTTTGCCTTTACCTCCCTTCTCACCTCATTTGCTCACATTGTATATAGACTTGTTTATACTGCATTATTGACTGTATGTTTGTTTTTACTCCATGTGTAACTCTGTGTCGTTTTATCTGTCGAACTGCTTTGCTTTATCTTGGCCAGGTCGCAATTGTAAATGAGAACTTGTTCTCAACTTGCCTACCTGGTTAAATAAAGGTAAAATAAATAAATAAATAAATAAAACTAGTGATTATGATTTATTGTTTTTATAAGATAAGTTTAATGCTAGCTAGCAACTTACATTGGCTTACTGCATTCGCATAACAGGCAGTCTCCTTGTGGAGTGCAACGAGAGAGGCAGGTCGTTATTGCATTGGACTAGTTAACTGTAAGGTTGCAAGATTGGATACCCCGAGCCTACACAGTGAAAATGTGTCATTCTGCCCCTGAACGAGGCAGTTAACCCACCGTTCCTAGGCCGTCATTGAAAATAAGAATGTGTTCTTAACGGACTTGCCTAGTTAAATAAAAGGTATAAAAATAACAATATATATATATTTTTTAATCGACGCCCAAAAATACCAATTTCCGATTGTTCTGAAAACTTGAAATCGGCCCTAATCAATCGGCTATTTCGATTAACCGGTCGACCTCTAATTCAAATGGCTAAATGGGTTAGAGCATGGTCAAAGCAACACCCGGGTTGTGGGTTTGACTACTGCATGGGCCACATATACTTGAATATATGCCAGTGACAAGGCTGTGACCTCTACAAGTCGCTCTGGATGAAATGTCCATTTTACTCTTATATTATTAAACCGTGCACAATTAGCCCAATATTGAGGCGGTGCTGTACCTTGTTGGCACGGATCTGTCGGTAGACGTCTGTCTGCTGGCGGATACGGTACTCCAGGTCTGAGATGTGGGCCTGGAGCCAGTTCCAGTGGCTGATGATGGAGGCCCGCTCGATGGTGTAGCGACTCTCCGCCCGCTTCCATCTAAATCGGAAAGTCACACAGACACACAGGGGTGAACAAGTGTTCATCTAACCAACTTGTCTGTGGTCTGAACTTTTACATGGATAAAATAATTTCATTGCTGTGTAATTTGAATAATTTCTTCTTGAATGCCTACACAAATGAATGCAAAAGCCACATACTATTGCCCAAACATTATGCCAATATCGAATTTTTCAACATTGGGTAATTCACAAAATCACACAATATTAACGACCATTTACGTCAAATAGCAAACATTCAACTTCTGTGGCAAAGTATCAATACTGAGGGACGTGTTGTCACGGTTGCTTCTTGTTGAAGAGGCATCAGCAAAAGTTAAGTTTGTATAGCTAGCTATCCTCTTATTAATTAATTTGTGGTCGTTTCCATCTCGCAAACAAAATAAGTGAGAGATTTTATTTGTGTACTACCATATCTCGATAACATAACCAAGTCTGTCACTGGTATGGGCCGGTAAATATCCTACAGCTAGCCAATTGTGGCCGCAAGCTAAAACCATAGAGAGAGCGAGAATTCACTGTTTCATCTGCTGCTGGTTTGATGTTTACTCAAATAAGTCTTTCCACATGTAATTGATTAAATCAGATTTTTATTCTATAAAGACTAATTGTGTCAATATGTTGTGATTGTAGAAAAATCCTCACAGCCGTTTTCCATACTAAAACGTAAAGTACAACTTGGTGCGTACCAGCTTACACCATGTTTGAACTACAGTAGGCACACCGTGCGAGTCAAAACTACAATCATATGTTTGGGCCATTTCAATCAATCTTCGGCAGGTAGCCTAGTGGTTAAGAGTGTTGGGTCAGTAACCGCAAGGGCACTGGTTCGATTCCCAGAGGTGAAAAATCTGTCGATGTGCCCTTGAGCAAGGCACTTAAGCCTAATTGCTTAAGAACAAATTCTTATTTACAATGACGGCCTACCAAGGAACAGTAGGTTAACTGCATTGTTCAGGGGCAGATCGACGGACTTTTACCTCGTCAGCTAAGGGATTCGATCCAGCAACCTTTCGGTTACTGGCCCAGTGCTCTAACCACTAGTAGGTAACCTGCCGCCCCCATAAGACGCTCTAGATAATAGAGCCTGCTAAATGACTAAAATGTAAATGTTTGTAGCTTTTATAGGCAGGGAGCATAAATTGTACAGAGCATTCAGAAAGCATTCAAACCCCTTCACTTTTTCCACATTGTTACGGCCTTATTCTAAAATGAATGTAATTTTTTTTATCCCCCCCCCCCAATTTACACACAATAACCCAAAATAACAAAACGAAGACAGTTGATCATAAAAAAAAACTGAAATATCACATTTACATCAGTATTCAAACTATTTACTCAGTACTTTGTTAAAGCAGCTTTGGCAGCGATTACAGCCTAGAGTCTTCTTGGATATGACGCTACAAGCTTGTCACACCTGTATTTGGGGAGTTTCTCTAATTCTAATTCTAATGCTCTGTCAGATTGGATGGGGAGTGTTAGCGCACAGCTATTTTCAGGTATCGCCAGAGATGTTCGACCGGGTTCAAGTCCGGGCTCTGGCTAGGCCACTGAAGGACATTGAGACTTGTCCCAAAGCTACTACTTTGTGTTCTTGGCTGTGTGCTTAGGGTCGTTGTCCTGTTGGAAGATGTACCGTGGTCTCAGTTGGAGGTCCTGAGAGCTCTGGAGCAGGTTTTCATCAAGGATCTAGGTACTCATCTTTCCCTCAATTCTGACCAGTCTCCCAGTCCCTGAAAAACATCCCCACAGCATGCTGCTGCCGCCGCCACACTTTACAGCTCCAAGCGGGATGTCATGAGCCTTTTACTGAGGAGTGGCTTCTGTCTGGCCACTCTACCATAAAGGCCTGATTGGTAGAGTGCTGGAGAGATGGCTGTCCTTCTGGAAGATTCTCCCATCTGCACAGAGGAACTCCGGAGCTCTGTCAGTGTGACCATCAGGTTCTTGGTCACCTCCCTGACCGAGGCCCTTCTCCCCCGATTGCTCAGTTTGGCAGGGCGGCGAGGAAGAGTCTTGGTGGTTCCAAACATCTTCCATTTAAGAATGATGGAGGCCACTGTGTTCTTGGGGACCTTTAATGCTGCAGAAATGATTTGGTACCCTTCCCCAGATCTGTGCCGAGACACAATTCTGTCTCAGAGCTCTACGGACAATTCCTTTGGCCTCATGACTTGGTTTTTGCTTTGACATGCACAGTCAACTGTGGGACCTTATATAGACAGGTGTGTGCCTTTCCAAATCATCTACAATCAATTTAATTTACCACAGGTGGACTTATGGAAACATGATGCACCTGAGCTCAATTTAGAGTCGCATGGCATAAAGTCTGAGTACTTATGTAAATAAGATGTGTTTTTTATTTGTAATTCATTTGCAAGGATTTCTAAAACCCTGTTTTCGATTTGTAGTAATGGGGTATTTGGGTGTAGATAAACTAATACATTTTAGAATAAGGCTAAAGTAACCAAATCACCCAAAAAAATGTAAGGGGTCTGAATACTTCCCAAATGCACTATACATCCACTATCTTCAACCTGGCCTTTAAAAAGGTAGACTGTGATATGATGAAGATGCTGAAAGTACATATTGGGTCAATTTCCACAACTACTTAGGGCGTTGAAGCACAAGACTCAATTTCGCACTGTTTTGGACCACGTAAAAGTGTGAAGCAAACCCCGAGCTCATGTAACTGAAACTGTGACTGAAACATTTCACCCATCGCAAAATCTTTTCGCTGCTCGTGGCAATGTAATTTCTGAATATTTTTTTCTTCGCACATAACAAGCTGGTAAACTATTATACTATTGGAATAGTACATTTTACGATGGCGCCGGAGGGGAGGGCTGCAGTCTTAACCAACCATGCTATTTTGTTAGTTTTTTCGCGTTGTTCCTAACTTTTTTTGGACATAATGCTGCTGCTACAGAGCTTCAAGTTCCACATCACCAACAAACTAACATGGTCCAAGCGCACCAAGACAGTCGTGAAGAGGGCACGACAAAATCGATTTCCCCTCAGGAGACTGAAAAAATTTGGCATGGATCCTCTACAGCTGCACCCTTGAGAGCATCCTGACAGGTGGCATCACTGCCTGGTATGGCAATTGCTCGACCAAGGCACTACAGCGGGTAGTACGAACGGCCCAGTACATCACCGGTGCCAAGCTTCCAGCCAATCCAGGACCTCTATGCTACCCAGACTATTTGCATTGCCCCCTCCCCCCCTCTGGAACGCTGCTGCTACTCTCTTATCTATGCATAGTCACTTTAATAACGCTACCTATATGTACATATTACCGCGATTCCGGTGCCCCCGCATATTGACTCTGACAGTGGTTTTGCTGCTTGTTACTCATCTTTTTGTGTGAGGAAAAGTAAATGTGGACAGTTCTTACAACTTCAAAGTGCGCCTCTGCAAAAATATTTCTTCATGTTCTATCATTTTTGGGAGTGGCAGCGACATTATAGCAGCAGCCGATGCAATGGGGAAGAGCAGTGGCCGCGGGTACTTTCTTTCCTAAGATCCAATAAGAAGGACTAAGCCGTTGCATCCCTGATTGCGTCGGTCTTCACCTCAACTTTGAGCTGAGGGCTGTGAGAAGGACCCGATCACGGGCATTAGCGAATAAGAACTGGGATGTGTGCCAGTGCGAGGTGCTCCGGAGCGCAGAGAGAGGAAAGAGAAGTGCAAATTTGACCGGCAGAAGTGAATTATAATTATTGTAGGCCCGAGGGCACAACGGCCACTTTGGCCGCAAGGCATGGATTTTGGGGGGCTAGTGGTGTAGTGTGAACGCAGTTTATGCGGGTTACCCACCTTCTGCATAAAGATGCATTGCAAGTATAGGGAGCGTTACTGTATTCACCACAAACTCAATTTAAGTATCTAGATTTACCACCACATCACTGATTATCACCATCACAGGGGGAGTTATCTTTTGGATAAAGGACAAAGTGACATACTGTGGTATAGGATAATAGATCAGGAATGTGCTAAAGTAAATTCAGACAATACAGGAAGTAAACTTAAATTCCAACGCCAATTGTCCAAATTGAAAAGCAGTGAGGAAAACAGGAAATTAATTTTCACTAATCTCTCTTCAGGATACCTGGTGGCTTATTAAATGCAATGCAAGTTCTCTAGGTATTGCAGATAGAAATGTAAGGCATAGAGCCAAGGAGATTCCCATCTCAGGCGAAAGAGACAGAGCTAGACGCATATTATTTCCGTAAGACCACGCCCTCCTGAACAAGCTCTTATCTAATCAATGAACCCGGTATCTCATTTAAATCTCTGGGGCTGCGTCCCAAATTGGCACCCTAACAGCAGCAGCACCATATTGCACATTCAATTGCACCAATCAGTGTGCCTCGCAGATAGGCAAGTGTTGAATTGATCTGCCGTGGGGGACCAGGCTGGTCTATACACGTGATGTAGGATACGTCAGCTCAGGTGGTGATCCATTTCTTCCCTGTCAAATAAGAAACATTTGTGGGTGAATCTCAATTGTATTTGCTTGATTCCTCCGAGGTTCCTCCCATCTGATTTTCCCCTCCAATCAATTTTGAGTAGGGAGGCAGGGAGGGGCACAAGAAATCAAGAAAATACAATGAAGGTTCCCCCACTGTATTCTGTATTAGCCACTCCCACAAAGCTATAGTAGGCCAATCTAGCTGGCAAACAAAGCAAGCCATGTGGTAGAAAGGTCACATAGGAGAAGCAGGATGCAGAATACTACAGGGACAATTAATTAAATAAGCCTAATTTATTAAGACTGGTGGCCAGGCCTGGGTCACATGTAGTAGGCAAGCATTGTGGAAGGTTGCAGATTAACATGTGATGACTAAAGCTGATGTGATACATTTTTCTAACATGTCAGAGGCATGTGTCCTATAATATATTACAACAATCAACAATGTTGTGGCCTGCTGAACGCAGCCCTGGGGCATGTCCATTAGGCAGCAAACGGAAGAAAACAGACAGAAACGGGGGGACTAAAAGAAACAGGGAGGGACTACATTTCAGTTGCAAAGCGTTTTATAACGTTTCTGCTGTATGCCCTATTGAACACGACGCAGATCGTCTCTTTCAACCAAATATCCCCACCCTGCATAGAAAGATGCTGACTTGAGGATCAGTGACCTCAGATAGAGTGAGGGTCTAAAGGAAGGACATAACTGAGCAGGGAAAATCCTCCCTCCCAATAAACAAGGAGCTCCATCTTGTCATCTCCCAACCAGCTTCACACGCCATCCTCCCCCACTTCACACCCCACCAGCAGCACTCACTACCAAGCCTGTTTTTGTCTGTCAGCACATTCCCCAATGTGGCGCTTTCCTAAAACACAGCACATATGTTATACACAGTAACCAGCACCACAGCATAATACTAACCTTGGCTTACAACACCAAACACCCTGCAATAGTCATGTTAAAGGCTTCCAAAAACCAGCAGGCTAGCCAACAACATAAGGCTTGATGTTCAGGGCCAGGCAATGTCCAGCATCACAAGCATCACAAGCACACCTTCCTGGGGAAGAATGCAGACTTGAAATATAGATGTCAGTGCTACTAGAGCTGCAACGGTCATTCAAGGCCTTCAGTTGGGCCATCTCAATCACTGATTGGTTGTCAGAACACAGAGAAAAATCAGTTTTAATCTCAAATTGACAAAAATATGCCATATATGATTATTTGGGCATGTGCATTACAGAAGGACTCCAGAATATGACCAATTTAGCTACATTTAGTTGACTGATGTAGCTGGCAAGGTAACGGTTGTTTAACTTAACAGGAAAAAAACGAAACTGGTGTTTTTATCCCAGTGCTGAGCTAGTAGTCTAACGTTAGCTAATATTTCAACCCCTCGGCTAAAGTGAATTAGCTAGTTAGTAGCTAACACAGCCAGTTCAGTTCTAGCCTGTAGCTATCAGTCAGATATTAATAATAGCCACCTCTTATTGCCATCTAACAGTCGTTGTTTGAATGTAAATGTTTTGTAGCCTTTTAGTCCTGTTTCAACAAATTAATTTAGCTAGCTTTCACCAGTTGATGTACCGTTAAGAGAGCTGGCCAAAACGAAGCATACTTTTTGCCAAATTCACACTAGACCCAAATCAAACAATGAAACTAGCAGCCAAACGATTTTAGATCAACAATTTACCTTTTTTGTGCAATGTGAGTTATTATTAATGTCAGTAGAGCACTGTAATGTAATTGATTTATCAGTTTCACTAGCTCTACAGGCTTCACAGTCATGGTGCAGCATCAGTACACAACACTATGTTTATTATGTCTTAGCAGGATGAGATGGTGACAGGTGTCCCAGCAGGGTCAGACTTCCAGGGAAGACCAGTCTATGGAGCTCAGGTGAAATGCAGTGAATTCACAATATCAGTGAATGATACAAAGCTCCATCTTGAGTTGATGGGTAGACCTACAGTAGCTACAGGACAGCAGCTTAAGCCTAAAGTTAGTTTGGGATCTGAGCTTAATGGTAATTTCAATTATTGATTGATTCTATTCTTGGATAATATAACGTATAAATATACATCAAGATAATTATTTGTCAGGCCTCATCGTTGGAGGATCAGAGGGTTACAGGTCTCAGCAGGGTCAGGCAGCAGGGAAGACCAGGCTGTGATGGAGCTGAGGTGAATTTTCACAGACGCAACACTTTATTTTCTCTGTGCAGCAAACACTGGAGAAGCCAGACGCGTCAAAGATTGACACTATTTTACGGCAGTCTGACAAACCTCCAATCTGTAAACAAGGGTTGATAGAGGCTTTTGCCAATGACACAATGCATGTAAAACAAAAATGAGGAAGACCTGGTAGAAGCTATTGATGAATGGATAGTGATATGTTCGCATGCCAAGTTCATATAATCTCAGACAAATTACTGCAGTTTAAGAACATCCATAGAACACACTATATGCCAGTGTAACTGAATAACATGCAGAGGAATTACATTTCAGAGTGCTGGAGGGGTAAAACACAAAAAGGATACATATATGGTCTTGAATTCAGGCAGAGTATTTTCTTATATCGGAGCATGTCTACAGATTCTCACTTCTCCCTGTTTTTGTTTGCTTGTTGATACTGGAGACTTATCAAACAAACAGTGTAACCAAGCATCCAAGAAATGCATTGCCATTAATTGGAAGGTTGGTTATCCTCCCAATGGATGGCAGAAATGTCAGGTTATGCATCAATAGATTTGATTTAATACAATATTAACGTTATACTGGGAAACTTTCACGAGGTCTGGATGCCTTTTATGGAATACATTAAGACAAAAGGAGTCTATTGAAATAGATATGGGGAGATACCCATTTAGGAAATCCCTAGCTGCTGGGCTGCTTAGTCCTAGCCTTGGGGGTCTACCGTCCTGTGGTTTGTCACTCTGGCCTTGGGAGTACACACCCAAAACAATTATGAATGTTTCACTAAGATCCTAAAGCCGAGTGGAGTGTGTTGACTTGGGGCACTTCAGGGCGGTGGATCCCTAGGCACAGGACGAGGCGACGAAACTATATTGTGTGCACGTAAAATATCTCTACAGGCCTATGAGATTAATATAGGGTGTGCGGTTTCTGTGTGTTATGCAGCTGTATGTGTTTCTGTATTTTCTACCATTTGTATTTTTTTTTTTAAACCTTTCCCTTCGGAATAAAAAAAAAAGTGGGGGAAAAAATGTTTTGGGAGCGAGGGGGGTCGGGCATGCAGGTGGCTCGGGCTGGCTGACAGAAATTTCATAGAGGATGTCTTAATAAAGACAATAAAAAGTCTTTAAACTTTTCAACGAGTTGTTAAGCTATTGGTTAAAAGGCGAAACAATTTTTTTTACCCCCTTTTTCTCCCCAATTACGTGGTATCCAATTGTTAGTAGTTATTGTCTTGTCTCATCGCTACAACTCCCGTACGGTCTCGGGAGAGACGAAGGTCGAGAGCCATGCGTTCTCCGAAACACAACCCAACCAAACCGCACAGCTTCTTAACATCTTTGGGACTGGGGGGCAGTATTGAGTAGCTTGGATAATAAGATACCCAGAGTAAACTGCCTTCTACGCAGGCCCAAAAGCTAGAATATGCATATAGTTAGTAGTATTGGCTAGCGAAACATTGATAGCATAACTTCCTGGTGACAGGGGGGCAGTAATGAGTAGCTTGGGTGAATACGGTGCCCAGAGTAAACTGCCTGCTACTCTGTCCCAGATGCTAATATATGCATATTATTAGTAGTATTGGATAGAAAACACAGAAGTTTCTAAAAGTGTTTGAATGATGTCTGTGAGTATAACAGAACTCATATGGCAGGCAAAAACCTGAGAAAAATCCAACCAGGAAGTGGGAAATCTGATGCTTGTAGTTTTTTAAAATTTAATTTAAATTTTTTAACTCAGGCCCTATTGTAGATAGTGGGATATTGGTTATGTTGCACTTCCTAAGGCTTCCACTAGATGTCAACAGTCTTTAGTACTTTGTTTGAGGATTCTACTGTTTAGTGGGGGCTCATAAGGGCTGTTTGAGCCAGGTGTCTGGCAGATTGCCTAAGGCTCTGAGGCGCGGTCACGAGAGAGTTAGCTCTCGTTCCATTGCTTTTCTACAGACAATGGAATTCTCCGGTTGGAACATTATTGATGATTTATGTTAAAAACATCCTAAAGATTGATCCTATACTTAGTTTGACAAGTTTCTACGGGCTGTAACGGAACTTTGACAGACGGGACCTGAACGCGCTTTTGGATTTGTTTACCAAACGCCCCAACAAAATAATTTATTTGGACATAATCGAGCAAAACAAACATTTATTGTGGAAATGTGATTCCTGGGAGAGCATTCTGATGAAGATCAAAGGTAAGTGAATATTTACAATGCTTTTTATGACTAATGTTGACTACCCAATATGGCGGATATCTTTTTGGCTGCTTTGTCTGAAAGCTGCACTCAGATTATTGCATGGTTTGATTTTTCCATAAAGTTTTTTAGAAATATGACACAGCGGTTGCATTAAGGGAAAACTGTATAAAGTTGAGTGAAGTTCAATCTTGTGCTTCTCTGCGCCGTCTCATTTCTTCTGCGCAGCAGTCCGAGGGGAGATGTACTCGCGCAGCTTAGAAGGAACATTGCTTCCAAGTAATAGAATACAAACGTCAGTTCGGCTATTCGAATAACCGTACCCATCTAACTAGCAGCATATTATATTTAGCAGCCGATTATATTTAGCGTTTTGATTTCTCATCTCCTTAGATGATGAATTTGCCCCAAATGAATAAGTGTAAGATTTCTACACAAAAAAACATTAGCCATTGAACAAAATACATTTTAAATTTTGGAGCCCTATTGTGAGAGTGTTGTACACGTAGCAGCAATAGCTTAATTATCAACCCAAAATTAATCACAATCATTGTTTTAAATTGGATAGACGAAGCAACTTATTTCTTATAGCTCTGAATGACTTAAAACACTTGTTTTTCTATTGTGTGACGCAGCAACAATTTTGGTGTGCTCACGCTGGTGCAAAAAAATAAAAATAAATAAATAATACTTTACTTCTGGAGCAGAGTAGTGTTTGGGCAATATTTCGATAATCATCGTCAATAGACCATACTGACAGCAATCGCTGATGGTGGCAAAATCGTGATGCTGACGATGGTTTTGTGTATTTGAACTTGACTGGCACCGCACAGGAATGAACAGAGTTGGGCAGTGCTCAGCAGGGCAGCACAAGAGTGACATTGAGTAATTCACCTATTCCTATAGCCCATTTCAATATGATAAAGAAAGCAACAGTCAAAGAAGCTCCATGTGTACCAAGTGAAGCTCTCTAATGCAATTTAATTTTTTAAATTTTTTCTCACCTTTATTTAACTAGGTAGGCCAGTTGAGAACAGGTTCTCATTTACAACTGCGACCGGGCCAAGATAAAGCAAAGCAGTGCGACAAAAACAACAGCGTTACACATGGGATAAACAAAGGTACAGCCAATAACACAAAACTGTATACCGTGTGTGCAAATGAAGTAAGGAGGTAAGGCAATACATAGGCCATAGTGGCGAAGTAACTTCAATTTAGCAAATTAACACGAGTGATAGATGTGTAGATGAGGATGTGTAAGTAGAAATACTGGTGTGCAAAAGAGCAGAAAAACAAGAACAAATATGGAGATGAGGTAGGTAGTTGGTTGGTGGGATGGGCTGTGTAAGCAGCTCTGACAGCTGATGCTTAAAGTAATTAGTGAGGGAGAAATATATAAGTCTCCAGCTTCAGTGATTTTTGCAATTTGTTCCAGTCATTGGCAGCAGAGAACTGGAAGGTAAGGCGGCCAAAGTAGCTGTTGGCTTTGGGGATGACCTGTGAAATATACTTGCTGGAGCGTGTGCTAGGGGTGGGTGTTGCTATGGTGACCAGTGAGGTGAGATAAGGCAGAGCTTACCTAGCAGAGACCTATAGATGACCTGGAGCCAGTGGGATTGGCGGCAAATATGTCGTGAGGGCCAGCCAACGAGCATACAGGTCACAGTGGTGGGTAGTATATGGGGCTTTGGTGACAAAACGTCTGGGTACTGTGATAGACTACATCTAATTTGCTATTTTGTAAATGACATCGCTGAAGTCAATGATTAGTAGCATAGTCCGTTTTACGAGGGTATGTTTGGCAGCATGAGTGAAGGAGGCTTTGATGCGAAATAGGAAGCCGATTCTAGATTTAATTTGGGATTGGAAATGCTTAATGAGTCTGGAAGGAGAGTTCACAGTCTAGCCAGACACCTAGGTATATATAGTTGTCCACATAAGTCAGAACCGTCCAGAGTAGTGATGCTAGTCGGGCGGGCGAGGGCAGCGTCGGCTGAAGAGTATGCATTTAGTTTTACTAGCATTTAAGAGCAGTTGGAGGCCACGGAAGTAGTGTTGTATGGCATTGAAGCTCGTTTGGAGGTTTGTTAACTTCTTGGTGACAGGGGGGCAGTATTGAGTAGCTTGGATGAATAAGGTGCCCAGAGTAAACTGCCTGCCACTCTGTCCAAGATGCATATTATTAGTAGTGTTGGATAGAAAACACTTTAGTTTCTAAAACTGTTTGAATGATGTCTGTGAGTATAACAGAACTCATATGGCAGGCGAAAACCTGAGACAAATCCAACCAGGAAGTGTGAAATCTGAGGTTTGTAGTTTCATTTAAGTGATTGCCTATCCAATATGCTGTGTCTTGGGGCCAGATTGCACTTCCCAAGGCTTCCAGTAAATGTCAACAGTCTTTAGAAAGTTGTTTGAGGCTTCTATTGTGGAATGGGGTCAGATAAGAGCTGTTTCAACAAGTGGACTAAGCTGTGGCCAATCAATTTACTGCACGGTCACGCGGGCGTGCCGTGCCGTTCCTTCTTTTTCCCCTGTAATGAATACGCTATTGTCCGGTTGGAATATTATTGAAGATTTATTATAAAAAGACCCTAAGGATTGATTATAAAAATTGTTTGATATGCTTCTACAAACTGTGGAAGCCCTAGGAAGTGAATCTACATTCATATCGCAATGGGATTTCAATAGGGAATGGTTTGAAAATATACCAACCTCAAGATTTCTCACTTCCTGTTTGGATTTCTTCTCAGGTTCTTGCCTGCCATAGGAGTTCTGTTATACACACAGACATCATTCAAACCGTTTCAGAAACTTCAGTGTTTTCTATCCAATATGAATAATAATATACATATATTAGCAACTGAGACTGAGGAGCAGGCCGTTTACCCTGCGCACCTTTCATCCAAGCTACTCAATACTGCCCCTGAAGCCATAAGAAGTCAGTTAACTTCTTATTTGAGATGGGATGATAAATAACATTAAATTGGCTTGGCTTCGTCAGCTACTGTGTCTCTCCCTCCCTATCCTGTCCACTCCAGCGCTGCAGCACAACTGGCACGTCTCTCTCTTACTTCAAATCAAATCAAATTTTATTTGTCACATACACATGGTTAGCAGATGTTAATGCGAGTGTAGCGAAATACTTTGCTCCATGTGCATGCCACACAGACACCTGTTCCGTACTGAATCTACCTCCACCAGAAATTAATATATGGAAATATTAGCCCCCACATAGCCTCTGACCATGCTTTCAACAACATTCATCTTCTGTTATGATTGATTAAACACACGGTGCTAACTGAACCCAAAACCAATTTTTTTAATTCTCACATTGTTATGATAGGATTATTACACATGAACATACATTTTAACATCAAAATAGTGTGCAATAGGCGCAGCACTAATTCATTAATTAATAACACGAGTACCTATTCCCATTTTACCATGACCAAAGTTAATTGTTAATTATTAATTCAGCCATAGGCTGCAGATGGAATAGTATGATTGTGTAATTATTTAAGGGAATTCGTTAAGTTTTCCAACCACTGTACTTTTTCCATATTTTGTTACGTTCCAGCCTTGTTCTAAAATGGATCAAATTGTAGATTGAGGGGGACACACACAATACCTCACAATAACAGAGCAAATACGTTCGTATTAACAGAGTTAATACGTTTGCAAATTTATCAATAAAAACTTAAATATGTCGCATTATAAACAACTCGTGAGCTTCGTTCCAAATTCTCCCTTCATTTTGTTATAGTGTTGGGATGGCGACTTGGGAGAAATATGTGCGAGATAGAATTTATTCTCTGTCCAGCTTGCTTATCATCTTCTTGAAACAGTCTTTGCTGACTGTGTAAAAAGGAATCATGTCTAAAGCTATAAAGTAGGGGATGGTTCTTCTTCAAACGATTGAATAAATGTGAGGGAAGCAGCAGAAAAGGACCCTCCAATTCTGGTTTACTGATCCCACCACTCGCCATCTACAGAGTTTCTGGCTGCTTCTCACAAAAGCAGAGTTTGAAATCTGGCAGTTAAGATTAGAATTTTGATTACAACGTGCATAAAGGCTGGAGTTGTTTTTACAAAATAGCCTATCCACAATTTTTTTCAGCTCAGATTTACTCACGAGGCAATGGCAAACAACGCAGCGTAAGCATAGCCTTAGGGCTGACCCCAATTAGTTGACGAGTCGATTGTGTGGTCGTTGGTCAACCGAGATCGTTTTAGTCGAGCAGTAACAAATATACACACATTTAAACCCATCTCAGTGAACTAATCCATTGCGGAGGCTTAGACTAAAATATAATTTATGCTCGATCCGAAAATGTGGTCGGATGCTCCGTATGAAGCAATTGCGGAGACGAGCTCCGTACCGCATTGACATGCACCTCCCAAATGTTTTAACAATACGGAAGACTCTGAATAGCTCCACATTGACAGGATTGGTTGATGGTAGGTGGGAGCAGTACATCCTGTTGAAAACAAACTCTCTACCTTGACAACAGTTCTGCACTCCACCATAAAGCACAAGAAGTATGAATTCCCCGACTTCTGCTCGGGCCATATCACCGTAAATGCTGCCTGGCCAATGCAGACATCGTATTGACCACACGCCCAGACGGACAATGGACCTCTCTCTCCAGAACGCACTCCCGCCAATTTGTGCACATTCATTGTTTCATAACTCCACTGTGCGAATTGTTTGCATTTGATTGTTACTGTATATCAATTCCCCATTACATATATCACCAGTGTTACATTTACTGTTAATTAATAATCTACAATGTTTGTTACTTTGGTCACTTCCTTTATATTAATACATTCAATATTGTTATTCAGAGTCTTCCCATTCTCACTGTCAGAGTGGACACATTGTTTGCTGAGTGCAAAACCTATGCTACACTTGTGAGAAACAAGTTTTGGTTTATTTCATTCCATTTTCGAGTTTTGTCAATCTAGTCAGTGTCTTTTGTTTGGAGCGCTCCTGTTGATGTTAAGTAAGGACGCGCACACATAGAAGTAGGCCTATAGGCTACCCGGCCTGCGAGCAAATGTAGGCGTATAAAAAGGTGCCCATTTGGGAGTTTCTGATAGTATTTCTGATTGGCTTAACGCACCACCACTAATGACCTGTGGAGCTTCTCAAAGTAATGTTTTCACCTCAAAATTAACTTTATATCCATTGATAATTATAATAGTTGCTCAATGTATTTGAAAAATCTTTCTAGCTCTCTTTCGATAACCACTCAGCATTGAAGGGAAAAATGTCATGCTCTGATAATGAAAATGCCATAAAAAGTGCATCAAAGCTGAGACCGAGAGACTGAAAAACAGCTTCCATCTCAAGGCCATCAGACTGTTAAAGCCATCACATGCACCTTAGAGGCTGCTGCCCTATATAGATAAGACTTGAAAATCACTGACCACTTTAATAATTGGAACATTAGTCACTATAATAATTAGGGATGAACAATATATTGGTGAATATATCGGAATCGGACGATATTAGCTTTGACCGATGTCTAGTTTAACGCCGATGTAAAAAAATCGATGTATAGGTATTCAAGGTAGCTTTAACAACGTAGGTACATGACGTAATGACACCCCGTAAAATGTTGCCCTACACATGCAGCACAGCGTTCCTAACTTAGCCCACACAATGTCTGCTGTGTGGATTTAGCAGTCAACAAGTCAAGCATCATTTGAAAAAGTAAGATATTTTCAGCGAGACAACTCAAAGGCGAAATCCATTAAAGCCAAGATAATGGTATTCATTGCCATTGACAATCAAATGTTCTGTCGCGGGTGATGTTGGCTTTCGCCGACTGGTCGAGCACCGGTACACACTAAGTGCGCTATTTTTCAGATGCTGCCCTACTGGCGTTACACAGTAATAGCATCACTGCTATTAGCTTCACGACATGCATACTACGGAACGTGTCAAAAAAGATATAGTAGCACTGTCAAAGCTGAACAAAAAAGTCAGCAAACAAGCAAACCTCGGACACGAACAATGTGTTTACAAAAATGATTTAGGATTCCTTGTAAGTATTAGCAAGGTTGCCACTTGTTCGCCTATTGAAATATAACTTCAGTTCATGAAAATAAATCTCTAGCCACCTACTTAACCTTGTTGCCCAAAGCTAATGTTATAAGCAGTCAGCTAGCTTCATCTGGCTAGTGAGGCTCGACCGGACTGGG
This sequence comes from Oncorhynchus kisutch, assembly GCF_002021735.2. Lineage (NCBI taxonomy): Eukaryota > Metazoa > Chordata > Actinopteri > Salmoniformes > Salmonidae > Oncorhynchus > Oncorhynchus kisutch. The sequence continues at coordinate 26,101,119 of NC_034193.2, forward strand.
TTATGTATTGTGAAGCTAGCCACAATAAGGATTAGGCACAATTGTGGGATTTGCGGTTTGCCTTCAAAGTAAAAGTATGTTATTGACAGTGATGCAAATGAATACAAATGGTAGAATTATGCTATCCTTTTCATTTGAAGGCTAACCACTAAGTCCACTATTGTGACTAATCCTTACTGTGGCTAGCTACACATAGATGGGTCCGACCACCATTAATCAAATAATACTTAACGGCGTTCCTTATATATCATGGTTGAAACGACGAAACGACTTAACAAATGAACAACAAAACAGCTCAGTAAGTGAAAGAAAGACTGATCATTTTTTGCTGGTAATGGGGACATAATCTCATGTATACACTGTATTATTCTGTATTTTAGTCTATGCCGCTCCGCAATTGATCGTCCAAATATTTAGATATTCTTAACTCCATTCCTTTACTTTACTTTAAATGTGTGTATATTGTTATGAAATTGTTAGATATTACTGCACTGTTGGAGCTAGAAACACAAGCATTTTGCTGCACCAGCAATAACATCTGCCAAACGTATGTGACCAATAAAATTTGATTTGAAAATTGGCCTAGCCAATTACTTCTTATCAGTACTTAACTTGACAGAAATAGGTTCCGGTACTCAGTTTGGGTGCTGGTACTGTTTATATTTAGGTCCAGGAGTTCCACAATACATTTTAGATAATATTCTATAAGAGGAACAAGAGCTCAAGCAGAAGAAAATTTGAGGTGCCAGTACTCAGCTCCAGCCCAAGTCAAGCACAGCTTCTTATTCCCTGCGCAAATAGCCTAAAGCTGTCTCTGTCCTGAGCTCATTGGCACAGGACAGTCTGAGGGCCCAGAATATTTTACACGTTGCAAGTTCGCCGGACCCAAGTTAATAGTTGATACCCTACGTTTCAAGCTCGTTGCACAGGTCATGAATAGCCAAGGTGATTTATAGGATCTTTTTAAATCAGGATATTTTCTACCTGCATGCTGCAATGTTATTTGTTGGCTTTATGTGGGCTATTTTTAAAACAGTTGGCAATGGCAACAGAAGGTCGTTTTTTATGTATGCATCATTTTCATTTAGATATAAATTTTGATTAACCACATGACAATGATTTTGAGATGTGAAGACAAATTAAATGAAAACCATAATTAAATGAAAACCATTACTGACATGCAGATCGGTAGAAATGGTAAGACAAATTGGCATTTCACACGAGAAAGGTTGCAGACTCCTCATGTAGCCTATTACCGGCAACTTCAGGAGAGTAACGAAAACCAGCAGGAGAATAGTTGGGTTAGGTTACGGTTTTCTACTTACCTAGACCTTTGGTGCCTTCGAGACATTTGCCTTATTTCAAACAAGTTCAATGGATATAGTTGATTTTATTAAGACATATAGGGTGTGTATTTGGAAAAATACACATTTAACCTCTTGGGTAGGGGGCAGTATTTTCATGTCCGGATGAAAAGCGCGGCCAAATTAACTGCCTTGTTCAGGGGCAGAACGACAGAATTTTACCTTGTCAGCTCGGGGATTCAATCTTGCAACCTTAGAGTTAACTAGTCCAACGCGCTAAACACTTGCCTCCCATTGCACTGCACGAGGAGCCTGCCTGTTACGCTAATGCAGTAAGAAGCCACGGTAAGTTGCTAGCTAGCATTAAACTTAATCAATCATAATCACTAATTATAACTACACATGGTTGATGATATTACTAGTTTGTCTAGCTTGTCCTGCGTACATGTAATCGATGCAGTGCGCATTCGCGAAAAAGGACTGTTGTTGCTCCAACGGGTACCTAACCATAAACATCAATGCCTTTCTTAAAATCAATACAGAAGTATATATTTTTTTTAAACCTGCATATTTAGCTAAAATAAATCCAGATTAGCAGGCAATATTAACCAGGTGAAATTGTGTCACTTCTCTTGCGTTCATTGCACGCAGAGTCAGGTTATAGGCAACAGTTTGGGCCGCCTGGCTCATTCCGAATTAATTTGCCAGAATTTTACGTAATTATGACATAACATTGAAGGTTGTGCAATGTAACAGGAATATTAAGACTGATGGATGCCACCCGTTAGATAAAATACAGAACGGTTCTGTATTTCACTGAAAGAATAAATGTTTTGTTTTCGAGTTTCCAGATTCGACCATATTAATGACCTAAGGCTTGTATTTCTGTGTGTTATTATGTTCTAATTAAGTCTATGATTTGATAGAGCAGTCCGAGCGATGGTGGGCACCAGCAGGCTCATAAGCATTCATTCAAACAGCATTTTTGTACGTTTTGCCAGCAGCTCCGCTGTTTATGAATTCAAGCCTATCAACTCCCTAGATTAGGCTGGTGTAACGATGTGGAATGACTAGCTAGTTAGCGGGGTGCTCGCTAATAGCGTTTCAAACGTCACTCGCTCTGAGACTTGGAGTGGTTGTTCCCCTTGCTCTGCATGGTGGCTGTTGTTGATGTGTTCCTGGTTCGAGCCCAGGTAGAAACGAGGAGAGGGACGGAAGCTATACTGTTACACTGGCAATACTAAAGTGCCTATAAGAACATCCAATAGTCAAAGGTATATGAAATACAAATGGTAAGACAGAAATAGTCCTATAATAACTACACCTAAAACCTCTTGCCTGGGAATATTGAAGACTCATGTTAAAAGGAACCACCAGCTTTCATATGGAACTTAAACGTTAGCTTTCTTACATGGCACATATTGCACTTTTACTTTCTTCTCCAACACTTAGTTTTTGCATTATTTAAACCAAATTGAACATGTTTCATTATTTACTTGAGGCTATATTGATTTTATTGATGTATTATATTACGTTAAAATAAGTGTTCATTCAGTATTGTTGTAATTGTCATTATTACAAATAAAATAACAAATTTATATATATATATATATATATATATATATTATATATATATATAAATAAATATATATATAAATATATATAAATATATATATATATATATATATATAAATAAATAAATATATATATAAATATATATATATATATATATAAATATAAATCGGCCGATTAACCACTATCTGCCTTTTTTAGTCCTCCAATAAATCGGTATCGCCGTTGAAAAATTATAATCGGCCGACCTCTACTTGAAATGGTAAAGAGCACTAACCAGTCCAGGACTGCTGATTTTCTGACAGTGGATCTTGTCACATTGACCTATATTGTAGAGACAAGTTCCGATACCTCTTAGTTCAAGCCAACGTTTGTTTACCATGCTTATGATGCGTCCCAGTATTAATTCGAAAGAGGTTCAGTTTTAGTGGTTTTCTTTGAATACTAGCAGGCCTGTCTCCTGGTTGTGTATTTGTATTTTCTGTATATTTTAGCGTAATGGCCTACATGGCTGAGGGCTGCCCATATTGAGAGATCAGTGTTTGAGGCAAGAATCGCATTACATCACATGCATTACATTGGCCTAATAGTGAATATAAAGTAGGGCTGGGAATTGCCCGGGACCCCTCGATACGATATCACGATTACTTAGGTGCCGATACTATGTATTGTGATTCTAAATGTATTACGATTTGGTACTGTGATTTAATTGCAATTTGGTGTTCCAAGTACATTGGTCACCATATATATGTCTGCTGTAGAGGAACAAGAGAGCCTTGAGAAAACAAAAGTGTTAAACAAATTGTCTCCCTATTTTAAAAAAAGAGGGAGAGCATGTTTCGAAGGAAAATACTGCTGTTTTGGTGCAGGTACAGCCAACTAGCACAGAAATATTGATATTGATCAAAACTATACGATATCCCCCCCATCACTAATAGAAAGTGTATAAATCAGTTTGAGGTTGCAGTTCTGCTTTCGAAGAATAAATTCTATCCATTCTAGGGAACTAGAAGACCTTAAGTCAGTTAGCCCTAATCCAGTTCATGTTTTAGCTTTATACACGGGCCTAGTGCATAAAATGTGTACAAAGTTTTCTAATAATCAAGCCAACTAAGTTGGCTGAGGCCATGGCTTGCAGCGCATGCTGTTGCTCAGCATTACTGTGCAGTTTTCTAGTATCTCCCCCCCCTTGTGTACCGTTTCCCATCCTGTTCGACACATCTGGATTTGTTTAGCTCCAGTGAGTTCCTCCCCAACATGAACCCACAGCCGGAGTTACATAACCACTTCTCTTTATGATTGCAGCTCTCCAGCTGAATTTGATCCTCTTCGCACCCCACACCCTCTGCCTAGTGCTGCTGTGATCCATGCACAGGCTCTTATTCACACTTCCTCTGAAGATAGGAGTTAACTTCTTAAGGTATAGGGGGCAGCATTTTCACTTTTGGATAAATAGCGTGCCCAATTTCAACTTCCTGCTACTCATGCCAAGAATATGCTATATGCATAGAATATGCTACTCATGCTATGCATATTATTAGTAGATTTGGATAGAAAACACTGAAGTTTCTAAAACTGTTTGAATCATGTCTGTGAGTATAACAGAACTTATGTAGCAGGCAAAACCCCAAGGACTAACCATTCAGATTTTTTTTGTTGGTCTCTGCCTGTTAAGTGAGTTCTCATTGGGAAACAATATTGGCCAGGTCGCAATTGTAAATGAGAACTTGTTCTCAACTTGCCTACCTGGTTAAATAAAGGTAAAAAATAGTTGGTCGCTAGGCCTAATGCTATGCTAGGCTATCGATAAACTTACACAAATGCTTGTCTTGCTTTGGCTGTAAAGCATAATTTCAAAATCTGAGATGACAGGGTGATTAACAAAAGGCTACGCTGTGTTTTAATATATTTCACTTGTGATTTCATGAATATTAATATTTTCTAGTAATATCTTTTGTCCTTTGCGTTATGCTAATTACGCAAAGGATGCTCCCGCACCCGGGATGGGGAGTCACTAGAGGTTAATTTGGGCACGTTTTTCATCCGGACAGTTGATGACAATTCTCCCAGATCCGGGAGCGGTAGTTCCAACCCACTGTTCCTAGGCCATCAGTGAAAATAAGAATGTGTTATTAACTGACTTGCCTAGTTAAATAAAGATTAAATAAAAAAGGTGTAAAAAAAAAAAGTCTAAAAAAATATCTGCTAAATCTGCTTCCAAAATTACCGGTTTCCGATTATGAAAACTTGAAATCGGCCATTCCGATTAATCGGTCAACCTCTAATTTCAAGAGCAAAGATTATAGGCCAGGCAAATCCTAAATCTGGAATTTCAAAGCCAGTTACATTGTGGATTTCCACTCTTCCCCTCTAATCAAGGACTGATTAAGACCAGGGACACCAGGTGGGTGCAATTAATTAGACCTAACCCCCGACCATGGAGCAGATATGGTATACCGCCCAGCCCTATTCATCCACGGAGAGGTTTGGGTTATTACTTTACCTTCTATAACAGTATTTGAATGTTTGGTTTGTTAAAATGTGATACGCCGTGTGTAAGATCCATTTTTATAGTTTACGCCGCTACTTGAGTCCTCTCCCCACACCGCTTTCCACAAAGACCTAGCCCCACCTCATCCCTCAAGGAGCGCATTTGTTGTTCCTCGACCTCGAGACACTTGCATTCAGTCAGCATGGCCAATGTTGATGACAATGACGTGGTTTTCACTTTGCTTCTTAATATAAATCCACTAGCATTCTACAATTACACAATTAGTGTGTTTCTTAGATCTGCAAATGGATAGTTTATTTTCTTGGGAAGTTGGGCCTAAATGTACCGAGTCAGAGCAAACGTAGCGAGCTATATACAGCCTGATAATACCAGTAATGATATAGACCAAAATCAGCATGTTATTTGTGCAACATTATCTTCTAAATCAAAGAGGAATACGTGAAGCATGAATGCTACACGAGGTAGCAAAAATAACATTCAATGTCACCAAAAGACTATAGAGACCCTAGGAAACGCATCAACACTTTGGTTCCTACCCTGTCACAATAACTCCTCCCTGGCATTTTCATTCGCTGTCATGTCAAACACTGTATTCAAAGTGCCAACTATTATATTCTAACTACAGAATTAGAATAATCATTCTATTTCCATGATTCCGACAGTTCACACAAGTGGTTTGCTCTAAATCGCAAGTCAAATTGCGATTGCGCACATGATTGAGCAGTGATTGTCTGATGAGGAACGGGATGTCTTAACATAGTGAGTTAGGTTATACGTTATCGGCTAGACAGAAGCAGTCTAGACTTCAGAACTGAATAATAATTGCTTTATAAAACAGTAAATAAATAATGTTCTCTCTCTCAAAGCTGTGATTGCCTATTCCTAGGCTATTCCTAGGCTAGGCCTAGTAGGAGGATGGGTAATTGGCTATTAGGTTTTCAACCTCGCATGGAGAGTTTCCCCTGCCCACATAAATAGTTAATTTCTTAATAAGCAAACTTGATTAAACTTGTCATTAGATGTTTCTATAGGCTATTGTTTGTTCACTCTCATTCCCCTGGCTACTTTACATTTTTAGGATATTCAAACAAATGAGAAGGAACCCTGTTACATTAATTATTTGATTGAGAGAAAGCAATGCTTAAAACAATGAAAGCTTAGCCTATAGTAGAGCCCAAAGTCATATTCATAGCCTATCAGAGAGAGAAATAGGGAATATAGGCTAAACATTTTTTTTAACAGCAAGACAGCTAAGGAGTGTCGGTTATCATTTTTTTTTTTATGAACAGGTTCAGGATATAGCCTAAGGCCCATGTATCCGACAGAGAATGTCGCAAACAGAGACCAGCAGCGAGAAAGAGATTCCGACTAGACATTTTGTGCTACTTTTTTGGTGGAATCCTCCACTCCGCCTGGCTTACATTCCACTCTTGCATTCTGTATATAACATGTATTGAAATATGCTATAGCAAATAGGAATAGACAAATTACTCTGATTTTAACATGCTGCCCTTCTGTGCGCTGTGAGACTGCTCTTCACTGTGCGGAGCCAGTATAGTTCAAATAGGCTAAACCAGGGGTATTCAACTCTTCCCTTACGAGGTCCGGGGCATGCTGGTTTTCTGCTCTACCCAATAATTGCACCGACCTGGTCTAAATTAGTCCCTGATTAGAGGAGAACAATCAACAAATGCAGTGGAACTGGCTTCGATGTTCAGAATTGAGTTTGAAGGGGCTAAAGCACTGTCTGGTCACATATTGATGACGTCAACATGCTATCGCACTAATAAGCTAGTCTACTTCCCATCCCAGGTACAACAAAGCTCTAGCCAAACTGCAAACCCTTTAGGATAAAAATCCAATTCATTTGCTATAAATGGGGTTACCAAACAGTTCAAGTAGAACAATTTATCATGTAGTGAAGTCTGTACATCACTCTTTCCCCATCCAGACAAATTATCAGCCATGTCAATCTCTATGCTTGTGCCAATAACTCAGGCTTCTCTCTGTATGGATACGAAAATATTTAGGCCAAAAGTCCAAAAGGAACAGGAAGGGGCTGTAAAATAAGTTCTCTGCTTTGTTAATCATCTACCAAACGCCAAACAAGTCACCAAGTCCATTAATGCCGCTGACCCAACTGGCAGTCTATTTTCACTCAAAAACATTAAGCAGAAATGAGGCACTCTGGCTTGCGCCTCGCGTGGAATACATTTGAAAGCCCCCGCTAAGAAAAACACAAGAAAGTGGAAATGTGAAAATTATACCCTTTGCATGAAGTCACATTTCCTCCTTGGTTTTATCTAAATCAAAACATGTATTCTGTATGTGCTCTCTGTTCTCTCTCTGCATATAAACAGTACATTCAGCTCTAGCCTTGGTTGTGGCAGTACAGCACTGTGTACAGGGACTTAATAGATTCACACAGTGTACTCAGTCTCTCCAGTAACTACAGCATCACACCCACACTACAACACCAGCTCTTCCAAGCAACTGGCGTTATCGCCCCCTTCCTGGAGTTTGATCCTTCCATTCAGGGAGATGGGGCATCTCTAATTGCCATTAGCACCTGTTAGCCCAAATAGAAGATTTTTAGTTCATCTGCACAGAGCAGCCTTCTAGGTGAAAGCTGGGGACCCTTTGTACCGTGTAGATTAAGATCCCATTATCCTGAGTAGAATAGTTAGGGGAACACCATCTCACCTTCCATCTATGTTAGTCCCACTTTGTCCCTTTCTGCCAGGCAACAAACATCAAGAAGATTACATGATTTGGTTGACCAAAAGCTCTTTCAGCCTGTGATGCTGCTTGAGCCAAAGAAAAGGGGCATGGTAAGTCCCTTCTGCTCAATACACTGATGGTCACAAGGTGCAAAAAGAGTTTGTTTTTCAAAAGACCCATATGGCCTTCAGCTTGGCATATGAACACTCATCACTTCAGTCTCACCATTTTCCAAACCTTTATATGATGGAACGTCACTTGGGGTCCTCATGTCACAACGGTGTGTCCTGTGGTACTTACATTTTGATGTGCCGCTGCTCAATGTCCACTCTGGTCAGCACCTCCTCCTCCAGGTCGGTGTCCCCTCCCGAGCTGCTCTCCGTCACGTCCGAGTCGAAGTTGCTCTCAGCTACGTGCAGGTTGGCCGTGCCGCTGAGGTAGAGGCGCTCCAACTCTGTGGGGATGGAGCCGCTCTTCAAGAACCTGCCCAGGCTGTCCCTGGCTCCCAAGGAGTGCCGGCCCGGGCGCCATGTGGCGGTGGTGTCCCCCTTGCGCGTTGTGGTGGCGGGAGGCAGCATGCTGAGGGATGAGTCCAGAAATCCCCCCAGCTGCTGCTTAACGTGGCGCTCCACCTGCTTGGCCTGCACCACCTGCAGCCGCTTGCGTAGCCGCCGCATCCGGCCCTCGATCTCACCCTGGCGGCTGCGGTTGAGCAGAGTGCGCTCCTTCACCTGGGCGTCCAGGCTGCAGAGGGTGGAGGAGGGGGACTGGGGTGCCGGAGAGCAGACTGGGGACCCCTGCTGGCTTCTGCCTGCCCTCTCCCAGTCAGTCACAGGCAGCATCAGCCGATTTGAGGGTGTGTCCGGCTGATTTGAGGGTGTATCAGGCGCCACAAAGTGAGCTGGTTGCTGCTGGAGGCCATTTCCTCCTGCGCTGTGAGAAACCCCCAGGGAATGCTTTTGCTTGACGGGTCCCTTTAAGATGGCGCCCGTGAAGGCCTTGGAGTCCAGTGGAGGCGTTAGGGGCTGAGATTCAGCGCTGGCGGAGGGTTTGCTCCTGTTCGCCACCACGGAGCCCGCTGCGCCGGACATGGCCAGCTTCTTGGCTAGGCCATTGATGGCCGCCACGGCTTGGCCACCGCCGTTGCTGCTCATGAGGCTCTTCAGTTGTCCTCCGGACAGCTCCAGAGTCTGCCGCTTACTCAGCAGGAAGTCTCCCCCGCCGTTGAAAAGCGAGCTGGGCAGGATGCCGTGACTCTTCAGCACAGACTGCTTGATGAGGACTCCTTGCAGTTTAATAGACTCCTTGGTAGAGGGGACGGGGGTCACATCGGAGCACAGGTAGGAAGCTACCAGCGGCTGGAGCTTGCCCAGTGTTGAGGCCGGGGACTGCTGATGCTGCTGGGTCGGCAGCTCCTGGTTCCCGCTGCAAAAGTTGTGGGAGTGTTCGTCGGCGGCGGAGACCTTGCATTTGCCGGTGCCGCTGCTGTTGTGGATGAGGATGTTGCTTGTGTTGCCGTTCTCTGTGCTGCCCGGGGAGAGACTGGAGGACTGGGCAGCCAGTTTGAAGCGGATGTGGTGAGCTTCGGCTGGGGCGTCGGTGAGAGCGGGCGCCATCGCAGCCATGCAGTGCAGAGAGACGGACTCCGCGGCCTGCTCCACACCACCCGCTTACTGCCCTGCCAGAGGACAGCCTGGGTGGTCAAGAAGAGACAAAGTCAGACACTAGTACCACACAGTAAAGGTGTGATAGACAGCAGACACACCCAATCCTGGTCGGTGACCAACAAACCTGCCTCAAGTAACCACAGGTGGACTAACACCTCCTTAAAATGCTACAATGATTAACATAATTTACTCTGACTAAGGCAAATTAGAGATGTTGTGCTTCACTTGATAAATCTAACAAATTATATAAGATAAAAGCATTTACTTAGAGAAGTTGAGAAAACAAGGAGTATGTAGTCTGCTTTAAATTGGCCTATTAATTTACAAAAAGCATGCAATTGGAACCTCTAATTGCATATTAAATAGCAACCTTCATGTTGATAAGCATAGCATACTGCCTAAGACCTAACAGACCATAGTCAGGGTGGTAAGTATGGTGTTGCCTGAAAACATGATTAAACAAATAATATTAACATGTATCTGTTTTTTAAATTTATATTAGGCCTTTAGTTAGGGCAGAGTCAATATTAAGAATATCCAGCAGGCTAGACTACTTTGTGATCTAATAAAAAACATTCAGGCAAGTAGATTTATGAGCCCATTTCTTTGTGATTGAACTTGCCTACATGGTTAACATGTAGGAAATAATGAAAACAATGTGGTCAACAGCAAGACACTAGCCTAGCGGAACCTCAGGCTAATAAATCCTACAGCTAACTGCACCTGTGCTTGTGTGAACAAGTTGGCCTTCGTCATTTAGGACTACTCCCCAGGCTCCTCCTCAAATAATTATCTGTGCCCTGTGACCATTGAATTCAAGGATAGTCGGATGATAAGGAGGGAAAGCAAAGCAGCCAATGCAAATTATTCAAACCCTACTAAGTCAGATGCAGCAGGGTTTGGAGGTGTAAAGCAGGTGGATTTAGCCCAATAGCCCAAAGCACATGACATTCTGACTTCCTGTGTGAAATTCTCAGACACACAAGTATCCACATTTCCTAAATCATATGTAGGCTACTAGATTATGTTCACAAGGTACAGCCTTGCTCGTGGTGCAATCAGTGTGTATGGTTAATGCCGATTTTAAGGGGGACGTTTATTATTGGATTGGTATTTAATTCCGGTAAACATGCGAATCTGGTCCAAATTCGATCTATGGAATCTAGCTAGACAGAATCCACAATGATAAAAGGCGTTCTGCTTCTTCCCTGTATCATCTGTCAGGCGATATGAATGGGGGGGGGGGGGGGGGGGGGGGGCTCAGTATTCCACCGCAGTTTCTTGTCAGCGCGCACAAACGCCATGTTGTATTTCCGAGGGAGATTCAATGCAATTCATCCACATTAAACCGCCTATTCAACGCTGATAAATCCAATAAACTTGTCCCTATCAAAAGGCTTGACGTTGAAAATGTCAATCTAATAATTACGTTGACGTTATTAATGCATTGGCTACTGTTTTCGATATATCAAATTTCCCTTTATTTTCCATGACGCCTTGGTAAAGGATTTGTTCGCACAATGCCCCCTACAAATGTTTACGTTTATTGTTTTTGTCTTCAAATTCACGTGTCCAGTTACTGATTCAAACGTAATGCATCTCAACAAATTATTTAGCTAGCTCGCTCCAAGTCGTGTGTATTAAATTATTATGCATCTAATTCTAAATGGCAGCGTTAACGTTTGCTAACCGTGCAGCCAAATGTTGGCTAACGTTAAATCAATAAGCACACAACTGTAGCGGCCTAGCTAGCTAACGTTATATTGTAACGTAAACAAAACGTTTGAAAAGCAATAGCAAAAACATTTCACAGTGTATCTTAGTTCATAAGGTTATAGTTTAATTTTTGTTTTAAATACAATGGCTATTCTAGACATGCACATGATTCTGGCAATGCAATTTGTTCTCTAAAATAAGCCACATGCAAACCACGCTTTGCTTGACAATGTGTGATTGCTAAATCATTTGAATAGTTTTTAATAGTCTACTTGAATTAGGTACATTTTTGTCGAATGCTAAACCGGACAAGTTAGTCGGAGTAAAGACTAATCAGTCTTGTTAGCTAGCTAACAAAGAAAAAGGAGGAACCTACCACGTGACGAGGCGCACTATCCGAGTGAATTTCGGCAACAATCCCCCGCAGTTTTTGAAGGAAATGTAAACGGATACCACAACAAAACACGATTTGAATCGATTAATCAGCCATTCCCCTTTCTAAAAATGCAATCCTTTTTTATTTAAGACCCCGTTTCAAGCGCTCCAGATTCGTTCCGGAACCAAGCAATGGGCGAATCAACTAACGTAGCAAGCTACACCTTGCTTGCTAACTAACGTTAACGCGCTAAAGTTAGCTAGCTAGCGCGCCTCGCTACTAGTAATAGCAAGTAAGTGTAAAAATGGTCCTTTCTGGTCAAAAATACTTCTGTTAATTATTTTACAACAATCCTTTGTCGCAAACTCCGTTCCCCACACCCTAAGGTGTTTGAGAAGGCCAGTTTTTCTGGTGTTTGAGAAGAGCCTATTTTCTCGTTTTAGGGAGAGACGCTCAGAAAATGGCGGCTTGCTCCTCTCCCTCTGATTTGAGTCTGACAAACAGAAGTGGTGGTGGTGTGTAAATTCTGGTAGGCGGGAGACATTTCTCATTCTCGCCGCTAGACTGAAGGGCAGACAAGAGACTACATGAAATGCCCAAACGTGCCATAAGAGGGGGCTTCTTAAAGCATTTCTCTGTATGTGCATGTAAAAAGTGTCCGACAAACAAAAACCTGAACAAAAGGGTAAAAGCCTCCCCTGACACTGTATCAAAATTGTACTTGCTACACTCGCAATAACAACATCTGCTAACCATGTGTATGTGACCAATAAAATTGGATTTGAATTATTTCTATAATATCTGTAGTGCTCATGGAATGGCACACCACGAGAACAACCTTTACCTAAATTATTTTGTATAATTTGTCATGAGACAAACAAGAGTTATACTAGGGCTAGGCTATTCATACATCTGATGTACCAATACACAATGGACTGTGGAAGGATGTACAGCAATACGCTGCTAGAACCAAATGCACCACAGATGTATACATCCTCCTTACAGATAAGATAACTGTCTAAATTGGCATTGGAAATGTCTGCTACATTGGCAGAGTGTGATGCAATAGTGGGTGCTTGTTTTGCCCCATGGTGGGTAAGATTTAATTTTATGCCCATTGAAGGGGTTTACCACAGAAGTGTCAAACTCATTCCACGGAAGGCCGAGTGTCTGCGGGTTTTAGTTTTATTCCTTTCAATTAAAACCTGGACAACGAGGGGAGTTCCTTACTAATTAGTGACCTTGATTGATGAATTAATACAAGGGTGGAGCGAAAACCCACAGACACTCAGCCCTCTGTGGAATGAGTTTGACAGTTGTTTATAAGACGTACAATCTCTACCCACCCAGGCGATGCAAAATGAATTAGTGCAATTGCTTCTGCTTTGGTTACTCAAACGCTACGCTCCCAGTGGACCAGACATGTTACTCTCCTGGGGTGTGTTCACAGAACGGTGTATGACAAAACAGTGTGCAATGTTGAATTCAACAGAAACGGTACGACCAGTTTAAAAAAATATATTATGGTGGCCCTGAGGACAATTACTGTGTGGTGTTCTGCACGAGTTTTGCAATTCCAAAATGATCACAGCCATATTGATCAGGCCACACCCACCAAACAGGAGCAAATGTACCTCAAAGGCTGTTGAAGAACAGTGCACACCGTTTTGGGGAAACGTGCCATTCAGTACAAACCATCACACAACATAGCTAACATTGACACAAACTAAAATGCACACCTGGGGTGTATACATTACCCCGAACAAAAACACGTTTCTATTGGGAAAATTCAGGTAGGTCCCTCCCCGTTCCGTTTGCTTGTGTTTGGTTCTTTAAACGGTAAATGGTTCCTTTGCGAGACTTAATGAACACACCCCAGGTTTGTCAGTGGGTTGGTCCCTGTTCAACTAGACATTTGACACAATGTGCCACTTTACAGCAAAGTATTATTACACTTTTCTAAAATATAGGTATCCAGGTTGTTTCTTAAATCATCTAAGTAACTTCATTGAGGTACAACATTTTTAAAACATTTGGATGATTTGGACATGAAGTGCGAAAATGCTAATATAGGTACTATTGACTTGGACCGTATTTGTGGCACAAATGCATAAAAGTTAGCATTTGAAAGTGGCCAGATAAACAAAACCAAAGCATGGATTGTGGTCATATCTTGTCCATAGACTGCTTACAGAGTAAGGAAACAAATATGTAATTTAATAATTTCAGTGAACTATCCCTTTAATTGCATGACAAAATAAAAGTCCTGCAAATGTGCACAAGCAGGCACAATGAAGAGTCTTGCAGGGGACTTTTATTTTGCCAATTGGTGAAGTGATGACATAATTAACCTGCTCTGGCGACCCACATTTAGGAAGAAGTTGTTGTAAAGTCACGTAAGACAAACATCTAAACGACGGACAGAATGCTTATTACCAGAATATTTTACATTCAGACTCAGGGTAAACAGCCACCACTGTGCAGCTGGTTTTTATAACATACTGTCGCAACAGCAAGCGATGTAACGTCTGCCTATTGCGCTCGGCCGACCGGTCTGGCATGTTCGGTCTTTACTAAAACTTTCCTGTGAATACTTTGTACGATACTTAGACTTAAACATTGACCAATTAATCACAGGGTATCTGCAGATTCCATGAAGTTGAATTTAAGACTAAGCATGAACTTTTTAATGCCACTTGGAATGCATTTTAATACCTATTTTGTGCATGCCACATACCTGCTAATTTTCCCCTCCAGAAATGAGCCCATGTCAAAAAGCTGTATTTTTAGGGCTGGCTCTTTCACTATTTTTACCATAATGGCTGGTGTGGCTACTGCTAGCTAACAATAAGACAAAGGTCAGTTTTCCGGGAAAAATATGAGTATTGCAATCTCCGATGGAGCAGTGTGGATAAAAATGTGGTACAGTGGCATATCCCATCCCTGCATTGAGGTATGTTTTCCAACCCACATCTCACGCCGGCTCCACTGTGTCTTAATGTAACCATTAATGCGTTCTGACCCCAGTGCAGCTCAGTGTAAACAAGCATAATGGTAGAGTCGGCATATTCTGGCAAATATAATGGGCTAATCATTCGTTAGATCACAAACTAGGTGTCCAGATTATTGGCTTTGAACCGATACCAATACCAGCTAATGATACTCAATACTACAACAATACCACTGTAAACAAATGGCTTAAAGTCAGACATACAGCACTGTTACTGTTTAAAACATGTGGTCAACTCTCCATCTGAATAGCTAGGCCACTGGATGTGCAGGCTTTTAATCCAGCACTGCTCAAACACACCAGTCAGCTTAAAGTCCTGTTGTGCAGTTTATTGGTAGAATCTGGTGTTAGTGGAGCTGGAACGAAAGTCTACACACTCAGTAGCTCTCTTGGAGGTATTATGCTATAACACACAACAACCAAAAAGTCAAATAAATGAATTCCCTCATTCAGTGAATCGGGTATCAAATGACTATACTTTCAAGCAAGGTAGCTAAGTGGGAGGGCTGGAGACCAACTTTTTCCAGTGCCAAGTAAGTCATGAAATAAGTTAATGCCTTCAGAAAGAATTCGCACCCCTTGACTTATTCCACATTTTGTTGTTACAGCCTGAATTTAAAATGGATTAAATTGAGATTGTCACTGGGCTCACACAATATCCCATAATGTAAAAGTGAAATTATGTTTTTAGAAATGTTTACAAATTAATTAAATTAAAAGCTAAAATGTCTAGAG
Source organism: Oncorhynchus kisutch (assembly GCF_002021735.2). Lineage (NCBI taxonomy): Eukaryota > Metazoa > Chordata > Actinopteri > Salmoniformes > Salmonidae > Oncorhynchus > Oncorhynchus kisutch. The sequence goes on from NC_034193.2 coordinate 26,116,732, forward strand.
TCAATAAGTATTCAACCCATTTGTTATGGCAAGCCTAAATAAGTTCAGGAGTAAAAATGTGCTTAACAAGTCACATAAGTTGCATGGACTCATTCTGTGTGCAATAAGTTTTTAACATGATTTTTAAATGACTACCTCATCTCTGTACCCAACACATACTGAGAATTGTAAGGTCCCTCAGTCGAGCAGTGAATTTCAAACACAGAATCAACCACAAAGACCAAGGAGGTTTTCCGATGCCTCACAAAGAAGGGCACCTATTGATAGATGGGTAAAAATGAAGAAAAAAAAGAAGACATTGAACATCCTTTGAGCATGGTGAAGTTATTAATTACACTTAGGATGGTGTATCAATACACCCAGTCACTAAAAAGATACAGGCGTCCTTTCCTTGACCACTCAGGGATTTCACCATAAGGCAAATGGTGACTTTAAAACAGTTACTGAGTTTAATGGCTGTGATAGGACAAAACTGAGGGTGGATCAACAACATTGTAGTTACTCCACAATACTAACCTAAATGACAGAGTGAAAAGAAGGAAGCCTGCACAGAATAAAACATATTCCAAAACATGCATCCGGTTTGCTTTGTCCTGAACACAAAGCATTATGTTTGGGTCAAATCGAACACATCACTGAGTAGCACTTCATATTTTCAAGCATGGTGGTGGCTGCATCGTGTTATGGGTATACTTGTCATCGGAAAGGACTAGGGAGCTTTTTAGGTTAAAAATAAAACAGAATAAAGCTCGGCACAGGCAAAATCCTAGAGGAAATGCTGGTTCAGTCTGCTTTCCAACAGACACTGGGAGACAAATTCAACTTTCAGCAGGACAATTGTCTAAAACACAAGGCCAAATATAAACTGGAGTTGCTTGTGAAGACAACATTGAATGTTCCAGTTGACTTAAATATGCTTCAAAAATCTATGGCAAGATTTGAAAATGTCTGTAATCACTGCCAAAGGTGATTGATTCTAACATGTATTGACTCCAGGGTGTGAATACCTACGCTACTGTTCAAAAGTTTGGGGTCACTTAGAAATGTCCTTGTTTTTCAAAGGAAAGCTAATTTTTTGGTCCCTTAAAATAACATAAAATTGATAAGAAATAGAGTGTAGACAATGTTAATGTTGTAAATGACTATTGTAGCTGGAAACAGCAGATTATTTTATTGAATATCTACATGGGCCCATTATCAGCAACCATTACTCCTGTGTTCCAATGGCACATTGTGTTAGCTAATCCAAGTTTATTTTAAAAGGCTAATTGATCATTAGAAAACCCTTTTGCAATTATGTTAGCACAGCTGAAAACTGATGTACTGATTAAAGAAGCAATAAAAAAAACTGGCCTTCTTTAGAGTAGTTGAGTATCTGGAGCAGCATGCATTTGTGGGTTCGATTACAGGCTCAAAATGGCCAGAAACAAATAACTTTCTTCTGAAACTCGTCAGTCTATTCTTGTTCTGAGAAATGAAGGCTGAATGCCAAGGAGGAAACCTGGCACCATCCCTACTGTGAAATATGGTGGCGGCAGCATAATTAAAGATCCCATGGCACTTATCGTAAGAGTAGGGGTGTTAACCCCGGTGTCCTGGCTAAATTCCCAATCTGGCCCTCAAAACCATCATGGTCACCTAATAATCCCCAGTTTACAATTGGCTCATTAATCCCCCTCCTCTCCCCTGTAACTATTCCCCAGGTCGTTGCTGCAAATGAGAACATGTTCTCAGTCAACTTACCTGGTAAAATAACGGATAAATAAATAAATAAATGATGTGGGGGTGTTTTTCAGTGGCAGGGACTGGGAGACTAGTCAGGATTGAGGGAAAGCTGAACGGAGCAATCCTTGATGAGACTGGGGCGAACGTTCACCTTCCAACAGGACAACGACTAAGAACACAGCCAAGATAACACAGGAGTGGCTTCGGGACAAGTCTCCATGTCCTGGAACATGATCTAATATCTCTGGAGAGACATGAAAATAGCTGTACAGCGACGCTCCCCATCCAACCTGTCAGAGCTTGAGAGGATCTGCAGAGAAGAATGGGAGTACTTCAACAAAGTACTGATTAAAGGGTCTGAATACTTATGTAAATGTGGGGTATTGTGTGTAGATTGATGAGGAAAAAATACAATTGAATCAATTTTAGGATAAGGCTGTAACGTAACAAAATGTGGAAAAAGTCAAGAGGTCTGAATACTTTCCAAATGCACTGTAGGTGAGAAATCAATTTTGAGTTCAGGCTGTCACACAATGTAGCTATTTATCTATTAGTTCAGGGAATGCATGATGGCTATATTTTGATGTGCAACATGTCAAAAAAGGATCCAGAATAATCACATATTTTTGGCTCTTTAGAGATGAATTTGCCTGCATGTTTTTGTGCATATTGACCTTGGCTATTTACCACATGAGGTGGGAACTCAAAATACATCAGCTAGGTTGATAACTGTAAATATGATATTGTTGCTAGATAGCCATGCAATTGATCTAACAGTACATTTTATGTCCTACAAAAACTGTCCATTGGTAGGCCTAAATAGGCTACTTGATGTATATACCACAAGTGGCACACTCTGCTCCGTTCTGCTGGCGCATCATCTCAATTATGTCCTATATTTGTAAATTGGTTATTTCCTCTATTGACAGTTGAACCTTTTCCCTACAATTACATTTCAAAATGTTGATCAACTGTCAGTAGCCTATGCTTGTGCTTAACAGAATGCATCTCTCAGAGGGGGGAAAGGGTGTTAGAGTTGACAGCGAAACAGGGATAGGGCAGATATGTGCATTAACCTGCTTCCGGCAATGAAAGTTAGTGTTGACCAAATAATGGTTTTAGAACCAAAAGAAATCTGTAATTTTTTATCCCAGCTAGGGAGTGGTCTTCAAATTTTATAGGCCCCTCTGGCAATGGCTCAACCTGCACATGAACTGTGCACATGTGGATAGCGCTCTAACATCTTGAAAGTGCACCTCGTATCATTTCATGTTTAAAAAAAAAAATGTTTTGCAGTGGTGGAAACAATTAAGCAGCAGTCAAAAACATAAGTCATCTCCATCACATTTTTTAAGACCTTTGATAAATTAAAGACTTAGGGCCTTTAAATTAGATAAATGAACTTAAGAACCCACGGACACCCTCAATCACATTCACCAGACATGTTCTGCCCAATGCTCAGGAATCATCTCCCTCCAAACACCTCCCCCAGTCTGGTGAACTTCTGATTCTGAGCCACACCTTGCAGTTCTGTGATTTGCTAGGATCCAATCATTACTTTATATTTGTTTACTCACACACAGGCCAGATTTGAGTCATTATTTCAGGCTTATTTGCCCTATATGCAGTTGCTGCTGGTCTTGTATTGCAGGGCTCCCTTGCAGAAAAAACCATGGTCTCAATGGGCCTTCCTGCTTGAATAAAAGGTTAAATAGCCTTAAAACGAGGCAAGGGACCGGACCGACCCCCTGACAAACCAGCAAGTTGAAATGGAATATTATTCAACATTTTGGGGTGGCAGGGTAGCCTAGTGATTAGAGCGTTGGACTAGTAACCGGAAGGTTGCAAGTTCAAATCCCCGAGCTGACAAGGTACAAATTTGTCATTCTGCCCCTGAACAGGCAGTTAACCTACTAGGCCATCATTGAAAATAAGAATTTGTTCTTAACTGACTTGCCTAGTTAAATAAAGGTAAAATAAAAAAATTCTGACTCACAGTAGGGCCATAAAATTTGAATGCATGTTTTAAGGCGATATTCCAAAATGCCTGTATGACAAGAATATAGCTTTTCATTTAAAAAAAATCTAATTTATGAGCATTTGTCTGCTTGTACTCATGTCTTTTTGGTCTTGTCTCCTTTGTTCCTTCTCTGCTGTGTGCACCTTCCCATATACTCAAATCCCACCAAGCCCCTCCCCCTGCCACTCACAACAAAGATGAGAGATCCCTTTTTCCTCTCTGACAAGCAGTTTCAACTAGCTATTTGAATTTGAGGTTTGGTCCAACAGAATCAGTCCTATGGACACCGAAAGACATTATTTTACTGTAACCTTTCTAACGATACCCTTTTTATGTCTCAACTCCTCAAATTGCACGCAGAGCAGACACTACTAAAACAGGAGTATCATTGAACATTGATTCTGGAAAAATTAATGCTCAGTTTGTCACACAATTTACCACACACCCCCTAGCAACATTTTAGACAAAGACTGTTATACGAGCTGTCTAGTCTGTTTAATAAATGTGCAATAAGCATAAAACAATTAAGGTATTAGCAACTCGTTCTCATTCTGAGAAATAAGGTAGGCAATTGACTTCAACATCTGAACAAAGTAAACTGGCTAGCATGCTGTTCAAACAGTTGAAGACGTACAGAAGGATGTGTTCATAACAATTCAACTTTTCTCTTGTTAGCTAGCAAATAGATCCAAGATGCTAAACATGAAATAACAATTAGCTGGCTACTCACTAGCACATGGGTTTGTGCTTGAGAGATTGTTTATGAGATCTGTACATAACTTCTATAATGCCTGCTACAAGAAGTTAGTCATTATTAATGAATGTATTGTGCATGTTATGGAAATTTTTTAACAAAAAGGGGCATTTCCATAAAGACTTGAAAGCCAGATCTGTGACTATTAGGTATAATTTCACAAGCCCTGAACGCATTAGATTATTGCTGACTGTTTGAAATGCAGTGTATATGACCGTTACATTGTACAACAAAGCTCATTTAGAGATTGTGAATCGTTGATCAATTTGAAAAAAAATCAAGACATAATTTAAGCCATATTGCCCAGCCCTACCCCGCAGTGTTCTTTTCCGAGGCTGCTGTACATCACTGTGCATACTATTTCTTGTGTGTATTATTGTGTTAGTACATTTTGACCTGTTGAATTAGTTATACATACCTCAAGAAGATTAATGACGTTGTAGTACAATGTAGTTGGGGCTACACATTTTTAATTTTTCCATCTCTTACCTGTAATGTATGGTCCATTTGTGAAAAACAGTAGCCTGGATCCAAATCTCCAAAACTCATTTGCAAGAAGATACTACCTAACAAAAAATGTGGGTTAATACAAATAAATAGAAAAATAAAATCACCATTGGTTGTGTCCAGCTTTATGCTTCAACCCCAATTGAATGGCACAGCCAAATGGCACATCAACAAAACATGACCTGGGATTTGCACTTATCTCAACAGAAAGACCTGATAAGCGTATTATTTTGGAGTGTAATGTCCCTTTAAGACAGGTAGCGCTAGCTAGCTGTGCTAGAGACGTTTGATAACGTTACCTAGCTAACGTTAGCTACTAAGTAGCAAAGCTACTGTACAAGTTAAACATTAACATCAGCTAACGCATGTAACAGTGCATTTCGGCGCAATAATGGGCATCATATCACAGAAATAAATACTTCCCCAGTTGTTTTGAAATCATAATTTCTGTCATTTAAATATGTTGATACTCTCCCTCAGACCGCTCGCAAAAGCTAACGTTAGCTAGCTGACGAAGTGCAGCTAACAAGTAGTGAGCAATATAATGCTGTTTTATGGGCTGTTGGACTGCAAAAACAGAAAATACCGATATCACAAACAAGTCTGTGGTTAGATGTGCACTGAACGTTTTTCCTTTATCCATTAAATTAGTTTTCTGAACAAAAACAAGAATATGCACGCTCACCTGTTCGTGCAGTAACCAACCGATCCTTGAGGTGATAACACCCACCTACAAGCTTAGCGATTGGCCAGTACTGTGAATCTGCATTTTTTTATTGGATTACGTAGCTGTCGTTCTTTATTAAAAGCCTTACAGCGGAAATAGTGAAGGGTCAATTGTATCCCATATCCCATGGTGGTCTATAATTCTTACTAAAATGCAACATTGATATGGGTAAAATCCCTATTAAGCTTGCAAACTTTCATAAACAAGTACTTCTAACTTGGAACCTCATGTACAAACACATTTTTTCCCCACATAGGTATACAATATGGAATAATAAAGACATAAAATACAAAAACAAGTATTTTTTTTCCAGAACTGGTTTGACAACAACATTATTTGGGTTCAACAATGATTGAATAATGATGGACAACTATATGATTATCCAGCATTTATGAGAACACACAATGTTACATTCACTCCTGAGGAGTATCAAACTGTTGTTAGAGCTGTCCCTAAAGGTGCTATTCTTTTAGGAGAATATAACACTACTCCAAGTGAAACTATTGAGGAATTTGTAGCCTCAATACAATTAGAAGGAATTGACATTTTAAACTATAAATGTAATAACATGTATATAAGGAAACTATGTCAAAATGGTTACAATTCACTCTGCTAAAATGTACTGGAATGCAGCCCCAGGACAAGTGAACTGGAACAAAGTTTCGTTGTTGTCTCGTAAATATTGTATATCTAATAAGGTGAAAGAAGTATCATACAAACTCATTCATAGAATCTACCCTGTAAAGACCTTTATTATACACAGATTTAAAATAGTTATTGATAACAAATGTGTATTTTGTGGTTGTGACCCAGAAACTCTTGACCATTTATTTCAGGACTGCTCTTATGTCAGAAGATTTTGGAGTGAGTTAGTAGATTTTATTTAAAAGAAACGACTATGAATTTTAATTTGAGAGACTCCGATGTTATGTTTTATTTTGATCCAAATGATATGGACCCTGATTTAACTTTCATTGTTAATTTGTTTATCTTTCATGGAAGATTCTGTATCCATAAAATGAAGTGGGCAGAGAACAAACCCCTCTTCACATTATTTAAGATATCATTTCAAAATAATATTTAAATTCTCAGTAAATGTAAAAACAAAAAAGCAATACATAAAAGTATTTAACAAATTGAAAATGATTCTTGATATGTAATAACCCTGTCTGTTAGGTTTATGTACACTTGTTTGTATATTTCTGTTTTTGTTTTGTTTTGTTGTGTTCATAATAAAAAATAAATAATACAAATTAATAAAACAATAAATAAATAAAAGTATCCCATATCCTTGGGACGTCTATACACGTACCTTAACCATTTTAAATGTCAACGTCAACAGTTATTTTGAAATACAAACTAATGGATACATAGTCTACACATACTTTCCATAAATCAGTCAGGCCAATTTGAGGCAAAAGCCATTTTGAGGCGGCGTTTTCCCTTGGGGGAAAATTCTTGCTGCAAACCAAATAATCAGATCAAATGAAATTTTATTGGGTCGCATAGACATTCACATTCAGCAGATGTTATTGGGGTTGTAGCGAAATGCTTATGCTCCGAGCTCCAACAGTGCAGTAATATAAAAAAACACACAACAATACACACAAATATAAAACTAAAATAATGGAATTAAGACATATATAAATAGTAGGATAAGCAATGTCGGAGTATAGAGTATAAATATTTACAGTATATATGTGATGGGATATAAAGTAATTATGGACAGTAAAGTACGTGAATAGAATATGTAGTATATCTGTAGGATATAATAGTATATAGTATTGTAATGAAATAGGCAGGGAGCAGGTCTAAAAACCTCCAGCGCGCTATCGACTGTGCCCCAAAAGCATGCTCAAACGGCAGCGTCGACATGGGTCGTTTGTACATAACTCCCTCCCATTCATTTCCGTCCAAGGCGGTGAAAAATATACATTTTTCCCAACTATATGCAAAACACCAGCGGCGACCAATCATATCGAGTGGTTCTCATGCCGAATTTGACGCTATGCGACTCAAGGCTGGAGACTTTCTTCAGCGAAGATGGCTGACAAAAATACTAGGATGGAAGCAAATGTAACGTCATGACGAATCATGCAAAAATATCTACAATTGATAGGAATATGTTAGTTAGTTAAGCCATTTCTTTTGTCATTAAGTTAATTTAGCTGGCTAGATTGGGTGTCCTCGGATGGGGCCACAGTGTCTCCTGACCCCTCCTGTCTCAGCCTCCAGTATTTATGCTGCAGTACTTTATGTGTCGGGGGGCTAGGGTCAGTTTGTTATATCTGGAGTACTTCTCCTGTCCTATTCGGTGTCCTGTGTGAATTCTCTAATTCTCTCTTTCTTTCTCTCTCTCGGAGGACCTGAGCCCTAGGACCATGCCCCAGGGCTACCTGACATGATGACTCCTTGCTGTCCCCAGTCCACCTGGCCGTGCTGCTGCTCCAGTTTCAACTGTTCTGCCTTATTATTATTCAACCATGCTGGTCATTTATGAGCATTTGAACATCTTGGCCATGTTCTGTTAAAATCTCCACCCGGCACAGCCAGAAGAGGACTGGCCACCCCACATATGCTCTCTCTAATTCTCTCTTTCTTTCTCTCTCTCGGAGGACCTGAGCCCTAGGACCATGCCCCAGGACTACCTGACATGATGACTCCTTGCTGTCCCCAGTCCATCTGACCGTGCTGCTGCTCCAGTTTCAACTGTTCTGCCTTATTATTATACGACCATGCTGGTCATTTATGAACATTTGAACATCTTGGCCAAAGGGAGTCCCTTTGATTTGAGTTGTATCAGCTTAGCGCCCCCACTAAGCCACGCCTCCAACATAATTTCTCAGTACGCCTTGCATTTTCAAGTGAATTGTAGAATTGCCACCAGATGAGAACAACTGCCCCCTCGCATTGAGGATGTCCAGTTGAAGGCTAACCACGATACAGCAGGTATTGTTTCCAGAAAACAGGATCTCCCATTATAGTGAATGGTGAAATAAGGATCTTTATGGTCAATATTTGTGGATGTAAAACATTTTTCTGAACAAAATCATGGCAGCAATAATTACTTATATTTTACCAGATGTACATCATTGAACCGATTACATTAAAATCACACACAGACAAAGTTATAAGGATAATGTAATTGCTAATGGCAGCCTGCAGTACCTTGGTCAGCCTTCAACTTGAGATACTCCATGAGAGGAGGCAGCACTAAGCTAGCCTGCAACATCACTTCCTCCATGGAGCAAGACAGCGACCTGCTGAAATAACACTTCCTGATCCTCAAATGTGCCACTGAGCATTCTCATAGTAAACAATGGGGTGATGTCATTTATTACAGTCTATCAGTACCACCCATTGCTGTATTTGATAGTGAAAGATACATGGTTGTTGAATTAGTTAATTTTCAGTCCTTTACCAAGTGAATTCCTAGGCATATATTATCATTATAATTAAACTCTTTATGACAATACATTACATGTCTCATGAGGCCTTATTTTGAGGCCTAGCTTTACCCTAATAAAGTGGTCTGAAAATAATTGTTTACAGGCCTGCAAAAAGGGTAAATTCCAGTACCTTTCCCAAAATTCCCAGATAAAATCAAAAAACCTGGTTGGGGGATTTCCAGGAATCTTCCAAACAGGGATTTTTGGAAAACCTGGGAAATTTACCAGAATTTTGCAACCCTACCTTCAAGTCACATTATGCTGGTTTGCAAAGTGATATGTAATTCTTATTTTAATCCAGCCAGAGTTAGGATATACAACAGTATATATTTTTTATTCACCCGCAACCTGCATTCATAATGACTGCAAGGGTTAGAAACAGTGTGAGGAAACTACCTAAGCCATTTCGGTTATTTATTAAATATTTACTCCCTGTACTTGCTTCTCGTCTCCCAGTATCTGTCCTCACACACTTAATGTACATGCAGTCTTGGAGAGGCAGAGAGAGAGAGACACAGCCGCATGTGAGCTCTCACATTTTTCAACATGTTTTTTTTATTTTTTACAAATCAATAGATTTAGAGTTAGATAAACTTGGATTTTTTTGGCAGGGACATATGCAGGATGCTACCCTCCACGGCATGGCCTTCGCTCCAGATCAAAACTCCAAACCTACAACCTAATTTGGGCCAAAATGAACCAGATATATTACTGCTACCAAGGTTTCCTGTTTCCAAGCTATATGGAGGGTGCTCTAGCAAACAAACAGAGACCTGAGGACACGATCCAACCTGGAACTGAGTGAGTAGTGTTTGGTCTGATGCTATTTTGAAAGCCAAGAAGAAAAAGTAAAATGAAAAAAATCCAAAATAAAGGACATTACAATGATATATTTTAGTTTATGGGGACTGAATGCTGAGTTAAGGCTGTCAAGCTTGCTAGGACAGACCAGATACAACTTCAATTAGTACCGAGGTGTGAAGAGAAAGGTGTCGAGGCCTTTGGGCCCAACAAGTGGCAGGAGTCTTTGAAGCCCCCTCCTGCTGTTCAAAGACCACCCACTGGCATTTTCTACAAGAAATCTGCCTCCAGGAATAAAAGCTTCTCTCAAGTGGGTGTGACACCTACTCCCGTTGCCTGCTGCTTGGATTCCACCTTGCGATCTGTTCACCGCCTGTCCTGGCCTGTCTTCCCCTGTCTGGTACAGGTACCCCCACCACACTCCCCCCTCTCTCCTGAGCTTTCGCTCGCCTCCAGCACACACACACTGTTGGGGAGAGTGACTCTGAACTTACAATGGCTGGCCCCAAGTTATGTTTTTTAATTTTGTCTTGTGCATTTTGCTATTTGCCGCATGGCTCCTGCATGTTTTGTTGACTACAAACTTTCTTTACCCAACCATGGGACAGACTGCTTGTTCCCACCCTCGGGACTCTGACTCTATTGGATACAAGGACTCTTGGCCTCTCGTCCTATTCCAACCACCCCTCGCCAGCTTTGTATTCATGTTACCTGATGTAATTGCTGTAGAATATGATCTTCTTGCCATATGATGCACATTCTGATGTCATAAATCAGCACAGCAAAGCTCTCCCGGTCCTTGGCCGTGCCTTGACTGTATTACTGTTGATGATATCTGGAAATGTGCATGTACACCCTGGCCCATCTACTGTTGCTAGCCCCAATTCTGACTTCTGCTCTGATATCTGCTTCACTGATTTCTGCTCTAGTAAAAGACTGGGTTTTCTGCACGTTAACACGAGAAGCTTATTACCTAAAATGGATCAATTGAAAGTGTGGGTTCACAGCTCCAATCCAGATGTGTTGGTCATTACTGAGACGTGGTTAAGGAAGAGTGTTTTGAACACTGATGTTAACCTTTCTGGTTATAACTGTTTTCGGGAAGACAGATCTGCCAATGGTGAGGGAGTGGCAATCTTTACCAAGGATCACCTTCAGTGCTCGGTTGTCTATACCAAGTCTCTCACCAAACTATTTGATTTGCCGGTTTTAAGCATTAAACTTTCAAATAAATCTTTGTTAACTGTTGCTGGGTGCTATCGTCCTCCATCAGCAGCGGCCTGTACCCTACCTGCCCAAAGCACTCTCCTAGCCCCTTACATTAAGTCTGAATATGCCCTGCTAGGTGACCTAAACTGAGATATACTTAAACCACCTGACCAAGTCCTAAAGCAATGGGACTCCCTAAATCTTTCTCAGATTAATACCAATCCCACAGCGTATGACTCCAAACACCCAGAAAAGGCTACTCTCCTTGATGTTATCCTCACAAATAATCCTGATATGTACCAGTCTAGTGTTTTCTGTAATGACCTTAGTGATTACTGTTTTACAGCCTGTGTTCATAATGGCTGCTCAGTGAAACGACCTGTCCTGATTTATCATAGACGCTTGCAACATTTTTTTAAATGAACAAGCCTTCCTTCATGAACTGGCCTCTGTAAAATGATATAGAATGAGATTGAACCCCTCTGTCGAAGACGCTTGGACCATCTTTTTTGATATTTTCAGTGGTATTGTTAATTTTAAAAATTAAAATTAAAAACAGGTTCATCCCCTGGTTCGGCCGTGATCTTGGAGAGTTACTCCACCTCAAGAATTGCATTTGGCGACAGGCTCGGCACATGCATACTCAGGCTGACTGGCTCTCGTTCAGGCAAATGAGAAATAAGTGCACTCAGGCTATCCAGAAGGCCAAAGTTAGTTACTTGAAGGAGCAGTTCTCTCTCTGTGGGTCTAACCCCAAGAAGTTCTGGAAAACGGTTAAAGACCTGGAGAATAAACCCTCCTCCTCACAGCTGCCCATGTCCCTTAACATTGATGATGTGGTTGTTACTGACAGGAAGCACATGGCTGAGCTCTTTAATCACCAATTCATTAAGTCAGGATTCATATTGTACCCTGTTTTGTGCAGCTACCATGTTGTTGTTGTCATGTTGTGTTGCTACCATGGTGTGTTGTCAAGTGTTGCTGCCTTGCTATGTTGTCTTAGGTCTCTCTTTATGTAGTGTTGTCTCTCTTGTCATGATGTGTGTTTTGTCCTATATTTATTTTACATTTTTAATCCCAGCCCTCGTCCCTGCAGGAGGCCTTTTGGTAGGCCGTTATTGTAAATAAGAATTTGTTCTTAACTGACTTGTCTAGTTAGTTAAAGGTTAAACAAATAAACATGCAAAAACACTGCTATGAAAAACAATTCCAAAAAATCAACCTGCAGTACAGCATAGAGTAAAAAGTTAATTTATCATAATAAAAAAAAAAAGAGTTGTGACTATTCATTTAATTGAGTTCGTACCACATAAACATTTGTAAGGGATAAATGCCGACGTTCTGTTCATTTGCAGAGTTAAAGTGAAACTGACAGCGTTTTAGCAACATGAAATCTTATTCAAATCTGTTCATATACAGAACCAGTCAAAATTTTGGGCACACATACTCATTCAAGAGTTTTTCTTTTGGTTACTACATGATTCCATATGTGTATTTCATAGTTTTGATGTCTTCACTATTATTCTACAATGTAGAAAATAGTAAGAATTAAGAAACATTAATTAGTAGGTGTCCATACTTTTGACTGGTACTGTATATCCCCAGGAGGAATATCTCACCGTATTTAAAAAAAAAAAATTCTGACAATCATGCACTTAGATATGGTCATTTTCATGAATTCATAGAATGTTTGGGAATGAAGTATAGTAAGGCATGTGACAATTCTATAGCAATATAGAGTGAGAAAGCTAACGTGTATTTGGAGGACAATTAATAGACACTGCAGTAAATAAAACCTAATAAAATCATCTATCTTGTCCAGGACCAGAGTGTACACAGACCGGTGCACCATAGCCAATCAGTGCTACAGTAGGCCTATATGCAAATAATTTGCCACGCGGGCCTGCCATCATTCACTGAACTGAACTGAACTGTCTGTTTACAGGCAGTAGAAACAGTGCGACTTTGGATCATTGATTCGTTAAAAGCCAAAAAATACACAAATTAATTTCTGCAGGTATGTAAATACCACAGGAGTCCTTTTACATACAGTGCCTTGCGAAAGTATTCGGCCCCCTTGAACTTTGCGACCTTTTGCCACATTTCAGGCTTCAAACATAAAGATATAAAACTGTATTTTTTTGTGAAGAATCAACAACAAGTGGGACACAATCATGAAGTGGAACGACATTTATTGGATATTTCAAACTTTTTTAACAAATCAAAAACTGAAAAATGGGGCGTGCAAAATTATTCAGCCCCTTTACTTTCAGTGCAGCAAACTCTCTCCAGAAGTTCAGTGAGGATCTCTGAATGATCCAATGTTGACCTAAATGACTAATAATGATAAATACAATCCACCTGTGTGTAATCAAGTCTCCGTATAAATGCACCTGCACTCAGAGGTCCGTTAAAAGCGCAGAGAGCATCATGAAGAACAAGGAACACACCAGGCAGGTCCGAGATACTGTTGTGAAGAGGTTTAAAGCCGGGTTTGGATACAAAAAGATTTCCCAAGCTTTACACATCCCAAGGAGCACTGTGCAGGCGATAATATTGAAATGGAAGGAGTATCAGACCACTGCAATTCTACCAAGACCTGGCCGTCCCTCTAAACTTTCAGCTCATACAAGGAGAAGACTGATCAGAGATGCAGCCAAGAGGCCCATGATCACTCTGGATGAACTGCAGAGATCTACGGTGGGAGACTCTGTCCATAGGACAACAATCAGTCGTATATTGCACAAATCTGGCCTTTATGGAAGAGTGGCAAGAAGAAAGCCATTTCTTAAAGATATCCATAAAAAGTGTCGTTTAAAGTTTGCCACAAGCCACCTGGGAGACACACCAAACATGTGGAAGAAGGTGCTCTGGTCAGATGAAACCAAAATTGAACTTTTTGGCAACAATGCAAAACGTTATGTTTGGCGTAAAAGCAACACAGCACATCACCCTGAACACACCATCCCCACTGTCAAACATGGTGGTGGCAGCATCATGGTTTGGGCCTGCTTTTCTTCAGCAGGGACAGGGAAGATGGTTAAAATTGATGGGAAGATGGATGGAGCCAAATACAGGACCATTCTGGAAGAAAACCTGATGGAGTCTGCAAAAGACCTGAGACTGGGACGGAGATTTGTCTTCCAACAAGACAATGATCCAAAACATAAAGCAAAATCTACAATGGAATGGTTCAAAAATAAACATATCCAGGTGTTAGAATGGCCAAGTCAAAGTCCAGACCTGAATCCAATCGAGAATCTGTGGAAAGAACTGAAAACTGCTGTTCACAAATGCTCTCCATCCAACCTCACTGAGCTCGAGCTGTTTTGCAAGGATGAATGGGAAAAAATGTCAGTCTCTCGATGTGCAAAACTGATAGAGACATACCCCAAGCGACTTACAGCTGTAATCACAGCAAAAGGTGGCGCTACAAAGTATTAACTTAAGGGGGCTGAATAATTTTGCATGCCCAATTTTTCAGTTTTTGATTTGTTAAAAAAGTTTGAAATATCCAATAAATGTCGTTCCACTTCATGATTGTGTCCCACTTGTTGTTGATTCTTCACAAAAAAATACAGTTTTATATCTTTATGTTTGAAGCCTGAAATGTGGCAAAAGGTCGCAAAGTTCAAGGGGGCCGAATACTTTCGCAAGGCACTGTATGGTAACTTCACAGTCCTATTGATCAAACAACCAGATCAGAACAACAAGATCGACAACAACTTATGCTAAAATCGAATGAGGGAACATTAGATAAACCCTCTCAAACGTTTTAAGCTAGTTGGCCGTCAGAAGTGCACTAAAACAATAGCTTCCTCGTCCTTCTGCCACTTGCCTGCCAATGCATGCTTGTCCCAACCCACGTTTTGACAACTGAATGGGAACTTGCCTGTCTGTCATTTTGATCGATGCAAAATACATTTGATTGACGTCTAAGATATATAAGCGAACTGTGGATAACAGTCGTTCAAATTCAGCATGGCTAGCAAAGTCATTCACATTTCTTACTAGCTAACCAAATGACACCTGCATCTCTAGCTGTATCCACCGAGAAACGATATGAAGGGGAAAAAGTTGGTCACTCACCTACTCCTCCAATGACATGACATCCTCCCAGCAGCTAACTACCTAGCTAGCTAATGATAAACTAGGTGTTTTTAGCTTACTAAATAAATAGCTAGCTGCATAAATAGATACACTAGCCCAGGGGTGTCAAAATCAATCAGCGCACGGGCCATATTGAAAAAATACGAAATTGAAAAAACAGGAATTTACATGCCAGACATGGCACATTTTTTCTTTGACCCAAACTGGCCATTGTTTTATGGCCCTTTATAATGTTCACTATGTACATAGGATGCTGTATATAGAATTTTAACATATTAAAACAAAATAAGAGAGAAATAATATTTACCTTGCCTTTGCTGCTATGTTTGCAGATGTGCATAATATGCTACGACCCTAATCCAAAAAGTATATAATAACTCTAAATAATGAAAAAGTAGCTCTAGGTTTGTAACATTGAACATTGCCTGTTCAACCTCTCTTTCGTGTCGTCTGAGATTCCCAAAGATTGGAAAGCAGCTGCGGTCATCCCCCTCTTCAAAGGGGGGGACACTCTTGACCCAAACTGCTACAGACCTATATCTATCCTACCATGCCTTTCTAAGGTCTTCGAAAGCCAAGTCAACAAACAGATTACAGACCATTTCGAAGTCTATGACTCTATACGCTTTTAGTTTTTGTTGTCATAGGCTAGCGAGCAACCATTTTAGCCAAACTTCCTTTCATGGGCAACAATGACCCAGCTAGTTAACATTAGTCTACTACATTTAACTAGCCTACATATTGAACTTCCATCCTCTCAGGCCAGGGGCACAAAGTATGAATTCATGGTTGGATCAGAATCGCTGTTATAATCATTGGCAAATTTAGGAAATGGCTATTTTTAGCTAACTAGCTAGCCACCAGAGGACAGCAGCAATTTTTTAAATGTCATTTCACATCTTGCTCTCGATTTGATTAGTGTGGAACTAAATCCAAACTGGCTTCCCTTTACACTTTTTTGGTGCGCCAGGATCATTCACAGTTTTGTTCACTCAGTTTACTTCCAATGCTGATTATTTTATACTTTTTTGCCAAGGGAGGCCAAATGTTTGCTGGCTTCACTTGCATTCAATGCTAAGGACGGCAACAATGCATCAGATCTTCCAACCCAAGCCCTAACGGGGCGGCAAGTAGCCTAGTGGTTAGAGCATTGGGCCAGTAACCAAAAGGTTGTTAGATCAAATCCCCAAGGTAAAAGTATGTCATTCTGCCACTGTTCCTTGGCCATCATTGTAAATTAGAATTTGTTCTTAAAACTTATTTGGGACTGAGGGGCAGTATTGAGTAGCTTGGATGAATAAGGTGCCCAGAGTAAACTACCTGCTACTCAGGCCCAAAAGCTAGAATATGCATATAATTAGTAGATTTGGATAGAAACCACTCTGAAGTTTCTAAAACTGTTTGAATGATGTCTGTGAGTATAACATAACTCATATGGCAGGCAAAAACTTGAGAAAAAAATCGAACCAGGAAGCTGAGGTTTGTAGGTTTTCAAGTCTTTGCCTATCCAATATACAGTGTCTATGGGGTCATATTGCACTCCCTAAGGCTTCCACTAGATGTCAACAGTCTTTAGAACGTTGTTTCAGGCTTCTACTATGAAGAGGGAGGGAATAAGAGCTGTTTGACTAAGAGGTCTGGCAGAATGACATGAGCTAATTCAGGCGTGTGGCCTTGAGAGCGAGCTCTGTCCCTTTTCATTTCTAAAGACAAAGGGGTTGAAACATTATTGAAGATTTATGATAAAAACATCCTAAAGATTGATTATATACATCGTTTGACATGTTTCTACGAACTGTAATATAACTTTTTTTACTTTGTCTGGACCTAGTGCCTGCGCATTTGGATTACAGAACTAAATGCACAAACAAAAAGGAGGTATTTGGACAGATGATGGACATTATCGAACAAAACTAACATTTATTGTGGAACTGGGATTCCTGGGAGTGCATTCCGATGAAGATCATCAAAGGTAAGTGAATATTTATAATGCTATGTCTGACTTTTGTTGACTCCACAACATGGCGGGTATCTGTATGGCTTGTTTTGGTGCCTGAGCGCTGTACTCAGAGTTTTCCATGGTGTGCTTTTGCTGTAAAGCTTTTTTGAAATCTGACACAGCAGTTGCATTAAGGAGAAGTATATCTTTAATTCCATGCATAACACTTGTATTTTCATCAACATTTATGATGAGTATTTCTGTAAATTGATGTGGCTCTCTGCAATATCACCGGATGTTTTGGAAGCAAAACATTACTGAACATAACGCACCAATGTAAACTGAGATTTTGGATAAAATATTAACTTTATCGAACAAAACATACATGTATTGTGTAACATGAAGTCCATTGAGTGCCATCTGATGAAGATCATCAAAGGTTAGTGATTCATTTTATATCTATTTCTGCTTTTTGTGACTCCTTTCTTTGGCTGGAAAGGTACTAACCTAACATAATCGCATGGTATGCTTTCGTCATAAAGCCTTTTTGAAATCGGACACTGTGGTGGGATTAACAATACGTTTATCTTTAAAATGGTGTTGTACACTTGTATGTTTGAGAAATTTAAAATTTGATTTCTGTTGTTTGAATTTGGCGCCCTGCAGTTCCACTGGCTGTTGTCAAATCGATCCTGTTAACGGGATTTGAGCCATAAGAATTCTTAACTGACTTCCCTAGTTAAATAAAGAAATAAAAATCAGATGGGCTACAGAGACAGAGGGGCACTGTTTCGCTTGCTTGGGTGCTTTCTCTTGTGAGATACAGTGGGGAGAACAAGTATTTGATACACTGCCGATTTTGCAGGTTTTCCTACTTACAAAGCATGTAGACGTCTGTAATTTTTATCATAGGTACACTTCAACTGTGAGAGACGGAAGCTAAAACAAAAATCCAGAAAATCACATTGTATGATTTTTAAGTAATTAATTTGCATTTTATTGCATGACATAAGTATTTGATCACCTACCAACCAGTAAGAATTCCGGCTCTCACAGACCTGTTAGTTTTTCTTTAAGAAGCCATCCTGTTCTCCACTCATTACCTGTATTAACTGCACCTGTTTGAACTCGTTACCTGTATAAAAGACACCTGTCCACACACTCAATCAAACAGACTCCAACCTCTCCACAATGGCCAAGACCAGAGAGCTGTGTAAAGACATCAGGGATAAAATTGTAGACCTGCACAAGGCTGGGATGGGCTACAGGACAATAGGCAAGCAGCTTGGTGAGAAGGCATGTCTCACAGCCCTTTGTTGGCGCAATTATTAGAAAATGGAAGATGTTCAAGATGACGGCCAATAACCCTCGGTTTGGGGCTCCATGCAATATCTCACCTTAATGATCATGGGGAAGGTGAGGGATCAGCCCAGAACTACATGGCAGGACCTGGTCAATGACCTGAAGAGAGTTGGGACCACAGTCTCAAAGAAAACCATTAGTAACACACTACGCCGTCATGGATTAAAATCCTGCAGAGCACGCAAGATCCCCCTGCTCAAGCCAGCGCATGTCCAGGCCCGTCTGAAGTTTGCCAATGACCATCTGGATGATCCAGAGGAGGAATGGGAGAAGGTAATGTGGTATGATGAGACAAAAATATAGCTTTTTGGTCTAAACTCCACTCGCCGTGTTTGGAGGAAGAAGAAGGATGAGTACAACCCCAAGAACACCATCCCAACCGTGAAGCATGGAGGTGGAAACATCATTCTTTGGGGATGCTTTTCTGCAAAGGGGACAGGACGACTGCACCGTATTGAGGGGAGGATGGATGGGGCCATGTATCGCGAGATCTTGGCTAACAACCTCCTTCCCTCATTAAGAGCATTGAAGATGGGTCGTGGCTGGGTCTTCCAGCATGACAGCGACCTGAAAAACACAGCCAGGGCAACTAAGTAGTGGCTCCGTAAGAAGCATCTCAAGGTCCTGGAGTGGCCTAGCCAGTCTCCACACCTGAACCCAATAGAAAATCTTTGGAGGGAGCTGAAAGTCCGTATTGCCCAGCGACAGCCCTGAAACCTGAAGGATCTGGAGAAGGTCTGTATGGAGGAGTGAGCCAAAATCCCTGCTGCAGTGTGTGCAAACCTGGTCAAGAACTACAGGAAACGTATGATATCTGTAATTGCAAACAAAGGTTTCTGTACCAAATATTAAGTTCTGCCTATCTGATGTATCAAATCCATATGTCACGCAATAAAATGCAAATCAATTACTTAAAAATCATACAATGTGATTTTCAGGATTTTTGTTTTCGATTCCATCTCTCACAGTTGAAGTGTACCTATGATAAAAATTACAGACCTCTACATGCTTTGTAAGTAGGAAAACCTGCAAAATAGGCAGTGTATCAAATACTTGTTCTCCCCACTGTACATTCAGCCTCTTGCGAATTGAATGAAAATGATTAAACCCAGAGAGAAGGAAGATAAATTAATCTTGCTAAATTTGGGAGACACAAGGCCTATTTGGGAGACATTAAGGCCAATTTATGCTTAATCCTGAAACGTGGTCCAAGGCTTCGTTTGGAGGGTGTGACGCAATTGCAGAGCCTCCGGAGGCATGCAGAAGCCAAATCAAGGTCTGTACCGCATCGTTGTGCACCTCTCAAAATTTGTAACAATGCTGAGGGTCACACCCAGATCTGTTTCACCTGTCTTTGTGATTGTCTCCACCCACCTCCGAGTGTCGCCCATCTTGCCCATTATCCCCTGTGTATTTATACCTGTGTTCTCTGTCTGTTTCCAGTTAATTTTGTTTCGTCAAGCCTACAAGCGGTTTTCCCTCTCTTCCTATCTCTCGCTTGTTGCTGTTTTCTAGTTTTCCAGCAGTTGACCTTTTCTGCCTGCCTGCCGTCTTGTAACTTTGCCCCACCTATCTGGATTACTGAGCCAACCAGGACCTCAAGACTACTCTGTGCTGCCTGGTCTCCGCCAACCCCACCACCTGGAGCCAGCAGCTTGTGTGGGTGGAATACGCCCTCAACACCCTTCCTTGCTCTGCCACAGGCCTATCGCCATTTGAGTGTTCCCTGGGGTATCAGGCCCCGCTCTTCCCCAAGCAGGAAGAAGAGGTTGGCATACCTTCTGCCCAGATGTTTGGCTGCCGTTGTCGTCATACCTGGAGGAGAGCCTAGTCGGCGTTCCTCAAGACCACCCCCAGGTATCGACGACAAGCGGATTGCCATCGGACCCCGGCTCCTCGGTCTCGGGCAGAAGGTATGGCTATCCACCCGGGATCTGCGACTCCGGGGGTAATCCCGTAAACTCTCCCCGCGGTTTATTGTCCCGTTTCCCATCTCCAAAAGTATTCGTCCCTATGCTGTTCATCTTCAGTTGCCCCATACCCTTCGTATTCATCCCACCTTTCATGTCTCACAGCCCTTTGTCTCCTGGTTGATGGTAGGTGGGGGGGTGGTGCGTCCTATATAAATACAAACTCAATTTCTTGACTACTTCCTTCACAATAGCTCTGCTCTACTAAGCGCAAGAAGTAGGATAGCACTGACGTCTGCGGAGGCTGCACCGCAGTAAATTCTGTACGGACACTTCAGACATCAGATTGACCATGCAGTACATGCAGAGCCTTGTACTGACCTCGATTTGGCCTCTGTAAGCCTCCTGAGGCTCCGCAATTGCTTCACACTCTCTGTTCTGAGCCTATGGATTGTATTCCAGAGCAAGCATAACTTGGCTTTACAGTCACAACCTCTGCAGCCAGAATAACAGCAAAGTAGCTGCATTTGTTTGTTTAAGATATTTTCTAATGTCTTTTTTTTTGGGGGGGGTTTGTATTTTGTATTTATATTTTGCTGTGTGTATTTTCTGTGATTGACATAATTCAGGGCTCATCTGTAAAAGAGACCTTAGTCTCAGTATGAGTCACTGATAAAATAAAGGTTAAATAGATAAATCAAAATGTGGATACCTCCATAACAATGAGCTGATGATGCCCAATTTTGCCTGGCTCATCAGGACACACGTTGACACTGTTCATTACGAGGATTGCATATCAAACACTAGGCTAGAAGCTAACCTTTTTCTCCCCTATTTGACCTAGATAGTTTGACCGAGATAGTTTGTGTATTGATATGTTGGCTCTGTGTGCCTATTTTTATTGATGTAGTTCTGTCCTTGAGCTCTTCTTGTCTATTAATGTTCTGTATTATGTCATGTTTTGTATGGATCACAGGAAGAGTAGCTGCTGCTAATGCAACAGCTAATGGGGATCCTAATAAAATACAAAATAGTTTGTTAGCAAACTGAATTCAAAAATATCAGTTGCTGAAAACAGCTTGTCAAACAAAAAATGTAATGTGGGAGTATTTGACAGTAGGGACCGGAGAAAGTCATGTTCATCTTCACTCACCAAGTTAGATGCTCCCCAAAAAATGTCTTTGCAAAAACAAATCACTTGCTAGCTAGCTATCTATGTTTTTTGTCGTTGGACCTGTGTTTACAATGTATCCAATTTCGTTTTGTGTGGTTGTTGTAACGGCGTTCTTCGTTTGTTGAAAGAGAGGACCGAAATGCAGCGTGGTGGTTAATCATGATCTTTAATGAAACAAATGACGGAACGATACATGAACTAACTTATAAATACAAAAAACAACAAACGGAACGTGAAACCTAATTACAGCCTATCTGGTGAAACTACACAGAGACAGGAACAATCACCCACGAAAGACAAAGCAAAACTCAGGCTACCTAAATACGGTTCCCAATCAGAGGCAACGAGAATCACCTGACTGCTGATTGAGAACCGCCTCAGGCAGCCAAGCCTATACAACACCCCTAATCAGCCGCGATCCCAAATACTACAAACCCCAATATGAAAATACAATAACATAAACCCCTGTCGCACCCTGGCCTGACCAAATATATAACGAAAACACAAAAATACAATGACCAAGGCGTGACAGTTGTTGGTTTAACTTTCTGTAACTTTGTAGCAAGTACGGTCTGCATGTGTAAGCACATATTGCGTCATGATTGCAAGCTGTCCGGAGATCTTCTTCAACTGTCCTGATATATTTTCCAAATATCCCTTAATCTGGTTGAAATGTCCATTCTAGAATGTCATTCTAGCCAATCAGAAACGAGTATTTAACAATTCTGTGGTATAATAAGTAATAATGACTTTTTATTGACTTTGAGTTCACTTACTAGAAGTATTTGAGTTAAAAATGCCTTGGGGTTTACAATGCAGCATACAGAGTTTGAAATACAAACATGTGGACAGGATGAAAACCAATAGATCAGAAAGTGCTTCCTCAAGCGAGTTTCCATAATGTTTCATATTTGATGAAAACAAGATTATGTTGCAGCCACTATACTACTCTTAAGTGTCATGTTGTCATGGATATGAGCCAAAATGGTTGGAATTGTGCCAAACCTTTGTGCACTTTTAATGCCCACACAGCCAAGAGCGTGTGTGTATGTGTTATGAGTCATATGACACATTGACACTACATAACCTGACCATTCATAACAACTTATCTAACCATCCAATGATAATAAGCACAATGTGTCCCCCCAACATCAATCTTCTGCTCAGTCAAGATAAAAGGAGGATTGTTTGAGGATGAAACCATGGGAAGATTATGATTTCAAACAGCAGGGATGGTTAAGCTTATGTTTGTGCAGAGCTATGCCTCATTTACTGTAAGATTTATGATATATCTGTCGGACCTTATTGGATTCTCTAATAGTTTTTTTCCCCTCAGTCTTCTGTGTACGTAATGGTATATAACACCATATTAAAAGGTGCTTAAACAGCATTATTAGGTTATTAAACATAGTTACCATTTTACTATGTAATTACTTAGAAATCCCCTTGTTATTTGTTTTGGTGCTGGCAAAGCCATAAATGGATGTTGAAATGTGAGAAATACGGGTAGGCCTATGCTAATACACGTACTGCACCAAAGCCACACTAAGAGAGAGATACTTAACTTGAGCATTCACCCACAATGGTCCTCGGCGTCGGTGGTATACTCAACAACAGACCTGTGTTCAAAGAGTCATGGTTTCTCCTGGCACAAGAGGGCGGCAGACACCGCCCTAGAGACCTTTATTGTACTCAGGTGTGTCTTATTTCACGATGGTTTCCCCATTAACTTTGAGAGGTGTGTTTTCTGTTTCCTTTTGTTAGTTCTTGAATTCAGTTTCCTCTGTTTCCCCCATGTTAGTTTTGAGTGCTAGTGTTTGTTGTTTTTGATTAAATATATATAAAAATGCAAAAATGTCTGCCTGTTTTTGATTTGTCATTATGTAGTATTATGTGTAGATAAATGAGGGGGGGGGACTATTTAATCCATTTTAGAATAAGACTGGAGTGTAAGAAAATATGGAAAATGTTGAGGGGTCTGAATACTTTCTGAATGCACTGTATGTATGTATACATAAGTGTGTATGTATACGTGTGTGTGTGTGTGTACATTGCATTCGGAAAGTATTCAGACCCCTTGACGTTTTCCATATTTTGTTACGCTACAGCCTTATTCTAAAATTGATTACATCGTTTTTCCCCCTCATCAATCTACACAATACCCCAGAAAGACAAACCAAAAACAGGTTTTTAGAAATGTTTGCTCAGTACTTTGTTGAAATACCTTTGGCAGCAATTACAGACTTGAGTCTTCTTGGGTATGATTCTACAAGTTTCGCACACCTGTATTTAGGGAGTTCATCCCATTATTCTCTGCAGATCCTCTCAAGCGCTGTTTAGTTGGATGGGGAGCTTCACTGTTCAGCTATTTTCAGGTCTCTCCAGGGTCCGATAGGGTTCAAGTCCGGGCTCTGGCTGGGCCAATTAAGGACATTCAGAGTCTTGTCCCAAAGCCACTCCTGCATTGTCTTGGCTGTGTGCTTAGTGTCGTTGTCCTGTTGGAAGGTGAGCCTTTTCCCCAGTCGGAGGTCGTGGGTGCTCTGGAGCAGGTTTTCATCCAGGAACTCTCTGTACTCTGCTCCCTTCATCTTTCCCTCGATCCTGACTAGTCTCCCAGTCCCCTGCCGCTTAAAAACATCCCCAGAGCATGATGCTGCCACCACCATCCTTCACCGTAGTATTGGTGTCAGGTTTCCTCCAGATGTGAAGCTTGGCATTCAGGCCAAAGAGTTAAATCTTTAAAAAAATTAAAATAAAACAAAATTTTATTTAGCCAGGTAGGCTAGTTGAGAACAAGTTCTCATTTACAACGGCCACCTGGCCAAGATAAAGCAAAGCAATTCGACACATACAACAACACACTTACACACGGAATAACCAAACATACAGTAGAAAAGTCTACATACAGTGTGTGCAAATGAGGTAAGATAAGAGAGGTAAGGCAATAAATAGGCCATGGTGGCGAAGTAATTACAATATAGAAATTAAACACTTGAATGGTAGATGTGCAGAAGATGAATGTGCAAGTAGAGATACTGGGGTACAAAGGAGATAAATACAATATGGGGATGAGGTAGTTGGATGGGCTATTTACAGATGGGCTATGTACAGGTGTAGTGATCTTTGAGCTACTCTGACATCTGGTGCTTAAAGCTAGTGAGGGAGATATGAGTCTCCAGCTTCAGTGATTTTTGCAGTTTGTTCCAGTCATTGGCAGCAGAGCACTGGAAGGAAAGGCGGCCAAAGGGGGAATTGGCTTTGGGGGTGACCAGTGAGATATACCTGCTGGAGCGCGTGCTACGGGTGGGTGCTGCTATGGTGACCAGTGAGCTGAGATAAGTCGGGACTTTACCTAGCAAAGACTTGTAGATGACCTGGAACCAGTGGGTTTGGCGACGGGTATGAAGCGAGTGCTAGCCAACGAGAGCGTACAGGTCGCAGTGGTGGGTAGTATATGGGGCAGTGGTGACAAAACAGATTGCACTGTGATAGACTGCATCCAATTTGTTGAGTATAGTGTTGGAGGCTATTTTGTAAATGACATCGCCAAAGTCGATGATCGGTAGGATGGTCAGTTTTACGAGGGTATGTTTGGCAGCATGAGTGATGGATGCTTTGTTGCGAAATTGGAAGCCGATTCTAGATTTAATTTTGGATTGGAAGGAGAGTTTACAGTCTAACCAGACACCTAGGTATTTGTAGTTGTCCACATATTCTAAATCAGATCCGTCCAGAGTAGGGATGCTGGATGGGCGGGCAGGTGCGGGCAGCGATCGGTTGAAGAGCATGCATTTAGCTTTACTTGCATGTAAGAGCAGTTGGAGGCCATGGAATGGGTTGTATGGCATTGAAGCTCGTCTGGAGGTTAGTTAACAGTGTCAAAAGAAGGGCCAGAAGTATAGAGAATGGTGCGTCTGCGTAGAGGTGGATCAGAGAATCACCAGCAGCAAGAGCAACATCATTGATGTATACAGAGAAGAGAGTCGGCCCCAGAATTGAAACCTATGGCACCCCCATAGAGACTGCCAGAGGCCCGGACAACAGGCCCTCCGATTTGACACACTGAACTCTATCAGAAAAGTAGTTGGTGGACCAGGCGAGGCAATCATTAGAGAAACCAAGGCTGTTGAGTCTGCCAATAAGAATGTGGTGATTGACAGAGTCGAAAGCCTTGGCGAGGTTGATGAATACGGCTACACAGTTTTGTCTCTTATCGATGGTGGTTATGATATCGTTTAGGACCTTGAGCGTGGCTGAGGTGCACCCATGACCAGCTTTGAAACCAGATTGCATAGTGGAGAATTCGGAATGGTCGGTAATCTGTTTGGCTTGGCTTTCGAAGACCTTAGAAAATAGATATAGGTCTGTAGCAGTTTGGGTCTAGAGTGTCTCCCCCTTTGAAGACACAGATGACCTTGGCTGCTTTCCAATCTTTGGGAATCTCAGATGATATGAAAGAGGTTGAGCAGGCTAGTAATAAGGGTTGCAACAATTTTGGCAGATCATTTTAGAAAGAGAGGGTCCAGATTGTCTAGCCCGGCTGATTTGTAGGGGTCCAGATTTTGCAGCTCTTTCAGAACATCAGCTATCTGGAATTGGGTGAAGGAGAAATGGGGGAGTCTTTGGCGAGTTGCTGTGGGGGGTGCAGGGCTGTTGACCGGGGTAGGGGTAGCCAGGTGGAAAGCATGGCCAGCCGTAGAAAAATGCTTTTTGAAATTCTCAATTACAGTGGATTTATCGGTGGTGACAGGGTTTCCTAGCCTCAGTGCAGTGGGCAGCTGGGAGGAGGTGCTCTTATTCTCCATTGACTTTACAGTGTCCCAGAACCTTTTTGAGTTTGTGCTACAGGATTCACATTTCTGCTTGAAAAAGCTAGCCTTTGCTTTCCTAACTGCCTGTGTATATTGGTTCCTAACTTCCCTGAAAAGTTGCATATCACAGGGGCTATTTGATGCTAATGCAGAACTCCATAGGATTTTTTTGTGCTGGTCAAGGGCAGTCCGGTCTGGAGAGAACCAAGGGCTATATCTGTTCCTGGTTCTACATTTTTTGAATGGAGAATGCTTATTTAAGATGGTGAGGAAGGCACTTTAAGAATAACCTGGCATCCTCTACTGACGGGATGAGGTCAATATCCTTCCAGGATACCCAGGACAGGTCAATTAGAAAGGCCTGCTCGCTGAAGTGTTTTAGGAAGCGTTTGACAGTGATGAGGGGTGGTCGTTTGACCGCAGACCCATTACGGATGCAGGCAATGAGGTAGCGATCGCTGAGATCTTGGTTGATCTTGTATTTGGAGGGCAAGTTGGTTAGGATGATATCTATGAGGGTGCCCGTGTTTACAGCTTTGGTGTTGTACCTGGTAGGTTCATTGATAATTTGTGTGAGATTGAGGGCATCAAGCTTAGATTGTAGGATGGCCGGGGTGTTAAGCATGTCCCAGTTTAGGTCACCTAGCAGCATGAGCTCTGAAGATTGATTGGGGACAGTCAGTTCACATATAGTGTCCAGAGTACAGCTGGGGGCAGAGGGTGGTCTATAGCAAGTTGCAACAGTAAGAGACTTGTTTCTGGAAAGGTGGATTTTTAAGAGTCTTGGTGTCATCAGAGCAGAGAATCTTGTTTCTCATGGTCTGAGAGTCCTTTAGGTGCCTTTTGGCAAACTCCAAGCGGGCTGTCATGTGCCTTTTACTGAGAAGTGGCTTCCGTCTGGCCACTCTACTATAAAGGCCTGATTGATGTAGTGCTGCAGAGATGATTGTCCCTCTAGAAGCTTCTGCCATCTCCAAAGAGGAACTCTGGAGCTCTGTCAGAGTGACCATCGGGTTCTTGGTAACCTCCCTGACCAAGGCCCTTCTCCCCCTCATTACGCAGTTTGGCTGGGCATCCAGCTTCAGGAAGAGTCTTGGTGGTTCCAAACTTATTCCATTTAAGAATGATGGAGGCCACTGTGTTCTTGGGGACCTTCAACGCTGTAGACATTTTTTAGTACCCTTCCTCAGAGCTGTGCTTCCACACAATCCTGTCTCAGAGCTCTATGGACAATTCCTTTGACCTCGTGGCTTGGTTTTTGTGCTGACATGCACAGTCACTGTGGGAACTTATATAGACAGGTGTGTGCCTTTCCAAATCATGTCCAATCAATTGAATTTACCACCGGTGACTCCAAGTTTTAGAAACATCTCAAGGATGATCAATGGAAACAGGATTCACCTGAGCTAAATTTAAAGTATCATAGCAAAGGGTCTGAATACTTATGTAATTAAGGCATTTTTGTTTTATTTTTAATACATTTCCAAAAATGTGTCACCCTGTTTTTGCTTCATTTTGGGGTATTGCGTGTAGATTGAGGGGAAAAAATAATTTAATCTATTTTTAGAATAAGGCTGTAACATAACACAATGTGGAAAAAGTTAATGGGTTCGAATACTTTCCGAATGCACTGTATGTATATACAATACCAGTCAAAATTTTGGACACATATACTCAATAGAGTGTTTTTCTTTAATTGTATTATTTTCTACATTGTAGAATAATAGTGAAGACATAAAAACTATGAACACATATGGAATCATGTAGTAACCAAAAAAGTATTTTTCAAATTCCAATATATTTTAGATTTGTCAAAGTAGGCACCCTTTGCCTTGACAGCTTTGAACAGTCTTGGCATTGAGGAATGCTTTTCCAAAGGTCTTGAAGGAGTTCCCACATATGCTGAGCACTTGTTGGCTGCTTTTCCTTCACTCTGCGGTCCAACTCATCCCAAACCATCTCAATTGGGTTGAGGTCGGATGATTCTGGAGGCCAGGTCATCTGATGTAGCACTCCATCACTCTCCTTCTTGGTCAAATAGCCCTTACACAGCCTGGAGGTGTCTGGGGTCATTGTCCTGTTGAAAAACAAATGATAGTCCCACTAAGCGCAAACCAGATGGGATGGCGTATTTCTGAAGAATGCTGTCGTAGCCATGCTGGTTAAGTGTGCTTTGAATTGTAAATAAATCAGTGACAGTGTCACCAGCAAAGCCCCTCACACGGAACCCAAACCGGCTGCGCGCGTGCGCCATCGTGCGCTATTGTGCATAAATTTATTTTGCCACCCCCACACCAAACGCGATCACGACACGCAGGTTAAAATATCAAAACAAACTCTGAACCAATTACATTATTTTGGGGACAGGTCTAAAATCATTAAACATGTATGACAATTTAGCTAGGTAGCTTGCATTTGCTAGCTAACGTTAACTTGTCCTATTTAGCTAGCTTGCTGTTGCTAGCTAATTTGTCCTGGGATATAAACATTGAGTTGTTATTTTACCTGAAATGCACAAGGACCTCTACTCTGACAATTAACCCACACATAAAACGGTCAACCAAATCGTTTCTAGTCATCTCTCCTCCTTCCAGGCTTTTTCATCGTTTAACTTATATGGTGATCGCATCTAAACTTTCATTGTATTACCACAACAACCGGCAAAACAGTTTGTCTTTCAGTCACCCACGTGGGTATAACCAATGAGGAGATGGCATGTGGGTACCTGCTTCTATAAACCAATGAGGAGATAGGCAGGACTTTCAGCGCAATCTGCATCAGAAATAGGAATGAGTTCTATTTTAGCCCTTGGTGTCGCAGACGCTTGTTGGCACGCGCGAGCAGTGTGGGGGAAATTATTGAATAACATGGATTTCTAAATTGAATTTGTAACGCTCGCGCACGCGACATGTCCGATCTGGTCAGCATGTCACACATCACACCTCCTCCTCCATGCTTCTCGGTGGGAACCACATATGCGGAGATCATCCGTTCACCTACTCACAAAGATACAGTGGTTGGAACCAAAAATCTCAAATTTGGACACATCAAACCAAAGGACAAATTTCCACTGGTCTAATGTCCATTGCTAGTGTTTGCTAGTGAACTAGCCCAAGCAAGTCTCTTCTTCTTTTTGATGGCCTTTAATCAATGCCAGATTTCATCACTTTTATGAATCTCTGTATTCATCTCCAGTATTTATGCTGCAGTAGTTTATGTGTCGGGGGGCTGGGGTCAGTTTGTTATATCTGGAGTACTTCTCCTGTCCTATTCGGTGTCCTGTGTGAATCTAAGTGTGCGTTCTCTAATTCTCTCCTTCTCTCTTTCTTTCTCTCTCTCGGAGGACCTGAGCCCTAGGACCATGCCCCAGGACTACCTGACATGACTCCTTGCTGTCCCCAGTCCACCTGGCCATGCTGCTGTTCCAGTTTCAACTGACCTGAGCCCTAGGACCATGCCCCAGGACTACCTGACATGATGACTCCTTGCTGTCCCCAGTCTACCTGGCCATGCTGCTGCTCCAGTTTCAACTTCCACCTGACTGTGCTGCTGCTCTAGTTTCAACTGTTCTGCCTTATTATTATTCGACCATGCTGGTCATTTATGAACATTGAACATCTTGACCATGTTCTGTTATAATCTCCACCCGGCACAGCCAGAAGAGGACTGGCCACCCCACATAGCCTGGTTCCTCTCTAGGTTTCTTCCTAGGTATTGGCCTTTCTAGGGAGTTTTTCCTAGCCACCGTGCTTCTACACCTGCATTGCTTGCTGTTTGGGGTTTTAGGCTGGGTTTCTGTACAGCACTTTGAGATATCAGCTGATGTACGAAGGGCTATATAAATAAATTTGATTTGATTTGATTTGATCTAAAGCAGATCCTAACCCTTTAATAATCATGGAAAACTTTTTGGAGTAGTGTAATCTTACCGCCCTGGAGCAGGAAGATTCTAACTTCCTGAATGCGAAAATATCTCTACCGAAAATATCTCTACCGAAAAGGCCTTTAACCAAGTTGAGTGGTCCTATTTATTTGCGGTCCAACCCAAATGTGATATTGGAAACAGGTTCATAAAATGGATCCAGATTCTATATGGGAGCCCCTGCGCGAGAATACTCACTAACCAATCATTGCCGCCCCAATTGAATCTTTATAGAGGGACGAGGTAGGGTTGTGCATTGTCGCCTCTGCTTTTTGCTCTTGTCATTGAACCTCTCGCTCAAGCAATCAGATCTCACGTAATAATACACAGCTATAATACTAAAGATACTCGAAATAAGATCTCTCTATACGCAGATGACATTCTCATCTATGTAACTGAAACCCAATAACCCCACTAATAATCAAATTATACATAGCACAGTCTGTATCTGGAAGGAAATGAAGGCCCATTTTGACCTTAGACCAATATAATTCCTGCTCCCTATAGCAAGGAATCCCTCCTTTGTCCCTTCTAACCTTGAAAACACATTTGAGCTATGGGGAAAGCTAGGGATCAAACCCATAGGGGATCTATATATAGAGGGACCTTTGCTTCTATTGATTTGCTGAAGGGTACCTATAATCTTCCCAGAAGTAACCTTTCAGATACCTACAGATTAGAGACTGTTAGAAAACATCTTCCTACATTTGAAAATGCTAAACCTTCCACGTTTGACGGTGGCATCAAAATATGTCCCACCTCAGGCAAACTGATATCTATATGATGCTTTTCAATTGCTAAGCACACCCTCTACAGATGCCATTCAGGCAAAATGGGAGAAAGAACTAGGCACTGACATTTCTGTAGCAGACTGGGAGGATAGCTTGGAGTATATCCACACCGGCTCAATTAACTCCAGACATTGTTTTATACAATTCAAGATTTTACACAGATTACACTAAATTAGTGGAGAGAGATTGGGGAGGTGGGGGGGCTGTGTATAACTGGGTGGGAGGGAGGGCTGTGAGGGGGGACATCTGCCATCTTGTCTGTTTATTTGTCCTTGTTCTGTTTTTATTTAGATCTTTTTTTTGTGTCTGTATTTTGTCTATATAAGAAATGCACACTTTTCTACAAAGTACATGTACACAATTCTTATGTGTGTTCAATAAAAAATATTTGCTGGTTAAAAAGCTGGAGTGCATTATCCAGTGTGTGTGTGTGCGTGCGCAATTGTGTGTGTCACTGCACTATAAATAGTACAAATGTTGTTCTAGGGCTGGCATAGCAAAATGGCTCCTTAACTTAGCAACATGGCTAGCCCTAGGCATTTTTGGGGGAACTCAGTTCGAGGTCTCAACTTACTGAGAGTTATAATAGTAGAATATGTGGTTGTGCATCAGCAGTTTTCCTTTTATGTCAGTCACTGAAAGTCACTCAATTAGCACGTCAGCTAACATTTTTAGATTGGTAAATTAGTCTAGCCAGCTATTTAATTTGTAGTAATCATGGCCGTGAAATTACCAACCGGGCCCGAAGGCCACATGCCCAGGGACCCTGACGTCCAGGGGGCCCCCATTTGATATTTAAAAATATTTATGGACTCAATCAGGGTCTCAACTTACTGTTGACAGTTAGAATACACAAGGTGCAATTTCAAAATTTGGTTTTGCATCAGCAGTTTTTTTTCTCTTGTTATGTGACAGTCTAACATCATGGCCGAATTACAGACTGGGCACGACAATCATATCAACATGGCATAAGTTTTTGAAAAAAGTGTAGAATTTCAGGATATTTGCTTTAAAACGGCGAAAATGTCTCTCCACCTCATGGGAAAATGTGTAGAACTCAGGGATGTTTCTAGGATTTTAAGACATTGGGGGCTCAGCCCAAAGCCAGTAGGAGGGTCTGGGGACATTTTACCCCGGAAAAAAATGAATTTCAATAGCTAAATGCATCCATTTGTTGCACTTTGAGATGAACATTGAGATCTTTTTCAGGAAACTTGCAACTTCCCACCTGCCACAGCAGACACTACCAGTGCTCAATTACAGTTGTTACTGTGGGTCTCTCCATTCTGGAACACTCCTTACTCTGGAACACATACATCTATTGCCAAGAACCACAACATAGACTCTGAGCCCATGAGCCAAACTGATTAATGAATCCCACAGTACCCAAACACCATTTCTCTCTCCAACACACACGCACGCACGCACGCACACACACAATATGCAGTAATTAGAATGCATAGAGCAGCTTTAAGTGACAGTCTACAGTGTGCTCACCCCTCTGCCTCTCTCCATCACTTTCTCTGTGTCGTCTGTTGCTGTCTCTTGTCTGCCCTCTTCTGTTGCTGTCTCTGAGTATTCTATGTTGCTGTCTCCTGTGTACCCTTTCTCATACTGGTCCTGGTTGCAAAAAGTGAAAAGTAAACAATTGTTTTAATAGTAATTTCAGGCTTTTACACCTCACCTGCAAATTCTTTGTAAATTATGTTTCACTTTTTCACTGTCTGTATTTCACCCGCTATAATTTGTGCAAATAAATAAAACAATTAGAATCTATAGAGCAGCTTGAAGTGATAATATGCTGTGTGCTCAACTGACCCTTTGTTCTATTTCCGTCTTCTCTCTTCTGTCACTTTCTCTGTGTCTTGTCTGTTGCTGTCTCAGGTTCTTGTTTGTTACTGTCTGTCTATCCCGTTCTGTTTTTCTGGTGTCTCTCTCCATCATATACTATTCTTCTGTTGCGGTCTCGGTCTTATCTCTTGTCTCTCTCCATCATCTACACCACTGTTGCTGCCTCTGTGTCTTGTCTGGTGTGTCCCTTTTAGTTTTGCAATCCAAAACAGTCAAGGGGATACTAGGGTAGCTTAAATTGTTTTGGGCCTATGTCTGGGTCACCTAAATCATCCTATTCCCTACCATTTTCCCCTGGCTGCTATTGTTCTAAGTACTCCCCCTGGCCTGTTGTTCTCATCTGACCTCTTCCTTGGCTCATCAGAAAGGTAGCCAGGTAGAGGTGCAACATGTAATTAGTTTGTTTTATAGGGCGACTGTACTTTCTGATTTCGCCTTGTTTTAGATTTGGTTAATTAAGAAGTGATAGCAGCCATGACTGAAATCAAAAGTGAGTTGGTTTCGGGTATGGTTTGATGTGGTTGTCTCCTGTGTGTTCGTAGGTGGGAAGAGTTAGCCAAATTATTTAGCCAATTAGCTTCAGTCGGCTGGTGTGCGACCAGACTTTGACTTTGGATAGCCTATCTCCAGGGCTAGGTAGGGACCGTCAATGAAATACACAATGTAAATGAGACAATATTTTCATGTTGCACACCTTTTAGATTTCTCATGAAATGCTTTCAATATTTGTATGGACATTTCTAGAGTTTATAGTTGGTTTGAGGTTTATAAGCTATTGGAATTTTAACATTGTCCCATGTACATTGTGTAATTTACAGATGGTCCCTAACTAGCCCCACAAGACATGTCACCAGAGGTCTCTTCACAGTCCCCAAGTCCAGAACAGACTATGGGAGGCGTACAGTACTACATAGAGCCATGACTACATGGAACTCTATTGCATATCAAGTAACTCCAGCAAGCAGTAAAAATTTATTTAAAAACAGATAAAAATACACCTTATGGAACAGCGGGGACTGTGAAGCAACACAAACATAGGCACATGCATACAAACACACATAACAAACGCACTATACACACACACGTACACATGGATTTTGTGTTGTAGATATGTGGTAGTAGAGTAGGGGACTGAGTGTAAACACTTAATATGTTGTGAATAAATTGTAATAAAAAGAATGTACAACTGCCTTCATTTTGCTGGACCCCAGGAAGAGTAGTTGCTGCCTTGGCACACAGATAATGGGGATCTATAATAAATACAAATGGGGATCTCCATTTTTATCAAATTTTACCCAAATTTATCACAGGCATTACGATTAGGTTGCGTGCAGCTGCACTCCGAATTGATGATTACTTGTGTGCTGCCAGCTGTGGGCATGTGGGCAGGCTTGAAACAAACCCAACCTTCATTTACGCTATGATGCAGTGATGACCACAAGACTTGAAAAACTCAGTTTTGGAGGAGACTGACTTTATGACAAATTATCCTATTTACACTTTGTAGTCAATTTTGACAGAAGAATAAAAGTTTCTGACCCATATCGATACCACAAAGTCTGTTTTCTAAATGAGAAGTTGGATTTTAGGGGCAGTTGCTCTTTACAGTTACTGTACACTGACACGACCATGGTAAAGAAAAATTCAAGTTCCCGCATAACAGAGCAACACAACTCCCAACATGACAGATAAGAAGCTACCCTTTGCTATATGAATATAAAGAGACATGAGCCCCTAAAAATTACCTGTAAAATGGAATAACTTATAAGACCTCTATAATTAATTTCAATTTGTCGCTTCTACCAGCTAATGTGAGATGTTTAGATTACATAACATTTGAGGACACATAGTTTAAGGGCCTATGTACGTTAACAAAACATTGAAAATGCAATCTAAACAAAAAGCTGTGGCTTGAGCACCCTCAAGTTTGTTTATTTGTCATATACACATGATACACGTACATGGAGTACACAGTGCAATGAAATGCTTAATTGTAGGTTAACTCTT
This sequence comes from Oncorhynchus kisutch, assembly GCF_002021735.2. Lineage (NCBI taxonomy): Eukaryota > Metazoa > Chordata > Actinopteri > Salmoniformes > Salmonidae > Oncorhynchus > Oncorhynchus kisutch. Next base: position 26,151,801 of record NC_034193.2, read on the forward strand.
CGACAATGCAACAACAATAAAAAGGTAAGTAGCTACAGTGTGAATAAAAAGAGTAATAAAAATACAAACTCAAGAATTTCACCAATTAAATAATGGACATATATTTTTTGTTTTATACATTTTTGTACCAATAGTTACAGTTGAAGTCGGAGGTTTTACATACACCTTAGGCAAATACTTTTAAGGTCAGTTTTTCACAATTCCTGACACTTAATCCTAGTAAACATTCCCTGTCTTAGGTCAGTTAGGATCACGACTTTATTTTAAGAATGTGAAATGTCAGAATAATAGTAGAGAGAATGATTTATTTAAGCTTTTATTTCTTTCATCACATTCCCAGTGGGTCAGAAGTTTGCATACACTCAATTAGTATTTGGTAGCATTGCCTTTACATTGTTTAACTTCGGTCAAACGTTTCGGGGAGCCTTCCACAAGCTTCCCACAATTAGTTGGGTGAATTTTGGCCCATTCCTCTAGACAGGTGGTGTAACTGAATCAGGTTTGTAGGCCTCCTTGCAAGCACATGCTTTTTCGGTTCTGCCCACAAATTTTCTATAAGATTGAGGTCAGGGCTTTGTGATGGCTACCCCAATACCTTGACTTTGTTGTCCTTAAGCCATTTTGCCACAACTTTGGAAGTATGGTTAGGCTCATTGTCCATTTGGAAGACCAATTTGCGACCAAGCTTAAACTTCCTGACTGATGTCTTGACATGTTGCTTCAATATATCCACATAATTTTCCATCCTCATGATGCTCATGATATTTTGTGAAGTACACCAGTCCCTCCTGCAGTAAAGCACCCCCACAACATCATACTGCCACTCCCGTGTTTCACGGATGGGATGGTGTTCTTCGGCTTACAAGCCTCCCCCTTTTTCCTCCGAACATAACGATGGTCATTATGGCCAAACAGTTCTATTTTTGTTTCATCAGACCAGATGACATTTCTCCAAAAAGTATGATCTTTTTCCCCATGTGCAGTTGCAAACCGTAGTCTGTTTTTTTTATGGCGGTTTTGGAGCAGTGGCTTCTCCTTGCTGAGTGGCCTTTCAGGTTATGTCGATATTGGAATCGTTTAACTGTGGATATAGATACTTATGTACCTATTTCCTCCAGCATCTTCACAAGGTCCTTTTGCTGTTGTTCTGGGATTGTTTTGCACTTTTCACTACAAAGTACGTTCATCTCTAGGAGACAGAACGTGTCTCCTTCCTGAGCGATATGACGGCTGCGTGGTCCCATGGTGTTTATACTTGCGTACAATTGTTTGTACAAATGAACGTGGTACCTTCAGACATTTGGAAATTGCTCCCATTGATGAACGAGACTTTTGATTTTTTGAGGTCTTAGCTGATTTCTTTTGATTTCCCTATGATGTCAAGCAAAGTGGCACTGAGTTTGAAGATGGGCCTTGAAATACATCCACAGGTACACATTCAATTGATTCAAATGATGTCAATTAGGCTATCAGAAGCTTCTAATGCCATGACATCATTTTCTGGAATTTTCCAAGCTGTTTAAAGGCACAGCCAACTTAGTGTATGAAAACTTCTGACCCACTGGAATTGTGCTACAGTGAAATAATATGTCTGTAAACAATTGTTGGAAAAGTAGATGTCCTAACTGACTTACGAAAAACTATAGTTTGTTAACAAGAAATTTGTGGAGTGGTTGAAAAACGAGTTTCAATGACTCCAACCTAAGTGTATGTAAACTTCCGACTTCAACTGTACATAGCCTATATTGAAATAACAGACATGAGCCAAGCATGTTTACCTGTAGAATGTAATAGGTTATAAGACCTCTATGATTAATTTAATTTGGTCAGTTCTACCACCTCAACATGGCTAATTTTAAACAGGATAACATTTTTATCTTGTAGTAAGGTTCAGTTTCAGTCCATAGGGGGGCACCTTGTCACTGTCAAAAGATATGTGCTTCAGTCAGAAAAACCTTCTCTCATCTCTTCTGTCTCAGCTAGCTAGCTATCCAGCCAAGCTAGCTACAGAAACGAAACCCATCAAATACACTCTCTGGAACTAAACACTTTTCCTAATATCATGATTTATATCAACATCCTTAGCTTGACCATTTACCAAATATACTGTTAAATAACTGACTGACACCCAATAGCTAATGCTAGCTTAGTAGCATTAGCCAACCCTTATGCTGAGGGAGACCTGCTAGCGTAAACTCACGTAAACTCGTACATCGCCTTGGTCCGTACAATTGCCCTTATTTTAGCGCCCCCAAAACGTAATACTTCCAGATCAACTGTAATGTCAATACCATTGTAAAGCACAATTTCTCCCCTTTCCAACATTATCAATTACATGACCTAAACACTGCCTGTTTCTGCATAATTCAGGCAGGCAATGAGCCCCGTCTGGTCTTTTTAAAAATGGCGGGTGGGGAAGCGAAACTAATGCGTGATAGTGAGAAGGAGAGATCACGTGTGGGGAAATGGCTTTTTTTCACTCGATCTGTCCAACTTATCACCTTATCGCCTCTAAAATGTAAATAAAACACTATAAAGAGTTTATATAAGGTGTCAATACATACCTATTTGAAGGTTTGTGTCGAATTTGAATCGGGTTTTTAGGACGGTGCTAAAGTGATCTTAGAAGTAAACAGCGGCTTTGAGAATGATGATCGCATGCAACGATGATGCAAAAAATGACTAGGTATCCCCCCTTACCCCTGTCACTGCATTTAATCACCATCTCTTCGAAAGATCTTCTAAGCCTATTCACAATGATATTGGGCTGGATGCTGATAGGGGAAACTTGCTGATTGATCAGAGAAATCATAGTCAAAGCTTTTCTTTTAGTCTATTTACAAAAAAGTCCTGGTGCTTTGCTAGCAATAGACAACAAGAAATCCACAGGGGCCAACCAATTGGATCTTGGTCTGCTTAAGTCTACAGGGCCCATCATTGTTGGCTCAATAACCCACATTTTGTATTTAGCATCATCAGGAAATATTCCAAAAGTATGCACTCCATAATTGCAGGGATAGTAGTGATCATAATAATTATCGCCCCATTTCAAGGCTTCCTTGTCCAGTGAAGAATCTTGAATCCTTGGTAGATGTACAACTTTGCTCTTTCTTATCAGAGCAATGTATCTTGAATATAAAAAGACAATCAGGGTTTAGGCCTGGGCATAGCACTATTACAGCTACCACTTTAGTTGTTGATCTTGTCAATGCTTTAGACACTAAAGTGAAATGTGCTGCTTTGTTTGTGGACCTGTCAAAAGCTTTTGATTATATTGATCATGCTATTATATTGAATAGGTTATCAGTGATAGGCCTGAGCTCTGACACCTGGTTTCATGATTATCTTAATGACAGAACTCAGGTCATCGTGATTGATGGGGTTAAGCTTGAATATCTTGAAGTACATAAAGGTGTACCACAGGGGTCGATTTTGGGACCTGTTCTCTTCACTATTTATATAGTCAATCTAAAAAATATATACATTTCATCTGTATGTGGATGATACTATTATGTATGTTATTGCCCCGACTGTTGATCTGGCTGTGTCAAAACTAGTCAGATTTTCTAGTGATGTAGGAATCCATTGCTGATTTAATACTTTAATACTGATTTAATACATGTTGTTTTTAAACTCTCATAAGAATGTTTCAGATGAAATGCATGTTCACTCATTAGATGCTTCTCTAATCGAACGTGTTCCTGCACATTTGGATTTATATGGATTTGATGTTTAAGAAACATTTAGATGAGCTGGTGAAGAAGCTAAGATTTGGCTTTTTCTACAGAAACAGATTGTGCCGTTCTCTAAGCAGTAGGAAGCAGATTATTCAGTCAACCTTTATCTGTTCTTGATTATGGCGATATTCTTTTTTTTATAGTGCAGCTGCTACTACTCTTAAACCTTTGGATGCCATTGTAACGGAGACTCAGCGAGTCAGGAAGCAGGTGCAGTCGGTGAGTTTATTAGGAACGAACATGTAGTGAATACAAAAACAGGAGTAGTGTCTAAACACAAGAAAAAAAACTCTACCTAACGGGTGATACAACGGAGTGGTAGATAAAGGGGAAGACATGGCGGCCATCTACCATGACACCCTTCGATTTGTTACAGACAGTTTTGACACTCATCACTGCATCCTGTATCAAAAGGTTGTCTGGATTTCGCTAAAAGAACTGTTACACATTTGTAGGCTATTATGTAAATGCCCTCTGGTGTTCAGAAAATGACATGAACATCTGAGATGGATATAGAACTAATATCTTTCCCTAAAGTCATTAAGAAAAGGTGATAACGAGCAAGAAAGGGAAAAAGTAGGAAAATTGTGTAGTTTGATTGTAACACTTTATTTTAATCATCAATAATAAGTAATCTAGCCTACTTCAAAAATGGGTAGGTTGCAGTAGCAATTCAGCTTAGGCCTACTAATACATATGCATACCGGTAGTCAAGTTGACATGTCAGTAAGGCATAAGCATTTTTCCTTTGCTACCACTTCATATTCGAATAATAAAGTAGAGCGTGTAATAATTTGGGCTATCCAGAGCGTCTTTTCGACACCCTTTGTTCACTCCCATGAACTGCAAGAACTGACTTGTGATCTGGGACATCCGGGCCTTCAGCTGCTTAGGTACAGCAAAAGTTAACTTTGCATCACTCAGGCTCTGCCTGGCCTAATCTCGGAAGTCTTCAAATAGTGGGCTGGAACAGAGAGAGGAATGATCAGTGTTAACAACTATACATGTTGGAGATGAATGGTGACTGGATTGACACACTTATGGCACCCTATTCTCTATATGGTGCACTAGAGCCCTATTGGCAGTGGTCAAATGTAGTGCGCTACATAGGGAATAGTGTGCTATTTCGGATTCACATGATCATTTATAGCATCAATGGTACTGGTGTCATAAGTTGTCTGTGGTCTTACAGATTCCAGAGCTTCACCAAGGTATTTCGGTGTCTTTTCCCAGGCGCTGTTGGAGTCTCGCCATTGGTGGCATGAGGTAGGGTCCATCAAATCCTCTGGCATAGTCCCATAAGCTCCACAGGTCTGGAGGTCTCATGTTGTTCAGGAGATGTCTGCTGATAACGCTGCAAACATCTAGGCATATCTCCATGTCTAGGATGTCCCTCCTCAAACCTTCCTGGAGATGCAGGACGTGGGCAGGCACACTCAATCAGGATGTCCCGGGGCCAGATTGCTGGTGAGCTTCAGACGATGCTCATTCTCATACAGCAAGTGGAGCCGGTAGAAACAGACTCTGCTCTGTTGAAAAGTGAGCAGATGGCATCTCATCGGGGCGATGATGGGGTTCACCATGTCGTTGTTGAGCAAGGTCAGCTCATTCTCCATTAAAGGCGAACCCCCCCACATATTGCGGAACAAGTCCTTAAGCAGATGCTTCAGGATGGTGGTGGTGATGTGGGGAGGAAAGAAGAGTCCTTTTTAACAGCTCTAGGTTTTTTCAGAGATGTGTCCTCTGCAATAAATACAGGGGTCTTCACGAGGCTGAGCTCCACTTTGGACTGGTTGATGATTTTAGTTTGGGACTCAACATTGATCTGGCATTTGGTCAGAGATGTGTCCTTAGTAAGTACAGTGCATTCTGAAAATATTCAGACCTTGATTTTTTTCCACATTTTGTTACGTTACATCCTTATTCTAAAATTGATTCAATTGTTTTCCCTCCCTCATCAATCCACACACAATACCCCATAATGACAAAGCAAAAACAGGACTTTAGACAATTTTGCACATTTATTAAGAACAGAAAACTAAAATATCACATTTACATAAGTATTCAGACCCTTAACTAAGTACTTTGTTGAAGCACCTTTTGGAAGCGATTACAGCCACGAGTCTTCTTGGATATAATGCTACAAGCTTGGCACATCAGTATTTGGGGAGTTTCTCCTATTCTTCTCTGTAGATCCTCTAAAGCGTCGCTGCACAGCTATTTGTAGGTCTCTCCAGAGATGTTTGATCGGGTTCAAGTCCGGCCTCTGGCTGGGCCACTCAAGGATATTCAGACTTGAAACCACTCCTCGTTGTGTGCTTAGGGTCGCCTCAGTCTGAGATCCTGAGCGCTCTTGAGCAGGTTTTCATCAAGGATCGCTCTGTACTTTTCTCTATTAATCTTTCCCTCAATCCTGACTAGTCTCCCAGTCCCTGCCACTGAAAAACATCTCCACAACATGATGCTGCCACCACCATGCTTCACCGTAGGGATTTACTCCAGATGTGACGCTTGGCATTCAGACCAAAGAGTTCAACCTTGGTTTCATCAGACCAGAGAATATTATTACTCATGGTCTGAGAATCCTTTAGGTGTCTTTTGGTAAACTCCAAGCGGGCTTTCATGAGACTTTTACTGAGGAGTGGCTTCCGTCTGGCCACCCTTCCACAAAGGCCTGATTGGTGGAGTGTTTCCAGGAGGACAACCATCTCCACAGAGGAACTCTGGAGCTCTGTTAGAGTGACCATTGGGTTCTGGTCACCGCCCTGATCAAGGCCCTTCTCCCCCGATTGCTCAGTTTGGCCAGGTGGCCAGCTCTCGGTGGTTCCAAACTTATTCCATTTAACAATGATGGAGGTCACTGTGTTCTTGCGGACCATCAACGCTGCAGAAATGTTTTGGTCCCTTGCCCCAGATCTGTGCCTCGACACAATCCTGTCTCAGAGCTCTACTGACAATTCCTTCGACCTCATGGCTTGGTTTTTGCTCTGACATGCACTGTCAACTGTGGGACTGTCACGCCCTGACCTTAGAGATCCTTTTAATTCTCTATTTGGTTAGGTCAGGGTGTGACTAGGGTGGGCAATCTATGTTTTCTATTTCTTTGTTGGCCTGGTATGGTTCCCAATCAGAGTTAGCTGTCTATCGTTGTCTCTGACTCAATCAATGAAATTTACCACTTGTGGACTCCAATCAAGTTGTAGAAACAACTCAATGATGATAAATGGAAACAGGATGCATCTGTGCTCAATGTTGAGTCTCATAGCAGAGTGTTTGAATACTTATGTAAATAAGATATTTCTGTTTTTTATTTTTTGTAGATTGATGAGGACCTTTTATCTAATCAATTTTAGAATAAGGCTGTAACATAACAACATGTGGAAAAGGGGAAGGGGTCTGAATACTTTCCGTATGCACTGTATATGGCTCTCTAGGTGGGCTGGGCTTCACTTCGGACCAGTTAACAATTTCGGTAGGGAGGAGACAAAAGTGGGACACTTTTTCAACAACAGGAGGTTTGGTCAGAAATGTTGCCCCTTTAAGTCTAGGGCTCTGCAGGTAGGTGGGCATGACTTTGGACCATTCAACATCATCTCAATGGGCAAGAGAGTGGGACAAGAGAGCGACTCTTTTGGGTTGAGGTCAGGGCTCTGTGTAGGCCAGTCAAGTTCTTCCACACCGATCTCGACAAACCATGTCTGTATGGACCTCGCTTTGTGCCCAGGGGCATTTCCATGGTGAAACAGGAAAGGGCCTTCTTCAAACTGTTGCCACAAAGTTGGAAGCACAGAATTGTCATTGTATGCTGTAGCGTTAAGATTTTCCTTCACTGGAACCAAGGGGCCTAGTCCGGACCATGAAAAACAGCCCCAGACCATTATTCCTCCTCCATCAAACTTTACAGTTGGCACTATGCATTGGGGCAGGTAGCATTCTCCTGGCATCCGCCAAACCCAGATTCGTCCGTCGGATTTCCAGATGGAGAAGCGTGATTCATCAGTCCAGAGAACGTGTTTCCACTGCTCCAGAGTCCAATGGCAGAGAGCTTTACACCACTAAAGCCGACGCTTGGCATTGCACATGGTGATCTTAGGCTTGTATGTGGCTGCCTGGCCATGGAAACCCATTTCATGAAGCTCCCAACGAACAGTTATTGTGATGATGTTGCTTCCAGAGGCACTAGTGAGTGTTGCAACCGAGGACAGACCATTTTTACGTGCCACCCGCTTGAAGACTCGACGGTCCCGTTCTGTGAGCTTGTGTGGCCTATTACTTTGCGGCTGAGTCATTGTTGCTCCTAGACGTTTCAACTTCACAATAACAGGACTTACAGTTGACCAGGACAGCTCTAGCTGGGCAGAAACATCCTATGACGGACATGGCCACATTGAAAGTACCTGAGCTCTTCAGTAAAGCCATTCTACTGCCAATGTTTGTGTATGGAGATTGCATGGCTGTGCGCTCAATTTTATACACCTGTCAGCAACGGGTGTGGCTGAAATAGCTGAATCCACACATTTTTGAAGGGATGTCCACATACCTTTTGTATATATTGTGTCATTTATTTTACTGTATTTTATACCATCTATTGCATTTTGCCTATGCTGCTCTGTCACTCACTGCTCATCCATATATTTATATGTATATATTCTTATTCCATTCCTTTACTTAGATTAGTGTGAATTAGGTAATAGTTGTGGAATTGTTAGAATACATGTTAGATATTGCTGCACTGTCGGAACTAGAAGCACAAGCACACGTCCATAGCAATAACATCAACATTTTACAATTATGAAACGCTTACATTGTACATATGTTTGTCCTCTGTCGTTGCCTGCCTTTTTTTGTTTGATGAAATCAATACTTTTTAATAAATGTTAATGAAATACAACCACCGACTGTTTTCTTGTTGAGATTTGATCTGCATTCGCGACGAATTACCATTTTAGAGCAACAGCAATGAGGAAGCAGTCAGTGGTTGTACTTGATAAAGGTTTTCTTGAAAAGTAGGCTATGGATTTCAGCAAACAAAGACGTGTAAGGAAGTCCCTGTTGAAATTAACTTTAAGAATAATGAATACATTACATTTCACTTATGAATCGGAACCATATTCGAGGATGTTTATCGCAGTTTAATTTCGATACCACTAGAGGGTAGTAGAGTGAAACCTAGCGTCCACACCAGACAATAAAAGCAAGAGAGAGCTGACAGACGGCAGCTCAGGCTCAACCTCAGCATCCTTTAAGGTGGTGGGCAACCGAGAAATGACTGCGAATTAATTGTCAACAGCCCAGTAACCCGCCCGGGAGAAATATGGATGTATGGCCGCCGAATTTGGAATAGAGATGTAGTTTCAAGGATGTCACCCATCTACATCTCTCGTTTGTTCCTCTTTATTTTTATCTCCGCGGTCTGGGAGACGCGAGCCAAATCTCTTCCAGATCAAGGAGCACTTGGTAAGCTCACGCCATATGGGATGCTGCACAATGAGGGAGGATGGGAGTGGTTGCATTTTTTTTTAATGGCTTTTGTTGACAAATATGAACGAAATTGCAATCGTTGGTTTGAAAGGATTCTTTGCTAATGATACGAGTCACCGTTTTTCTTAAATTGTATTGTTTATCAATGTGTATTTGGCATCAAATGGATCTTCGGAGCATCCCAATCAAATGAAATAGCTAGTCATGCCGTGAAGCGGATGTGTTTATAACAATTGGTAAAATAATCTTTACCTTGTCAGCTTTTTGAAGATATGTAAAATCAAATCAAAAACTCAATATAAGCGATCAAATTGTTACAACCTAATTCTCCCTGTCAGGCTATTCGAAGGGCTCATCATGATAAGGGAAATGTGCCGCTGTAAAACATATAGCTAGCATAGTCGAGGAAAATAAATCACAGGCCTAGGTGTTCACATATTTCTCTTGTTAGTTAGGTCCTAAATCGATGTCCCTTTAGCGGCTATGCTAGCCAGGGGTCAATATAGTAATTCATTTAACAGTAACAATGTATCCCGGCCATTCGTGCATTCATAAACTGCTCATGTAGGCCTTGACATAGAAATATACAGGCCTATATAGTATGTAAAGTATAGTCCCACTCCCAATAAAAAAAATCTGCTGTATCTATTCTATTCAGCCCTTCATATTTCATATTGGTTCTGGAATATATTCATTGTATAAATACACCCCCGGCAATTATTTATTTTAGCCTGTGTCCTGAAACACACTAAATTCATTTGTTGAAACAGTAGGGCTCTGTAATGATGGCATGCATGGCAGAAGGAAACACGTATGCATGGGAATGCATGCATGTAGCCTGCTATTGGACAGGAACGCTAGAGCTATCAGAATTAAGAATGGCAACATATGTCAATTTAACAGTCGGCCTAGGTCTCATCCTGTAGGCCTACACCCATTCCAGTAGCATTTTTATTTGCCATCTTGAAATACACCTAGTGGAGACTCCTGTATCCACTGAAACCTCCACAGCATAACCCATATCCATGGCATTAGAGAAACAAGATGCGAAACAAAATGTTCTCAGAGGAAACGATCAGTAGGGGGTCCCAAAGTGTCTACTTGGGTGTGAAGCTACACAGCATTGGATAGGTTTAGAAAGAAAGAATTGATCCATTTTATCTGTTGCTCGTGTTTATTGTATTGGCTTATTCAACTGAAGACCAAATACTGGACTTTGTCAACAACAATAACACCAGCAGCACACACGTTTACTTCTGCAAGTTAGCAGTCGCGAGTTTGGGACTATCACGGTTCTACCTGCATTTTTGTAAAAATGTGTTTTTTGCTCTAGCCTAGTTCTGTGCAATGTACTCTACCTATCAGAGGTGGCTGGTGGGAGGAGCTATAGGAGGACGGGCTCATTGTAATGGCTGGAATGGAATTAATGGAACGCTATCAAACATATGGAAACCACGTTTGGCTCTCTTCCATTTATTCCATTCCAGCCATTACAACGAGCCCATCCTCCTATAGCTCCTCCCACCAGTCTCCACTGCTACCCATATAGAACTCTAAATACACCAATTCAGGTTGTTAAGTTTAAAAGAATACCATATACAAATGGCTGACACCATTCAAACCAATGACGGTTCTGAACTTTTTAAGCCAATTTATCTCAGAATCAACTTTTTGCACATACATCCCAAGCTCTCGCAATTTAACTGTTATTTAACTAGGCAAGTCAGTTAAGAACAAATTCTTATTTAAAATGACGGCCTCCCTCGGCAAACTGGGACGACGGCCAATTGTGCGCCGCCCTATGGGACTCCCGGATGTGATACAGCCTGGAGTCGAATCGGGGACTGTAGTGACATTTCTAACACTGAGATGCAGTGCCTTAGACCGCTGCGCCACTCGGGGGCCCAATAGGATGACATAGAAGCTGAATTATGACAGCACCATTGTGCGTGTTTGAGATCGACTACAGTCAGACTGCACAAAATCACTGGTCTAAAAATCATCCAGCATGCCAAATAACTACTAATTATGTGATCAAGATGATCGATTTCTGCACCTCGCCTCACTCACACTGATCCCCTCAAGCACTGATTGTTTTCATTCCTTTGCAGAGGTCCAGATCAGAGTTCAGGTGTTCGACAACAGTGACCTCTCACCTTTGGCCGGCGCCGCCATAGAGGTTCATGGGAACCGGTCTGTGTTAGCGTCCAGCCAGGCGGGCAGTGATGGCGTGCTTAGGGTGACCTTCCTGTACCACCCGGGGACCTGGGTCATCATTTCAGCGTCCAAACACGACTATGTCACCAACTCCGTCCCCTGGCACGCTAGCCGCATCCCTCGTAAGTGAAAATGTCTATTAGAAATTACTTTTCATTTCAGTTCACGAAAATGTGACGAGACGACAAGACTATGATGTGACTAAAATGTCCGTGACTAAAACTAAACAAAGATTTTCCAGAGTTTTAGTTGAATGATAACATAAACTAATGAAGAATGAAATGACTAAAATGTGACTAACACCAAAATTAATTTTAAGACTAAAACTAAGACTGAAATATAACAGAACCGTTTGACATAGAAACACTGGATTTTCAGGCAGAGTTTTGAAATAATGTTGATTAATGATTACATCTGTACCCCTCACATACAATTATCTGTAAGGTCTCTCAGTTGAGCAATTTCAAACACAGATTCGACCACAAAGACCAGGGAGGTTTTCCAATGCCTCGCAAAGAAGGGCACCTATTGGTAGATGGGTAAAAAAAAGCAGGCATTGAATATCCCTTTGAGCATGGTGAAGTTATTAATTAAACTTTGGATGGTGTATCAATACACCCAGTCACTACAACGATACAGGCGCCTATTTCAGTTGCCGGAAAAGAAGGAAACCGCTTAGTTAAATCCCTATGAGGCCAAGGGTGATTTTAAAACAGTTAGAGTTTAATGGCTGAGATAGGAGACGACTGAGGATGGATCAACAACATTTTACTGTAGTTATTACTCCACGATACTAACCTAAATGACAGAGTGAAAACAAGGAAGCCTGTATAGAATACAAATATTCCAAAACATGCATCCTGTTTGCAATAAGGCATTAAAGTAAAACTACAAAAATATGGCAAAGAAATTAACTTTATATCCTGAATACAAAGCGTAATGTTTGGGGAAAATATAACACATCACTGAGCACTACTCTTCATATCTTCCAGCATGGTGGTGGCTGCATCATGTTATGGGTATGCTTGTCATCGGCAAGGACTAGGGAGTTTTTTTAGGATAAAAAGAAGCGGAATAGAGCTAAGCACAGGCAAAATTCTAGAAAACCTGATTCAGTCTGCTTTCCAAGAGACACTGGGAAAAATAATAATCTTTCAGCAGTAACCTAAAACACAAGGCCAAATATACACTGGAGTTGCTTACCAAGATGACATTGGTAAGTGACTTAGTTACAGTTTTGACTTAAATCGGCTTTAAAATCAATGGTATTACTGGAAAATGGCAGTCTAGCAAAGATCAACAACCAACTTGACAGAGCTTGAAGAATACAAATAATAATATGTGCAAATATTATACTACGAAGGTGTGCAAAGCTCTTAGAGACTTACCCAGAAAGACCCACAGCTGTAATTGCTGCCAAATGTGATTCTAACATGTATTGACTCATGGGGTGTGAATACTTATGTAAATGAGATACTTATGTATTTAATTTGCAATAAATTTGCTATATTGTCTAAAAACAAGTTTTCACTTTGTCATTATGGGTGAATTGTGTGTAGATAGGTGAGATCATTTTTAAAAATCCATTTTGAATTCAGGGTGTAACACAACAAAATGTGGAATACATCAAGGGGTATGAATACTTTCTGAAGGCACTGTAATTGGTTTGTATGTGTGGGGCTTTAGCTGAGATTGTTCTTTACAGAGTCAAGTGTATTTGTCCAGGCCTCAATTGTTTCGCTGTCGATAATTCTAATGTTATAACTTCTAATAGTAACTGTATCCACTGGTTAAATGTTTTTAGAATAGTCACACACACAAAAAACACAAAAATAGGTTGGTCTGCCACATCCAGACCCACGCAGAAGTGATCCTATCCTTTGTTTCTCTGTCTCTCAAAATAGGCTGAATTCCAAATTGAGGCCCCTAGCCGCTTCCCCCTAGGCATTTCTGTAGATCTGAAATGCAGGAGTAGATGTAAGAAATTGGCTAGCTAGACTCAGTCGCCCATTAATATTGGTGTTTTTCTCTCTTGCAGTGTATGCATCGGTCAGCTTGTACCTCCTAGTCCAGAGGCCAGGCACCCTCATTCTCTATGATGATGTCATCCAGGTGCTGCATGGATCCCCAGGTAGGCTACAATAACAACCTAAGTGGTATTGCCTAGTTGGTCTTTTTCAGTCTTTCTCCCTAGAACAACATCCAGACTAACTAGGATGATCAATTGAAATGAATAGAAGCCAAACTCTCTTAGGTGGGGGGGACCCATCCTGCCTATACATTTGACATTTGAGTCATTTAGCAGACGCTCTTTTTCAGAGCGACTTACAGGAGCAATTAGGATTACGTGCCTTGCTCAAGGGGATATTGACAGATTTTTCACCATGTCGGCTCGGGGATTCGAACCAGCAACCTTTCGGTTACTGTCCCAATGCTCTTAACTGCTAATGGTAAGGGAAACACTGCTTCTTTGTCCTGCTCTCTGCATTACCTTTTCCTCCTAAAGGGGCAGTCTTTACTCAAGACTATTACAGAAATTATGGAAGGAATGTGGTGTTTCAGGTTTGATGCACTATTTGAAATCTGATCAGAGTTCTGAGGCCAATAACAAACATTTATTGTCCAGAATCCTTTAAAGAGGGGAGTGAAGGTCCAATTTTCACCTGACTCCTCTCTGTTCTTGCACCCAACGGCCTCCAGAGGTTCTCACGTGACACTCTATTTCCTTCTGCTGTCTCCATAGCAACAACCACAGTGGAGTACTTGGCTGCTGTTTTGTACGAGTCCATTTCCCAAATTCATGACTGCATGTCTCATGTCTCAAACGTACAGTACTATTGCCTTAAAGGGGCAATCTGCCGTAGATACAACAACAAAGCGGTCACCCCGCCACTGTTTTTGGTAAACAGCTTAGTGTTGGGGCTAGAGAAATGTTACCTCTCAAATTCATAAACAGAGCTATGGGTGCAAGGACTAACCATCCATGACATCAAAATCATAGTTTTAACCATGCTTTGAGGCTTTACAGTTTGTTTTGAGTAGCATTTTTAAAAACAATAAAATAAGCTTATATTCTGGGTTCTTATGGAGTACGACAGGCTTAGTCGTATTCTTCAAGAATCAATATGTACAGTATATATTCTTAATGTAAAAAAAAAAAATGTATGTAGCTACTGCAGATTGCCCCTTTCAGTGTTGATAGTGATGTAGTATTTTAACCTACATACTGTAGCTTTTATGTCAAAAATTCACTGCGAGTGCTGTTATGGTTGTACCAGACTTTGTGTCATTTTTCATTAGGCACCAGACAAGAAAAGGGACTGAAACGGTGTGTGGGGGGACTACCAGGATTTGTCCAATAAGAAACACCATTCTTTTTTATTTTTCTGTTAAATGCCCTACTGAACATGACCCATATGTCTCACGATTGGCATCTGTTACTTCCTTTATAGGTGCACGGAACCAGCCATTGGTCCAGCTCCAGAGAAAGTCCCTTCAGCTGCCAGCTGATTCCAACTACACAGCACTATCGGCTGTGCTGACTACTGCCAGAAGCCAGTATGAGATCGGGGGCTTCCCGTACCTCCTGGGCCTGGAAACCAACAGCACAGGTTGGCTTGGGAGAAAGAACATTTACATTTTAGTTATTTAACAGATGCTCGTATCCAGAGCGACGCACAATAAGTGCCTTCAATAAAGTAGGTAAGATAACTACATATCACGACGATCATTACAAAATCATGATTGGCCCAGCTTGTTTGGTGGTAGTTGATATCAAGGGCATAGTGTTAGGAATGCTTGTTGATATAGGCTATGGGTGATCAACATATCTCTCTGTTCATCATATATGCATAGTCACTTTAACCATATCTACATGTACATACTACCTCAATCAGCCTGATTAACCGGTGTCTGTATGTAGCCTCGCTACTGTATATAGCCTGTCTTTTTACTGTTTTATTTCTTTACTTACCTATTGTTCACCTAACACCTTTTTTGCATTATTGGATAGAGCCTGTAAGTAAGCATTTCACTGTAAAGTCTACAGCTGTTGTATTTGGCGCACGTGACAAACTTTGATTTGATTCAACAATAACATGTACACTACAGGGGCAGAGACAGGATGGACAGACTTAACAGCACTGGCGGTGGTCAGCGTTCAGCTCTTTGACCACGATGGGACCGTCATCCAGGTGTCTGACCCGGTTCACGTCTCCGTACCGCTGCCCTCGGATACTCGCACCAGGATCGCCACCAGCATTCCCGCCTGGCTGTACCAGCCCAAGACGGGTATGTGAAAGCTACTGGGAAATATATTATCCATAACCCAAATTATTGTACAGTATTTTTAGCTATTTGAAGCTGGTGTAAAAAACAACGTAAAAGACGGATAAAACAAACTTAAGAATGGGAAGCATAAAAATAGCGCCCATAGAACAGATCTACTGACTTGCTTTCAATGAGAATGACAGATCTATAACTCACATATCTATGTGAATTTGGTCAGGTCGCCCAAAAAGTTACATATTGCAGCTTTAATCTATATTAAGCATATCCCTGCATTGAGCATGCTTTTTAGTTCATTAGAAATCTTAAGGGGTCTGCACTTACAGCTTAATGAATGCTTCGGTAATGTATTACAAAATCCCTGGATTATTTAGTTTTAGAGACCAATTTCAGACTACCAAAATTACATATTTAACCTTTTTCTAACTAGGCAAGTCCGTTAAGAACAAATTCTTATTTACAATGACGGCCTACACCGGCCAAACCCTAACCAGGACGACACTGGGCCAAGTGTGCACCGCCCTATGGGACTCCCAAACACAGCCAGTTGTGATACAGCCTGGAGTTGAACCAGGTTGTCTCTAGTGACACTTCTAGCACTGAGATGCAGTGCCTTAGACTGCTGCACCACTCGGGAGCATATGTTTAAAAGCTTTTAACTTGTTGCCTACTAAAACATTTATATGTTGGGTGTGTGGATTTTGTTGCAGGTCTGTGGGTCAGGAATGGAACTGGATACATTAAAAAAGAGGGCACACAACTAATCTGGAACGTGGTCGTTCCTCAGTTGGGGTATTGGGTCGCAGCCTTCCCTTCATCTGCAGGTACTGTAACTGGCTAATCGCCTTGTACTATGTCTTGGACATTTTGTTAGGATCTTAATTTAAGCCAGTTTGCTACAGCAGGAAAATAATCATGCAGCAACTGGAAATATGAATTATTAGGTGGATTATAATTAATGGACATTTTTGTAGTGGGTGATACATCTTTCGTTAGGGTAAATCAAGTCTGAAGTCGAAATGAAAGACTTTAGAAGCTTTTTAAACACTCAAATACACTACAGGTTTGCATTTCCTGCAATGCAGGAAAATTCTGTAACGGCATCATCTACAAACTAACCAATTTCATCATGTAATGCTTGTTGAACCCCGGTTGTTTTCTTTCCACCACAGTGCTTTTGCACACTGCACCACAATATATTGCTCACATATTTCCCTTTTAGCCCACAAATATACAGTACCAGTAACTAGTCCTCTACTGCACATATTTCTGATTTTCATAGAAAAAAAGTATTAAATCCTATTTTAGGCTTTCGAATGTATCCCCAATTTTTTTTTACTTTTACCCCCTACACTCAAATCAAATGTATTTATATAGCCCTTCTTACATCAGTTGATATCTCAAAGTGCTGTACAGAAACCCAGCCTAAAACCCCAAACAGCAAGCAATGCAGGTGTAGAAGCACGGTGGCTAGGAAAAACTCCCTAGAAAGGCCAAAACCTTGGAATAAACATAGAGAGGAACCAGGCTATGAGGGGTGGCCAGTCCTGTTCTGGATGTGTCGGTGGCGATTATAACAGAACATGGCCAAGATGTTTAAATGTTCATAAATGACCAGCATGGTCAAATAATAATAATCACAGTAGTTGTTGAGGGTGCAACAAGTCAGCACCTCAGGAGTAAATGTCAGTTGGCTTTTCATAGCTGATCATTAAGAGTATCTTTACCGCTCCTGCTGTCTCTAGAGAGTTGAAAACAGCAGGTCTGGGACAGGTAGCACGTCCGGTGAACAGGTCAGGGTTCCATAGCCGCAGGCAGAACAATTGAAACTGGAGCAGCAGCACGGCCAGGTGAACTGGGGACAGCAAGGAGTCATCATGCCAGATAGTCCCGAGGCATGGTCCTAGGGCTCAGGTCCTCCGAGAGAGAGAAAGAGAGAATTAGAGAGAGCATACTTAAATTCACACAGGACACCGAATAAGACACGAGAAGTACTCCAAATATAACAGACTGACCCTAGCCCCCGACACACAAACTACCGCAGCATAAATACTGGAGGCTGAGACAGGAGGGGTCAGGAGAAACTGTGGCCCTATCCGATGATACCCCCGGACAGGGCCAAACAGGCAGGATATAACCCCACCCACTTTGCCAAAGCACAGCCCCCACACCACAGAGGGATATCTTCAACCACCTCTCCTGTCTATGTCTCTCTGTCATCTCCCTGTCCACTACTGTCCCTGTCTTTCTGTAACCTGTCTGTCTATATGTCTTAGCTGTCTTTGTCCTCTCCTGTTTGTCTCTCTGTCCTCTCCTGTCTGTCGCTCTGTCCTCTCTCGTTTCTCTCTGTCCTCTCCTGTCTCTGTGTCTGTCTGTCTCTTTTATTCTTGGTTTGGAATAGTTATTTCTTCCAGGAATAATTAATGTATACAAGTTGGGCATAAACTAGTATTTCACTGCCTCTCAAACCTGTTCTCACTATCAGGGTATGATCCTTACTGCTCGATTTGGCTCCTTTCACCCATAGAATGTCCCTGTGTCCATTGCCTGTTGTATGTCAGTGCAGGTCGAACAGTCTTGAGTATCTCCTCTCGTGGGAGCCTGTATTTTTGAGTGTTTGCCCCATCATTGTGAGTCTGCAATGGCTCAGGTTGTTGCAAGTATGCACATTTATATAAACCAACCGACTGTGCGGCCGGTGCGGTGGTTATGTTGGAGAGCAGCAATCTGCTGAATAGCAGCCATGCTGTATTATTGTTGTTCTGACAATGGCTTGGCGTTGATAGTGTTCCAGGTGTTTCCAATTTGTACTGGATAAGATTCAGCTTTCGATAAAACTAAGCTTGATAAAATGTTAGAAATGAGTTCCTATACATCCTAAACGTCGTATGATCATTCCCATTCACACAAAATAATTATAAATAGTTTTAGAATGATTTCTTGTGAGGGAAGGCGGAAAACAACCCTAACGGTGCACTTTGGCTGCTCTATGAGTGGTCTGGATCACTCATAGATGTGAAAAGGTTTTTAAGAGCCACCTAACTAACGAAGGCTCTGGAAAACACCTCGGCTACTGAAGATAACATCGTAAGTTGGTTCTAACAATGATTTTCAGGCTAGGAAGGCTCTGGGAAACAAGGCCCAGTACCATATCCCGTTGGGAAATGTTTTGCTCCAAAAATATGACATCCCATGTAGCACATAAAAAATATTTGGACTTCGTTAATCACTTCTTTAAAAAAAAAAATGTACTAAGAACAAATTCTCATTTTCAATGACTGCCTAGGAACAGTGGGTTAACTGCCTGTTCAGGGGCAGAACAACAGATTTATACCTTGTCAGCTCGGGGATTTGAACTTGCAACCTTTCGGTTACTAGTCCAACACTCTAACCACTAGGCTACCCTGAAGTACTGTGAAGGTGATATTCTCCTACATCAATGCTCTGCCATGCTAAACAGCATGTACAGTATGTACCAGTCTTCCTGTATAGTGGTGCACTTTCTCCGTTGAACGTCTTTGGTGGAATGACACAGGTGTTATGTCGCTTCCCCAATCCCACAAGAAGATGAGCCATGCTACAGTATACTGATCAGATCTGAGTTCAAATACTATTTGTTGTATTTCAAATACTTTCACATACATTTCAAAGTAAGTGTTTGTTTATTTGTAAATACAAGTGGTTGAATATTGGAATGTATTTTGAATTACACTTGGAAAGTATTGGCATGCATTTGAGACAAGTGTATTTTCAAGTACAAATATTTAAATACTCCATGTATTTGAACCCAGTTCTGATGCTGATGCTCAGTCCCCCAGCTGTTTCATTCCAGAAGGTTCCTCCCCCTGTCTTCATTCACACTCCTTCACAGATGTCACAGGACTGGGGGAAAAAAACGTAACATTACATCTTGCATGTCCAAACATGTCCACTTGTACAAGTTTCTAACCCCTACACAGAGACAATATGATCTGCGGAGTTCAAGGCAATACTCCATTTCAACAAGCCGCACCACAAGACACCAGACATCTTTCTTGGCAAGAGCTCTCAAACTATATGCAAATGATCTCTCTATCACTAAAGACATTCATATGCATAATTATTGATTTAATGGTATGCCAATTTGTTGTTTATGACTAATGATTTATTGATGATGCACTGTCCATGTCGTTAGGTTGATCATATGTTTTACTTATGTTTTATATTGTATGACATCACATGTATGTATGTTGCTGCATATGTACCAAGATGTTCAAAGAAACCTAAACATAAACAAACCACACATGACATATCGAAGTTACAGGGAGAGGGACAACTGCTTGTCTGAATTAAATATACAGTACATTTGCAAAGTATTCAGACTTTGTTACGTTACAGCCTTCAAAAATGGATATTTAAAAAAATCCTCATCAATCTACAAAAAATTCAAAACAGAAATACCTTATTTACATAAGTTTTCAGACCCTTTGCTATGAGACTCGAAATTGAGCTCAGGTGCATCCTGTTTCCATTGATCATACTGGAATTGTTTCTACAACTTCAATTGATTGGTCATGATTTGGAAAGGCACCTGTCGATATGAGGTCCCACAGTTGACAGTGCATGTCAGAGCAACAACCAAGCCATGAGGTCGAAGGAATTGTCCGTAGAGCACAGAGACAGGATCGTGTCAAGGCACAGATCTGGGGAAGAAAAATAATTCTGCAGCATTGAAGGACCCCAAGAACACAGTGGCCTCCATCGTTGTTAAATGGAAGAAGTTTGGAACGACCAAGACTCTTCCTAGAGCTGGCCACCCGGCCAAACTGAGGAATCGGGGGAGAAGGGCATTGGTCAGGGAGGTGACCAAGAACCCAATGATCACTCTGACAGAGCTCCAGAGTTCCTCTGGGGAGATGGGAGAACCTTCCAGAAGGACAACCATCTCTTCAGCACTCCCCCTATCAGGTCTTTATGACGAAGTGGCCAGACAGTAGCCACTCCTCATTTAAAATACAGCCCTCTTGGAGTTTGCCAAAAGGCACCTAAAGGACTCTCAGACCATGAGAAATAATATTCTCTGGTCTGATGAAACCAAGATTGAACTCTGGTCTGAATGCTAAGCATCACGGCTGGAGGAAACCTGGCACCATCCCTACGGTGAACCATGGTGGTGGCAGCATTATGCTGTGGGGTTGTTTTTCAGCTGCAGGGACTGGGAGACTAGTCAGGATCGAGGGAAAGATGAACGGAGCAAAGTACAGAGAGATTCTTGATGAAAACCTGCTCCAGAGCGCTCAGGACCTCAGACTTGGCCGGAGGTTCACCATCGAACAGGACAACGACCCTAAGCACACAGCCAAGACAACGCAGGAGTAGTTTTGGGACAGGTCTCTGGATTTCCTTGAGTGACCCAGCATGTCCTTGAGTGGCCCAGCCAGAGCCCGGACTTGAACCCAATCGAACATCTCTGGAGAGACCTGAAAATAGCTGAGTAGCGAAGCTACCCATCCAACCTGACAGAGCTTGAAAGGATCTGCAGAGAAGAATGAGAGAAACTCCCCAAATACAGGTGTACCAAGAAGACTTGAGTCTGTAATTGCTGATAAAGGTACTTCAACAAAGTACTGAGATAAGGGTCTGAATACTTACACTACCGTTCAAAAGTTTGGGTTCACTTAGAAATGTCCTTGTTTTTGAAAGTAAAGCACATTTTTTGTCCATTAAAATGATCAGAAATACATTGTAGACGTTGTTAATGTTGTAAATGACTATTGGGCTGAAAATGGCAGATTTTTTAAAATTGAATATTTACATAGGCGTACACATGCCCATTATCAGCAACCATCCCTCCTGTGTTCCAATGGTACATTGTGTTAGCAAATCCAAGTTTATCATTTTAAAAGGCTAATTGATCATTAGAAAACCCTTTTGCAATTATGTTAGCACAGCTGAAAACTGATTAAAGAAGAAATAAAACTGGCCTTCATTAGACTAGTTGAGTGTCTGGAGCATCATCATTTGTGTGTTTGATTACAGGCTCAAAATGAAAAAAACTATTTAATCAATGTATAAGGCTGTAACGTTACGTTACCGACGTAACGTTACGTTAGACGTAACGTAACAGTCTAAGGCTGTAAACGTAACAGAGGGTGGAAAAAGTCAAGGGGTCTGAATATATTCCCGAATGCACTGTAATCCCTTTAGTTGTAAGTAGGCTTCTGCTTCAATCATGGTTCAAATACATGATGTAAAATACTATAATATTACTGGTGTGCTTGATTTAGCTTGGAATTGGCACTTTTGGGACTACTCCACTGTTTCCATTGTACCAGGCAAAGTAAATCAAGCGCCGTTCCAGTATTTTAAAGTATTTGATCCAGGTCTGCTCCGCTTTTTCTTCCACTCAGGTGTAAATCCTGGGTTTCAGGTGCCCTTGATTTAGCATGGAGTTTGCACTTTTGGAACTACTCTATTGGTTACATTTTATCAGGCAAACTAAATCAAGCGCAGCTCTAGTATCTGACCCAGGCCTGCTCCTATGCGCTTTGTCTTTCATGCAGGCGTGGGTCTGGGCGGTCACTCAGGCCTGAGAGACATCACCACCTACCACACCCTGTTCCTGCTCTCCATCCTGGGTTCGCTGGCCCTGCTGGTGCTCATCCTGCTCTGTGTGCTGCTCTACTACTGCAGGTGTGGAGCACGTAGACATACAGTGGGGCAAAAAAAGTATTTAGTCAGCCACCAATTGTGCAAGTTCTCCCACTTAAAAAGATGAGAGAGGCCTGTAATTTCCATCATAGGTACACTTCAACTATGACAGACAAAATGAAAAAAAAAATCCTGAAAATCACATTGTAGGATTTTTTATGAATTTATTTGAAAAATATGGTGGAAAATAAGTATTTGGTCAACAACAAAAGTTTCTCAATACTTTGTTATATACCCTTTGTTGGCAATGACAGAGGTCAAACGTTTTCTGTAAGTCTTCACAAGGTTTTCACACACTGTTGCTGGTATTTTGGCCCATTCCTCCATGCAGATCTCCTCTAAGAGCAGTGATGTTTTGGGGCTGTTGCTGGGCAACACAGACTTTCAACTCCCTCCAAAGATGTTCTATGGGGTTGAGATCTGGAGACTGGCTAGGCCACTCCAGGACCTTGAAATGCTTCTTACGAAGCCACTCCTTTGTTGCCCGGGCGGTGTGTTTGGGATCATTGTCATGCTGAAAGACCCAGCCACGTTTCATCTTCAATGCCCTTGCTGATGGAAGGAGGTTTTCACTCAAAATCTCACGATACATGGCCCCATTCATTCTTTCCTTTACACGGATCAGTCGTCCTGGTCCCTTTGCAGAAAAACCGCCCCAAAGCATGATGTTTCCACCCCCATGCTTCACAGTAGGTATGGTGTTCTTTGGATGCAACTCAGCATTCTTTGTCCTCCAAACACGACGAGTTGAGTTTTTACCAAAAAGTTATATTTTTGTTTCATCGGCTGGATGAAGTTTGGCCTCAGTATGACATTCTCCCAATCTTCTTCTGGATTTTCCAAATGCTCTCTAGCAAACTTCAGACGGGCCTGGACATGTACTGGCTTAAGCAGGGGGACACGTCTGGCACTGCAGGATTTGAGTCCCTGGCGGCGTAGTGTGTTACTGATGGTAGGCTTTGTTACTTTGGTCCCAGCTCTCTGCAGGTCATTCACTAGGTCCCCCCGTGTGGTTCTGGGATTTTTGCTCACCGTTCTTGTGATCATTTTGACCCCACGGGGTGAGATCTTGCGTGGAGCCCCAGATCGAGGGAGATTATCAGTGGTCTTGTCTTCCATTTCCTAATAATTGCTCCCACAGTTGATTTCTTCAAACCAAGCTGCTTACCTATGGCAGATTCAATCTTCCCAGCCTGGTGCAGGTCTACAATTTTGTTTCTGGTGTCCTTTGACAGCTCTTTGGTCTTGGCCATAGTGGAGTTTGGAGTGTGACTGTTTGAGGTTGTGGACAGGTGTCTTTTATACTGATAACAAGTTCAAACAGGTGCCATTAATACAGGTAACGAGTGGAGGACAGAGGAGCATCTTAAAGAAGAAGTTACAGGTCCGTGAGAGCCAGAAATCATGCTTGTTTGTAGGTGACCAAATACTTATTTTCCACCATAATTTGCTAATAAATTCATTAAAAATCCTACAATGTGATTTTCTGGATTTTTTTAAATAATTTTGTCTGTCATAGTTGAAGTGTACCTATGATATGTACCTCTCTCATCTTTTTAAGTGGGAGAACTTGCACAATACTTTTTTGCCCCACTATAAGTCTCACTTCTAATGTGCTTCTACATTATGAACATGCGTTATGAACAAACAACAAAAGAATACATTTTTTGATTTGTTTTGTCTGGGGTTTCCATGTTTTTGTCCAAGTTTTTTGTTTCTTTTTGTCTGGGGTTTTGTTTGTTTTGTCAGAGTTTTTTCGTTTTGTCTGACTTTTTTGTTTTGTTCTTTTTCCAGACGGAAATGTCTAAAACCACGGCGACAACAGGGAAAGCCACACACTGCTCTGAACAGCTCCAAGCGCGACCAGGGCACCTCCACTTCCCGCCTCAACCTCATCTGTGGCGGCCATGTTGAATCCGGTCCATCCAATGATGCCAGCAAATCTGACCCATCCCCCTCACGAGACTACCAGAGCTCGCGGGAGGAGTTCGCCAAGCATGTCCCCGCCCACAAGCTGCGGCATTCGAAGGCGAAAGGAGCCTCGGGACCTCAGAGGGGCGAGAGCTTCCCTATGAAGGTGACCCGCGCCACAGACACCAACAATCTCGACAACCCCCTGCTACTGCAAGAAGACTACTCACGGAACTACAGCCCCATCATGGAGGACGACAAGGACTCGGACTACCACATACGCTGCCACACCGCCAACGACAATCGCGGCTACACCTCAGACGGGGGCTCCCCACCTCGTTTCCTGTCGGACAAGTCAGACAAGCCTCCCGAGTACTCTGCGGCCGCCGCCGACCACCTGGCCCGCCCGACATCGCTCAACACGCAACCGGGCCAGATCATCTTCTGCCACTCCATGGACCAGATGAAGGAAAACATGTACCGAAGCATGGTGCCCACCTTGGTCATACCAGCCCATTACATGCGTATGTCCTCAGACTTCTCCGGGAAGGAGCAGCAGCAGGATAAGGAAGGGGGGATGCAGATGGGTGCCGGTCAGTCACACCATCCCCAGCAACAGAGCCAGCACCAGCAGCACCAGCAGCAGGGCGGCTCCCAAGGGGATGACTCGGAGGGTCAAAACTGGAACTCGGACCCATCCCAAGGCCCTGTGCGGATCCCTGTGCTCTTTAACGACTCCACCATGGCACAGATGAATGGCGAGCTGCAGGGGCTGACTGAGAAGAAGCTCCTGGAGCTGGGCATTAAGCAGCACCCACGCGCCTGGTTCATCTCAATGGACGGCCGCGCCAACCACGTCCGCCATTCTTACATCGACGTGAGCAACGACCTCAGCAGCGGCGGGATTGGCGGGGGAGGCGGTGGCCCCAGCTGCAGCACAATCCGAGAAGCCAACCTCGAAGGACCCATGGACGGCACCCAAGACCGCAAGGCTGCGGCAATCCGTAAGGGTAAGGACGAACGGTGGGGAACTGGTGGACGGAAGGGTGGTGGCAGTAAGGGCATGTCCAAGCTGGCATACCAGGAGCACAGCGAGCCCAGCAGCAGCGAGGGCCGCCCAGTGTCGCCCGAGGAGAATTCCCTTACCCCGCTGCTGGACGAGGGGCCCTCGTCGCGGGGCTCCACCATCCCCCGGAGAGGCCGCAGCCGCATGAACAGCGCGCGCAGCAGCAACAGCGAGAACCGTCGCGACTCCATGACTAGCCCAGAGGACGACCCGGACAGCAAGGATGAGAACAAGAAGAGCCCGTGGCAGAAGATCGAAGACCGGCCTCTCATGGTGTTTCCCCCTAAAAAGTTGTAGGCTAACATCTCAGGCTCCACTCATATGGAACATAAGAGTTGGTCCAGTAGTCAGGGCAGTTATACAGCCATTTTGAGACACCTAGAGAAACAATAAAAGGAAGGTGGAGGAGTAGCATTTGACCGAAAGAAGATCCTAGAAAAGCACAAGCCTGCTTGATAATCCGTCAAATGGTACTATTTTAATGACAGCCTCTTTCTATCGTTTTTGTGTTTCACATTTATTCGATCACACCCCTAATTCCCATCATTCTTCTCCATGTCTTTACAAATCCATTTTTGAAATCCCTCTCAGTAAATTCAACTCTGAGCCACTGACTTTGGAAATAACCATCTTAACGAAGAAAACCCAATGGCTATATTTGGAGAGAACTAACCTACAGTATCTTGTTGCGACTGAAATCATTTGCCCAGTATTGTGAATGGACTTCCACATGAGAAAGACAAGTTACTTCAAGGACAGGACTACCCTCTTCTCTCCTGGACTTGTGTACTACACATTTATGAAGGCCAGGATCAATTCCATTTCAGAGCAGTCAATTCAGGAAGCAAACCGAAATGTGTAATTTCCGTTTGCGCCAGGAATTGGCTGAATTAAAATGGTACCAAAACTCTGATATAGGCCCACCTTGAGTTTTAGTGGTTGTAATTCTGTCACTTTGGTCTGCCTGCTTCCTGGACCATGAGGAGATACTGTATCTCTGTGAAGACATTAGCACACATTATCCCAAAGCATAAATGTGTGGAGATTATGTGGCTTTTTTCTTTATGGTTTTCTATTTGGAGGATTTTTATGGAATGATAGTTAGTGTAAAATATCTGTTGATCTCCATTTGTCGTGTGTACAATTATGTACTTTTAATGTGAAATGTGCATTACTCCAATTCTTTATGTGTTGTAATGATTTATTATAATACTGTAAGCCACTTATCTGAGGTGGGATCTCCTACAATTTTGCACAGATTTTCCATCCTGTTACATGCCACCGGCCATTTTATATTCCACGGGTTTTATTTAGAATTTTTTCTGTTTTTGTGTTTGGAATACCACGGTTGCTATGGGAGATCATGCTGTCTCAATGCATATGATGTAAGCATTTGTAGGCCAATTTCGAAACTGTAGAATAACTGCATTACCTATAATGCTCTACTCAACCATCAAAAAACTTCTCCGTCCATTGGACAACCCCTCTCTTAAAATCACCACCGACCTCTGTGACAGTTTTCTGGCCTTCAGGCTATCTACCAACAGCTGCAGTAGTCTCACCCTTCATCTGCCCCCCCCCCCCCCCCCCACCCCCACCAGGACTACCTGACTCACAACCTGTGAACAGACGTAATGTCCTCCCTTGTCAATGAAACCACCATTACTGAATTATTTTCTAAATCCAAAAGCAAAGCTCTTTTGACCCAATGCCCACTGTCTTAGTTAAGGCATGCCTCCTTGTTCTCTGCCCCCTGGTGGTCAAGACTGTAAATGCATCCCTTACATCTGGCATTGTTCTTACTCCTTTGAAAACAGTGTCTATAACTCCCATACTAGAGAAACAGGGCCTGGACTCTGAGATCCTCATCAACTACGGGCCTATTTCAAACCTACCCTTCCTCGCCAAGCTGCTTGAGTGGGTGGTAGCGACACAAATCCAACAACACATGGCCTCTCATGATCTTTTGTGTCCCACAAGTCTCAGTGTTAGGTCCATTACTGTTTAGTATTTACATGCTACCCCTTGGTCAGATCCTCCGTCAATTTGGATTTCACTGTTATGCAGACGACACACAAATCTACATCCACACAAAATCCAACTCCGCTATGCCACCTTCCTCTGTGGTTGACTGTCTAAAAACTTGGATGAGCAATAACTTTTAAAAACGAAACGACAACAAAACAGAGATCACGCTGATGGGCCCCAACTCCGTCATCATGAAACTGGGTCAATTCAACATGACAATCAGCGGCTGCACCATCCTCTCCAACTCCACAGTCAGGATACACAGTGTTACATTTGAACCCCACATCCCTAACATCACCAAGTCAGCCTTTTTCCACCTCAAAAACATCTCATGACTTAGACCCTCTCACACTGACACCACAACCCTCATCCATGCCTTTGTTTTATCATGCTGGCCTACTGCAACGCCATTCTCTACGGACTCCCCAACAAAACACTGGGCAAACTTCAAAATTCAGCTGCACGGGTACTCCCACACACCAGATCTTGGGACCACATCATCCCCCACCCTCATCAACCTCCACTGGCTCCCAGTTCAATACAGGATCATATTGCTCATGCTCACCTACAAAGCATTCAATGGACTGGCGCCAACATACCTTACTGACGTCCTGCACCCCTACACTCCCACCTGTTCACAGCGCTCCTCTGACACTGGCCTCCTCACCATCCCACGCACCAGGCCCCGCTCCATGGGAGACTGGGTTTTTAGCTGTGCAGCTCCTCAAGTCTGGATCTCCCTCCCTCTCCATGTCAGAACCGGACAATCCATACACATATTAAAGTCCACACTAAATAGACACCTCTTCACACAGGCTTACCCGGATTATCGGCTGCTTTAGCTTTTATCCTCTGTCTAGTTCACTTCCCTGGTTAATCTGTCATCGTGTTTAGTGTTCTCCATGGTTAGTCTGTCCTTACGTTTAGTGTACTTTTATATACTTAATTATTTTATGATGTGATTTTAATGCTTTTTATCCTGCTGATTCTCGTGTGTATGTAAAGTGACTTTGGGTGTTGTGAAAAGTGCTTAAAATAACATTTATTTTTGTTATTATTATAATGCCCATTGACTGAACATTCCAAATTACTGTGGCAATTATGCATCACAATGCTACCATGGCAATTATGCGTCACAATATGAACTATATTTATATTGTGTAGGCCAGTAACTTTTGCAACCAAATCATTGTATTGTACCCCAAAAAAATAGGAGAGGGGAATTCCACTTTCACATATATTTTCTAGTTTTTATTTAGACAGATTCAATTGCAAGGGGGATACAGAGGTAACGAGGGGAAAAGTTGGAAGGGTCAACTCGGGGATTAAACCCGGGTCTCTGGCGGGGAGTCGCATATAATATGTCACACAAAGAGTGGATTTTTTTCGTGAGCAATTGGCAGTGAGCAAAATAACCATAACATTTTAAATAAACGGGAAGTTGCAAATTAGCAGCATGAATTTCTGCTTTGTAGGTGGGGTTATTGAGTGAACAATTATGTGATGGTTGCAGTCCACAAAGATAAAATTGCATTGAATCAAATGAATCAGATCTATTGATTTACCGCCTGTAGGGCGGCGGTGCCACTGGTGTATTGTATATAGCTATCAAAGATGACGATAACAATTTGAAATGTCGGTCATGATGCACAACCTTTCCTTTACTTCCAGGGTCTTCATTCATTTGTGAAGTAGTGATACACTTTGCCCAAATGTGAGACATTTCTGCTTTTCTCCTGTGCCATTTGGTTATTTGCTTGCTGTAAATAATATTTAGCTTTGAGAGTCTACCTTTTGGTTGAAGGTTGCATGTATGAAATAAGCAGAAGGCACCAAAAAAAGGCCATGCAAATCTGTACCACTTTTCTCCTGTAAGTGCCTTTTACATAGGGTTAAGTGACTGGCATGGAGGGCCTTTTCAAAATGCAGTCCAAGAAGGTTTTACATCACCTTAGCTAATCTTGTCAAATGGACAGACACAAAAATGGAAGCACACTGCATTTAGTTAAGAACACACATATCTTCCTCGGGGGAGAGCATGCATGCCAAAATTGATCAATGACTCATTTTGTGTTCAATATGTCCTTGTGTTCATAGTTTCTTGTGTCTATCATTTCTCAACAAACATGGTAGACTAAGTGATTGCTATTTATTGTACAAGTTTGATAAGTGACAAATTCAGAGAACTATATAAGATTGTGTGTGTATATGTACTGTATGTGCATGTAATATGTAGAGTAGAGTGTTTTTAATGGAAAGTCTTTTTTGATAATATCCAGAATGTTGCTGGCACACATGAAGTATATCAAATTCTGTTGCCAAATGTACACACATTTTAGATGAATTTCGCTCTACTCTTAAAATTCACTTCCGGTCTTAAATGTTTACAAGTACAACATACTGGCCAATATGCTCTCACTGTAGATTGCATCACAATTGCCTATGACACTTAACAACTGTGAATCATATTTCTTACAGATGTAAATGAAGAAATGCATAGCTACAGTACAACACAGTCACAAAGAGTTGGTGCAGTAGATCTGTAAATGGATGTAATACCATTGAGAGAGATTGTAAAAATAGACAAGTTATTAAAAATGCAACAATGCGAGGGTAAAACATTATTATGTTGCAGTCCATTTTTTTTCTCTCTGTTATAAATGGGGAGGACTTTGTTCCATTTATATTGACAGTAGACTTTTATGAATTTCTTGTTTTTGCTATTTTCAAAGTTGTTCAGAATAATGTTGACTTAAATGTATAGTATGGCTACCCTGACTCTGGATGAAAAATTGTATAGCCCTATTCTAATGGATTCCCAGGTCTATTCTTGCCAAATTATGTCATTTTTTTTCGTACAAGCTGTCTATAACCTTTTCCAATGCAGTAAGACAATGTGATGTTGTGTTTGGTTGGTTACAAGAGGCAAAATATATGTTCCGAATCTCCCTACCTACTACTAGGCCGGATATGACAGCATCTTGATATTAGTGCAATTGTGGATTTGTTGATACCAGACCTTGAATTTAGCAAAATTACAAAAATAGATGCGTTCAAGTTTTTCCCAAAGTATTTTAAAAAGTTTTGTGATATCACAATATTACAAAAACAAACATACCTGTACACAAGTCTGAGTAATGTCCTGCAAATCTTACTTGTGGTTGTGAATTCAATAAATGTATGTTGGGGTCACCTAATTTCCATCCAATACCCTGATTGCACAAAAACACATTATTGTCACTATTGTGTATGAAGAGCAGCTGTATATTAAAAACATCTTTGGGAGTGGAAGAGGACACAACACGTTGTATATTATTCTGTGTGAGAAAAAAAAAGCAGTCAGTTTGTAAACTGTAAATCGATTCTGTACATGAGATAAGATAGAAATAAACTTGTTTGCACTGTCTAACAATTACATTGGTGATGTGATTTTGTGTACATTTTTATCTCTGTTTGTTCTCATCCGTTCACTTTTGTCCTTAGCCGCTACTTCCTCTTACAGTGGTGATGCCTTTAGCGGGTCATTTCTGTAGATCTCACACCATCCATCCATATCTCTCTCTCAATTCAGTTTCAATTGGCTTTATTGGCATGACGTATTGAAAGCACAATGTTACATTACAAAAGAGTAATAATTGGACTAGATGAAATGATAATAGCTTTCGAAAATACACATTCTTTGTAACGATTTTCGTTGGTGGAAGAAGGAGTGGACCAAAGCGCAGCATCGGACGTGTTCATGATACCTTTAATAAACTGAACACTGAATACAAAGGAACAAAAGAATAAAGGAAAACCGAAACAGTCCCGTATGGTGAAAACACTGAAACGGAAAATAATCACCCACAACTCAAAATGGGAAAACAGGCTACCTAAGTATGGCTCTCAATCAGAGACAACGATAGAGAGCTGCCTCTGATTGAGAACCATACCAGGCCAAACACAGAAAAAGAAAACCTAGACTTACAACATAGAATACCCACCCACATCACACTCTGACCAAACTAAAAATAGAAACATACTAAGCAATCTACGGTCAGGGCGTGACAGTACCCCCCCCCCCCCCACCCCCCCCACCCAAAGGTGCGGACTCCGACCGCAAAACCTAAACCCATAGGGCAGGGTCTGGGTGGGCATCTGTCCGCGGTGGCGGTTCTGGCGCGGGACGTGGACCCCACTCCACCATAGTCTTGGCCCACTTAAGTGGCGCCTTTGGAGCAGCGACCCTCGCCGCCGACCTCGGGCTGGGGACCCTTGCAGCGGGCCCCGAATAGACGGGAGACTCCGGCAGCGCCGGACAGGCGGGCGGCTCCGGCAGCCCCTGACTGACGGGCGGCTCCGGCAGCTCCTGACAGGAGGGAGGCTCTGGAAGCGCTGGACAGGTGGGAGCACCTGGAGGGAGGAGTCGGAGAGACAGCCTGGTGCGTGGGGCTGCCACAGGAGGCCTGGTGGGTGGAGGAGGCACCGGATGGACCGGATCGCGAAGGCGCACTGGAGGTCTCGAGCACCGAGCCTGCACAACCTGTCCTGGCTGGATACCCCCTGTAGCCCGGCAAGTGCGGCGGGGTGGAACAGACCGCACTGGGCTGTGCTGGCGAACTGGGGACACCGTGCGTAGGGCTGGTGCCATATAACCCGGGCCGAGGAGACGCACTGGAGACCAGATGCGCAGAGCCGGCTTCATTCCTCCTGGCTCGATGCCCACTCTAGCCCGGCCAATACCAGGAGCTGAGATGTAGCGCACCGGGCTATGCGTGCGCACTGGGGACACCGTGCGCCTCACCACATAACACGGTGCCGGCCCGGTCAACCCCTCGCCCCGGTAAGCACGGGGAGTTGGCTCAGGTCTCCTACCTGACTTAGCCACACTCCTCATGTGCCGCCCCCCAAGACATTTTTGGGGCTTCCTCTCGGGCTTCCTTGCCAGCCGTGTTAACTGCTCATAGTGTCTCCGCTCAGCCTTAGCTGCCTCCAATTCCTCCTGCGGACTGCGATACTCCCCCGCCTGTGCCCAGGGTCCCTTGCGTCCAATATCTCCTCCCATGTCCATTTCTCCAGATATCGCTGCTTCTCGATACCACGCTGCTTGGTCCTTGGTTGGTGGGTGATTTAGTAACAATTTTCGTTGGTGGAAGAAGGAGTAGACCAAAAGGATCCTTAACAGCTTCTACCCCCAAGCCAGAAGACTGCTGAACAAGACTGGTAGAGTCTGTACGTGTTCATGATGCCTTTAATAAACTGAACACGTATACAAACTGAATTTGAATACAAACGAACAAAAGAATAAAGGAAAACCGAAACAGTCCCGTATGGTGAAAACACTGAAACGGAAAATAATCACCCACAACTCAAAATGGGAAAACAGGCTACCTAAGAGCTCTCAATCAGAGACAACGATAGACAGCTGCCTCTGATTGAGACCCATACCAGGCCAAACACATAGAAAAATAACCTAGACCTACAACATAGAATACCCACCCACATCACACCCTGACCAAACTAAAAAATAGAAACATACGTACAAAGCAATCTACGGTCAGGGCGTGACAATCTTCCATAACTTATTGTCACTACCTGTCCTTCATCATGTGGCAGGATGTGATGTAGTGTGCTGCCAACCTACCACTGTCTATGCCCTCAACTAGTAGGATTGGTAGCTTTTCTTAATCAGAGATGTTTTTGTAACGTTTTATTATAATTTCAAATTTGTGGAAGTAAGATTCTTAAATTGTTGTGTATTTTGTGCCTTTTATTGGGAAGTGCAGCTCTGTCTCTGTTTCTTCGTGGTGCAGTGATCACACAGCTTTTCTACTTTTGGCAGCCAGCTTTTTCTGTGTCTGCCCTTTTCTATGGCTAGGTTCACTGAGTCTGTGCTTTCTCAAATGTTTTTACAATGTTTTGTCATGATGTACTGTCAATTTAAGGACAGATAGCGCTGCATTTTGCTTTGTGTGTGTGTTTTTTTTACCCAATAGGTGATATAGTTTTGTTTTGACTGGGTTGTCATTTGTTTTATTCTAATTGATTGGATGTTCTGGTCCTGAGGCTTCAGTGTGTTAGTAGAACAGGTTTGTGAACTCAGGCCCAGGACCAGCTGGAATAGGGGACTCTTTGCTCAGCTCTTGGTACAGGGCTTGGTAATATAATAAGGGGTCACTGTATTTCAGTGTTTCAAGTTTTAATGTCACATGTACAGTGAATTGCATTTCTGCCAGCTCTAACCTCAACCATGCAGTAATCAATAACAATGTAATACTAAAAATAGCAAAGTAGAACGAAAACATACAATATATAAAAACAAATAAGAGCACGATAAAGTAAGCATACTATATACAGCAGAGGAAGCTGGTGGGAGGCGCTATGGGAGGACAGGCTCATTGTAATGGCAGAAATGGATTGAATGGAACGGAGTCAAACTAGTTGTTTCCATGTGTTTGATGTGTTGGTACCATTCCATAGATTTCATTCCAGCCGTTACAATGAGCCTGTCCTCCTACCAGCCTCCTCTGATATACAGGGTCAGTTCCAGTAACCTATTTTTAATGTGCAGGGATACTGGATAGATAGAGGTAGATATGTATAGGGGTAAGGTGACTAGGCATCAGGATATATGATAAACAGAGTAGCAGCAGCGTATATGCTGATTGTATGTGTGGGTGTGCGTGTGTGTAGAGTCAGTATAAATGTAATGTACAGTGTATGCATATTATGTGTGTGTGTGTGTGAGAAAATTTGTGAGTGTTTGTATGTGTGTTGGAGTGTCAGCGTGCATAAAGACAAAAAAGAAAAAAGTCTGTGTAGTCATTTTGTATGCTATTTAATTAGCAGTCTTATTGCATGGGGACAGAGGTGGTTTAGGAGCCTGTTGGTGTCAGACTTTATATACCGGTACCGCTTGTCGTGCGGAAGCAAAGAGAATAGTCTATTGTTTGGGTGGTTGGTGCCTTTTTTTTTTTGGGGGTGGTTGATGTCATTGGGTGAAATCTTGTGCTGGACATAAAGTGCAATTGATTTAATGACACATTTAATTGCTTTTAGTCAAACTTTAATAGGTATTTCAATTGGATTTTTAATGGCATGTAATTCCCAGTGTGCTTTATCTCTCAGTTCATTCACTGCCTCATCTAGGTGTCCAGTTGTGCTTATTTTTAAACATAAGTTGTGTAATGTGTACTCGATGGGGCGGTTTTGCGGACACAGATTAAGCCTAATTCGACTAAATTGCACTTTAAAACTGGACTAACTGAAATGGTATGCAGAATAATCGACATCTGCAATGCTATATGTGAATTGAAAGACAATTACTTCAAGTTATTTGATGCTACTGCCCAAGCCAACTACAAGGTAGATTTCTATGAATATGGGAACTTCCCTGGAGTCATTGGCTGAATAGATGGATGTCATATTCCCATCAAGTATCCCTTTACAACAGATGCGGAGAAGTACAGGAATCGTAAAAACTGTTCTCAATGAATGTACAAAGGGTGTGCACTCCCAATTTCTAGTTCTCCAACATTGTTGCACGTTGGTAAAGTGCAACTCATGACTCAATGATTTTCCAAAACTCTATGCTCAGCTTGAAGGAGGACAACATCGTGGAATCATACTTGGTGACAGTGGGTATGCACAGGCCAACTTCTTGTTCACCCTTTATCTTCCTGCAATAGGACCTGAGCAACAACGATACAACCAAGCTCATTTCCACGCCAGAGGTGTAGTGGAGTGCATGTTTATTGTATGGAAGAGTCGTTTCCAGTGTCTCAGAAACACATTTCAACCAAGAAGATTGTCATAATTGCAACAGCAATGCGTCACAATTACCTCAAACAGCATGGCTGCCCAGATTTTCGCATTGAAAATGAGGATGACCCAGATGTTCCCATGGTTGAGGCAGACAATGATAGAAATGGACTGGCCTCGCAGAGATGCTTTTGCTATGCAGCACTTCTCACAACAAAGAAAGCTCAAGTGATTGACGCAAACAATAGCCATGGATTCTTAACAAAGAGGTTTGATTGAAGCAAACAGCCATGGATTGGTAATCAAAGAGGTTTCATTCACAAATGGAAATATTGTGACCCCGAACTGGTGCTGGTTTGAGAATAACATTGGTACTGCTGCCGCTTCATGTTTCCCTCCGCCTTCATAGCCGACTCAACAGGAAGGATTTACATCCATGCTCTTCTTATAAATACATTAGTTTGTGCTCATGAAATTCCATGGCCAGTTTCTCATGCATGCTCAGCCTCTGTCTTTATCCTCTGGCCTGGGTTAGTGCACAATGTTCCCTCCTGGCTGCTGCAGATGTAGCAAGTGGACCTTCATCCTGTCTTGTCCCCTTCAAGCTATGGTGATCATTTGCCTTTCGAACATTATTACATTGCTTCGTTAGAGAACATTACATACATTTGTATAATGGGAGTGCACGAGATGACTGACAACATTGCATATTCCCTGAAATCTGGGGATGGCACGTGTTGACAGAATGTGTCCTACCAAATGAGGAGTGTAACAGTCCCCAATCTGAACTGGGTGGTGGTTCATTTCTTTACTATCAAATGAGGAGAGACAAACTTATCACACAAGTCAGAGCTTTACTTAAACTAAATCTTTATTAGTGAGAGCTTAGCAATAGCGATGGCTGGTCGACGAATCACCCTCAGATGATTCGTTGAGAGCCCCGAGACAAAAGGTATTTTATAGCTAAGATACACCCCTTTCAACCTACATGACGAACAACAGATATATAGAATGGGTCACAAGGTTAAGATCTGTATGAAAGATACCTATAATTCACAGCAGACAGTATCTGCTGTAAAACCAGTCATCTTTGTGTACAGACCAGGCTCTGACCCTGGGGTCATCTCTCCCCGGTACCATATAGAACAGAAACATTAACTGGAATGTGGTCTCTTTAGGTTTTATCACCCACAAGACAATATAAATCCTCAGTAGAACACACACACAATAGTTATACGAATACTCTATTCTGTTGCATAAAACAACTATTTGATGCAATAAAAGTATTATAACATAATCTTGCAAATATCCACCATAACTGTCAAAATGGTCATCGGGGATACCATCCAGGGGTTGCTGGCTATCAATGATCCCGGTCAACAAGACCCCCAGCTCATCTGTCTCTGGTCTTACTGGGGTCTGCCACCAGTCTTGTTCAGCAGTCTTTTGGCTTGGGGGTAGAAGCTGTTAAGGATCCTTTTGGTCTTGAACTTGGCGCTCCAGTATCGCTTGCCCTGTGGTAGCAGAGAGAGCAGTATCACTTGGGTGACTGGAGTCTTTGACAATTTTTTGTGCTTTCCTCTGACACGCCTAGTATATAGGTCCTGGATGGCAGGAAGCTTGGCCCCAATTGATGTACTGGGCCGTACGCACTACCCTGTAGCGCCTTACGGTCAGATGCCGAGCAGTTAACATACCAGGTGGTGATGCAACAGGTCAGGATGCTCCCTATGGTGCAGCTGTAAAACTTTTTGAGGATGTGGGGACCAATGCCAATTTTTTTTTGTCTCCTGAGGGGAAAAGGTGTTGTCGTGCCCTCTTCACAACTGTCTTGGTGTGTTTGGACCGTGATAGTACCTTGGTGATGTGGACACCAAGGTACTTGAAACTCTGGACCCACTCCACTACAGCCCCGTCAATTTGAATGGTGGGCTAGTCGGCCCGTCTTTTCCTGTAGTCAACGATCAGCTCCTTTGACTTGCTCACATTGAGGGAGAGGTTGTTGTCCTGGAACCACACTGCTAGGTCTCTGATCGTCTCCCTTTAGGCGGTCTCATTGTTGTCAGTGATCAGGCCTACCACTGTTGTGTCATCATCAAACGTAATGATGGTGTTGGAGTCATGTTTGGCCACGCAGTCATGGATGAAAAGGGAGTACAGGAGGGGACTGAGAACACACCCCTGAAAGGCCCCAGTGTTGAGGATCAGCTTTGCAGATGCGTTGTTGCCTACCCTTACTACCTGGGGGCGGCCCATCAGGAAGTCCAGGATCCAATTGCAGAGGGAGGTGTTTAGTTCCAGGGTCCTTAGCTTAGTGATGAGCTTTGTGGGTACTATGGTGTTGAACGCTGAGCTGTAGTCAATGAACAGCATTCTCACACATGTGTTTTGTTTGTCCAGGTGGGAAAGGGCAGTGTGGAGTGCGTTTGAGATTGCGTCATCTGTGGATCTGTTGGGGCGGGATGCGAATTGGAGTGGGTCTAGGGTATCCGGGATGATGCTGTTGATGTGAGCATGACCAGCCTTTCAAAGCACTTCATGGTTAACGACGTGAGTGCTACAGGGCTGTAATCAATTTACAGAAATACTCATTATAAATGTTAAATGAAAATACAAGTGTTATGCATGGAATTAAAGATATACTGCTCCTTAATGCAACCGCTGTGTCAGATTTAAAAAAAGCTTTACGGAAAAAGCAAACCATGCAATAATCTGAGTACGGCGCTCAGACAAAAAATACATATATCCGCCATGTTGGAGTCAACAGAAGTCAGAAATAACATTATAAATATTCACTTACCTTTGATGATCTTCATCAGAATGCACTCCCAGGAATCCCAGTTCCACAATAAATGTTTAATTTGTTCAATAATGTCCATCATTCATGTCCAAATAGCTACTTTTGTTAGCGGGTTTGGTAAACAAATCAAAACTCACGAAGCACGTTCACTAGTTGCAGACGAAATGTGAAATGCGCGTGACTGCTGGCAGACCTCTGACTCATTCCCCTCTCATTCAGCCCCCCTTCATAGTAGAAGCCTCAAACAAGTTTCTAAAGACGGTTGACATCTAGTGGAAGCCTTAGGAAGTGCATAATGACCAATGTCCCACTGTAACTGAGTTGGAAATCGACCAACCTCAGATTTCCCACTTCCTGGTTGGATTTTTTCTCAGGTTTTTGCCTGCCATATGAGTTCTGTTATACTCACAGACATCATTCAAACAGTTTTAGAAACTTCAGAGTGTTTTCTATCCAAATATACTAATGATATGCATATCTTACCTTCTGGGCCTGAGTAGCAGGCAGTTTACTCTGGGCACCTTATTCATCCAAGCTACTCAATACTGCCCCCAGCCATAAGAAGTTAAAGGTCTTGCTCACATCGGCTACCGAGTGCGTTTTCACACAGTCGTCCGGAACAGCTGGTGCTCTCAGGCAAGATTCTGTGTT
Organism: Oncorhynchus kisutch; assembly: GCF_002021735.2. Lineage (NCBI taxonomy): Eukaryota > Metazoa > Chordata > Actinopteri > Salmoniformes > Salmonidae > Oncorhynchus > Oncorhynchus kisutch. Next base: position 26,190,409 of record NC_034193.2, read on the forward strand.
GCTTGCCTCGAACCGAGCATAAAAGGCATTTATCTTGTCTGGTAGGCTCGTGTCACTGGGCAGCTCGTGGCTGGGTTTCCCTTTGTAGTCCATAATAGTTTTCAAGCCCTGCCACATCCGACGAGCATCAGAGCTGGTGTAGTAGGATCCAATCTTAATACTGTATTCACGCGTTGCCTGTTTGATGGTTCGTCTGAGGGCGTAGCAGGATTTTTTATAAATGTCCGAATTAGTGTCCCACTCCTTGAAAGCGGCAGCTTTAGCATTTAGCTCGATGCGGATGTTGCCGGTAATCCATGGCTTCTGGTTGGGTTATGTACATATGGTCACTGTGGGGACGACGTCGTTGATGCACTTATTGATGAAGCCGATGACTGAGGTGATATATTCCTCAATGCCATTGGATGAATCCCGGAACATATTCCAGTTGTGTTAGCAAAACAGTCCTGTAGCGTAGCATCTGCGTCATCTGACCACGTCCGTACTGAGAGAGTCACTGGTGCTGCTTGTAAGCATGAATCAGGAGGATAGAATTATGGTCAGATTTGCCAAATGGAGGGCGAGGGAGAGCTTTGGATGCATCTCTGTTCGTGGAGTAAAGGTCATCTAGTTTTTTTCCCTCTGGTTGCACATGGAAAATCCCGACAGCTCTATATTATCTGTGTTGTTGTTCAGCCACAACACGGTAAAACATAAGATATTACAGTTTTTAATAACCCGTTGGTAGGACAATCTTGATCGTAAATCATCCATTTTGTTTTCCAATGATTTCACGTTGACCAATAGAACAGATGGCAGAGGGGGTTTACTCACTCGCCTACAAATTCTCAGAAGGCAGCCCGACCTCCACCCCCTTTTTCTCTGTCATTTCTTCACACAAATTACGGGGATTTGGGCCTGTTCCTGAGAAAGCAGTACAGTATATCCTTCATGTTGGACTTGTTAAAGAATAAAATCTTTGTCCAGTTTGAAGTGAGTAATATTTTTTCTGATGTCCAGAAGTTATTTTCGGTCATAAGAGACGGTAGCAGCACCATTATGTACAAAATAAGTAAAAAGGAAGTTACAAACAATGCGGAAAAAAAGGAACAAACTAGAACAGTTGGTTAGAAGCACATAAAACGGCAACCATCCCCTCTGGCGCCATTCTGTCACTGGGCTCGTCTACTACAAATGGTAGTCCAGGCATTATTTTTCTTGTTTTCTGTTGATGACTCATGCTGTTTTTCTCAATAATTGGGTGTTTTTACACAATTCGCTTTCATATGTTTTTTTTCAAATTCACAGAAATGATTTGAATGTTTTCCTTTACCTCTGTCAATATTTTGGTTTAGGTGACTTGCTCCAATTCCACAAAATGCTTATGGTTTAAGTGTCCCATCCCTGGTTTTTGAAGCATCCTCAGGTCAGCACCTAGTGCACATTGTTATCTATTTAGGATTCACAAAGATTAACTTTACCTTAGTCTGGGGCTACCTAGTCTAGACCTAATTAATCTGAAGTTAAGCAACATTTTAGAAAGCCATTTAAAAAAAAATCTGGATTAATTTAAGTATAATTAGCCTAGTCCTGATTTTAAATTCAACTCAGTACACAAAACCACTCCTATATGTGTGGTACCAGTTGAGAACTTTCGTCTAATTCCCTGGGATATGGATCTTCTCTGGAAAATCAGTATTTTGGTATTTTTTGTTTACTACCAGGGCCCAGGTCAGGCAGTACTGCTCTAGAAGGTCCAGGCTCTGCTCTAGGCCATGTGCTGTGGGTGACTTCTCTGCAAAGAGAAGGCATTTAACCTCTGAATTGTTCAGATTAATACCAGTGGCTCAGGATTTTTCTAGAAAAGTGGCCAATTAGTTTATGTAAATGTTGTAGAGCACTGCCCTAACCCATCTGGACAAGAGGAATACCTATGTGAGAATGCTGTTCATCGACTACAGCTCGGCATTCAACACCATAGTACCCTCCAAGCTCGTCATCAAGCTCGAGACCCTGGGTCTCGACCCCGCCCTGTGCAACTGGGTACTGGACTTCCTGACGGGCCGCCCCCAGGTGGTGAGGGTAGGCAACAACATCTCCACCCCTCTGATCCTCAACACTGGGGCCCTACAAGGGTGCGTTCTGAGCCCTCTCCTGTACTCCCTGTTTACCCACGACTGCGTGGCCACGCACGCCTCCAACTCAATCATCAAGTTTGCGGACGACACAACAGTGGTAGGCTTGATTACCAACAACGACGAGACGGCCTACAGGGAGGGGGTGAGGGCCCTCGGAGTGTGGTGTCAGGAAAATAACCTCACACTCAACGTCAACAAAACTAAGGAGGTGATTGTGGACTTCAGGAAACAGCAGAGGGAACACCCCCCTATCCACATTGATGGAACAGTAGTGGAGAGGGTAGCAAGTTTTAAGTTCCTTGGCATACACATCACAGACAAACTGAATTGGTCCACTCACACAGACAGCATCGTGAAGAAGGCGCAGCAGCGCCTCTTCAACCTCAGGAGGCTGAAGAAATTCGGCTTGTCACCAAAAGCACTCACAAACTTCTACAGATGCACAATCGAGAGCATCCTGGCGGGGTGTATCACCGCCTGGTATGGCAACTGCACCGCCCTCAACCGTAAGGCTATCCAGAGGGTAGTGAGGTCTGCACAACGCATCACCGGGGGCAAACTACCTGCCCTCCAGGACACCTACACCACCCGATGCTACAGGAAGGCCATAAAGATCATCAAGGACTTCAACCACCCGAGCCACTGCCTGTTCACCCCGCTGTCATCCAGAAGGCGAGGTCAGTACAGGTGCATCAAAGCTGGGACCGAGAGACTGAAAAACAGCTTCTATCTCAAGGCCATCAGACTGTTAAACAGCCACCACTAACATTGAGTGGCTGCTGCCAACACACTGTCAATGACACTGACTCAACTCTAGCCACTTTAATAATGGGAATTGATGGGAAATTATGTAAATATATCACTAGCCACTTTAAACAATGCTACCTTATATAATGTTACTTACCCTACATTATTCATCTCATATGCATATGTATATACTGTACTCTATATCATCGACTGCATCCTTATGTAATACATGTATCACTAGCCACTTTAACTATGCCACTTTGTTTACATACTCATCTCATATGTTATACTGTACTCGATATCATCTACTGTATCTTGCCTATGCTGCTTTGTACCATCACTCATTCATATATCCTTATGTACATATTCCTTATCCCCTTACACTGTGTATAAGACAGTAGTTTTTTTGGAATTGTTAGTTAGATTACTTGTTCGTTATTACTGCATTGTCGGAACTAGAAGCACAAGCATTTCGCTACACTCGCATTAACATCTGCTAACCATGTGTATGTGACAAATAAAATTGGATTGGATTTGATTTGATTTGATTGCAACCCTGGCGATGGACCCGCTCCTGGTTAAAGAATTCTGTTATTTTCTTGCCCATTTTGATGCTGCACCTATTGATTTATTTATGTAATATGTCTTACCCCCTTCACCACTTTCAATAACCTCTCTCTTTCTGGGGGATTTGGTTGGAGGTAGTTTTACAATCGTCTCTACATACCACAGTCATAAACTCAGCAAAAAAAGAAACGTCCTCTCACTGTCAACTGTTTTTATTTTCAGAAAACTTAAATGTGTAAATATAAATATTTGTATGAACATGACAAGATTCAACAACTGAGACATAAACTGAACAAGTTCCTCAGACGTGTGACAAACAGCAATTTAATAATGTGTCCATTAACAAAGGGGGGTCAAAATCAAAAGTAACAGTCAGTATCTGGTGTCGCCACCAGCTGCATTAAGTACCGCAGTGCATCTCCTCCTCATGGACTGCACCAGATGTGCCAGTTCTTGCTGTAAGATGTTACTCCACTCTTCCACCAAGGCACCTGCAAGTTCCCGGACATTTCTGGGGGGAATGGCCCTCACCCTCCGATCCAACAGGTCCCAGACGTGCTCAATGGGATTGAGATTGCCTGCAATGACAACAAGCTCAGTCCGATGATGCTGTGACACACCGCCCCAGACCATGACGGACCCTCCACCTCCAAATCGATCCCGCTCCAGAGTACAGGCCTTGGTGTAACGCTCATTCCTTCGGCGATAAATGCGAATCCGACCATCACCCCTGGTGAGACAAAACCGCGACTCGTCAGTGAAGAGCACTTTTTGCCAGTCCTGTCTGGTCCAACGACGGTTGGTTTGTGCCCATAGGCGATATTGTTGCCGGTGATGTCTGGTGATGACCTGCCTTACAACAGGCCTACAAGCCCTCAGTCCAGCCTCTCTCAGCCTATTGCAGACAGTCTGAGCACTGATGGAGAGATTGTGCGTTCCTGGTGGAACTCGGGCAGTTGTTGTTGCCATCCTGTACCTGTCCCGCAGTTGTGATGTTCAGATGTACCGATCCTGTTCAGGTGTTGTTACACGCGCTGTCTTAGGCGTCTCACAGTACGGACATTACAATTTATTGCCATGGCCACATCTGCAGTCTTCATGTCTCCTTGCAGTATGCCTAAGGCAAGTTCACTCAGATGAGTAGGGACCCAGGGTATCTTTCTTTTGGTGTTTTTCAGAGTCAGTAGAAAGGACTCTTTAGTGTCCTAAGTTTTCATAACTGTGACCTTAATTGCCTACCGTCTGTAAGCTGTTAGTGTCTTAACGATGGTTCCACAGGTGCATGTTCATTAACTGTTTATGGTTCATTGAACAAGCATGGGAAACAGTGTTTAAACCCTTTACATTGAAGATCTGTGAAGTTTTTTACGAATTATCTTTGAAAGACAGGGTCCTGAAAAAGGGACGTTTCTTTTTTTTCTGAGTTTAGCTCTCATAAGTTTCTCCAACTGTCCAACTAATGAATCGTTTTCAACACAATTTGATGTACACTGTGACATGGTTTTATTGTATTATTTCAAATGATTGGTATTTCATTCGCTTATTATTTTTGTTGTGTCAAAATTAATAATTTGTATAAATTTCACAACTTTCTGTTCAAAAAGTAATTGCCTCCGAAAATACGTTTATTTTGAAATTCATGGAAAAAACCGTTGACGCCAGGTCCCACGGTAATCTCGCGATAGACTGGAACACGGCTTAAATCAAGGAAGTAGCGAGGTGGGTAGTTTACTTCATTCATGAACATTGACATGTTGTCGGTAGTTATTAATATCACGATTATCTATTAAATAATATGTTTATGGTCTTTGAAAAATGCCTGCAATTTACATGTCATGTAAATCGCGCACAATTTGAAACATCAGGGATGGGCTAACGTTAATGCTTGGCTAGCTAGCTAGCTCGCACTGGGAAACAAAACAGTCAGGACAGGCAACGACATCGTTACTAACGTTAGCTAGCGTAGATACTAGCTAGCTAGTAATGTTCGCTAGCTAGCTTTGCCTGAATTTGCTTTGAGAACCCAGTTATTTTCACCTGTCCGTGTGGTTCTTGTTTGTCGAACTGACAGTCTGTTGTTGTCTTTTCCTGGACACTGACTGCTGGCATATTCAAAATATTTATGTTGATTTATGAGCAGGGAAGCACTTTAACGATGTTAGCCGACTGTCTGCCCAAATTAGTCAGCTAGCTAGCTAATTACCATGAGCTAGCTAATCGGGGCCATCGTCTCGGTCTGCTCATTTTAAGTTTACTAGCTAGCTACCTATATGTCAGTAAAGTAATGACAAAAGCAAAAGGCTCAGGCCATTTTCAGTGTGAGCGTTTTGCAGGTCACAGGTGCTTTGGTTAAATTGAGCAAAACCATAGGGTGCCTTATTGTAAAATAAGTTGGCATAACTATAACGTTGTCACACTCAAAATAGTGTTACACATAACTTCCCCCTTGTTGACAATAAGTAGCTTTGCAGTTGGTTATTATATTTGGGAGACCTTAAACAACTTTGCTAGCTACTAATTTGAAGTAGCTAACTTGCTCCAGTGTTGTTATGCCAAACAACTGTTTTAAACTAAAGTATACAATGTCAATCTTTCAAACAGTCAATTCCCTATCAGTGTCACTCACAATGTGGTCATATTTATGTCCTTCTCTCAGATGGAGAACTTGCATCTCTCACAGGGATAGTGCAGTCTCCCGTGCTGTCAAAGGATGCCGCTCATCGCCAGGAACACAAAGAACTCTGGGACACGGACTGCCTCTGTAACTTGCAACCCAGCCGGTTGCTGGGTGTTCAGAAGACGAGAGAAAAGATGCCCGTTGTCTTCATTGTCTGTGCCAGATAGTAGAGAGAAGCAGTGCGTCTAACCTCTGTGTTCGACAAACTCCCCAACCACAACGCCTTTAAAACCTAAACACAACACACACAAAAACAACCAAAAAAACTATGAACTTTCTTACAGCCCTCGTGACGTTTGAGAACCTCCATGAGGTCCGGAGGTTGTGTCACTGGGGCCCAGTGATAGCCCTGACAGTCATCGCCGTGTGCTCCTCCATGGCCATATTAGACTCCATTATCTGGTACTGGCCATTGGATACCACGGGAGGGAGCTTCAACTTCATCATGCTCATCAACTGGTCCGTGCTCATTCTCTACAACTACTTCAACGCTATGTTCGTGGGCCCTGGTTACATCCCCCTTGGCTGGAAACCAGTAAGGAGCTAAGCTGAGAAATACATCTTTATTAATAACCCCATTATACAGAGACAAGGGAAACTGATCATTTTGCTGCTACACAGCAATGTGTTGATGAACAGAGTGGTCACTTAGCCTTATACCCTGGTCCTCCTGGAGAGACAATTGGGTGCAGCCAGGCGTTTGTTCCAGCCCAGCACTAGGCCTTGATTGGTTCAATCCAGAGTGTTGGTGTTGGGTTAGAACAAAAGCCTGCTCATCCTGTGGGACCAAGGTAGGGATGGGCACGGTTAATCGAATATCCGAACGGACATTAGTGTTATATTATTTGAGTGAGTGTTCATTTTTGGAGAGAACATTTTAACAATGAAAAGCTTTGTCTAAATTAAATAATTATTGTGGCATTTTTTATTTTTTTTATTTAATAAAATGACACACTTTTGAATGTAGTTTTTATAACGGTGCGTTGAGCTACTGCTGAGCATTTATCCCTCCAGGCTGCCTTGACATCGGTATGATATATCCCCCACTTCAAATGGCATTACAGGCACTCACCTAATGGACTTTCCATTATACCTGACAAAGACAACCTTTTTGTAACAGAAATACTTCTATCATGGTGAAAATCTAACTTATTTTTCTCTGTTGCTTTTAGCTAAACCACCGGAGAAAAGCAGCATATCCCGTTTACCTCTGTCATGTGTATTTGCGTCATTCTGATTGGTCTAGAGTCAATAGCATTTAAAAAAGAAATACAATTTGTCTATCCGGATATCCGATAGAGTAGAAATTGAATGCATCAGGCCCTTGACGTGTGTTTTCTCCTCTTAAACAGGAGAAGGAAGAAGACACCAAGTACCTTCAGTTCTGCAGAATGTGCCAAGGCTACAAGGCCCCGAGATCCCACCATTGCCGCAAGTGCAACAGGTAGACTTGGCAACCCTGACTCTGTCTTGTCACTGCTACAAATGTGCTCTAGTTGTGCTTCTTTGTAGCGTATGCTTTTTTTTTTTTCAGGCAAGTCTCCCATTGACGTAAATTAATTATTTACTTGAAAATTTTATTTGCCCACACTTAGCTCACCTATAATTCGGTCCCAAAATGATTGAATAGCACATGTTGGGCTTTAAAGCAAAAGGGTTTATTCACTTGGAAGCAAACCGGACGAAACAGGGAGGGACTAACTGGATCTTGGCCAGTAAGTTGCAAAACATTTTGCTACTGTTTGCACTAATGAATAAACACCAGTATAGTTTAAGCCAATTTACTGAAATGTATGCACCCATCCATTAGTTCTTTATCTCTTAGTAGCGGTCTAAGCCTGAGCTCTACTAACTCACTTAAATATGGGGTGTGCTCAGCTGGGTGGAACAAAGGAGATTGCAGTTAGAGATTAACCACATAGAATGGGCGCTGATTTTTACTACTCATACTTTCTACTAATGCTACGATTCATAATAAGGAAATTGCTCTGTAACATCACATTTCTTCCTGCCAGTGCCATCAGCATGTCAATCATTCAAGCCTGTGTTTCACAATGCTGATATTCCTCCCCTTCCACTTTTTCCTCCGCCTTTCTCCTCTTCCTTCTCGCCTCCACCCCTTTTTTAAGATCCACAATGAAAATAAGTCTGACTTTATTGTTTTTAATCCTCAATTACTTTTAATGTGTGTGTTGTTGTATTCACATGGCTGAGACAAGTTCATATGCTTTTTAAAATGGATAAATCATTTCATTCATTTATTCATCCTCAGGTGTGTGATGAAGATGGATCACCACTGCCCGTGGATCAACAACTGCTGCGGCCACCAGAACCACGCCTACTTCACCAGTTTCCTGCTGTTGGCGCCTCTCGGCTGCTCGCACGCCGCTTTCATCTTCATCATGACCATGTACACACAGCTCTACGAGAGGGTGAGGAGTCAGTGGCACACTTGCATTTGACCTCTTATCAATTCATCATTGTAGGCTGGTTTCCCAGACCCATAACCTCACCTTATTGCCGACTCGAACCATACTGTTTCGTTTGGAGATATTACAGTACTTTTTGCTTCCAGCAACTATGCTTCCAGCAACTATGGTGGATATGTAACCAGGCCAGCTCAGGACAATTTGGCTCAGTTTGACTTGACTCAGTAGTGTGAAAAGGGTACCAGATTAAGCCTACTCCTGGACTGAAAAGCTTGCTCAATGGAGATTCTAAATTGTTAGTGTATTTTCGTCTAGTAGTCTTTGGGTCCTAGAAAAGCTCAATATAAATGCATTCTTATTAATTGTTTTTATAGATATCCTTTGGCTGGAGTACCGTGAAGATCGACATGAGCGCCGTCAGACGGTTTCAACCCATCATGCCGTTCAGCGTACCCGCCTTCGCTGCCACTCTCTTTGCCTTAGGGCTGGCACTGGGCACCACCATAGCCGTTGGCATGTTGTTCTTCATACAGGTAACATGCTCATTGGGGGTAATATTATACTGATGGTAATAGTATGCCCATTGTCCATTTTCAGCTATTTTCCAGGTGCAGGGTAGACCCATATGAATGTCTAGTGGATTCACCTCTAGTAGATGACACTGTATACTTGAGTGTGTATTTAATTAAAGACATTCTCCGGAACTTTAGCGACTACTATGTATTTTTTTAAACTTTACTGTCTTACCTTAATTAGCCACGAAATCCCTAGTTTGAACTGTTTTTCTGGAAGCTATGCTGTGCCATTTTCCCTACATATGCCGTGGGCCAGCCCCCTAGAAATGTAAGTTCTATCCAATGAGCTTCAGCCCCTTGCCATTGGATTGACAGCTAGCAAGATGCACACACAGCAGATATAGGGAGAGAGAGAGCGATGACATGGTGCACATGTGAAGTAGTAGCAATTTACGGGGACCACTTTTGGCTCGTGAGCGCTACTTTCAGAGCTGTTGGCTAAAAACGATACAAAATCTCTTTAAGAGATGATGGTAGTACTTTTTGATAGGTGTTACACATGTTGCCCATGTTTCCCTCAAATAATTCCCACCAAACCTTTATTCTTCTCTCCACCCAAGATGAAAGTCATCCTTCGAAACAAGACCTCCGTTGAGGCCTGGATTGAGGAAAAGGTGAGTGTTTGTCATGGAATAAGCAGTTTGATTAGGTTTTGTACAACCACTATACAACCTTACCTTGTTTGAAAATTACAACCTCATTACTCCTCGTCTCCTTTTTCTTCTGGACAAGTTTCTTTTCACCTGCTAGGCCATAACCTTCATGATCCCTGGTGCGAGTGTATTTGTCAACAGCCGTGCCACTTGTCCAAAAGGCAGGATAATCCAGTAGATCTCAGCTAATCTAATAGACTAGACATCAGTGTTATTCTAGTGGCCTCTTCGCCTGTCAAGGGCTTAGTACAGAAGAACTTAGCTAATGTGACACTAGGATTTTAAGATGGTAGGTAAACCCTAAGACAAACATTGGAGCCAGAAAGAACCATGTGAACTCTTTCACTCTCTTTCTGTGTGTGTGTGTGTGTGTGTGTCTCATTATCAATTACTCTTTTGCTCCCTCACTCTTTTTCACTCTGTCTCACTCCCTTTCTCTTATCTTTCTCTCTTACTTTTTTAAATGTATTTTTCTCTCACTCTGTCATGCTCACTCACTCACTAAATGTTTCTCTCATTCCTGCCTCGTTTCTCTTTTTCCCATTCCGTCCCCTCCATCCTCAGGCCAAAGACAGAATTCAGTACTACCAAACGGGGGAAGAGTTTATCTTCCCCTACGACCTGGGCCGGCGCTGGGAGAACTTCAAACAGGTGTTCACCTGGTCAGGGAGCCCAGAGGGCGACGGCATTCAATGGCCCATCCACGCCAAGTGTCACCAGCACACCTTAACCGTAAGCGATAATGATGTTGATGTAATGTTGTCAATTAGCATTAGCAGACATTTTTATCCAATTTTGACTTACATTCAGTTATGCTATTATAAGCATTTTTAAAGAAAACACTAGGTTTGTATTGTCATGTTGTTATGGTGATGTAAAATGGAATCCAATGTGACTGACAGTCAGATGTGTGTGTAAATATACAGTGCAAGTCAAAAGTTTGGACACACCAACTCATTCAAGGGTTTTTCTTTATTTTTACTGTTTTCTACATTGTAGAATAATAGTGAAGACATCAAAACTATGAAATAACACATATGGAATCATGTAGTAACCAAAAAAGTGTTAAACAAATCAAAATATATTTTATATTTGAGACTCGTCATAGTAGCCACCCTTTGCCTTGATGACAGCTTTGCACACTGACTTGTTGGAAAGGTGGCATCCTATGACGTTGCCACGTTGAAAGTCACCGAGCTCTTCAGTAAGGTCATTCTACTGCCAATGTTTGTCTATGGAGATTGCATGGCTGTGTGCTTGATTTTATACACCTATCAGCAATGGGTGTGGCTGAAATAAATATAGATAGATAGATATAATACATTTTGTTGTTGTAAGTATGTGTGTGGTCCATCTGGTAATGAAATCCACCATTCTGGTATTGCTAGCGCCATGCTCCAACCCAACTGAACCATCAGAACATGGGTTGTCACACTTAACAGACTTGAGATGTTTGGCATTTTCAATGATAAACCTTTATCTTGTGTTTGTTTGCTTTCTAGATTGAGCAACTGAAACAAAAAGCTGACAAGCGGGTGAGAAGTGTAAGTAGCTGACCTGTTCCTGTTCAGACAGCAATGGGTAGCATTGGTTCAAAGACACCTCGTATGTATTGATGGATGGTGAAATATTTGCAACCTCATCTACTTAGGTGAATGTTTGTTTGCAGTGTCTTTAGTATTCCAGACAATATGTTATTCTATTTTCCCATTCATTCGGAAAACGTGTATATACAGTGCAATCGGAAGGTGTTCAGACCCCTTCCCCTTTTCCACATTTTGTTACGTTACAGCCTTATTCTAAAATGGATTCAATTAATGTTTTTCCTCATCAATCTAAACACGTTACCCCATAATGACAAAGTGAAAAGAGGTTTTTAGAACATTTTCCAAATGTATAAAACAATATATTTAAAAAACGTATTTACATAACTATTCAGACACTTTAATATGAGACTCAAAATTGGGTTAAGGTGCATCCTGTTTCCATTGATCATCCCTGAGATGTTTCTACAACTTGATTGGAGTTTACCTGTGGGAAATTCAATTGATTGGACATAATTTGGAAAGGCACACACCCGTCTATATAAGGTCCCACAGTTGACAGTGCATGTCAGATCAAAAACCAAGCCATGAGGTCGATGGAATTGTCCGTAGAGCTCTGAGACAGGATTGTGTCAAGGCACAGATCTGGGGAAGGGTACCAAAACATTTCTACAGCATTGAAGGTCCCCAAGAAGTTTGGAACCATCAAGACTCTTCCTAGAGCTGGCCACCCGGCCAAACTGAGCAATCGGAGGAGAAGGCCCTTGGTCAGGGAGGTGACCAAGAACTCGATGGTCACTCTTACAGAGCTTCAGAGTTCCTCTGTGGAGATGAGAGGAATGTTCAGAAGGACAACCATCTCTGCAGCACTCCACCAATCAGGCCTTTATGGTGGAGTGGCCAGACGGAAGCCACTCCTCAGTTAAAGGCACATGATAAACGTTTCGGGTAGCCTTCCACAAGCCTCCCACAATAAGTTGGGTGAATTATGGCCCATTCCTCCTGACAGAGCTGGTGTAACTGAGTCAGGTTTGTTGGCCTCCTTGCTCGCACATGCTTTTTCAGTTCTGCCCACAAATATTCTATAGGATTGAGGTCAGGGCTTTGTGATGGCTACTCCAATACCTTGACTTTGTTGTCCTTAAGCCATTTTGCCACAGATTTGGAAGTATGCTTGGGCTCATTGTCCATTTGGAAGACCCATTTGCGACCAAGCTTTAACTTCCTGACTGATGTCTTGACATGTTGCTTCAATATATCCACCAAATTTTCCATCCTCATGATGCCATCTATTCTGTGAAGTGCACCAGTCCCTCCTGCAGCAAAGCACCCCCCACAACATGATACTGCCACCAATGTGCTTCACGGTTGGGATGGTGTTTTTCGGCTTGCAAGCCTCCCCATTTTCTTCCAAACATAATGATGGTCATTATGGCCAAACAGTTCTATTTATGTTTCATTAGACCAGAGGACATTTCTCCAAAAGGTACGATCTTTGTCCCTATGTACAGTTGCAAACCGTAGTCTGGCTTTTTTATGGGGTTTTTGGAGCAGTGGTTTCTTCCTTGCTGAGTGGCCTTTCAGGTTATGTCGATATAGGACTTGTTTTACTGTGGATATAGATACTTTTGTGCCTGTTTCCTCCAGCATCTTCACAGGGTCCTTTTGCTGTTGTTTGGGATTGATTTGCACTTTTCACACCAAAGTACGTTCATCTCTAGGAGACAACGCGTCTCCTTCCTGAGCGGAATGACGGCTGCGTGGTCCCATGGTGTTTATGCTTGCATACTATTATTTGTACAGATAAACGTGGTACCTTCAGGCGTTTTGGAAATTGCTCCCAAGGATGAACCAGACTTGTGAAGGTCTAAAAAAAAATTCCTAGGTCTTTGCTGATTTCTTTTGATTTTCCTATGATGTTAAGCAAAGAGGCACTGAGTTTGAAGGTAGGCCTTGAAATACATCCACAGGTACACCTCCAATTGACTCAAATTATGTCTATTAGCCTATCAGAAGCTTCTAAAGCCATGACATCATTGTCTGGAATTTTCCAAGCTGTTTAAAGGCACAGTCAACTTAGTGTATGTAAACTTCTGACCCACTGGAATTGTGATACAGGGAAATAATCTGTCTGTAAACAATTGCTGGAAAAATTACTTGTGTCATGCACAAAGTAGATGTCCTAACCGATTTATAGTTTGTTAACAAGACATTTGTGGAGTGGTTGAAACACTTAGGTTGAAGTCATTAAAACTAGTTTATGTAAACTTCCGACTTCAACTGTAAATGTAATATTTCTGTAGAAAAAATATATATATAAATTGTCTAAAATGTCTAAAATTTTGCTTTGTCATTATGTGGTATTGTGTGTGGATTGATGAGGGATTTTTTTTCCCCCAATCCATTTTAGAATAAGGCAGTAACGTAACAAAATGTGGACAAAGGGAAGGGGTCTGAATAACTTCCGAATGCACTGTACCTTCCAAACGCCGACTACATTGGCATCCCTTTCTGAAGCCGCGTCTGCATCATATTTCTTTACAAATATGTCGCTATAATCCACTTTTAAATGTTGAAGTTGGGATGTTATGATCATGATGGTATAATAACCATATTATATCCTGTGGCTCGGCCAGCAGATTCAGTATCGGGTAGTGGAGGACTACAACGGAGCCTGCTGCCCACTGAGCAAGGGCCTCAACACCTTCTTCAGGACTCCCTGCACCGAGGAGCCCCGCATCGGCCTCCACAAGGGGGAGACCATCCTTGCCACCCGGGGGACCAAGTGAGTTTCTTTTGAGAACTAATCTGCTAGCTTTTGGGTGGGGGACCAATCTGCAAGTTTATGGCTGGAAACAATCTGCAGTTTGTTTGTGGGGAATGTATTTTCAGGCTTTGGGGGTTCCAATCTGCAGGGTTTTTGGGGAACCAATCTGCAGATTTTGAGGCGAACCACTAAAGTGAACTCCATGACCTCCATGGTGATACACGTCTCTTCTGATTGGGGAAAACTAGTCTGATAGTTACCGTAGTCATGGTATTACTCATTGCCATAGCGATAGTACCATTTTGAAAAGTCCTGAGTGCCTCAATAGAGAAGAGAAATGGCAATATTTTACGCCTTTGGGGTTATTAGCCTGTCCCTATAATTTAGTTATTTTTGAAGTTGGTTCTTACAGGCTCCATTTGCAGCCAGGTATTATGTTCGGGCTATTCCGAGCTTCTTTTTTCAGCTGAGTGCTTTCCCACATGCCTGCCAGGTTGTCAATTGATAAATTACTGTACCTGAATGGCCGGAGAATGTCAGAGAACTAATTGATTTCTAAAAATTTTCAGAGAATTTCAGAACCATGAATTATTTTCTGTGCTTCTTCAGATGGTGGATGTATGGGGACAAAGTGCTGGATGACGAGCAGACTAAAGGTATGGCTCCGAACATGGAAGAATACCAGGTTTACTCAAAGCTTTCTCACCTGTGCACATTTTTTCAGCCATTTTGCAGAAGAGAATGGAAACTTCCAAACAGAGCTGTTACATACTCAAGATTTACTATCACACACTTTTTTAATGTGTGTGGTTCTGTATTTGCCCTTTTCTGGTTTCATCTTCCAGAGAGAAAAAATATATAGCAAAGATGCAAGTGAATGACGTGAATCTGGCCCTCCCGACACTGCAGAATGATAATAATTACTGTTACTGTATATTTCTAACGTGATCTCTTTGGTTCTTCCTTCAGCTGGAGCTCGCCTGCGGGGTTGGTTTCCCCGCCGGTGCGTAGAGAAGTGCCATTACGACACAGCAGTGACTAGTGCAATGACCAGTGAGACCAGCAGTGAGGAGAAGAAAGTGAAATAAGTTTATGACATTAAGATTTGCCACAGGGCAGGGAGTGGTATGACGCCCAATTCCTGGAGGTCTTCATTGTCTCTTGTCTTTCTCCTTGGTAATACATAATACCATATGCCACTAAACAGATTATTTTTAATTCAAGAGAAGTACAGTGAGTGTATGTGATCCCTGTGGAAAGTGAACCCGCTACCTCGGTGCCACCAGCGCCATGCCCTTACCAACTGAGCCACTGAGGTCTTTGTGTGTCTTTCAATGGGTGAATCGTAATTGTATTTTTGCGCTCTGGGCTTTGAATACTGTTGAGACTCGCCCCCAGTCGCTCACCAACTAAGGAGTTCACAATCCCGGGATGTGTTTTGATAGTCAATTACTTGGCAAAGTGAATTTCACCCTTCGTCTGTACTGATCTGGAAACGTAGGATCAATGAGAGCAATATGGTAAATGCTTACGGACTTTTTTCATTCACCTGTCAAAATCACATCAGTGCAGATAAGGAGAGGAAGCCACTTTAGCCTATTGAAATACATCCCTGCTTTCCCAGGTCAAAATCAGATACTAGTTACAAGGAAACATTTTCATTTTAGCAGACACTATAATCCAGAGCGATTTACAGGAGCAGTTAGGGTCAAGTGCATTGCTCAAGGGCACTGACAGTTTTCACCTAGTCAGCTCGGCGATTCAAACCAGCGACCTTTGGGTGACTGGCCCAACGCTCTGAACCGCCAGGCTACCTGCATACGTCCCTGGCCTCCAGGAGTTTAGTTTGATACCGCTGCCAGAGAAAGAGACAACTATAGTCTTAAACAATAGGGATTTCATTTGTTTAGGAGTTGGGCCTTTTACTTGAATCCGCTGTTTTATCATTTTTCCTGATGTCCTTTGCCGATTATACAATTATGCAAATTCCTCTGCCCAGCTTTAACCCAGGGCTTCGTCATGCACTTTCTTCTCTGTATTCTTTGTACAGCCAAAAGAAAATGCTAACTTTTGTTTTAATTTTTTGAATTGTTCTTATTATTTTTGTAAAACACTGTCACCCTCAAAGTGAATAAAAAAATGAAACATGTCCTTCCCTATAACAGCAGAGTGTCAGTTATCTTTGTATTTCACACTCCATCATGAATGACCTTTGACTTTATTGTGTGAAACTTATTTTTAGGTATATTTACTGCTGTGTCGTGTGTGTGTGTGATGCAAACCTTCAGGGCCCCTAATAACAAAGTGTCTCAGCACAGGTCTAGTATCAGGACCCCTCTGTCCATATAATCTTATACATTATAGTTTGAAAGACAGATCCTAGATCAAGATGTACTTTATTGTCCATTAATTTACAGATAATCGAAATGTGTCTAGGCTCACAACCTAACCTTTAGGACACACGTATACCCGAAGGGGCTGGAAGCAATGAGCCAGCCTTATTGCAGGGCCCTTGAAGCAAATCTTTATTGCATCTGCATTGCTTGCTGTTTGAGGTTCAGGCTGGGTTTCTGTATAAGCATTTAGTGACATCTGATGTAAAAAAAGGGCTTTATAAATAATACATTTGGGGGTTAAGTGTCTTGCTCAAGGGCACTTGTTGGTATCTAAGATGATGCCAGCAACCCTTTGGTTGCCAGCTTACTCTGCACCAGATTTCCCTGTCTGAGCTGGGATTCAAACCAGTAACCCTCCAGTGGTTGATATGTTGTTGAACTGGTGACTTGGGCCCGTATTCCCAAAGTGTTTCAGTGTAGGAGTGCTGGAGGGGACGGCAGACTTTAGGAATACGGGCTCAGGTCACCATAATGGCATATCCATTATCAATTACATTTGCAGGGCTATTTATTATTGATAAATGGCTCATTTGAGGACCCATAAAAATATAATTATGTTTCTAGGAATTATATTTGTATAGGAGTACCAGCTGCCCTTGAGGTGTATACAGTTCACAATGTTGCTTCATTCTGGAGTCAATATAAAAATCATAATTTCATTCCATGGATTCAATGTGAATGTCATTGAGAAATTCTCATTCCGAGCATATTCTTTGATGTAACTTTTTCCACTGTTACTTTAATTATCTGGTGTTTATTAAATTATGTGCTAACAATGGGTACTCTGATAGTGGTGGTGCTTGTTTTAATGAAACAAAAGTAATTACACATTTCCCATGTAAATTCTCTCTTCCATAAAATGTACAGTATTTATCGACTGAAAGGTCAACAGGAAGTGACCTTCGGGTATACGTGTGTCCTACTTCATCCTCCTTCTACCCCTCAGACCAGTCACTCCATGCTAGCATAGAGACTGTCGATCTGCGGCTGGAAGAGCTTCTTGAGGTCGACCCTTTTGGCCTTCAGCGTAGGAGTGAGAAGGCCGTTCTCTATGCTGAACAACTCTGGGTGCATGTACAGGTCTTTCACCTGCACAACAAATAGAAACAGAGCATTAGGACACAATGGGAAAACATTTTGCAACAGATTCTTTAAGGTAGTCCCTCCCTGTTTTAAATGATTGTTCCTCCAATTGGTGCCTAATGAACATGACCCATGTTGTTGGGTCATTTACACCAGGCAAAAATGGCTTTGTCACTGTAAGAACTGAAATAATCCCTGTGTACAGTATTACAGCTCCAACAAGTGAATTTATTGATTACATGGAGACCACCGGCCATGAGGGTTTTTGTCCTTTGTCCCTAGTCTCCTCTAGTCTTATCCTAATCTAGCCATAACTTTTTCTGCAACCGAGCTGGTCAACATACAATGTGGCTGTTTGCTTAAAAATGTCTAACCAAGACTTCAAACAAAAATGGGCAACAAAGTTTCATGGTTTGGCTCTTCTCAAACCCAATTCACATTGACATCAATCGTATTTGTCTGTCTTTGCTCAGTAGTTCACCACCACCTTTAGCTAGTTCACACAGCAAATCCACAGCATTGACTGTTGCTGAGAAAATTTGAGAAAATCAGCTCAACACATTTAGGATTAACTGCAGTAAAGAGTATACAGTATGTTTAAAGTGGCATGTCGAGTGAAATAAAATCAAGAAGGGCAGGGAGCTTCTGAGTTAATGACAAGATTCATAAAGTGTCTAAGAGTAGGAGTGCTGATCTAGGATCAGTGGTTCTCAAATCTCTCCTCTGGGACCCCTACTCGTTTCACAATTTTGTTGTTGCTCTGAACTAGCTCACCTGATTCAGGTGTGCTAGCTCTGGAATAGCTCAAATGCATGGAAAGGCGGTGGGGAAAGGTGGGGGGGAGAGAGGAGAGGTCTGAGAACCACTGTTTTTAGATCATCATGAAAAAGATGACATAGACAGGGGGGACTGATCTTAGATCAGCACACCTACTCTGCGCTTTATGAATACGGGCCCAGGTCTTAATGGGGATCGGTGAAAGCATGTTGAAGAGAAACGCTCACCTGTTCGAATGACTTCAGCCCTGCTTGCCGGCCCAGCTTGACCAGGTCAGCGATAATGGCCTTTTTGATTTTCTGCCGCAGGAAAAAAGGAGAGGTCAAACTCAGGCCATCATTCAGTGGTACGAAATAGATTTGCTTCAGTCAGGAGTGCATTGGAAACATGGTCTTGTGAAGTACTTGGACTGTAGTAGCAGTTTTGTGTTTAGTGGCACCCAATGTATGGACAAGCATTTATACAATATTTGTATGTCCTTTGTATCTGTGCAAATGTATGAAGAGCATTATGGACAATCACACTTTTGTTTGATGAATGAATCCCAAGGTCATGTTCATTAGGGCACGCAACGGACAGTGTTTTAAAACATTTTGGAACAGAAAATGAAAATAAGTCTTATTGATTATTATAGGTAGTCCATCTCTGTTTCAGTCCATTTGCTTCCCTTTGGTGGCTAAGTAATGAACACGATGCTGGTGTGTTCAAATATTCTGACAACGTTATTAGTGGAAAGGTTCTGATAGAGCACTCACTTGGCTTTTGCACAGCTCCTCATGAGAACCCTGGACTCCTAGTTTCTGGGCGAAACCTGGCAGGACCTCTGGGTCAGGGACCACAATGGCTACCAAGCTGGCCTACACACACACACACACACACACACACACACACACACACACACACACACACACACACACACACACACACACACACACACACACACACACACACACACACACACACACACACACACACACACACACACACACACACACACACACACACACACACACACACACACACACACACACACACACACACAAAAAGTATTATATGCTGCTGAAATGTTTGTGCTTGGCATGTGTGCTTAAATGTGTGTACGTTTTTATGCTGTGCGTGTGTGTTGTACCTGAAGACTGTCTCCATGGACAAACACCTGGGCTACAGGTGCACTGCGGATGTACACGTTCTCTATCCTCTCCGGGGCGATGTACTCTCCCTGAGCCAGCTTGAAGATATTCTTCTTGCGGTCAACAATCTTCAAGACTCCACTCTGCCATCATTTTGATCATTAGTATTTTCAACAAGATATACATTATCCTAACTTGTCAATCGGAAATCGCCAAGGAACTAGATTGTATCTTGAGTAATACAGTATGTCATCATGATTGCTCATATTATATTGTGAGCCTTATAAACAAAATATGCCTCTAGGATATAAGTATAGAGAGAGAACGAGAAAAGATAATTACTGAGTTATGTAAAAGTGTGTGTGTGCACATATATGTGTGTTTACCAGAGGAGGCTGGTGGGAGGAGCTGTAGGAGAACGGGCTCATTGTAATGGCTGCAATGGAATATGTGCAATGGAGTCAAACAAATCCAACATGGAAACCACATGACTCCATTCCATTAATTCCATTCCAGTTGTTACAATGAGACCGTTCTCCTGTAGCTCCTACCACCAGCTTCCTCTGGTAAACAGACATACATATGCACACACACACATTCAGACACACACATGCGTGTGTAATTACTGAAACCTAAGAGCAAGCTTAGACAGGTCCCTAATGGACATGCCATCTGTCTGTGTTGAGAAAGAAAGGGTCCCCTGGAGAAATTAAAAAGGGCCTACATTATGACAGAGCGAATCAATTAACTCAATTATCTTTATCTTACCCCCCCGACCCCCCCACCACCACCCTCTCTCTCTCTCTCCCCCTTCTTTTCTCAGATAATGAACGTCCCATGTTGAGGCTGGTGAGGCCACAGAGTGCAGAGGGAGAGATCGTTAACTAGGCTAATGGCCTTAGGGGGTTAGGACAGGTCCAACATCTGACGTCTGTAACATCTGTGACACAGCCCTCACAGGTGATAAAACTGACCCTGGGCCTATGTCAAGTCATGCAGCATTCATGTGCTACTCAGAATTGGGAAACTCACTATCCAACTGGGAAACTGAGTCTCCTACTCGTATTTCCCACTTGGAAGCTCATTAAGACCAGTTTTTGGCATCAACAGCTCTGAGTTATGATGCGTTTTGGTGCATAACTCTCCAAGTTTCAGAGTTACCAATAATTTCGGTAGCACATGAATGCATCATCATTCACTGTTCTATATAGACCGGATTCCGACTTAGGAAATGACGCCTTTCTTATGCACACCTTTCCTATGCCCTTCTGAGTAGTTTGTATTCAGACTTACCTTGTGAAGGTGCATAACGGGCTTTGTAGGAGTGGTTCCCTGGCGCGCACTGAATAAATTGAATTAACCCGCTGAAAACCCTTCTACATGCTGGCCACAGATTTTTCTCATGGATTTTTCAATTCAGTACATTTATCTTAAACAGTCTCTTTAAATACGCTGTACCTTTTAGTTCGAATTCTATTGACAGACTCAATAGAATATATATAAAGAACGGGTTCAGAGAATTAGGGATCAATGAAAGAAAGTAATCTAAATATATGCATATTCGTCTGTTTCAGCACCAATTGATAGATTTAAAAAATATTCTGAAAATAATAAAGGAAAATATATTAAAATATATTAAAATATGTTCTTAGGCACGACGCATCACAGAGTGCCTGGATACAGCCCTTAGCCGTGGTATATTGGCCATATACCACAAACCCCCGAGGTGCCTTATTGCTATTATAAACTGGTTACCAACGTAATTAGAGCACTAAAAATAAGTGTTTTGTCAAACCCGCGGTATAAAGTCTGATATACCACACCTGTCAGCCAATCAGCATTCAGGGCTCGAACCACTCAGTTTATAATTAGGGTTAGGAAAGTATTTATGAATCATATAAAACAGGTTTGGGGAGCCTTTACACACGAAAGAAAGAAAACGGTGAGTTGATTAATGAAAAAATGATCCCATGGTAATTATGGAAGATTGGTTTACATAGAATTATAATAGGGAGAATAGTGTTCAATAGCAGGCTATACCCTCACCTATTGCCTGCACTAACCATGGAACTGTGTGAAGACACAGTCATGGCACAGTGGCTGGTTCAAACTGTTATGGCTTGGTCTGCGCTCCGCTCCATTACAATTTAATTAGCCTACATGTCTTTAAAAGAATATCATTATCCACTGTTACTAATGATCCTCATCAACATTCACATGGCCGTTTACAGAGGAAGCAAATGAAGGTAAACAAAACAATGTAATGATGTTAATGTACAGTAGGCAATACCACCTGAAGGGATCAAACAGTAAATTTGCAGTGCAATATGTGTTGTTATTAGGCCTACTGACAGTCAGTACTGAGAGTGGCTAATATTTAACATGATAGAAATAGGAAATGTGGTAGCTTATAATTAAGACATTCAAGAGCGCCCCTCCTTGCAAGTTAAAAGGCCATACAATTTACATTTTTTGTAATGCAACAGCATTTAATAAACATTACTGTGGGAAAGTTGATATGTTTCAGTTTGCTGCCGTGTGACTGGAGTCACATTTGTCTCCAGCGTTTACTATGTCAAATATATCTAAAACAAGTGTAATTTATATTTACAATTTCCTTTTCCAAATGGATTACTCATTTACCTGGCTCTTATCAATTGCCCTTATCAAGTTGTAAATGACAGTGCATGGAGAATGGTGTTATTTCTATCTGAAAAAATCCACTTGGAACCACTTGGAACTGGTTTGTTTGCTAGACGTTATTCATGGTTTCCTTACATGTAGAGGTGGTGGAATTATTAAGGAATTACAGTGAGTGTAAAGTACTTAGTATTTTTTCGGGTATCGGTAATTTACTTTACTATTTATATTTTTGACAACTTTTACTTCACTACATTCTTAAAGACAATGATGTACTTTTTACTCCGTACATTTTCCTTGACTCCCAAAAGTACTCGTTACATTTGAATGCTTAGCAAGACAGGAAAAATGTCTGTTTCACACACTTATCAAGAGAACATCCCTGGTCACCCCTACAGCCTCTGATCTGGTAGACTCACTCAACACATGCATTGTTTGTAACTGATGTCTGCGTGTTAGAGCATGCCCCTGGCTATCTGTTTGGTTTGGTTTATAAAAGGAATTGTTATTTATTTATACTTGTACTTTTACTTTTGATACTTAAGTATAATTTAGCGATTACATTTACTTTTGATACATAAGTATATTTAAAACCAAATACTTTTAGAATTTAGCTTAAGAAGTATGTTACTGGGCGACTTTCATTTTTCTACTTCATTTTCTAATAAGGTATCTTTACTTTTACTCAAGTATGAAAATTACTTTTTCCACCACTGGGGAATTAAGTCAAGATCAGAGACACTAGACACACCTCTGCCACACCTTCATTTATTCTATCTCAACCCAAAAAGCCAGATTCTGACCAGAGTTATTCCCTTTTAATGCACTTTTCTCTCTATGTGTATTCTGACCTTGAACTTAAGTATGTTTGAGTGGCAATCGAATAAATGAAGTGTGTGGCGGATTGTATATTTTGATTTGTAAATTTTTTTTGTTGTTACTATATGATTCCATATTTGTTATTTCATAGCTGTGATGTCTTCACTATTATTCTACACTGAGGAAAATAGTAAAAATAATGAAAACCCTTGAATGAGTAGGTGTGTCCAATTTTTGACTGGTACTGTATAGGTTATAGCCTGTCATGTCTACCCCGCTCCCCCGCTCCCCCTCTCCAGTGCTCGATGTCTCCATTCTACTCACCACCGGGCCTGGCAATCCTCATTACGCACACCTGCGCTTCGTTATGAGCCACACCTGGACTCCATCACTACCCTGATTACTTCTCTTTATATAGCACTCCTTTTTTTTAATCACCCACCAGGCAATATTGTTTATCTTTTCCCTGTTAGACAGTGCCTTTGGTTTGCATCCATCAATGTTCTTTGTAATTAACTCACTAACTGCACTTGTTTCCTGACTCCCTGCGTCTACATTACAGAATCTTGCCTCTCAAAATGGAAGCAGCAGCCAACCGAGACATCTCCCAGATGGTCGACGAACAGGGAGACCTACTTCGCCGGCAGCACAATCAGCTAGCGCAACTAGGGAGGCATCACCCCCAACGAGCGGAGGATCCTCTACCATGAGTCGACCCAGCGAGCCAACCCATTCAGCAGTCTGCTCTGGTCAGTGATGCCCGTTTTTCCCTTCATGACAAATATGACGAGACTCCATTCAAATATCGTGGCTTCCTTCTCCAGTGCTCCCTCTATTTTGCTCAGCAAACGGGTGCCCCCGAGCGGTCCAAGGTTACTACCGAGCGGTCCAAGGTTGCCAAGGTTATTTCCCTGTTGACAGGGCATGCGTTTGGATCGAATACGGCCATCTGGGAGAGGGGAGAAGCTGTGTTCTTATGGGAGGTTCATGGTGCTGTTCAGAGGAGGCTTCGATTATCCACCGGAGGGCAGAGAGGGGGGATGAGCACCTACTCCAACTACGGCAGGAGGACCAGACTGTTGCGGAGTTCGCACTCCCCTTTCGTACATTGGCAGCATCCAGCAGATGGAATGAGCCGTCGCTCCACACCTTATTCCGAAGAGGTTTTGCGTGAGGAGGTCCAGACAAAGCTGGCATGCCGAGACAACACCCTCTCATTGGATGCACTCATCACGATGACCATCCGTCTGGATAACCTACTTCGGGAGCATTGGCACTCCATCGCCTCTCTCCCTCTTTCGTTGACGGATATGAGTTTAAGCCTGACCCCTTGGAGGTAGGGGCTACACGCCTCCCCGCGGCTGAGTGATGCCGCCGGAAGCAACAAAGCCAGTTCTGCTTACAAATAATGACAGTCTTGGGGTCTCGTTTTATAATGTCCTTAGACACAATTGTGTGATCCAATCTGTGGTTTGGTTCATAACCATTGAACTTGAAAATGTGATTTATTGTTTAAAAAAAAATGCATTTAGACATTTTTGTAACTGAAATGTTGTATAAAAACGGTGTACATTTTATAAATCAAGACACTATGACCTTGTACAACTACGACAATAAAATGGCCCTGCTGATGATGATGTTGTCACGCCCTGGTTTTAGTATTTTGTGTTTTCTTTATTATTTTGGTCAGACCAGGGTGTGACATGGGTTTATTGTGGTGTGTTTTGTCTTGGGGTTTTGTTAGGTATTGGGTTTGTGGCTTAGTGGGGGTATCTAGCATAGTCTATGGCTGTCTGGAGTGGTTCTCAATCAGAGGCAGGTGTTTATCGTTGTCTCTGATTGGGAACCATATTTAGGCAGCCGTATTCTTTGAGTGTTTCGTGGGTGATTGTTCCTGTCTCTGTGTTTGTTTGCACCAGATAGGCTCAGTCACTTTGGTTTTTCTTTTTTTCTTGTTTTGGAAGAGAAGAGAACGTGAGCCGGGTTCGCCATTCTCCTTGCGGAGATGGTGCAAAATCCCTCAACACGGTCGGTCCCTAGGATTGGGCTGGCCAACACGATTCGGTTTGCTTGGAAGGAAAAGGAGTTGGAGCCTTTAGGACGGGAAACTTTTGGAAGGACAATATTGATGGGGATTCTAAAGCTGACGGTGAAGGACGTGTTTTGTTTCCAAGGCAACTCGTCGGAGGGAGCATTCGACGTGGCACTACATACAGAGGAGAAACACGATGATATCCGGAGAAGGGCAAGAGCAGTGGGAGGTGAGAGGCCGATGAGCCACTATGAAATAACAAGCCTGGCGAGGAACAACTTTAGGGTTGTAACTGTCAACATTTACAACCCATACGTTAAGGACGAAGAGGTGAGGGCCTTTCTGGGGAGATACATGGATAACGTCTCCTCAGCAAGGCACCTCAAAGACTCCCTTGGGTTTTGGAATGGGAGGAGAGGCTTCCAGGCCCTCCTCAGGGAGGACCCAAAGGGACATGGTGGCTACCTCCATCCTCCTGCTATGTTCTCCCTGGGGGCTGACAGGGGGACGTTATTTTATGCACGTCAGCCTCCATTTTGCAGGCACTGTATGGCCTATGGCCACATCTTCGCCTCGTGCAGCGCAAGAAAATGCAGATTTTGTGGATCTGGGGAGCACGAGGCGAAGAATTGTGACGAGCCTAAGGTGTGGAAACGGAAAGCACGGGAGTAGGAGAACCAGGAAAAGCGGCGGAAGAAGGCAAGCGAGTGGAGGAGCATGAGAGAGAAGAAAGCGAGGGAGGGGTGGTGGAGAAGGAGACGGTGGAAGAGCAAGTGGAGTGGGGGGAAAGTGCCCTGGTGGAAGAGATGAGGGGTATGGTGGAGGAGCTGGCGGGGGGGGGGGGGGGGGGGTGGTATCTCTCCACTGCCGCCATCACCAAAGAAGAGAATGAAGAGGAGGGTGCGATTGGCCGACAGTGAGAGGGAGGGGATGGTCAAGAGAGTGATGGGGGTGGGAGAAACCTCTGGGTTGCTGCTGGTTTCCCCAGGCCCTCAACTTCTGTTGGGTGGGGTCACACCTAACAAGACTCAGGACTGGGTACAGGAGGAGGTGGGGAGTTTTTTGTTTGGGGACTCAGCCTCCCCTATTTTTTTCCAAACCAGCTGCAGTACTAGGGAGGCGGAGGAGTGTGGGGGTAGACCCAGGGTGCAGGGCACCCCGGAGCCAAACACTATTCCTGCATCCTGGGTTGGTGAGATGGAGGAAGAGGGGGGGATGTCGGGAGTACGGATGGTGTTCTCACCGGTAGATATGGAGCAGGGGAGCATCGGGTGAGTCTCCTGTCTTTGTTTTTTTCTGTCTGGGTTTAGTATTTGAGTGTATTACATGTTTTTCTTTTTCTTTCATGGGGTCTAATTTTACTTTTGTTAGTTTAAATGTAAGAGGTTTAAGGGATTTTGTTAAGAGGAGGGTGGTTTTTAGTTATTTGGAGGGTGTGGGGTTTGATTTTTGTTTTTTACAGGAGGTTCACCTGAGGGATGGAGGGGATGTTAGTAGGTTTAAGAGGGAGTGGGACAAGGGGGAGTCGGTTTGGGGTATTGGGGGGGGGGGGGGGGGGGGTGCACTCATCGGGGGTAGGGATTTTGTGTGGGCACAGGGAGGTAAAAGTGGAGGGTTCTTTTGTGGTGATGCAGGGGAGGGTTATAGGGGTGGATGTCACGATAAGGGATTGTAAATTTAGATTAGTGGTGGTGTGTGGGCCACGGGTGGTGGCAGACAGGAGGGAGATGGTGGACTGTCTGGCGCCCCTGTGTGTCACAAATAGGAAATTAGTGATAGGGGGTGATTTTAATACAGATTTAGGAATAGGGGGGGATAGCAGTGCAGGCGCCATCACTGGGCTAATGGCTTGCCATGGTCTGGTTGATGGTGGCCTGCACACTACTCCGAAAATGGCCGGTCCTACATGGCGCAACTCCAGGGGGGTTGCGCGGAGGCTCGACTATATTTTTGTACCCAGGTCTTTGGGTAAGTTGTCTGGGCGGCTGTTGCCTGTTTTCTTTTCGGATCACGACAGGGTGCTCCTGCAGGTGGGGTCGCCAGTCTGCCTCTTTGGTAGGGGGTACTGGAAGTTGGATCGGGATGTGCTGGAGGAGCAGGCTTTTGTTGACGGGTTTTTTGGTTTCTTTTGGAGGCTTGAAGGCCTCCGGTCCATGTGCGAGGGGGTGTTAGAGTGGTGGGAATTAGTTAAGGTGAGGATTAGGGCTTTTATAATAGGGTATTGCAAGAGGAAAAAAAGGGAGGAGAGGAGGGAGGTGGATCGTATCCAAAGGTTAATTGAACTCGAGTACGAGGCAGGCAACCTCGGCGGGTCGTTTGACTGGGAGAGATCCGCAACCCTAAAGGCGCAGCTCAGGGAGTTGCAGGAGCGGAAGGCTCGAGCTTTCCTGGAGCGTGCGCATAGTGGCTTTCTAGAACACAATGAGACTTGTTCTGCTATGTTCTTTAAGTCAGTTAGGGCCAGACAGAGTAGGAAGGTAATGCATGGCGTTAGGGAAGAAAATGGTAGTATAGTTAGAGAACCTGAGGATATGGTCAGGGTGACAACTGATCATTTCCAAGGTTTATTTAAGGAAAGGGAAATAGATGTAGAGCAGGGAAATGTGTTTTTAGAACACTTGTCCAGGCGGTTGCCGGAGGACATTAGAGAAGTGATGGAGGCCCAGATCTCACTTGAAGAGGTTGAGAGCGCTCTTAGGAGGATGGGAAAAGGGAAGGTGCCTGGGATGGATGGGCTGCCGGCTGAGTTTTATCTCAAGTTTTGGGGTATACTTGGACCAGTGGTCCTCGAAGTCTTGAAGGCCATCCTTGAGACGGGGGTCCCGGGGGATCAATGGCTGTTGGTGTGCTGTCACTTTTATATAAGAAGGGGGAAGTAACAGACCTTGGCAACTGGCGGCCGTTGACCATGCTGTGTGTAGATTACAAGCTACTTGCAAAGGTTTTAGCAGACCGGTTGCGCACAGCCCTTCCCTACGTCGTCCATGAGGATCAGACGTGTGGGGTAGAGGGCCGCTCTATTAGATGGAACCTACAGTTAATCAGGGACTCCATCGCTTTGGTTGAAGATAGAGGACTGCCTTTAATGGTAGCAGCACTAGATCAGGCGAAAGCCTTTGATCATGTGAATAGATCATTTTTATTCAGAGTGTTAGGTCGATTAGGATTTGGGGAGAAGTTCATAGGATGGATTCGTACATTATATGTCGGAGCGGGGTGCCGAGTTAGTGTAAATAGTCACTTGGGTGACGTTTTTGACCTCTCGTCTGGGGTCAGGCAGGGGTGCCCACTCTCGGCTCTCCTCTTCGTTCTGTACATGGAGCCTCTGGGGGCTGCCATTAGGGCAGACACAGGGGTGGAAGGCTTGTTGATCCCTGGAAGTGGTGGGCTGCGTGTTAAGATGACGCAGTACGCCGACGACACTTCCTTGCTGCTGTGCAAGGACTCGTGCCTGACAAGGTCCCTTGCCATCTTTGGGGATTTCACCCGAGCGTCGGGAGCGGTTCTGAACGTCAAGTTTTCCGTCAAGTTTTTCGGAAGATGGCGCGGTAGAACGGATGTGCCCGGGGGGTTATCTCTCTGTGAGGGGGCCCTGAGGATTCTCGGGGTCCATTTTGAGACCTCCGGTTCAGCGACGCTAAACTGGAACATGCGTATCGCAGTGGTACAGAGGAAGCTAGCAATGTGGAAGGCTAGGTATTTGTCTTTTTATAAGTCCTGGTCCTAAAGGTGGATGTGTTGCCGTCTCTTTTGTATTTGGTGTACATCTACCCATTGCCGGCTTGTCTGAGGAGGCCTCTAGTGAGGCTTGTGTTTCAGTTCATGTGGAGTGGCAGGTGCGAGTGGGTCGCCAGGGCACGCATGCTCTGTCCCATCGGGGAGGGAGGTAGGGGGGTACCACATTTCCCCCTCAAGCTGGACGCAATTTTTGTTCATGCAGGCCAAGTGGCTGCGTGAGCACCCTGAGGTTGAAGTTGCCAGAGTAGGTTTAGATCACAGGCACCTGTATGAGGAGGTCAGAAAGGCAGGGAGTCCGGCGCCTGTAGTGGGCATCTCGGAAGTGGTCTGGGAGGGAGTGCAGGCGCGGGGTCTGGACATCAGGCTCAATTGGTTGAGCCTCCATAAGTGCTTGCCGGTACGTTCCATCATGTACCGGTATAGTTTGGTGCAATCCCCCACCTGTCCAAGATCCTCTTGTGGCAGGGAGGAGACTGTGCGCCATGTCTTTTGGGACTGTGCCTTTGCCTTAGTAGTATGGGCTAGGGCACGGGTGTTGTTAGGTTTGGTAAGGGGGGATTTTGTATTGACGTGGGCCAGGTTAGAGAGAGGTGTAGGGAGAGCGAGAGGGACGGATAGGGACAGGTTTCTGCTCTGGCTTCTCATGAGTCTCTTTAAACGGGGGCTGTGGGAAGCCAGGCAGAACATGGTGAAGACAGGGAGAGATTGGGGGGTGGAAGGGATAGTGAGGAGGGTGGAAGGAGATTTGAGGGGGAGGATGAAGAGGGAGGAGAGGAAGTGGGGGCAGCATGCTGCTCGGGAGAGGTGGAAGGGGGGTTTAGGGCTGGGTGTCATTTAGATTTGTAAGGGGATAGATTAGGGACAGGGAGATAGAGAAAGGTAGTTTGTAGGGTGACGGGGAGGGAAGATGCTCCCCTGAGGTTTTGTTTGGGGTTTTTGTTTAGTTAAATTAGTTAAATTAAAATACCATTATTGGAGTATGTATGAAAATTATGAGTTGTAAAGAATGAATGGTATTGAAGGTAATAAATAATTTTTTATTAGAAAATATAAAAAAATAGGCTGTTTCGGTTTTCATGTTACGTTTATTGTTTTTGTATTGTTCATGTTTATTCGGTTATTAAACATGTATCAAAATTACCACGCTGTATTTTGGTCCGATCCTTGCTACACCTCTTCGTCAGAGGAGGAGATAGAAGAAAACCGTAACAGATGTAGACCCCAGTATAGAAATAGTGAAATCTTGAATCGGGTAATTCAATTCAGATGAATTACCACCCATAACGGTAATCTGCACTGCCCTTTGTCCTGCTTGTAATAATAGAATAGTTGGGTTTGGAAAGTATAACGATGCTGCAGATGACACACAACCCCAGTAATTCACCCCACTGATTGCTTGTCTGGCTTTGAGTTGAATGAACAGGAGAGAGCCGGAAAGCTATTCTACTCAGTCCTGATATTAAACTCCTCTACCACTGTCATGGAAATTGATGTCAGATTGATTGTATACGGAGATAAATTCAGGTTATTTTATTGTTCCTACGGTTCAGTTTGTATCTACGAGAATCTCACCGGTAGCCATTTGCCAATGTCTCCGGTGTGTAGCCAGCCATCTTTGTCCAGGGCCTCTGCTGTCTTCTCAGGGTCTTTTAGATATCCGATGAACACGTTTTTACCTTTGATACAGACCTGAGGAAATAGAAAAGTATGCATCAGTAAGTGAAGTGTTCTCCTTGTGTTCTAAGTACGGCCGGGGACCATATGACCTGATCAGGCCATGTGGCCTGACCAAGAAAAACTCCAGCTCCCAATTCTAAGGCAGGCAAGCCATAGCAACCAATTCATTCAAAAGGTTAAACTAAGAGAGAGTATATATGTTAAAAAAAAAAGAAAGTTGAAGCCGCAAAATGCAGTAATCACTCCACCATTTAGTGAATGCAATTAAAAAAAATTTTTTTCATACTTTCATTTGTTTGTGACTGAACAAACAATGTGTAGAGAATCATTGTAGAGGATCATCATAACATCTAAACTTCTTTTGAAATCTATTTTCAATAACCAAAAATATATCAGTTATTTGAAGCTGGTGTGCAAAACTGACAGTAAAAAGAAGCAACTTAACTATTGTGTAGTCTTAACATTCTGTATACTCCCATTGTCCTTAAGGGTAAAAATTGACCCGCCTTCACTGAACCCCTAAAATAAAGCAGCGTCATTTTAATTTTAAACCCCAAATCTATTTTGCATGAAGAAACAACCTGTCATTCATCACAAACTTTGACTATCTGAGTTTTCCCTCTTCACAATGCAGAAAGACTGCATTTAATCAGTGGACACCACTCGTTTGTATTACAACACACCTGTCATAATTGTTTTCTTTCCTAAAGTAGAGGTTTATTATTATTGCTAAAGGTACTGCATAGGTGTAAACATACATGTTTTTTTAGCAAGAGATAGCATTTGTATAGCCTAAGAAAGTAGCAGAAATGTGCAGAATGTAGTTTTGAATGCATTTTAATTGAAGGGAAACAATAAGTCTTGAACTTTTTTGGCAACATAGTGATATATTCTTATATACTGTGCAATGAGGAATACTAGTATTCTCCCATTTTTTTTTAACCATTGCCCCCACCCACAAGGTGTATAAACAACAAAAATAAATAAGAATAAAATAAGATAATAGATACAAATAAAAAATGTGAAGAACATAAATCAATCAACTCTAATTAGCACATGCAGGACAGTATGCAAGTGGGTGTGCATGGACTTTGCAGATGTATTTCTCACATGTGAAGCACATAGTATTTGTTTTACAGTCCTTCTTTGGGGGGCAGAATTGGCATCTCCTCCTCTTGCCTGCCCCAGCTGCAGTCTCAGGTGGATCAGGACAAGATTCAGCCCCCTGAACAGCTTTCACAAGTGCTGCAGAGGCTTCTGTGCGGTGGAGGTGCTCCCTTCTTTGAATGTGTGGGGTTACAAGTGCCTTTCCCAGCTGTTCCAGGAACACCCTCTTGTTCCGCTTATCAGGCATCCGGATAGGGTTGATCTTGTTCCATATCACGAAGGCATTGTATGAGGACACATCAATGATGTTATGAAAGATGACCAGGGGCCAGGCAGTCATCCTCCTGCAGCTGTAAGTTCCAATCACCTTGTCCAGATTGTCCATGCCTCCTTTTTGTGGTTGTAGTCCAGGGTGATGGCTGGCTTCCTGTCCTCACGATCACTGATCTCAGCCGTTTTGTGCAGTGTGCTCACGAGAACCACATTCTTGTTCCTCTTTGGGAGGTAAGAAACTAGAGTGGTGGTGGGTGTGAAGGCAAACTTTGTTGAGAAGGCCTCTTTCCCCTTTGTTGCGAGGAGTGCAGGGGGGAGCTCAGGCTTGTTCTTTCTAACTGTGCCAACCATGGCGATCTTCCTCTTCAGGAGCTGCTGGCTGAGTTCAATCAGTAGCACACATATTCTACATTTCTCGTGTGTGTGTATATGTATAGCTTTTGTGGTGTGTAAATTATTTTATAACTGCCAGGTCAAAAATGACCCTAAGACAATCTTTGTACCCTGGTGGTGTATAGCTTTCATGGAAATATGAACAAAGGCGATGTTTCACTTTTTCTAATGTTTGGGTCACTTTTGGAAAAGTCATTACATTTCAAGTTAAAAAAATATCATTTAGGGGGTTTTCGCCGCTGTTAAACATAGTGGCAGGTCATTTTTGACCCTTAACACAACAAGGGTTAAGAACAGCAAGTAAAGACACAGCGCACAAAGAACAGACCTGCCACTTTTCAGACTTGCTTTCAAAGACAATGACAGATCTATAACTCACATGTGTATGCGGATTTGGTCGCATCGCCCAAAAAGCTACATGTTGTGCCTTTGAGCTAATTTTCTATAAATTAAAAAGTCTGGGGAAATCGGGGAAAGACCATGCCCCCCCCCCCTCCCCCCATGCTTTTGAATGACCCCTGACATTGCTACATTCACCAAAAATGATAGCCAGATTATTCTGGACATTTACTATATAACCACCTTGTTTTATGGTTTGAAGAAAACAACACCCAAGGGAATTTGAAAATTTTTCTTTTACATTTTTGGGTTTTTTCCATACATTGCAGCATGGCTAGGTAGTGACAACCACTTACCTCCCCTTCACCATTGGAAGCAAAGTAGTTCATCTCTTCAACATCAACCAGTTTCACAATGTTACAAGGTATAGGAGCTCCAACATGCCCTGAGGATAGAAACACCTGCTTTATCATTTGGGTGAATATATAAGGTCCCTATTTTGAGAAGGAAGTAAGAAGAAAGGATGCAAGTGTTCTCAACTTAAAGGGATAGTTCAACCAAATTACGAAGTTACATTGCAGTTGGTACAAGTGGCTAGGTAAACAAACACAAAGCAAGGATTGCAGTCTCTCCTTGTCCAAGACTGCTTTTAGTGTAAGGAAACAAAAGACTAGACATTTAGGTGAACTATCCTTTTAATACAGCATCCTCTGTGAGGTTGTAAATATTTGTAGTGACATACCAGAAGTGGCGTCTCCCGGCATAGTGAAGGAGCAGGCGGCAGTACACTCTGTTTGGCCGTATGCCTCAAAAATCTGGAGAACCAATCAGAACCGAGAGATCAGTAGGGTCAATGAGATCTGGTTGTCACAGCGACACGGACAGATCAATACATTTGAGGTCATCTCTGCTCTCCAAACAAAAGCACATGGCCTCAGTTGCTCAGTGCTATTACAAGATCCACAATGGCACAGGATTGGTTTCATTACATAATAATGACAAACTTATGGTCTTTACAGAAAATATAATGGAAGTCGTACACTATTCTCTCCTTGCAGGGATTCTGATGAAGACTTCAAAAATTCAAGGTGTGCAATGGTGATTTTTATTTTACAAATGTATCCTTGTTTGGTCAGGATATGTTCTTTTTTCATTTATACTTTATAATACGGTCTTGTTATTATCCAAAGTGACCTACCTCAGCATGTTAATTCAATAGAAATTACCCATATATGTAGGAATCAAACTGGCAACTCGGGTATTGTTAACACCTTCCAGTGGCATGTGTGTGTGATGTTGAAGCATCTATTTGACTGCTTTCTAGGTGTATTTGATGTGAGTCATGACCTGTTTTGACAAGTGCTCCTTAACACAGTAATATGTATATGATCATTGACGGAGGTGTCTCACTAAAGAGTTTTGGAAACCCATAAGTCCTGTTCACACTGCACTTCAATCACAATCACAGCTCCAATGTCATCTAATTTGAATATTCTACTCCAAAAAGTGACCGCTGGGTTTCCGTTAGCCCAGGGTTAACACATGCTTGTGTAAAAACAGCGTAAGCTAGGGTAAAGGATAGCCATGGGCCAAGAGCATGCAGTGTGAAAAGCCCTTTTGAGTGGTAGAAAAAAATTGATGGGTAGATGGTAGATCTATGGTAGATAATAGATGGGTAGATGGTGCTAAAGTACCTGACACCCCAGAGATGCCCGTAGGAAGTTGAGAACGGAGGGAGAGATGGGCGCTGCTCCCGTCACCATCACTCGCACACGTCCCCCCAACGACTCCTGCAGAGAACCGACACGACACGTTCTAGATTGTAGAGCATTCTGTACCATAACAACCTCCCAATTCACAGCCCCTGCAGTGGAACATTCTTATTCTCCCCTGTTGCCTTTTTAGGCACAGGAAACGGTTTACATGTAGCCTCCAAGGATTGTTGGCACAACATTGGCAATAGCATTGTTGACCTCCTTGAACACGATGACTCACTCCTACTTGGAGAGTACAATACCTGAACTTTGTGGAAGATGAGCTTGTCCCATATACTGTCTTTTCTGATGACACCCTCCTTAACTTCGGCAAGCTTTCTGTTAATGGCAAAATTCAGGAGCCATTTTTTGAAGGGGGTCTGGGCTCCACTTTGGACCTACAGTAGAAAGAGAAAGGATACTCATTTTGGTCTCATATTATATAGATAGTCCTCTTTGGTATTTTATTTGGATCCCAGTTAGCTTATTCAAAAGCGGCCGCTAATCTTCCTGGGGTCCACATGAAACATGACATAATACAGAACATTAATAGTCAAGAACAGCTCAAGGACAGAACTACATCAATTTTGAATGGTCTGTAGATGTTCAAACTATCCATTACAGCTCTCAACTGTAACTCTGTAACTCTATTGACACGCAACAATTTGCTGTGGGTAAGGTTTAGGTAAAGCGCTGAGATTAGTGGTGAGGTTAGTGTACAGTATGAGTGCACACTTCAGGAGAAGGACCGCAGACTAATAACTCACTTTGTCATATACGCGGTTCAGAAGTCGCGGCACCACGGGGAAGACGGTGGGCTGCAGGTTCTTCATGTCGTCTGGCAGTAGTTTAATGTCTCCCTGAAAGAATCCAACCCTGGCCCCAGCACCGTACAGCACTGTCTGGGAGAGAACACAAGCACTTCTAGACTAGCACCCATCAGCCTCAATACTCAACTCAGTGAACTCAATGTCCGCTGCTCCCATAGGTGAAAAATGTAAGAGATAAATGTCACTTGTCAATAGATTTTTTTTTTTTTGTAACAAGAAAGAATAATTTGTTCCTCATTGACTTGCCTGGATAAAATACTAAATAAATACATTGTAAAAAGTTACTATTTGTCATAAAGTATTTGTCATGGATTCCATGCTAAAGCTGGAGGTACTCAAAGATAATGTTGAGTTAATGCAAAAAAATTCAATACCAGTTTGCAGTTAGACTGTGAACTCACCTGTACAACCCTCTCAAACATGTGTGCCAGAGGCAGGAAGGAGATGGACACATCCTGAGTAGTAGGAACCACGGAAATCTGTGAGGGACACAAGTTGATTCAGAAGGTTATGATTACAAGACTACAAATCTCGGCAATCCAGAACCAAATCCCATGTGAATGCTTGCCTCTCTTTTTGCCATTCACAAGAAGCTACATTATTATAAGATCTCTCTCTTTCTCTTTTTCTCCCACACACATATGCCCCCCCCCCCCACACACACACACGAGGATAAGATCACAGTGATCATATTAAATTACTACAGTTAGCTCCAAAAGTATTGGGTCTGTGAAATATAATTTTTTGTGCACAAATTTGTTTAAATCCCTTTGAGGGAGCGTTTTGAGGGAGCATGCAATTGGCATGCTGACTGCAGGAATGTCCACCAGAGCTGTTGCCAGATAATTTTATGTTAATTTCTCTACCACAAGCCACATCGAATGTCATTTTAGAGAATTTGGCAGTACCTCCAACTAGCCTCACAACCGCAGACCACGTGTAACCATGCCAGACCAGGACCTTCACATCTGGCTTCTTCAACTGCGTGATCGTCTGAGACCAGCCACCCTGACAGCTGAAAAAACTGCTGAGTATTTCTGTCTGTAATAAAGCCGGTTTGTCTGGAAAAACGCATTCTGATTGGCTGGGCCCGTCTCCCCAGTGGCTGGGCCTTGCTCCCATCCCATGGCTGAGCCCCTGCCCAGTCATGTGAAATCTATAGATTAGGGCCTAATGGATTTATTTCAATTGACTGATTTCCTTATATGAACTGTAACTCAATAAAATTGTTGAAATGGTTGTGTTTATATTTTTGTTCAGTATAAAATATTTTCCTATATTACTTTCCCCTAACCCTACCACCCCTCCCGTAATTGGAGTAAACTACTTGACAACAACATTTAGGATTCTACTTCCAGTTTATACATCATATATATATTTTACGGACACAGTATATTTTACAATAGTTATGTTTTGTTTGTTTTTAGTCCCATCCTTTAGCTACCCTCAACCCCTCCCATCTATCTCTGAACACCATCCAGTTTTGACTATTTGCCATATATTTGTCAACTGTGCTGTGATGTTTCACAAAAGTTCTGAACCTTTCTATTCTCATAGTTTCTACAGATTGTAAATATATATATGTTTTTTTGTTAAGAGTATTATTATATTATTGACCTATTGACTATGCCTTTCAAATCCCACAGCAGTGCTATTTGCAGAGTTAGCTTGAGGTAAATGTTGCAATTCTTCAGCCATTCCTGAATCTGCCACCAAAAACAAGCTACATATGGACAGTACCAACTTGAATGATCGGATGATTCTGTCTCTTCGCAGCAAAATTTGCAGAGCTGGGATGGTTATATCCCCAATATATAACATTCTATTGGTTGCAATAATTTTTTAATCCGCCGTCGTTTTGTGTATCAGTTCATAAACCATGTGCCATGGAATCGGTACATCGAAAATCTCTTCCCAACTATTTTGCAATCTGTATGGCACAGCTGTCCATTTTTGGTCCTTAAATTAAACTGGTATACTTTTTTATTTATCACAATTTTCTTTAACCAATTGTGTTCTTTAATGTAGGGCCAACAGACAAGTTCCTTACTTGTCTGTTGGCCCTACTTCCTTACTTCCCCCCCTCCACTTGCCTCTTCAACTTTTACGGAAATGCTGCAATTAGTTGGTTGTAATTTTGGGTAGAGCAGACGTTTCCATATATTTTGTTAGCTGCATGTGTAACATAACTCCACCAGTCCTATTAATGATATAATTTACAAAGATAATACATAATAAAAAATAAAAAAATGTTTTATTGACGTTCTTTTAACAATTAGTATATTTGAGTTTAACCATAATATT
The DNA here is from genome assembly GCF_002021735.2 of Oncorhynchus kisutch. NCBI lineage: Eukaryota > Metazoa > Chordata > Actinopteri > Salmoniformes > Salmonidae > Oncorhynchus > Oncorhynchus kisutch. Next base: position 26,227,777 of record NC_034193.2, read on the forward strand.
TGTTGTAATACTTGTTATGTCTTTTCTGTTGGATTAAACTGAAATTGCAACAAACTTTCTATGGTTTGTTTTTAAAATAGCATTATATAAATAGGCCCGTTTATCTGAATTGCCGTTCCAAATAAAATTTTCAATTTTTTGCTCAAATAATTAGAAAAACAAGCCGTTGGGTGTAGGCAAGGTCATAAGCAAATAGGTCAACTGGGATATGACTAAAGAGTTAATCAGGGTGTTTTTTCCACAAATAGACAGGTATTTCCTTTCCATTATAGTAAGATCCTATCTATTTTTGCTCATTTTCTATTAAAATGTATTGTATTGAGATCATTTCTCTCTTCCGAGAATGTCCACTTCACCTTCAGACCATTTTATTGGTAAACTACATGGTAATGTAAGAGTTGTATTTTTTTAGTGATCCAATATGTTATATAGTACACTTATCATAATTTGGTTGCAATCCAGAGAGGTTAGAAAAAGTATCTAGATCCTCTATGAGGCTGTGGAGGGATCCAAATTGTGGATTTAAAAGAAAATATGAATCATCAGCGTACAATGACAGTTTTGTTTTTAAGCCCTGGATTTGTAGCCCCTTGATATTATTGCTAGATCTGATTTTAATAACCAACCTTGTTTTGAGTGGGAAAGTTACAGACACACAAATATCAAAGAGACGCTAACCTCTCACCATGACAATAACAGGGACGGTAAGCATTTCTTTTGGGGGGGAATAACAATTTTGTGCAAGAAGTGGTGTTATTTCTAAACTGTTCGCTCGATATGGATGAAAATACCCTAAGATTAAAGCTGACAGTCTGCACTTTAAACTCATAGTCATTGTATCATTTCAAATCCAGTGCTGATGTACAGGGCCAAAATAACAACAACATGTGTCACAGTCCCAATACTTTTGGAGCTCACTGTATATGTTATTGAATTACTTTATGGGATTCTAGATGTTATTCTATGGGTAAGATAACGTTCCTACAGGGTAAAACCTGGACCTAGGCAGTGTTTATATGTCAGTTCCTGATGGAGTATGCATACCTCAAAGGTTTTAATCACACCTGCTGCATCTGAGACCACATTTTCATGAGTCAGCATGGCTCCCTTAGGGTCACCTGAAACCAATAACTAATATTTGGAGGGTGTTCACATGATATACAAGAGACACACACACACACACACACACACACACACACACACACACACACACACACACACACACACACACACACACACACACACACACACACACACACACACACACACACACTAAAGTACAGTATGGTCAACCTGTAGTTCCACTGGTAAAACATATGATGCTGAGGTCCTCTGGCTTTGGTGGCTGTAGGGGAAGCAAAAACACACATTTATTGTAGTATTTCTACAATGTTGGCAGAAAATAACTATTTTGAAATTAAAAGCAGGTGGCTTAAATACAGCTAAATATTTCAAAGATTTTTTTTTTTAGACTGGATAAAAAATATACAAGTAACATATTGTATGAATTTGTCTTACAACTGGCTTGTGTAGATGGTCCTTCCCCAGAGCCTAGAAAATATTTAGGATTCAATTAATTTATCTAAAACAGTTTTTCGGCAATGTTTGAAAAGAGGACAGCATTTGCTCTACATTGGGCATGGCCACTGAAATACTAGGGACTAATACTTGCTTAACTACCCTTTAGCATTGTTTACCAAACCTCTTCTTGAGTACTTCCAGACAGTTCCACAAATTGTATGCATTTCAGCATTGTCTTGCTTTGCGCTGGTATAAGACTATGGAATTTCAGTACCAGCACACTTGATTCAACTCGTCAACTAATAACCCTGCACTTCATTAGTTGAGGTGTGCTTTAACTGGAATAGGTCAGATAAGAGGAACTGAGTAGAAGGACGTGAGGAGGGATTTGCGAAACACTGCCCTAGAGAGTAGCGATTACCACTATAACTTTCTTGACCCATTACAGTTGGGACCTCATTAAGAAAATACAGGATTAGAGATAAGACAGCTTAAATTGGCAATGTAAGTCCTGCAGTATTAACCCACAAATGGTTGTTAGGATCAGCTTTACATTCCCAACTCCTATCTATGATTAAGGTCAATTTGTTCTCTGAGCATGGGTAAAATACAGCTGGACTTATCATAGACCCTTGAGGAACCCCTCGGGAGAAACAAAAAATAATAATAATCAAAATTCTGTAGGAAAAAAGTCAGTTCTGAGTTTGAAGCCTCAGTCACTGTCAGAGCCAGAGCCGTGGTTGGAGGCACCTGATGAAGACCCCAAGTGTCGAAAAGCTTCGAAGCGAATATTAAAGTGTGCAATCTTTCTTTCTTTACTTGACAAATATTTTGTTCCCCAGCACCTGCTCAATGCCAATGCCAGTGTGTAAATGCTTATTTTCTTATACATCCCTATATACTGTCATACAGTACAGTACCTCCACTTCCTTCAGGGACAGAATGTCCACCCCACACTTTGCGCCCCGTGCGGTCAGCTCGGTGTCAAAGGCATCCATGAGGATAATGGTTTTGAGCTGAGGCGTCTCTCCCTTCTCACAGTTTTCCAGCAGTGTCTCGGCTTTGTTCTGTTTGTCACACAGCACTGTGGAGATGTCCGCTGAAATCACAAATAATCAGTTGAAAATGTGGCAGCTGGAACATGTATGTACAGTGGGTATCATAAGTATTCACCCCCCTTGGATGTTTATACATTTTGTTGCGTTACAAAGTGGGATTGAAATGAATTAAATTATAATTTTTTTGTCGTTGACCATACAAAACACTATGTAATGTCAAAAATTATAATAAAAATAAAACACTAATATAGCTTGATTAGTATATTCATCCCCTGAGTTAATATACTGTTATTAGAAACACCGTTGGTAGCGATTACAGCTGTGACTCTTTTGGGGTAAGTCTCTAAGAGCTCTGCACACCTGGACTGTGCAATATTTGCCCATTATTCTTTTCAAAATTCTTCAAGCAAGCAGATTTAAGTCAAAACTTTAATTTGGCCACTCAAGAACAGTCACTGTCTTATTGGTAAGCAACTCCAGTGTAGAACTCCAGCCTTGCATTATAGGCTATTGTCCTACTCAAAGGTGAATTCCTCTCCCAGTATCTGGTGTAAAGCAGTCTGAAGCAAGTTTTCCTCTAAGATTTTGCCTGTGCTTAGCTAAATCCCATTTAGTTTCATCCTGAAAAACTCCCCAGGTTTTGCCAATGTCAAGCATACCCATACCATGATGCAGCCACCACTATTCTTGAAAATATGGAGAGTGTTGTATTGGATTTGACAAAAACATTTTGTATTCAGGACAAAGTTTAGGTCCAAAAGACTTCTTAACAGCTTCTACCCTCAAGCCATAAGATTCCTGAACAGCTAATCAAATGGCTACCTGGACTTTTTGCATTGTCCACCCCGCTGCTGCTACTATCCATGCATAGCCAATTTACCTTTTATTTATTTATTTATTTCACCTTTATTTAACCAGGTAGGCTAGTTGAGAACAAGTTTTCATTTGCAACTGCGACCTGGCCAAGATAAAGCAAAGCAGTGTGAACAGACAACACAGAGTTACACATGGAGTAAACAATTAACAAGTCAATAACACAGTAGAAAAAAAAGAGAGTCTATATACATTGTGTGCAAAAGGCATGAGGAGGTAGGCAAATGATTGAAGCTCGTTTGGAGGTTAGATAGCACAGTGTCCAAGGACGGGCCGGAAGTATATAGAATGGTGTCGTCTGCGTAGAGGTGGATCAGGGAATTGCCCGCAGCAAGAGCAACATCATTGATATATACAGAGAAAAGGGTCGGCCCGAGGATTGAACCCTGTGCCACCCCCATAGAGACTGCCAGAGGACCGGACAGCATGCCCTCCGATTTGACACACTGAACTCTGTCTGTAAAGTAATTGGTGAACCAGGCAAGGCAGTCATCCGAAAAACCGAGGCTACTGAGTCTGCCGATAAGAATATGGGGATTGACAGAGTCGAAAGCCTTGGCAAGGTCGATGAAGACGGCTGCACAGTCTTTTATCGATGGCGGTTATGATATCGTTTAGTACCTTGAGCGTGGCTGAGGTGCACCCGTGACCGGCTCGGAAACCAGATTGCACAGCGGAGAAGGTATTCGAGATGGTCAGTGACCTGTTTGTTGACTTGGCTTTCGAAGACCTTAGATAGGCAGGGCAGGATGGATATAGGTCTGTAACAGTTTGAGTCCAGGGTGTCTCCACCTTTGAAGAGGGGGATGACTGCGGCAGCTTTCCAATCCCTGGGGATCTCAGACGATATGAAAGAGAGGTTGAACAGGCTGGTAATAGGGGTTGCGACAATGGCGGTGGATAGTTTTAGAAATAGAGGGTCCAGATTGTCAAGCCCAGCTGATTTGTACGGGTCCAGGTTTTGCAGCTCTTTCAGAACATCTGCTATCTGGATTTGGGTAAAGGAGCACCTGGAGAGGTTTGGGCAAGTAGCTGCGGGGGGGGGGGGGGGCGGAGCTGTTGGCCGAGGTTGGAGTAGCCAGGCGTAAGGCATGGCCAGCTGTTGAGAAATGCTTGTTGAAGTTTTTGATAATCATGGATTTATCGGTGGTGACCGTGTTACCTAGCCTCAGTGCAGTGGGCAGCTGGGAGGAGGTGCTCTTGTTCTCCATGGACTTCACAGTGTCCCAGAACTTTTTGGAGTTGGAGCTACAGGATGCAAACTTCTGCCTGAAGAAGCTGGCCTTAGCTTTCCTGACTGACTGCGTGCATTGGTTCCTGACTTCCCTGAACAGTTGCATATCGCGGGGACTATTCGATGCTATTGCTGTCCGCCACAGGATATTTTTGTGCTGGTCGAGGGCAGTCAGGTCTGGAGTGAACCAAGGGCTATATCTGTTCTTAGTTCTGCATTTTTTGAACGGAGCATGCTTATCTAAAATGGTGAAGAAGTTACTTTTAAAGAATGACCAGGCATCCTCAACTGACGGGATGAGGTCAATGTACTTCCAGGATACCCGGGCCAGGTCGATTAGAAAGGCCTGCTCACAGAAGTGTTTTAGGGAGCGTTTGACAGTGATGAGGGGTGGTCGTTTGACTGCGGCTCCATAGCGGATACAGGCAATGAGGCAGTGATCGCTGAGATCCTGGTTGAAGACAGCAGAGGTGCATTTGGAGGGCCAGTTGGTCAGGATGACGTCTATGAGGGTGCCCTTGTTTACAGATTTAGGGTTGTACCTGGTGGGTTCCTTGATGATTTGTGTGAGATTGAGGGCATCTAGCTTAGATTGTAGGACTGCCGGGGTGTTAAGCATATCCCAGTTTAGGTCACCTAACAGAACAAACTCTGAAGCTAGATGGGGGGCGATCAATTCACAAATGTTGTCCAGGGCACAGCTGGGAGCTGAGGGGGGTCGGTAGCAGGCGGCAACAGTGAGAGACTTATTTCTGGAGAGACTCATTTTCAAAATTAGTAGTTCGAACTGTTTGGGTATGGACCTGGAAAGTATGACATTACTTTGCAGGCTATCTCTGCAGTAAACTGCAACTCCTCCCCCTTTGGCAGTTCTATCTTGATGGAAAATGTTATAGTTGGGTATGGAAATCTCAGAATTTTTGGTGGCCTTCCTGAGCCAGGATTCAGACACGGCAAGGACATCAGGGTTAGCAGAGTGTGCTAAAGCAGTGAGTAAAACAAACTTAGGGAGGAGGCTTCTGATGTTGACATGCATGAAACCAAGGCTTTTTTGATCACAGAAGTCAACAAATGAGGGTGCCTGGGGACATGCAGGGCCTGGGTTTACCTCCACATCACCCGCGGAACAGAGGAGGAGTAGAATGAGGGTGCGGCTAAAGGCTATCAAAACTGGTCGCCTAGAGCGTTGGGGACAGAGAATAAAAGGAGCAGATTTCTGGGCATGGTAGAATATATTCAGGGCATAATGCGCAGACAGGGGTATGGTGGGGTGCGGGTGCAGCGGAGGTAAGCCCAGGCACTGGGTGATGATGAGAGAGGTTGTATCTCTGGACATGCTGGTTGTAATGGGTGAGGTCACCGCATGTGTGGGAGGTGGGACAAAGGAGGTATCAGGGGTATGAAGAGTGGAACTAGGGGCTCCATTGTAAACTAAAACAATTATAACTAACCTGAACAGTATACAAGGCATATTGACATTTGAGAGAGGCATACAGCGAGGCATACAGTAATCACAGGTGTTGAATTGGGAGAGCTAGCTAAAACAGTAGCTAAAACAGTAGGTGAGACAACAACAGCTAATCAGCTAGCACAACAACAGCAGGTAAAATGGGGTTGACTAGGCAGGGAGGGTCTACACACAGAGCCTGAGTGCGGCTGGGGCCGACAGATAAAACATAAACAAGCAGAATGGAGTACCGTGATTAATGGACAGTCCAGCATGCATCAGCTATGTAGCCAAGTGATCAGTGTCCAGGGGGCAGCGGTGGATGGGGCAGGGAAGCTGGACTGGCGAGTACAATGACTAAATAGCTTGCAGCTAGTTAGCCGGTTAGCTTCTGGAGGTTCTTGAGTATGTTCTAAAAATTTAAAATAATAGCGATTCTGTATCACATTGGGTGAGGCAGGTTACCGGAAGGTATAAACAAATTAAAAATCGAAAAGAGATTGAAAGTAAATATGGGTCCAGTGAGTGTTTGGGACGCGGCGATTCAGACGGTTAGCAGGCCTGTGCTAACAAGCTAACAGTTAGTAGGCCGGGGCTAAACAAGGTAGTAGTTAGCGGACCGGGGCTAAACAAGCTAGCAGTTAGCGGACCGGGGCTAAACAAGCTAGCAGGCCGAATTAGCAAGTAAGCAGATAGCAAGGGCTAGAAAGTTAGCCTTTGGGGGGGCGTCGCGATGGGGTGAGTCTGTTTATGCCTCTTCATGAGGTGACATCCGGTCGTGGGTCCGGATATTGTAGCCCAGGAGTATGCTTCGGTGGTAGCACAGGAGCTCTGGCCGGGCTAGCTTCAAGCTAAGTGGGTGGAAACGCTAGCCAGGAGTAATCATCCGGGGTTGCGGGTAGCTAGTTGTGAAGATCCAGTTGAAAATGTTCCATTTGCGGTGGGAATCCGGTGGGAATCCAGTGGGAATCCAGGGATAAAAATAATAATAGGTCCGTTATGCTCTGGACAGAGTCGCGTTGTTCGAACTGGCGAGAGCTTTCCGAGCTAAAGGTTAGCTGATGACTGGTTAGCTGAAGACCGCTAGCAATGGTTTGCTGACTGATAGCTGGTAGTTCGCTGGCTAGCTTCAGTTGAGGGGATCCGGATCCGAAGTAAATATAAATACTTCAGAAAAAATAGCAACATTGGGTGAGGCGGGTTGCAGGAGAGTATTTGGAAGTTGAGGTTTAGCAAAATGTTTTAAAATATATGCGAAGAAAAATATATTTTAAAAAACCCGATATATACGATATATACAAGGGACACGACACGACAAGACGTCCGACTGCTACGCCATCTTGGATTGGATATCCAAGATAAAATAACCTCTACCTACATGTGCATATTACCTCAATTACAGTGACTAACCTGTGCCCCCGAAGATTGACTCTCTACCGGTACCCCCTGTATATAGCTTCGCTACTGTTATTTTATTGTTGCTCCTTAATTATTTGTTATTTTTAAATTTTAAATTTAATTTTTTTTAACTTCAGTTTATTTTAGTAAATACTTCAACACTTATTTTTCTTAAAACTGCATTTTTGGTTAAGGGTAAGTAAGTGTAACATGTGTGCTGAGAGTCAGGAAGCAAGTTCAGGGAGTGAGTGTTTTAATAACTAAACGTAACATAATACCAAACACGAACAATGCACAGACATGATACTGGAACAGAAACAATAATGCCTGGGGGAGGAACCAAAGGGAGTGACATATATAGGGAAGGTAATCAGGGAGGTGATGGAGTTCAGGTGAGTCTCATGACGCGCAGGTGCGTGTAACGATGGTGACAGGTGTGCTCCATAATGAGCAGCCTGGTGACCTAAAGGCCGGAGAGGGAGCATACGCGACAGTAAGCATTTCACTGTAAGGTCTACACCTGTCATATTCGGCGCATGTGACAAATACAATTTGATTTGATATTTAATGTCTGCTTTTAATTTTTTTCATTTTTACCCATCTACCAATAGGTGTCGTTCTTTGTGAGGATTTGGGAAAACCTCCCTGGTCTTTGTGGTTGAATCTGTGTTAGAAATTCAGTGCTCGACTGAGGGACCTTGCAGATAATTGTATGTGTGGGGCATAAAGAGGAGGTAGTCATTCACAAATCTTTGTGGTTGAATCTGTGTTAGAAATTCCGTGCTCGACTGAGGGACCGTGCAGATAATTGTATGTGTGGGGCATAAAGAGGAGGTAGTCATTCACAAATCATGTTAAACACTATTATTGCCCACAGAGGGAGTCCATGAAACTTATGTGACTTGTGTAGCACATTTTTACTTATTTAGACTTGCCACAATGAAGGGGTTGAATACTTATTGAATCAAGACATTTCAGCTTTTTTCTTTTTTCTTAATTTGTACGCATGCATGCATGTATGTATTCATACTGGGTTGCAACAGGTCCATGGATCTTGATTTTGCCAAATGTGGCACAACCCTTTTGCCACATTCTTTATAGCATTACATTTGTTTATAAATGATTTCTAAAGCATCTATGTGAGAGTTATAAAGGGTTTATGAAGGCTTGCACTATACTAGCAGTGGCATAGAGAGGAGGAGGTGGAGTTAACAAGTGAGAGAGGAAAAATAAGAAGAAGATTAGTCAAGGTAAAATATAGTGGACTTGGGAACAAGCCTTGTGGAACCCCTAGGGAATGACAGGCCTAAACCTGTCCTCATTAACACTGTTAATGAAGTGCAGTACATGGTGGAGAAGGCCCAATTACCTTTCTTAATAATGAACTCCAGTGCCTCATGTCCCAGGGTGTCGTACAGGGGCACCGCCACCATGGAATAGGTGTAGCAGGCCAGCTCACTGATAATCCACTGGACCAAAGAACAAGCAGGGAGCAATAATAAGCCGCAAAGGGTCAATGTTCAATGGATCAACACTCATGTGCACAGCTCATGTCTTTCCCATTTCTTTTTTTGTTGTTTTTAAAAACGATTTTTACCACATTTTAGTAGCTACTATCTTGTCTCATCGCTACAACTCCCATACGGGCTCGGGAGAGACGAAGGATGAAAGTCATGCGTCCTCTGATACACAACCCAACCAAGCCGCACTGCTTCTTAACACAGCGCAAATCCAACCAGGAAGCCAGCCGCACCAATGTGTTGGAGGAAACACCGTGCACCTGGCAACCTTGGTTAGCGCGCACTGCGCCCGGCCCACCACGGGAGTCGCTGGTGCGCGATGAGACAAGGATATCCCTACCAGCCAACCCCTCGCTAACCCGGACGACGCTAGGCCAATTGTGCGTCGCCCCACGGACCTCCCGGTCACAGCCAGTTACGACAGAGCCTGGGCGCAAACCCAGAGTCTCTGGTGGCACAGCTGGCACTGCAGTACATTACCAATTCGGATTTTTCAAACAGTTCAATAACTGCAACTTCTGTATGCATCAATATGACAGTGATAGATGAAATATACTCAACCTAGAAAAAAAGTCTCACCTCTGGTCTGTTCTGAGCAAAGATACCAATGAAGGTATCAGGGGTCGGCTTCAGGCCCCTATGGATCAGCCCTGACCCAAGGTGCTCAGCCCGATTGGACACCTGTGGTGGAAGGCATTACATTAAAGGTCAAAGTCAAGGATGTTATGGTGTCGATACATACAGAGCTTGATCAAATGCACAAAGAATGCACTACGCATCCGTCTGTCCATCAAAAGTTCTAATTACGGTCAAGTCACTGTCATGACTAACTCTGATAAAGCAAAAACAAGTCTCCCAGGAAAGCAATAACAACAATCAAACAACCCAGATAAGCGCTACAAATGAACGTATGTATTATTAACATTAACATATGTAGCCTAAAAAACAAGGTTAATGAAAACGATAACTTGCTAGAAACAGAACGCATTCATATACTGGCTCTCTCTGAAATTCAGTTAGATAATTATTTTGATGATACAGTGGTAGCAATATATGGTTTTAACATCAACAGTTGAGACAGGGAAGCCAATGGGGGAGGTGTTGCTGTTTATATTCAGTCATATTCCTGTAAAGCTGAGAGGATTTCATGTCAAATGCTGTTCAAGTAATATGGCTACAGATTGGTTCACCTAAAGCCCATACTTGTGGGAAGTTGCTATAGACCACCAAGTGCTAACAGTCAGTATTTGGATAATATGTGTGAAATGCTTGATAATGTATGTGATATCAACAGAGACGTGTACTTTCTGGGTGACAAATATTGACTGGCTTTCATCAAGCTGTCTACTCAAGACAAAGCTTCAAACTGTAACCAGTGCCTCCAACCTGGTTCAGGTTATTCATCAATCTACCAGGGTATTTACAAACAGCACAGTAATGAAATCATCCACATATATTAATCACATCTTTACTAATGCTGCAAAAATGTGCTCTAAAGCAGTATCCATATCCTTTGGATGTAGTGATCATAATATTGTAGCCATATCTAGGCTACAATTTTAAAAAATGAAAACATGTCCAAAGGCTGGGCCTAATATAGTGTACAGTGGGGCAAAAACGTATTTAGTCAGCCACCAATTGTGCACGTTCTCCCACTTAAAAAGATGAGAAAGGTCTGTAATTTTCATCATAGGTACACTTCAACTGTGACAGACAAAATGAGAAAAAAAATCCTGAAAATCACATTGTAGGATTTTTAATGAATTTATTTGCAAATTATGGTGGAAAATAAGTATTAGGTACATGATAGGTACAAATCAACTATGACAGCACCCTTTACAGCCGACCAATCAGCCAGCTACCAACCTTTACTAAACCTTTGGAAAAAATTGTGTTTGACCAGTTATAATGCTATTTTACAGTAAACTAATTCACAATGGACTTTCGCAATGCTTATAAGGAAGGGCACTCAACATGTACGGCACTTACACAAATAACTGATGATTGGCTGAAAGAAATTGATAAGAAGAAGCTTGTGGGAGCTGTGTTAGCATTTGACATTATCGATCATAAACTGCTGCTGTAAAAACGTATTATTATGGCTTTATATCCCCTGCTGTATCGTGGATCAAGAATGACCCATCTAACAGAAAAGTTAGTGTTCTTTAATGGAAGCTTTTCCAACATAATCAAGGTAGAGTATGGCATTCCCCAAGGAAGTTTTCTAGGCCCCTCACTTTTTTCTATCTTTACTAATGACCGTCCACTGGCACTGAGTAAAGTTGACAATCTTTGCCATCTTTTCTAAAAACTGACTGCATGTCTTTGTTAAGGATTGCAGTGATTTCACTTGCTGTGGTAGCTGATGTGTATAATGTTGTGCTATCAGATGGCAAGTAAGTAACAAGCTACTACTAAATATTTAAAAAACTAAAGGTTTTGTATTTTGGACAGACAATTCACTAAACTCTAACCCTCATCTAAATCTTGTAATGAATAATGTGGATATTGAGCAAGTTGAGGAGACTAATGGCTTGGTGTCACCCTGAATTGTAAACTGTCATTTTCAAAACATATTGATGCAACGTTAGCTAAGATGGGGAGAGGTCTGTCCACAATAAAGTGCTGCTCTGCTTTCTTGACATTGCTATCATCAAAACAAGTCCTACAGGCCCTAGTTTTGTCACACTTGGACTACTGCTCAGTCATATTGTCAAGTGCCACAAAGGGATACATAGGCAAACTACAGTTGGCCCAGAACAGAGCAGCAAGACTGCCCCTTAAATGTATGCAGAGAGCTAATATCAATGCCATGGATGTCAAAATGCTCAAAGTAGAGGAAAGATTGACTGCATCACTAGTCTTTTTTGTCTCTTTTACGCTGCGGCTACTGTCTGTTATTATCTATGCATTGTCACTTTAATAACTCTACCTACAAGTACATATTACCTCAATTACCTCGACTAACTGGTGCCCCCACACATTGACTCTGTACCAGTAACCTCTGTACATTGCCTCGCTATTGCTATTTTACTGCTGCTGTTTAATTATTTCTTACTTTTATTTCTTACTTTAAAAAAATATTTTTCTTAAAATTGTGTTGTTGGTTAAGGGCTTATAAGTAAGCATTTCAATGTAAGGTCTACACCTCGGTGCATGTGACAAATAAAATTGGATTTGATTTGTGAGAGGTATTGACATGTTGAAAGCACCAAGCTGTCTGTTCAAATGACTAGCACACAGCTCAGACACCCATGCATACCCCACAAGACATGACACAAAGGGGTTTCTTGACTGTCCCCAAGTCCAGAACAGACTCTGGGAAATGCACAGTACAACACAGAACCATGACTACATATAACTCTATTCCACATCAAGTAACTCATGCATGCAGTAAAATCAGGTTTAAAAAAACATAAATCTACACTTCATGGAACAAAGCAGACTGAAGAGACACGCAAACACGCTAGCACACGCTCTCTACAAAGTTTGGGGTCACTTAGAAATTTCTAGTCTCAACGTCAACAGTGAAGAGGCGACTCCGGGATGCTGGCCTTTTCGGCTGAATTCCTCTGTCCAGTGTCTGTTATTTTGCCCATCTTAATATTTTCTTTTTATTGGCCAGTCTGAGATATGGCTTTTTCTTTGCAACTCTGTCTAGAAGGCCAGCATCCCAGAGTCACTGCATCCCAGAGTCACCTCTTCACTGTTGCGGGTACTATTTAATGAAGCTGCCAGTTGAGGACTTGTGAGGCATCTGTTTCTCAAACTAGACACTCTAATGTACTTGTCCTCTTGCTCAGTTGTGCGCCGGGGCCTCCCACTCCTCTTTCTATTCTGGTTAGGGCCAGTATGCACTGTTCTGTGAAGGGAGTGGTACACAGCGTTGTACCAGATCTTCAGTTTCTTGGCAATTTCTCACATGGAATAGCCTTAATTTCTCAGAACAAGAATAGACTGACGAGTTTTTAGAAGAAAGTGCTTTATTTCTAGCCATTTTGAGCCTGTAATAGAACCCACAAATGCTGATGCTCCAGATACTCAACTAGTCTGAAGGCCAGTTTAATTGCTGCTTTAATCAGCAAAATAGTGCTGTGCTAACATAATTGCTTCTAATGATCAACTAGCCTTTTAAAATCATAAACTTTGATTAGCTTACACAACGTGCTATTGGAACACAGGAGTGATGTTGGTTGCTGATAATGGGCCTCTGTACACCTATGTAGATATTCCATAACAAATCTGCCGTTTCCAGCTACAATAGTCATTTACAACATTAACAATGTCTACACTGTATTTCTGATCAATTTGTTGTTATTTTAATGGACCAAAAAAATTGCTTTTCTTTCAAAAACAAGGAAGATTCTAAGTGACCCCAAACTTTTGAACGGTAGTGTGCAATGTAATATTGTTTAATGGTGGTATTATAAATGTTGTATTGTAGATATTTAGTGGTGTAATAATGTTATATGATGTACGTTTTTTTGTGTGATGTAAGTGCCTTAATGTGTTAGGACAGGACCTAACACATTGGGATACCAAATAAATACACATACAAACACAAATGAATGTAAAAGCATGAACCACTTAGAAAAGCCATTGGCTCATTCAGTATTTTTTCCAAAATGTTGTATACAAAATCTTTTCTGAATTCAGACCCAGAGAAACGCTGGCCTATATAAGTAATATCAGTGATAGTGTCATACCTGTTTGTATTTCAGCCACTGGTACGGTTGCCCTGGTTTCCTGTAGCCTAGACAGGGTCCATTACCTGTAAAGGAGACATGGATTTGATCTCCTCATTATGATAACCACACAATCTCACTGTCCTTGCTACGCTCAGTCAGACATGAATACTACTATGTATTCTAATGTAGATTCCAAAAACCTCTCTCTTATTCTTAGTGCAGACACAAGATATATGTGACAGAAGGAGATATGGTGGTGACCTGAGACTTGTAGTCCCCTCTGGAAAACTTCGTACAGTGTTCTGGCGTCGTCATGAAAATACGACATCAGGTTGTCATCTTCTTGCAGGGCACTTTTCCTCGCTCCATCCTGGACATGAGGGAGAGCAATGACATAAGGGAAGACACATTGAAAAGCAATGAGGAAAATTGCAATTGGAATCTGTTTATGACTTCCTGATTTGACTGAAATTAAATGGAATTGACCCTCAACCATGTGATCCAATCCTCTCAGATACAGGAGTGCCTAGGGTGTAGGTAGAGGCTAGGGGTCAATTTGGAATTCAGCCGGAGAGTGTCCTTACCTTGACTCCTACGGTCTGGCAGTTGAGGTCTGCAGGCATAGTGAGGGGTTTAGGCCTGGTGTTGAGGTAGACCAGGGCAGCCCCCATCAAGGCAAACAGGGAGACGATGGCCGAGGTGGGCAGAGGGCTAAACAGGAAGTTGAGGAGGAAGTCCATGTTCAAATCTGACGAGAGAAAGGAAGTGCTGTTACCAATACACAATATTAACACTATAACTTGTATACACTTATATTGGCGGTAGGTAGCCTAGCGGTTAAGAGCGTCGGGCCAGTAACTGAAATATTGTGGGTTCGAATCCTGAGCCGACTAGCTGAAATGTGTCCAAATAAATGGGGATACTGTCACGTTCACTGTCTTCAATGATCATAGATCATAAATGAGCCAAGGCGCAGCGTGCATGTAATTCCACATATTTTAATAAAGTGAAACTTTCACAAAAAAACAGGTAAACAGAAACAGAAACCGACACCCCCAAAGGTGCAGACTCAGGCCTGACTCTATAGGGGAGGGTCCGGGTGGGCATCTATCCTCGGTGGCGGCTCCGGTTCGGGACGTAGCCCCCGCTCCGCACGCTGATCCCTCCGCTTCTGTGGAACCGGACTGTGGATCGTCGATGGAGACTCCGGACCGCAGATCGGAGGAGGAGGAACCGGACCGTGGATCATCGCCGGGGGCTCCGGACCGCCACCGAGGGCACCGGACCACCACAGGAGGCTCCGGACTGGGGACCGTCCCCGGAGGCACCGGACTGGGGACCGTCGCCGGAGGCTCCGGACTGGGGACCGTTGCCAGAGGCTCCTTGTCCTGGATTATCACTGGAGGCACCGTGTCCTGGATTATCACTGGAGCCTTCGTGCCATGGATCACTACTACAGGCTCCGGGCCATGGATCATCACTGGAGGCTCCGGGCCATGGATCATCACTGGAGGCTCCGGGCCATGGATCATCACTGGAGGCTCCGAGCCATGGATCATCACTGGAGGCTTCATACGTGGAGCCGGAACAGGTCTTACCGGACTGAGGAGACGTACTGGAAGCCTGGTGCGTGGAGCTGCCACAGGGCTTACCAGGCTGGGGAGACAAACTGGAGACCTGGTACGTGGATCCGGAACAGATCTCACCGGACTGGGGAGATGCACTGGAAGCCTGGTGCGTGGAGCAGGCACCGGATACACTGGGCCGTGGAGGCGCACTGGAGGTCTCAAGCGTAGAGCTGACACAACCCATCCTGGCTGGATCACTTCCGCCCGGAAAATGCGGGGCGCTGGCACAGAGCGCACCGGCCTGTGAATGCTCACTGGAGACACCGTGCGCATCACCGCATAACACGGTGCCTGACCAGTCACACGCTCCCCACTGTAAGCATGGGAAGTTGGCTCAGGTCTAAACCCCTGACTCCGCCAATCTCCCCGTGTCCCCCCCCCAAATGTTTTTGGGGCTGCCTCTCGTGCTTGCTTCGTTGAGCTTACTCCTCGTATCGTCGCCGTTATGCTTTCGCTGTCTCTATCTCCTCCTTCGGACGGCGATACTCCCCGGCCCTTGTCCAGGGTCCTGCTCCCTCCAGGATTTCCTCCCAGGTCCAGTCCTCCTGACCACGCTGCTTGGTCCATTGGTGGTGGGATCTTCTGTAACGTTCGTCGTTAAGGGTAGACCAAGGCGCAGCGTGAAAAAACTAAACAAAACAATACAACAAACGAAAAGCTTCGTCTTGCAAAAATACATACAATACAAAATACAAAATAAAGACAAGATCCCACAACTGAAGGTGGGAAAAGGGCTGCCTAAGTATGATTCCCAATCAGAGACAACGATAGACAGCTGCCTCTGATTGGGAATCATACTAGGCCAACACGGAAAAAGAAAACATAGATATACAAAAACTAGAGTACCCACCCTAGTCACACCCTGACCTAACGAAAATATAGAGAATAAACAAGGATTTCTAAAATCAGATCGTGACAGATACTTAATAAATACATATACAAACACATACAAAAAGTGAAGGCACTTAACCCTAATTGCTCCTGTCTGCTAAATGACTCAAATGTACACATTGTATTGTCTAGCTGAGATATGTAGTGATTTCATTGGAATATGACACATTTATTTTGTGCATGGTACATGTACATGTATTACATCATGTATGATGTTCAGTATCAGTAAAAGTTTGGACACACCTACTCATTCAAGAGTTTCTTTATTTTGACTATTTTCTACATTGTGGAATAATAGTGAAGACATCAAAACTATGAAATAACACATATGGACTCACGTAGTAACCAAAAAAGTGTTAAACAAATCAAAATATATTTTATATTTCAGATTATTCAAAGTAGCCACCCTTTGCCTTAATGATAGTTTTGCACACTCATGCCATTCTGTCAACCAGCTTCACCTGGAATGATTAGTTCCCACATATGCTGAGCACTTGTTGGCTGCTTTTCCTTCACTCTGTGGTCCAACTCATCCCAAACCATCTCAATTGGGTTGAGGTCGGGTGATTGTGGAGTCCAGGTCATGTGATGCAGCACTCCATCACTCTCTTTCTTGGTCAAATAGCCCTTACACAGCCTGGAGATGTGTTAGGTCCATTGTCCTGTTGAAAAACAAATTATATTCCCACTAAACTCAAACCAGATTGGATGGCATATCGCTGCAGAATGCTGTGGGAGCTGGTTAAGTATGCCTTGAAATAAATCACAGACAGTGTCACCAGCAAAGCACCATCACAGCTCCTCCTCCATGCTTCACGGTGGGAAACACACATGCGGAGATCATCCGTTCACCTACTCTGTGTCTCACAAAGACACCAAAAATATTACATTTGGACTCATCAGTCCAAAGGACAGATTTCCACCAGTCTAATGTCCATTGCCCATGCTTCTTGGCCCAAGCAAGTCTATTCTTATTATTGGTGTCCTTTAGTAGTGGTTTCTTTGCAGCAATTCAACCATGAAGGCCTGATTCACACAGTCTCCTCTGAACAGTTGATGTTGAGTTGTGTCTGTTACTTGAACTCTGTGAAGCATTTATTTTGGATGCCATTTCTGAGGCTGGTAACTCTAATAAACGTATCTTCTGCAGCAGAGGTAACTGGGTCTTCCTTTCCTGTGGTGGTGCTCATGAGATCCAGTTTCACCATAGTGCTTGATGGTTTTTCCGATTGCACTTGAAGAAACGTAAAAAGTTCTTGAAATTTCAGCATTGACTGACCTTCATGTCTTAAAGTAATAATGGACTGTTGTTTCTTTTTGGTTACTTGAGCTATTCTTGACATAATATGGACTTTAACCAAATAGGGCTATCTTCTGTATACCACCCCTACCTTGTCACAACACAACTGATTGGCTCAAACGCCTTAAAAACCTCTTATGGATAGGGGAAATGCAGAGCGCCAGATTCAAATAAAATGCTATAAAATTCAAACTTTCACTAAATCACACATGTAAGATACTCAATTAAAGCTACAATCGTTGTGAATCCAGCCAACATGTCAGATTTTAAACATGCTTTTCGGCGAAAGCATAAGAAGCTATTATCTGATATCTGCACCAGCAGCAAACAAAGGAGCTAGCGTAGCAGGCGCTACACAAAATGCTGAAATAAAATATAAAATATGTATTACCTTTGACGAGCTTCTTTTGTTGGCACTCCAATATGTCCCATAAACATCACAATTGGTCCTTTTGTACGATTAATTCCGTCCATATATTTTGAAAATGTCCATTTATAAAGCGTGTTTGATCCAGAAAAAAACAGCTTACAAAAACACAACGTCACTACAAAATATTTCAAAAGTTGCCTATAAACTTTGCCAAAATATTTCAAACTACTTTTGTAATACAACGTTCGGTATTTTTAAAGGTTAATAATCTATCAAATTGTAGACGGGGCAATCTATTCAATACATGAACGAAAAGAAACCAGCTCTGCTTTTCACGTCTTGCGTAACTCACAAAAGTGTCCCCAGTTCAGAGTTGGCCTACTTCTTCATAGAACAAAGGAATAACCTCAACCATATTCCAAAGACTGGCGACATAGCGTGGAAGCGACAGGAACTGAAAATTGGTTCCTATTAAATATCCAATGGCAAAGACAATATAGTGAACAGAGGGGGGGGGGAATCTGAACAGTTAGTCCTCAGGGTTTTGCCTGCTACATATGTTCTGTTATACTCACAGACATGATTCAAACAGTTTTAGAAACTTCAGAGTGTTTTCTATCCAAATCTATGAATAATATGCATATATTCTATTCTTGGCATGAGTAGCAGAAAGTTGACATTGGGCACGCTATTTATCCAAAAGTGAAAATTCTGCCCCCTAGCTTTAAGAGGTTATTAAGAAGGAAATAAATTAAACAAGGCACACCTGTTAATTGAAATGCATTCCAGGTGACTACCAGGTGACTACCTCATGAAGCTGGTTGTGAAAATGACAAGAGTGGACAAAGCTGTCATCAAGGCAAAGGGTGGCTACTATGAAGAATCTCAAATATAAAATGTATTTTGATTTGTTTAACACTTTTTTGGTTACTACAGGATTCCATATGTGTTATTTCATAGTTTTGATGTCTTCACTATTATTCTACAATGTAGAAAATAGTACAAATAAAGAAAAACCCATGAATGAGTAGATGTGTCCACACTTTTGACTGGATCTGCATGTTTGTGTTACCATTAAATGGGGTCAAAGTCAGTGTATATTACTGTAGTGTTATCTGCAATGACATTTGCCCCATATACATTTACTGTTAGAGTAATTCTCAACGTAGTGGTCTACTCGGTACATTGTAGAATGTTTGTTTACCTAAGTTTACCCATTTCCGCAATCTCCTTCAATTCAATGCTTGCCTCTAACAATTCTCAATGTCAATATTTGTCTTTGACCTAGTTTGTGGGTGTGTTTGTGTGCACGCTTGTGTGTGTATTCAACACTGACTGTATTTCAGTAAGAGGAGAAACGAAGGAACAATTAATCGATTTATGCTAACAGATTGGCCCTCTGAAACGCCTGCATAGGGAACAGTGAAGGACATTGATAAGACTTTATGGTCATCTTTACAGTCCAAAGTCAGAACTTCAAAGGCACTTGGGAGGTCGAACCCACTGGACGCATAAAGATTTTGATTTGGATAAGATTTTGATACTGTTGATAATACCATTGACCATATCTCCAGGAGTATACTCCCCCTCTTGAGATCAAATGTAGAGGGTGTTCCACTGGGATCGATTTTTGGACCTTCAAATTTATATTCATGACCTGCCATGACCTTCATAAAATGCTTTCTCAGATTCTGTTACCTGATGATACGTGGATTTTCTACGTTTTCACATAGCATGCCATTTTTGTTTGACTCTATTTTCACCTATTCTCTCTCTCTATTTGGTCCTTTTACGCATACTTTTCCTTTTATGCAAAATGGTGCATTGTGGTTAATACTATCCATCTGACATGCCATTTATGCAAATAAAGGGGCAAATACAAAGACTCGATTAGCCCATCAACATCACTAGCCAATAAAGTACACCCAGTTTTTAACAGTTTTAACTGTGCAAAACCATAGTCAGGACTACATATATGTATACTCAAACAGTCTAAAACCATTTAGCTAGACTAACTCTGCTAACATGTTTTCTTTAAACTTAGTTGAAGCATGTTGCAGTTGAATTCATCATACTGACAGTGTGTCAATACTTAGTCGAACATCTTTCGATCACCTGAGAGGGGTTATGCAAATAAAATGTTAACGACATGCTTGTTTGACCAATGTCAACAGTCTAACCCCTACACCTAACAAGCACACAAAACATGACATGAAGCACTGCCACCCTACCTGTCTTTCTCCCAGGTATCTTTCTCTGCCGTCCTTTACAATTTCACCGTCTGCTCTTTGGGGGCTCCACTCACCGTTGACAGGTGTGTGTTTATGTGTGTGTCTGGGACCAAGCCTCGTCCACTGGTCTGCTTGCTGACACTCGGGCGAGTGAGGAAGTCATAACCAAAGCTCCAATAAAACTGAGCTGAAAGCAAGGGACCTTTGAACCTTGGCCACTATCTTTCAAACTGATAACTGAAAATGAGCAAAGACATCAACGTAAGGTGCTACAGAGGGTAGTGCGTACGGCCCAAATACATCACTGGGGCCAAGCTTCCTACTATCCAGGACATATATACTAGGTGATGTCAGAGGAAGGCTCAAAAAATTGTCAAAGACTCCAGTCACCCAAGTCATAGACTGTTCTCTCTACCACCGCACGGAAAGCGGTACCGGAGTGTCAAGTCTAGGTCCAAAAGGCTCCTTAACAGCTTCAAACCCCAAACCATAAGACTGTTGAACAATTAATCAAATGACCACCCGGACTATTTGCATTGACACCACCCCCTTTGTTTTTACACTGCTGCTACTCGCTATTTATTATCTATGCATAGTCACTTTACTCTTACCTACATGTACAAATTACCTTGACTAACCTGTACCCCCGCACATTGACTCGGGACTGGTACCCCCTGTACATAGCCTCATTATTGTTATCGATTTAAAAAAAAACTTTAGTTAATATTTTCTCAACTCTATTTTCTTAAAACTGCATTGTTGGTTAAGGGCTTGTGAGTAAGCATTTCACTGTAATGTTTAATACCTGTTGTATTTGGCGCATGTGACAAATAAAAATGGATTTGATTTGATTTGAATTGGTCATTGGGTGAAAGGTTGTCATCTAGGTGCAGCTTCTAGCCAAGATCTTATCATCTGGCTCCTCTCCTTCTCATTCAATTTTTGGTACCATTGCTAATGCATGTTATACAATATGTTGACATAATGTATAAAATATACTTTCCAATAACAGATAACTTACTAGATTGGTCACTAGGTTAAAGGTTGCACAGGGTTCTAGCCAAGTTCTTATAATCTCCTCCTCTGTATCCTGCTCCTCACCTAACCTTTCCATACCAATATCTCAAATAACCCCAAAATCCATACCTTACTTAATACTCTGTATAGGCAACACGTGTCCTTATCGACTGGGGAAGCAAGGTCATGTACATGTGTTATTGACTTGAAAAATACTTGATAATCTGTTGCGATTGAGCTAATCTTGACACAGTACTGCACTGCCTATGTGTGTTGCGTTTTTGACCTCAAAGGTCAAACTACTGTAAAATTAAATTCCATGATAAACTAACAACAATCATGTGATTTAGTATGAAAATCTTTTGTATTTGGCCAAATTCTGGGGGTTTACCACATGGTGTAAGCATTCAATACACACACCCAGGCTACTTCTTTTGATTTAATTATTTATGCTAGCCAGACAGCAATGATGCTATCAATGCATAGCTAGCTATGCTAGGTGGATCAGGGTTTCTCCAGAAGGACACTAGAATGACTGAGGTTATGGTAGCATTGTTTTGAAATGCTATCTTATCAGAAGATCCAAGGCAATATGTTCACATATACAATGCCATCAAAAAGTATTCACACCCCTTGACTTTTTCCACATTTTGTTGTGTTACAAAGTGGGATTAAAATGTATTTAATTGTAATTTTTGGTCAACGATCTACACAGCTGCCAAAGGGGTAAATCTGTAATAGCTTTGCGCACCTGGATTGTCCAATTTTGGCCATTATTCTTTAAAAAATGGCTTCAAGCTCTGGCAAGTTGGTTGTTGATCATAGCTAGAAAGACATTTTCAAGACTTGGCATCCATTTTCAAGCCGATTTAAGTCAGAACTTTAACCAGGCCACTCAGGAACATTCAATGTCGCCTTGGTAAGCAACTCTAGTGTAGATTTACCCTTGTGTTTTAGGTTATTGTCCTGCTGAAAGATGAATTCGTATCCCAGTGTATGTTGGAAAGAAGACTGAACCAGGTTTTCCTCTAGGATTTTGCCTGTTCTTAGCTGTTTTCTGTTTATTTTTACCCCCAAAAACTCCCTAGTCCTTGAAGATGACAAGCATACTCATAACATGATACAGCCACCACCATGATTGAAAATATGAAGAGTGGTACTCAGTGATGTGTTGCGTTGGATTTGCCCAGAACATAACCTTTTGTATTCAGGACAAAAAGTTAATTTCTTTGCCACATTTTTACAGTATTACTTAATAAGTGCCTAGTTGCAAACAGGTTGCATGTTTTTGAATATTTTTATTCTGGACATAACTACAATGTTGTTGATCCATCCTCAGTTTTCTCATATCACAACCACTAAACCCTGTATGTAACTGTTTTAAAATCACAATTGTGCTCATGGTGAAATCCCTAAGCAGTTTCCTTCTTCTTCGGTTACTGAGTTAGGAAGGACGCCTTTATCTTTGTAGTGATTGGGTGTACTGATACACCATCCAAAGCCTAATTAAGAACTTAACCATGCTCAAAGGTATTTTTTTATTTTTTTTACACATCTACCAATCGGTGCCCTTCTTTGCGAGACGTTGAAAAACCTCCCTGGTCTTTGTAGTTGAATCTATTTTAGAAATGCATTACTCGATTGAGGGTCCTTACAGATAATTGTATGTGTAGGGAAGAGAGATGGGGTTGTCAGTCAAAAATCATGTTTAACACTTGTTATGTGATTTGTTAAGGACTTTCTTACTCCTGAACTTATTTAGGCTTGCCATAACAAAGGGGTTGAATGCTTTTAGACTCAAGATATTTCAGCTTTGAATTTTTTATTAATATCTAACATTTTATACAAACAAAATTCCATTTTGACATTATGAGTTATTGCGTATAAATCAGTGACTCTAAATCTCAATTAATACATTTTAAATCCAGGCTGTAACACAACACAAAGTAAAGCGGTATGAATACTTTCTGAAGGCACTGTATAAGCTACTTGCCAGCATCAACACTAGGAAATTCTCGATTCTAGTGTTAGCTAAACAGGATAGTGTTCATGGTGGGGCTAACGAGGGGGAATCTGTGGGGATTAAGGCACACCAACTTCAATCAGCATCACCTGTATTCTGTTCTATTCACCTTTGGTCATTAGCACATGGTTAACACATTGTTAGTGCGACACAGCATGACCCTGGAAACACAATAGTTGTCACCCTAGTCATCAGCACAGGAAGTGCCACCATGATAATTGATTCCTAGGTCAATTAAAAGGCGGAGGCTGCACTACCTGATTGAGCTGTCCCATCCCACGCCTCTTCCCTATAGCTAAAAATCCTTCAGATTCAGAGTGTTTAGTAGTCACATGTACAGGGTTGCAGTTGTGATTTCAGGGTACAGTGGAAGTCTTTGGCGCCAAGCTCCAACATGCAGGATTAAGTGAAATAAAATAATGAAAATAGAAAAACAACAACAATATAAATATCACTATATACACTGAACAAAAATATAAGTCTTAATTTTCATATGCACAGAATGCACAGCTTATTTCTCTCAAATTTAGTGCACAAATTTGTTAAGATCCCGTTAGTGAGCCAAGATAATCCATCCACCTGACAGGTGTGATTAAACAGCAGGATCATTACACTCGTGCACCTTTTGCTGGGGACAATAAAAGGCCACTCCAAAATGTGCAGTTCTGTCACACAATACAATGCCAGAGATGTCTCAAGTTTTGAGGGAGTGTGCAATTAGCATGCTGACTGAAGGTATGTCCACCAGAGCTGTTGCCAGAGAATGAGAATGCTAATTTCTCTACCATAAGCTGCCTCCAACGTTGTTGAAGATAATATGGCAGTACGTCCAACTGGCCTCACAAACGCAGGCCACATGTATAGTGTTGCGTGGGCGAGCGGTTTGATGATGTCAACGTTGTGAACAGAGTGCCCCATGGTGGGGTTACGGTATATGCAGGCATAAGCTATGGACAACGAACAGAAATGCATTTTATTGATAGCAATTTGAATTCACAGAGATACCATGACGAGATCCTGAGGCTCATTGCCGTGCCATTCATCCGCCGCCATCACCTCATGTTTCAGCATGATGATGCACATATCTCAAGGATCTGTCCACAATTCTTTGAATCTGAAAATGTCCCAGTTCTTCCATGGCCTACATACTCACCAGACATGCCACCCATTGAGCATGTTTGGGATGCTCTGGATTGACATGTACAACAGCGTGTTCCAGTTCCCGGTAATATCCAGTAACTTCGCACAGCCATTGAAGAGGAGTGGGACAACATTAAACTGGCCACAATCAACAGACTGATGAACTCTATGTGAAGGAGATATGTCACACTGCATTAGGCAAATGGTGGTCACACCAGATACTGACTGGTTTTCTGATACACACCTCTCTTTTTTTTTTCACATATCTTTGTGACCAACAGATGCACATCTGTATTCCAGGTCATGTCAAATCCATAGATTAGGGCCTAATGAATTTATTTCTATTGACTGATTTCCTTATATGAACTGTAACTCAGTAAAATCTTTGAAATTGTTGCATGTTGTGTTCATATGTTTGTTCAGTATACATCATAACTGTACAGTGATAAATAATTGTCCATTGGGGTGGAGGCTGAGTAAAGACTGTTTAGGGCAGGGCAAAGGCTGGCCCGAGGCCGTATGTGGCCTGTGACCTGATTCAATATGGCCCGCGGAATCATGCTCAGATCACATAAAGAATTTGTGATAGTAAAGTTTAGAAAAACGTATATGTTATTCAAATTTAAAAGCCCAATAAATACTCGCCTTTGTGTAATGATTTAACTCCCACCACTTGTGGGACATTTATTTTGAAGGCACGTATAAATAACAACTGCATGAGGACAGGCTGACACACACGTCACAGTTACGAAAAGTATCTAGCTCGAAATTGCGCAAAAATTAGTTTTTCAAAGATTTCAAAGAAAAGGAAAGTAGACAATGAATGTAGGGTGTTCCAGCAAGAGTGGACATAAAAATATTTCTTTATTGAAATATCAGGGAAAGCTGTGTGCTTAGTGTGCAAAGAGAGCATCGCTGTCTTGAAAGACTACAATTTGTCCTGACACTTTCAGATGAAGCATGCAGAGAAATATATGAATATGCCTTCTGAGCAGAGGGCAAGTGCATCGAAAGAGTTGCTTTCTCAGTTGCAAAAGCAGCAAGGACTTTTCACAAAACTGGATTCAGCAAATGACGGAATTGCGAGAGCTAGCTATGTACTGTCCCACAAAATTGCTAAACATGGCAAGCCATTCGCTGAGGGCGAATTCATTAAATAATGTTTAATTGACTCAGCAGCAATACTTTGCCCTGACAAGAAAGAGCTGTTTGAAAATGTTTCCCTGTCAAGACGAACATCGCAGAGAAAATGGAACAACAGTTGAAAGACGAGGTAAACGATTTCACCTATTTCTCCTTGGCCCTGGATGAGATTAGTAATGCACGTGACATGGCGCAGTTGTTGATATTCTTACGAGACATAACCCCAGATTTTGAAATTACAGAGGAGCTTGCTTCAGTGCAGTCGATTGAAGAGCACAACCACAGATTTATTGGAGGAGGTTACTTAGTGTGTTGCGAAGCTGGGACTGAGTTTTGAAAAGTTATCCAGTATACCCACTGATGGGTGCCCAAACTTGACAGGAAAACACATTGGCCTTTTAAAAAGGATACAAGATCAAGTAGCTGAGCTGAACCCAGATCAGAAAATTATTTTCCTGCATTGCATTATGCATCAGGAGGTGCTTTGTAAATGTGTTCTGAAAATGAGCCATGTTGTGGATACAGTCACTAAAGTGGTAAACTTCATAAGAGCAAAATCTTTAAACCACAGTCTGTTTGTCTCACTGTTGGGGGAGACAGAGTGCAGATCTCCCCTACCACACAAATGTGAGATGGCTGAGTTTGGGGAAGGTGCTTAAAAGGGTGTGGGACCTGAAGTCGAAGAAGCTGTGTTTTTGCAAATGAAAGGAAAATGTGGATTTCCCTCAACTGCAAGATAGAAAACGGTTGGCTGATTTTGCCTTCACCGTGGACATCATGGTCCTCATGAATGAACTGAATTCCAAACTACAAGAGAAGGGCCTTTTTGCACATCAGATGTACAGCCTTGTCAAAGACTTCAAAGGAAAATTACTCCTCCCGACCCGCCAAGTAGAAGCCAACAATCTCATCCAAATTCCGACACTACTAGTTTGTTCCCTATAAGATGACCAGCGGGAGAAGTACACATCGCTGCTGCGTGCTTTGAACTGTGAGGATTTTAAAGTGTTGGAAAATGATATGCTGTTGGTTTCCTCTCCTTTCACCTTCAATGTGGATCTATCGTCAGTCTGATGCAGTGATTGGAGAACTATTCAGAACAATGTCACTGACAAGATTCTATGCATCACTCGACGAACAAAACTTTCCAAAGATTAGGAGTCATGCTCAGAAGGTGTTTGCACTGTTTGGGTGAACCTATGTACGAAACAGACATTTTCAGTGATGAAATATAACAAGTCAAGGCACAGATCATCTCTTACTGACTCTCACCTCTCAGCAATCCTGAGCATAGTTTCAGAAACTATACCTGACTTCACTGCTCTAGTCAATGCCCATCAGAGACTTCACTCCTCACACTGATTGAGTAGTTTAAATGTAATGTTGAGCTCTCTCTCTTTCTTGTGTTTTGTGCATACCCGTTAACAAGAGTTCTGTCCGTGGTGCTGAATGCAGTGCACTTTTCTCTCCGTGTGGTTCATTGCATGTGTCACGGTCGGAGAGACCAAAATGCGGCGTGATATGTGTTCATCATGAATTTTAATAAAGAAAACACTGAACACTGAAACACTATACAAAAACAATAAACAAAATAACAACCGTGAAGCTAATGCGAGCTGCGCTGAAACAAGCCATCAACATAGACAATCACCCACCAACAAACAGTGCAACCCAGGCTACCTAAGTATGATTCTCAATCACAGACAACTAATGACACCTGCCTCTGATTGAGAACCATGCTAGGCCGAAACATAGAAATCCCAAATCATAGAAAATCAAACATAGACTGCCCACCCAACTCACGCCCTGACCATACTAAATAAATACAAAACAAAGGAAATAAAGGTCAGAACGTGACAGCATGTTTAATAATGAAAATACCTACCAAAAGGAGAACATGGATGTATGTGGTTTATTTCTGCTCATGTTAAAAAAATTAAATAAGTAGCATATCTGGACGTGATTTACCGTAGATATATCTGACCACACAGTCATAGACATGAGGTATAATCCTGTCGTATGATTCTGGCCCGCGATGGCAAAAATGTAGTCTAATGTGGCCCTCCATGGAAAATAATTGCCCAGGCCTGGTTTAGGGGGTGTGGGGGAATGACCATAGGGGGAGCAGCATGACAATTGAGGGAGTGTGGGGATGAGTGAAATAAAAACGATATAAATTATAATAATAAAATCTATAATATACATATTAACAACGGCAACAGTGATGAATGTCCATGGGGGAGCAGCATGTAGGTTAATTGACGTTCTACCAGGGAGAGGGGAGCAGGTTGCCGACTTGTGGTGGTATTCAGCAGCCTGGTGGTCTGAGGGTAGAAACTATTGGCCAGTCTTCCAGTTTTTGCCATGATGCTCCTGTACTGTCCCTGTCTGAGTGATTGAAGAGGGGAGAACAGGGCATGGCTTGGGTGGTGCCCTCTTTGGGTACAGCGAGCACCATCCCCCGCTCTCTGCTTCTACAACCAGACTGCTGTGGTCAGAGTGAGGTCGTAAATTCACAGGGAAGACCCTGCCTCATGGCCACACAGTATAGAGATAGAGTGAAGTTTCATAGAGAACAAAGGAATTTCTTCCAGCTCACAGAACTTGAAGTCCGAACAACGTTTACGTTCTGGAGAAGGTATAAAAGATCGGTGAAGAATCCAGCTACGAACTGGTCCGTTTGTTACAACTTAGGGAAGCTCATGGGAGACGGTGCAACCACATTACCATAACACTGTTTATATATTAGCCTCATATATGAGGTTTACATCTAATTGTTGTATAAGAAGAATGAGTGAGGATGATACTCTTTGTAAAATTGTGTAATGTGATTTTGGACTGTTTAATGAAGGAAACTCCAATTCCCTTTTGAGTTTAAATAAATCAGAGGACCGCCCATTAGCCCAGTTCGGGTCAGGCATCCTGGGACAGCCCCTTTTCTGCAATTCCGAATAAAACCCAACTTTGAGAAATTCTCAGTAGACCATGTTTCTCTCAATCACGGGAGGACAAAGGCTGCAGACCATTGCTAAATCTTTTAACCATACCACGTGGTTAAACTCTTAGACTATCCATACCGACAGAATAAGAACAAGTCTTTGATATTAATTACTAGTCTGCAGCTAGGAATTCGGTATCATTGAACGCGAAGAACGACAACCGCCAAAACATCCATTCTACAACAAATGAATGAATGTCACTCTGAACTACCCACTATAACCACGACAGAGAGAGAGAGTGAGAGACAATTCTACAAAAGAAACAAACTTTTCAACGGCGATTAAGATGACACACTGAGCGTAAATATATATATTGATTGCAATTGTTCCCGAATGAGTGAGCGTTCATGTGTAAAGGATTAGCATTTCAATTGTTATAATTATTAACTCTGTTGTGACTTCTTAGTCGACCCCCACTTCCCGGTTTAGCCCACTAGGGCACATTCTCCTATAATTTCTTGTAACCATATTTACTTTGTTTGTTTTGTTTATGCATTTCTGTGAATTACTTACAGTAGTTAGTAATAAATAAATGATTTAAGACAATTGATGTATGGATGACTCATAGTGAAGACTGGGTTCGTGCAAATAACCAACAATTTACGACGTTTGGAATGAGACTAACGTGAGGTAAAGTAAATCATTAATTAATCAGAAGAATATTGATCAGATATGAAAATATTTGGGAAATATATATATATATTGGGAAATTATAACTTTCTGAATATTTTCCTTGGTGCCCCGACTACCTAGTTAATTACAGTTACATGATTAATCAGTTTGATCGTGTAATACTAATTACAGAGAATCTTTGATAAAAACTAAGTCTTCAATTTAATGATAGTAAAGACACGACAGTGGCCACGCAGTCGACCGTCTGTGGCGGTCAAGTTATCGTACCAGGCTGTTATGCAGCCCAAGAGTATGCTCTCGATGGTGCACTGTGGGGGCCCTTAGGGACAGGCCAAATTTCTTCAGCATCCCGAGATTGAAGAGTCGATGTTGTGCCTTCATCACCACAGCGTCCGTGTGGTTAGACCATTTCAGCTTCTCTGCGATGTGTACACCAAGGAATTTGAAGTTATTGACCATATCCATTACGTCCTCGTTGATTAGGGTGGGGGCGTGTCCAGACTGGTTCCTCCTGAAGTCCACAATCAGTTTTGTTAATTTTGAGGGAGAGGTTGTTTTCCTGCACCTTCTCCCTTTAGGCTGTCTCGTTGTTGTTGGTAATCTGGCCTACTACTGTTGTGTTATCAGCGAACTTGATGATGGAGTTGAAACTGTGTGAGGCCAAGCAGTCGTGGGTATACAGGGAATTACAGGAGGGGACTGAGAACGCCAGCTTGCGGATCCCTGTGTTGAGAATCAGTGTCGAGGAGGTAATGTTGCCTACTTTCACCACCTGGGCCCCCCACCTGGGCCCCCCCAGGTTCACCACCACAGGAAGTTCAGGACCCAGTTGCATAGGGAGAAGTTTAGAGCCAGGGCCGTGAGCTTTGTAATGAGCTTATAGGGCACTATGGTATTGAAAGTGAAGCTGTAGTCGATGAACACATATGCATTCCTTTTGTCCAGGTGTGTAAGTTCAGTGTGCAGTTCAATAGCGATTGCGTTGTCCATGGATCTGTCACAGCGGTAGGCAAACTGGAGATGGTTGAGTGTGTCGGGAGGGAGGAGTTGACATGGTCTTTGACTAGCCACTTGAAGCCTTGTGTCTGACCTGCTGAATTGCTCCTCTACTTTATCCCTATACTTGTGTTTCGCCTTCTTGATCGATCTGCATAAGTCGTATTTGTAGTGTTTAACCAAACTATTGTCCCCGGTCACCTTTCCCTGTTTATAAGCAGGATCTCCCTCTTTCAGTTTTCCGACAAGGCTGCTATAAATCCATGGTTTTTGATTCAGGATAGTTTTGAATCACGTGCATCTTTTTATGAATCCTGTGACTGAGTAGTTGTATTCACTAATGTTATCTCCAGAGGCGAACCGGGACATATTCCAGTCCACGTGATGAAAACAGTTTTGGAGAGGGAATTCTGATTGGTCGGACCAACGTTCTACAGACCTGACCACCCGAGTTTTTGTTTGTAGACGGGGAGAAGTTAGGTGGAGTCATGGTCGGATTTGCCGAAAGGAGGACGGGAGACTGCCTTATACCTGTGTCAATATGCTTGTAGCAGTGATCGAGAGTAGAATTTCCTGAAGTTAGACAGTCGATGTGTTGATAATATTTTGGGAGCACGGTTCTCAAATTACTTTTCTTAAAGTCCCCCTGCCTCCAGGAATGCGGTCTCCAGTTTTTTCAGGATCCAATGGAGATCATTGAGAGATTTTTGGTGTTGGCTTGGGGCGGGATGTACACAACCATGGCGATAATCCCTGAGAACTCTCTCAGAAAGTAAAATGGGTGACATTTATTGACCAAGTATTCCAAGTCGGGACAGAAGAAGCTTGCAAGTTTCAGTACGTTTCCTTTGTGTAGTTGGTCATAAAGCAGAGTCTACAACCGTTGCTGTTGCTAGAAAGAGCCCGCCTCCTATCCGCTCGAAAAACTGTAAAACCTGCTGGTTGTATATAATCTGTTTGGATGTCGGAGGAAAGCCAAGTCTCAGAAAAACTAATTATGTTGCAGAATCTGATGTCCCTCTGGAAGGAGATCCTCGCTCTGAGTTCGTCAAGTTTGTTAATTATTGATTGAAGGAGGACGGGTCGCCAGCGTCTTAATCTCACTAAGACCCTGCCACGTCTGCCTCTCTGTCGGCATCTTTGCTTCCTACTCTCTGGTAGGACTCCCAAGTATCTTGACGCATCACTGAAGAAACTATGTAGCAATGCATGAAGCAAATGGATTAAGAAGATTTGAGAAAAACACTAGAAAATACGGTGAAAATTGTAGAAACCTGCAATGTTTTATCAGAGTGTGAGGCGCCCTCTGTCGGCGCCATCTTAACCATTTTACAATGTTCTGCATGATGTTACTTTAGGCACACACAAAACATTTGTTTTACTTAGCTGCTGCTCCCCCTCCACCTCCCTTCACGTTTATCACTTTATACTCACCTTCTTCCCACTCCTTCCTATCAGCGACATATGATCGTCATGATGTACCTTCATATTTTTTAACAGCTGAAATAAAAACCCAGCAGCGATTTGAATAAACATTCAAACACACCAAACACATGTATCATAATATAATCTAGCCTAGGTTATGTAACATGTAGTCTAGCCCTGTCTACCCATTGCATTGGGGCCAAACAATCTGCGTTTAAATAATATACAATTGTTATTTAGCTTCTACCCTAAAGCTACCCCTAAGAAACATATACTGAGAGTACAAAACATTAGAAACTCTTTTCAGGACATTGACTGATCAGGTGAATCCAGGTGCAAGCTCTGATTCCTTATTGATGTCACTTGTTTTAAATCCATTTCAATTAGTATAGATGAAGGGTAGGAGACAGGTTAATTAAAGAAGGATTTTTAAGCCTTGAGACAATTGAAAAATTGATTGTGTGTGTGTCATTCAGAGGATGAATTGGCAAGACAAAATATTTAAGTACCTTTGAACGGGTATGTTAGTAGGTGCCAGGCGCAGTGGTTTGAGTGTGTCAAGAACTGCAAAGCTCAAAGCTTTCACACTCAACAGTTTATCAAGAATGGTCCACCACCCAAATGACATCCAGCTAACTCCACACAACTGTGGGAAGCATTGGAGTACCTTGTAGTTACATATCATTTGCAGCATGCATGATCATGAGCAAAGTCAATCTAGTCTTTAATTTCACCTCCCCTGTGAGAACCATGAGCACGGACTGACTTGGCTTTGCTGTACCACAGCTGAAGCCTGCAGCAGCCTACCAAAGGTTGCACTGTGTCCATTACAATGTGTAAAAACACATATCAGCAACAAAAAATAACATTAGCTAGCTAGCTAGATTAAGTTAGCATGCTAGTTAACTACACTGACAGCCATCAGTGGCTATTTGTTGATGTTAAACAATTCCATGTGGAAATTCCCACACCCAATTTGTGAAAATGTATAAGTTGCCTTTGTCATTCTTTCGAGTTAGAACCTAAACGTGCATTTAATCTCTAGAACAGGAAATTACATCAAAATAGTGACTGCAACTTCCTCTGGGGGGGGGGGGGGGTCCTTTATTTAGGTAAGGGGAAATATGATCTATTATATTGACAAGATAGTAGAGTGACTGCTCTTACAATGGAAATACATGTCCTCAAAAATGGAAAGCAGGTGGGAGGAGGCAAGGTCAGGAGGGACCATTCTAGCCAATTTGAGACCAGATATGTATGTGAACAAGAGGCACAACTCTGATGTTTTGTTTTTGTTGCCAGAACGCCATGTATATCCCCTTATAATAGTGCATTCGTAACAAACTAACCATTTTGAAACTTATATTTGATCAAATTAGCCTCAAGTAGTAAATTAGCTAAACATAATTTTTAAACCAAATTCAACATTCTCTCATTGACCTCCATACAAAAATGGCTCACTTCTGGGTTTTTACTTTTGTGGGCATATTTTGGGCGGAGTAAACCCTCTCACTTCACCTCTTCCTCTCTGGTAAAGGTTAACCCCCCCTACTTTTTTCAATTTCCGCCTGAAGACATACCCAAATCTAACAGCCTGTAGCTCTGGCCCAGAAGCAAGGATATGCATATTCTTGGTACCATTTGAAAGAAAACACTCTGAAGTTTGTGTAAATGTGAATTGAATGTAGGATAATATAACACAATAGATCTGGTTTAGATAATACAATGAAAAAAATGTTTTTTATTTTTATTGTTGTATCATCATCTTTAAAATGAACAAGATAAAACAAACATTCAGATAGGATGATGGGGACAATTTCAGTGAAAAATATAAGAGGGCAACAGTACTTGTGCAACGTTTCAGAATGATAACTTCCAAAATGAGTGTGCTGCATGACATTTATCATGAAGTCACCCAGGTGTCCCACACAAGTAGCCCAAATGTACCCAAGTGGCCAAATTGGTGAAGGTATACATTTTGAAACAAATAACTATATACAAAATGCCAAAATGGTATTCTAACACACACCCCCCAAAAATGGAGCAAAAAATATGAGGAAAAAATATATACATTTACAAAATAACATGGGTAACTATTTACACACTTTCAATATTTGGAAGACCCTCAGTCCTCTAACAAATCAAATGTATTTATATAGCCCTTCGTACATCAGCTAATATCTCAAAGTGCTGCACAGAAGCCCAGCCTAAAACCCCAAACAGCAAGCAATGCAGGTGTAGAAGCATGGTGGCTAGGAAAAACTCCCCAGAAAGGCCAAAACCTAGGAAGAAACCTAGAGAGGAACCAGGCTATGAGGGGTGGCCAGTCCTCTTCTGGCTGTGCCGGGTGGAGATTATAACAGAACTTGGCCGAGATTTTCAAACGTTCATAGATGACCAGCAGGGTCAAATAATAATAATCACAGTAGTTGTAGAGGTTGCAACAGGACAGCACCTCAAGAGTAAATATGAACGGTTTAGGGTTCCATAGCCGCAGGCAGAACAGTTGAAACTGGAACAGCAGCAAGGCCAGGTGGACTGGGGACAGCAAGGAGTCATCATGCCAGGTAGTCCTGACGCATGGTCCTAGGGCTCAGGTCCTCCAAGAGAGAGAAAGAGAGAATTAGAGAGAGCATACTTAAATTCACACAGGACACCGGATAAGACAGAAGAAGTACTCCAGATATAACAAACTGACCCTAAACTACTGCAGCATAAATACTGGAGGCTGAGACAGGAGGGGTCAGGAGACACTGTGGCCCCATCCGAGGACACCCCCGGACAGGGCCAAACAGGAAGGGTCCAGATAGGTCTAGCCCGGCTGATTTGTAGGGGTCCAGATTTTGCAGCTCTTTCAGAACATCAGCTGACTGGATTTGGGAGAAGGAGAAATGGGGAAGGCTTGGGCGAGTTGCAGTGGGCGGTACAGTGCTGTTGACTAGGGTAGGGGTAGCCAGGTGGAAAGCATAGCCAGCTGGAGAAAAATGCTTATTGAAAGTCTCAATTATATTGGATTTATCAGTGGTGACAGAGTTTCCTATCCTCAGTGCAGTGGGCAGCTGGGAGGAGGTGTTCTTATTCTCCATTGACTTTACGGTGTCCCGGAACTTTTTTGAGTTTGTGTTGCAGGAAGCAAATTTCTGCTTGAAAAACCTAGCCTTGGCTTTTATAACTTCCCAGAAAATGTGCATATCACAGGGGGCTGTTCGATGCTAATGCAGAACGCCATAGGATGTTTTTGTGTTGGTTAATGGCAGTCAGGTCTGAAGAGAACCAACGGCTATATCTGTTCCTGGTTCTAAATTTCGTCAATGGGGCATGGATATTTAAGATGGTGAGGAAGGCATTAAAAAATAAATAACCAAGCATCCTCTGACGGGATGAGGTCAATATCCTTCCAGGATACCCGGGCCAGGTCGATTAGAAAGGCCTGCTCGCTAAAGTGTTTCAGGGAGCGTTTGACAGTGATGAGTGGAGGTCGCTTGACCGCTGACCCATTACGGATGCAGGCAATGAGGCAGTGATCGCTGAGATCTTGGTTGAAAACAGCAGAGGTGTATTTAGAGGGCAAGTTGGTTAGGATGATATCTATGAGGGTGCCCGTGTTTACGGCTTTGGGGTGGTACCTGGTAGGTTCATTGATCATTTGTGTGAGATTGAGGGCATCAAGCTTAGATTTTTTATTTTTATTTTATTTTACCTTTATTTAACCAGGCAAGTCAGTTAAGAACACATTCTTATTTTCAATGACGGCCTGGGAACAGTGGGTTAACTGCCTGTTCAGGGGCAGAACGACAGATTTGTACCTTGTCAGCTCGGGGGTTTGAACTCGGAACCTTCCGGTTACTAGTCCAATGCTCTAACCACTAGGCTACGCTGCCGCCATTGTAGGATGGCTGGGGTGTTAAGCATGTTCCAGTTTAGGTCACCTAGCAGCACGAGCTCTGAAGATAGCTGGGCGGCAATCAGTTCACATATGGTGTCCAGAGCACAGCTTGGGGCAGAGGGTGGTCTATAGCAGGCGGCAACGGTGAGAGACTTGTTTTTAGAGGAGGTGAAAAGTAGAAGTTCAAATTGTTTGGGTACAGACCTGGATAGTAGGACAGAACTCTGCAGGCTATGTCTGCAGTAGATTGCAACACCGCCCCCTTTGGCCGTTCTATCTTGTCTGAAAATGTTGTAGTTAGGGATGGATATTTTAGAGTTTTTGGTGGTCTTCCTACACCAGGATTCAGACACCGCTAGGACATCTGTGTTGGCATAGTGTGCTAAAGCAGTGAATAAAACAATCTTAGGGAGGAGGCTTCTAACGTTAACCTTTTGCGTGTAGGGGGCAGTATTTTCGTTTTTGGCTAAAAAACATACCCATTTGAAACTGCCTATTTCTCAGCCCCAGAAACTAGAATATGTATATAATTGTCAGATTAGTATAGAAAACTCAAAAATTTCCCAAACTGTAAAAATATTGTCTGTGAGTATAACAGAACTGATATTGCAGGCGAAAACCTGAGGAAAATCCAATCAGGAAGTGCCTCTTATTTTGAAACCTCTGATCCTTTGCATGTCTATCCTCCATTTAAAGGGATATCAACCAGATTCCTTTTTCTATGGCTTCCCTAAGGTGTCAGTCTTCAGACATAGTTTCAGGCTTTTATTTTGAAAAATGAGTGTGAAAGATCACATTGCGTAAGTGGATAGGTGGGGGCTCTCAGAGTGAGTTTTGCACTACAGAGTAAAGCGGACATTGTTTCTCCCGGTGTTATTGAAAAACCTACACACCCAGTTGATATATTATCGAATATATATTTTAAAAACAACCTGAGGATTGATTATAAAAACGTTTGACATTTCTGTGGACATTATGGATATTATTTGGAATATACGTCTGCGTTGTCGTGACCGCTCTTTCCTGTGGATTTCTGAACATAACGTGACAAACAAACAGAGGTATTTTGGGTATAAATATATCTTTATGGAACAAAAGGAATATTAGTTGTGTAACTGAGGGTCTTGTGAGTGAAAACATCCGAAGATCAAAGGTAAACGATTAATTTGATTGCTTTTCTGATTTGTGACCTAGCTACTTAACTTCTTGCGTCGAGCAATCCCGTATCCGGGAGCGTAATCATAGCCTCAAGCTCATTACCATAACGCAACGTTAACTATTCATGAAAATCGCAAATTAAATGAAAGAAATATATTCACTCACAAGCTTAGCATTTTGTTAACAACACTGTCATCTCAGATTTTCAAAATATGCTTTTCAACCGTAGCTACACAAGCATTTTGTGTAAGAGTATTGATAGCTAGCATAGCATTAAGCCTAGCATTCAGCAGGCAACATTTTCACAAAAACAAGAAAAGCATTCAAATAAAATAATTTACCTTTGAAGAACTCCGGATGTTTTCAATAAGGAGACTCTCAGTTAGATAGCAAATGTTCAGTTTTTCCAAAAATATTATTTGTGTAGGAGAAATCGCTCCGTTTTGTTCATCACGTTTGGCTAAGAAAACCCCCCGAAAATTCAGTCATTACAACGCCGAACCTTTTTCCAAATTAACTCCATAATATCGACAGAAACATGGCAAACGTTGTTTAGAATCAATCCTCAAGGTGTTTTTCACATATCTATTTGATGATAAATCATTCGTGGCAGTTGGGTTTCTCCTCGGAAGCAAATGGAAAAATACACGCAGCTGGAGATTACGCAATAATTTTGACGGAGGACACCAAGCGAGCACCTGGTAAATGTAGTCTCTTATGGTCAATCTTCCAATGATATGCCTACAAATATGTCACAATGTTGCAGACACCTTGGGGAAACGACAGAAAGTGTAAGCTTATTCCTGGCGCATTCACAGCCATATAAGGAGACATTGGAACACAGCGCCTTCAAAATCTGGGGCATTTCCTGTTTGAAATTTCATCTTGGTTTCGCCTGTAGCATCAGTTCTGTGGCACTCACAGATAATATCTTTGCAGTTTTGGAATCGTCAGAGTGTTTTCTTTCCAAAGCTGTCAATTATATGCATAGTCAAGCATCTTTTCGGGACAAAATATCTTATCCAAAAATTAAAAGAGCGCCCCCTATATCGAAGAAGTTAAATGCTTAGTGTACATAATGTGTTCCTATGCTATCGATAAACTTACAAACGCTTGGATTGCTTTCGCTGTAAAGCATCATTTCAAAATCTGAGACGACAGGTGGATTAACAAAAGGCTAAGCTGTGTTTTGCAATATTGCACTTGTGATTTCATGAATATGAATATTCTTTAGTAATATTATTTGACTGTGGGCATATGCCATTCAGCGGTTGCTGACGAAAATCATCCCGCTAACGGGATGGGTAGCGTCAAGAAGTTAACTAGCATGAAACTAAGGCTATTACGGTTACAGAAGTCATCAAAAGAGAGCGCCTGGGAAATAGGAGTGGAGCTAGGCAATGCAGGGCCTGGATTTACCTCTACATCAGAGGAACAGAGGAGTAGGATGAGGGTACGGCTAAAAGCTATGAGAATTGGTCATCTAGGACGTCCGGAACAGAGAGTAAAAGGAGGTTTCTGGGGGCGATAAAATAGCTTCAAGGTATAATGTACAGACAAAGGTATGGTAGGATGTGAATACAGTGGAGGTAAACCTAGGCATTGAGTGATGAGAGATATTGTCTCTAGAAACATAATTGAAACCAGATGATGTCATCGCATGTGTGGGTGGTGGAACTGAAAGGTTGGATAAGGTATAATGAGCAGGGCTAGAAGCTCTACAGTGAAATAAGCCAATAAACATTAACCAGAACAGCAATGGACAACGAGTGATCATAAGGGCGCCGACAGAGATGGAGATGGCCGCCTCGCTTCGCGTTCCTAGGAAACTATGCAGTTTTTTGTTTTTTTACGTGTTATTTCTTACACTAGTACCCCAGGTCATCTTAGGTTTCATCACATACAGCCGAGAAGAACTACTGAATATAAGATCAGCGTCAACTCACCACCAGTACGACCAAGAATATGTTTTTCGCGATGCGGATCCTGTGTTCTGCCTTACAACCAGCGCCACGGGATGGTTCCCATGCAGCGACCCAAAAAAACGACTCAGAAAAAGAGGGAAACGAAGCGGTCTTCTGGTCAGACTCCGGAGACGGGCACATCGTGCACCACTCCCTAGCATTCTTCTTGCCAATGTCCAGTCTCTTGACAACAAGGTTGATGAAATCCGAGCAAGGGTAGCATTCCAGAGGGACATCAGAGACTGTAATGTTCTTTGCTTCACGGAAACGTGGCTCACCGGAGAGACGCAATCCGAAGCGGTGCAGCCAGCGGGTTTCTCCACGCATCGCGCGGACAGAAACGAACATCTTTCTGGTAAGAAGAGGGGCGGGGGCGTATGCCTTATGGCCAACGTGACATGGTGTGATGAAAGAAACATACAGGAACTCAAATCCTTCTGTTCACCTGATTTAGAATTCCTCACAATCAAATGTAGACCGCATTATCTACCAAGAGAATTCTCTTCGATTATAATCACAGCCGTATATATCCCCCCCAAGCAGACACATCGATGGCTCTGAACGAACTTTATTTAACTCTCTGCAAACTGGAAACGATTTATCCGGAGGCTGCATTCATTGTAGCTGGGGATTTTAACAAGGCTAATCTGAAAACAAGACTCCCTAAATTTTATCAGCATATCGATTGCGCAACCAGGGGTGGAAAGACCCTGGATCATTGTTACTCTAACTTCCGCGACGCATATAAGGCCCTGCCCCGCCCCCCTTTCGGAAAAGCTGACCACGACTCCATTTTGTTGATCCCTGCCTACAGACAGAAACTAAAACAAGAAGCTCCCACGCTGAGGTCTGTCCAACGCTGGTCCGACCAAGCTGACTCCACACTCCAAGACTGCTTCCATCACGTGGACTGGGAGATGTTTCGTATTGCGTCAGCCAACAACATTGACGAATACGCTGATTCGGTGTGCGAGTTCATTAGAACGTGCGTTGAAGATGTCGTTCCCATAGCAACGATTAAAACATTCCCCAACCAGAAACCGTGGATTGATGGCAGCATTCGTGTGGAACTGAAGGCGCGAACCACTGCTTTTAATCAGGGCAAGGTGTCTGGTAACATGACTGAATACAAACAGCGCAGCTATTCCCTCCGCAAGGCTATGAAACAAGCTAAGCGCCAGTACAGAGACAAAGTAGAATCTCAATTCAACGGCTCAGACACAAGAGGCATGTGGCAGGGTCTACAGTCAATCACGGACTACAGGAAGAAACCCAGCCCAGTCACGGACCAGGATGTCTTGCTCCCAGGCAGACTAAACAACTTTTTTGCCCGCTTTGAGGACAATACAGTGCCACTGACACGGCCTGCAACGAAAACATGCGGTCTCTCCTTCACTGCAGCCGAAGTGAGTAAGACATTTAAACGTGTTAACCCTCGCAAGGCTGCAGGCCCAGACGGCATCCCCAGCCGCGCCCTCAGAGCATGCGCAGACCAGCTGGCCGGTGTGTTTACGGACATATTCAACCAATCCCTATACCAGTCTGCTGTTCCCACATGCTTCAAGAGGGCCACCATTGTTCCTGTTCCCAAGAAAGCTAAGGTAACTGAGCTAAACGACTACCGCCCCGTAGCACTCACATCCGTCATCATGAAGTGCTTTGAGAGACTAGTCAAGGACCATATCACCTCCACCCTACCTGACACCCTTGACCCACTCCAATTTGCTTACCGCCCAAATAGGTCCACAGACGATGCAATCTCAACCACACTGCACACTGCCCTAACCCATCTGGACAAGAGGAATACCTATGTGAGAATGCTGTTCATCGACTACAGCTCGGCATTCAACACCATAGTACCCTCCAAGCTCGTCATCAAGCTCGAGACCCTGGGTCTCGACCCCGCCCTGTGCAACTGGGTACTGGACTTCCTGACGGGCCGCCCCCAGGTGGTGAGGGTAGGCAACAACATCTCCTCCCCGCTGATCCTCAACACTGGGGCCCCACAAGGGTGCGTTCTGAGCCCTCTCCTGTACTCCCTGTTCACCCACGACTGCGTGGCCACGCACGCCTCCAACTCAATCATCAAGTTTGCGGACGACACAACAGTGGTAGGCTTGATTACCAACAACGACGAGACGGCCTACAGGGAGGAGGTGAGGGCCCTCGGAGTGTGGTGTCAGGAAAATAACCTCACACTCAACGTCAACAAAACTAAGGAGATGATTGTGGACTTCAGGAAACAGCAGAGGGAACACCCCCCCCATCCACATCGATGGAACAGTAGTGGAGAGGGTAGCAAGTTTTAAGTTCCTCGGCATACACATCACAGACAAACTGAATTGGTCCACTCACACAGACAGCATCGTGAAGAAGGCGCAGCAGCGCCTCTTCAACCTCAGGATGCTGAAGAAATTCGGCTTGTCACCAAAAGCACTCACAAACTTCTACAGATGCACAATCGAGAGCATCCTGGCGGGCTGTATCACCGCCTGGTATGGCAACTGCACCGCCCTCAACCGTAAGGCTCTCCAGAGGGTAGTGAGGTCTGCACAACGCATCACCGGGGGCAAACTACCTGCCCTCCAGGACACCTACACCACCCGATGCTACAGGAAGGCCATAAAGATCATCAAGGACATCAACCACCCGAGCCACTGCCTGTTCACCCCGCTGTCATCCAGAAGGCGAGGTCAGTACAGGTGCATCAAAGCTGGGACCGAGAGACTGAAAAACAGCTTCTATCTCCAGGCCATCAGACTGTTAAAC
Organism: Oncorhynchus kisutch; assembly: GCF_002021735.2. NCBI lineage: Eukaryota > Metazoa > Chordata > Actinopteri > Salmoniformes > Salmonidae > Oncorhynchus > Oncorhynchus kisutch. The sequence goes on from NC_034193.2 coordinate 26,269,089, forward strand.
AGCCACCACTAACATTGAGTGGCTACTGCCAACACACTGTCAATGCCACTGACTCTACTCCAGCCACTTTAATCATGGGAATTGATGGGAAATGATGTAAATATATCACTAGCCACTTTAAACAATGCTACCTTATATAATGTTACTTACCCTACATTATTCATCTCATATGCATACGTAGATACTGTACTCTATATCATCGACTGCATCCTTATGTAATACATGTATCACTAGCCACTTTAACTATGCCACTTGGTTTACATACTCATCTCATATGTATATACTGTACTCGATATCATCTACTGTATCTTGCCTATGCTGCTCTGTACCATCACTCATTCATATATCCTTATGTACATATTCTTTATCCCCTTACACTGTGTATAAGACAGTAGTTTTTTTTGGAATTGTTAGTTAGATTACTTGTTCGTTATTACTGCATTGTCGGAACTAGAAGCACAAGCATTTCGCTACACTCGCATTAACATCTGCTAACCATGTGTATGTGACAAATAAATTTGATTTGATTTGATTTGATTTGAGTTTTTAACCTTTATTTAACTAGGCAAATTCTTATTTTCAATGACAGCCTAGGAACAGTGGGTTAACTGCCTGTTCAGGGGCAGAATGACAGATTTGTACCTTGTCAGCTCGGGGGTTTGAACTTGCAACCTTCCGGTTACTAGTCCAACGCTCTAACCACTAGGCTATCCTGCCGGGGAATGCTGCGTTTTAGTTAGCTTTGCGACCGTATCAAAAATAAATGTTGGATTGTTCTAATTCTCCTCAATTAAGTTGGAAAAATAGGATGATCGAGTTGCAGTGAGGGCTCTTCAATACTGCACGGTACTGTCTTTCCAAACTAGTCGAAAGGCTTCAAGTTTGGTGTAGCCCCACTTCCGTTCCAATTTTCTGGAAGCTTGCTTCAGGGCTCGGGTATTTTCTGTATACCAGGGAGCTAGTTTCTTATGACATATGTTTTTTGTTTTTAGGGGAGCGACTGCATCTAGGGTATTACACAAAGTTACATTTAGTTTCTCAGTTAGGTGGTTAACTGATTTTTGTACTCTGATGTCCTTGGGCAGGTGGAGGGAGTCTGGAATGGCATCTAGGAATCTTTGGGTTGTTTGAGAATAATAGCATGGCTTTTCATGATCCTTGGTTGGGGTCTGAGCAGATTATTTGTTGCGATTGCAAACTTTATAAAAGGGTGGTCCGATAGTCCAGGATTATGAGGAAAAACATTAAGAGCCACAATATTTGTTCCACGGGACAAAACTAGGTCCAGAGTATGACTGAGGCAGTGAGAAGGTCCAGAGACATGTTGGACAAAACCCACTGAGTTGATGATGGCTCCGAAAGCCTTTTGGAGTGGGTCTGTGGACTTTTCCATGTGAATATTAAAGTCACCAAAAATGTGAAAAAGGTTCAATAGGTATTCAGGGAACTGAATACGGCCCAGGAGGCATGTAAACAGTAGCTATAAAAAGTGATTGAAGCTCAAAAGATGTGATTGAAGCTCAAGAGATGAAAACGCAGTCATTTCTTTTATGTAAATTTAAATTTGCTATCATAAATGTTAGCAACACCGCCACCTTTGCTGGATGTGCAGGGGATATAGTCACTATTGTAACCAGGAGGAGGCCTCATTTAACACAGTAAATTCATCAGGTTTAAGCCATGTTTCAGTCAGGCCAATCACATCAAGATTATGATCGGTGATTAGTTCATTGACCATAACTGCCTTGGAAGTGAGGGATCTAAAATTAAGTAGCCCTATTTTGAGATATCACAATCTCTTTCAATAATGACAGGAATGGAGGAGGTCTTTATTCCAGTGAGATTGCTAAAGCAAACACGGCCGTGTTTAGTTTTGCCCAACCTAGATTGAGGCACAGACATGGTCTCAATGGGGATTGAAGGCGGTTCACCTAGGGGTCATGATAGGGGCTGTACTAAATGGTTGATGTATTATAGTAACTGATTATGCTTATGTTGTATTAATAGAAGGGGAGGGGTTATAAGATCCCGCCCTCTTTACATTTATAGGGTCCTACACTACAGATTAACAATATATATACACATGAGGTTTAATGTTGTTTCTCAGTACATTTCTAGGCTCTCTGCCTCTAATGAAGAAACTGTCTGAGAAATGTGTGACTGTGAAGACAGAACTCTACCGGGGAGTGTAAGAGATAAGAGATTAGTCAGACATTCCACTATAAATCAACTTGAACATTTACTGCCAAGCTTTTAGATAGCTATATAAACAAGAATTTTAGTGTTGAGTAGGCATGGTTTTGGTCTCAGGAGTAGAAGATAATGACGTACGCAAAGACATCACTGGGGCTGGACTTCGGGTTTAATAAAATAACTTGGGACCTTTTCTTTGATGCAGAGGTTACTCGGAAACATGCAATGTTCCTGGTGTCAACTTCTGTGTCAACTTCTGTCTGCAATTGCATTAATAAAGTTTTTTTTACTCATCATAAAAATGAATTAAAGATGAACTTCTTGTGAATCCAACCACGGTGTCAGATTTAAAAAATGCTTTACGGCGAAAGCATACCTTACAATTATTTGAGAACATAGCCCAGCAGACAAATCATTACAAACAGCAACCAGCCAAGTAGAAGAGTTACACAAGTCAGAAATAGAGATAAAATTAATCACTTACCTTTGATGATCTTCATATGATTGCACTCAGAAGACATTCATTTATTCAATAAATGTTCCTTTTGTTCGATAAAGTCTCTATTTTTTTTCAGAAAATCTCCATTTTGTTCACGTGTTTTCTTCAGTAATCCACAGGCTCAGATGCAGTCACAACAGGCAGACAAAAAATCCAAATCGTATGTATCCGTAAAGTTCATAGAAACATGTCAAATGATGTTTATATTCATTCCTCAGGTTGTTTTTAGCCTAAATAATCGATAATATCTCAACTGGACAATAATGTTGTCAATATAAAAGGTAAACAAGAAAGGCACTCTCTTGGTCGCGCGCATGAAAAAGCTCTGTGACGGCAGGGTCCACTCATTCAGACTGCTCTTACTCCCTCATTTTTCAGAATACAAGCCTGAAACAATTTCTAAAGACTGTTGACATCTAGTGGAAGGCACAGGAACTGCAATTTGAGTCCTAAGTCAATGGATACTGTAATTGCATTGAATAGAATACAAACAAAACAAAAAATCCAACTTCCTGAATGGATTTTTCTCAGGTTTTTGCCTGCCAAATCAGTTATACTCACAGACATTATTTTAACAGTTTTGGAAACTTTAGAGTGTTTTATCCAAATCTACTAATTATATGCATATCCTATCTTCTGGACCTGAGTAGAAGACAGTTTAATTTGGGCACTCTTTTCATTCAAATTCCAAATGCTGCCCTCTACCCTAGAGAAGTTAAACTGTTAAAATGTCTGTGAGTATAACATAACTGATATGGCAGGCAAAACCCTGAGGACAAACCACCCGCCCCCCAAAAAATTCAGCCTACCACTGTTTGCATCACAGACCTTGGAGGACCTCCTGGGATTAGTGGAGACATCAGAACACTGAGGTCCTGCTGAGTGGGAGCCAGGTGGAGTCGTGGACCAGTCCGAATGGACAGAAGGACAGCCCCACCTCTGTATACACCAAACCGACAGTCGGCAGGGCCAAAGGGCCGCAGACCTGTGGAGAGACGGCTGGGGGAGAGCCGACCTGCCACCAAGGAGATGTTTTGAGTGTGGCGCCCGGGGGCACCTTGCCTGGAATTTCCCAGCTCATAAGGAGTCAATGCCATGACCAAGGTTGGCTATGCAGTAAACTACGTTATTTCTTGTTGGACGACCCGTCAGCTGCACGGCAAAGGAGGCAAGTGGTTGACAAACTCGTATCTATGGGTCCGGAGTAGGAGTCGGAGAGGGAGCTGGAACCCGACCCCACTGGTGAACCACTAGAGGAGGAGCCCCCCCCCCTCCTTGATTTCGAGGGACCAGTCGAGACACCCGCTGGGGGCCAACTGAGGGGACAATTCGGGACTGCCTAGTGGGAGGATATGAACTTGAAACCGAGTGATAGCGATGGATGGACAGCTACTTCCGGGGTTGAGTGACTTGCAATACCCCCATTTCCAAATCAAGTATAACTTTTTGTACCAGGTGTCGCGCCAACAGGGGTAACTTTGACAGGTACTGTTGCTGCCCCGACGGTACATGGGAACCATTCTTCAGCTGGCCCACACCCACCTGTTGGGTGCTCACCTGGGAATGGAGAAGACCTGGGAATGGATCGCTGCCCGGTTCCACTGGCACGGGATGAGGAGGGCCATGGAAGACAATTGTCAAAGCTGCCCGAAGTGTCAAATCACTGCCCCAAAGTACACTTCCGAAACCCGCTGGTCCCCCTACCGATCATTGGGGTGCCCTTTAAACGCATTACCATGGACATAGTACCACCTCTTTAGCTGGGTGGGAATCCTGAACTAGATCCTGAAAGACCAAGGTACGGAGTTCATGTCCCGTCTAATGAAAGATTTGTGTGCTGTCCTGCAAATCAAACAGACCTGGACCTCCTTCTTTCACCCGCAGACAGATGGGCTCCTCGAGCGGTTAAATAAAATGCTCAAACAAATGCTGCAGAAGGTCATCGAGCAGGACGGGAAGAACTGGGACCAGCTACTACCCCACCAAATGTTCTTGATCCGAGAAGTTCCCCAGTTCTCCACAAGTTTTTCCCCTTTTGAACTTGAACCCAGCCCAGAAGCAAATGCTCAGGGAGCTTGTCGATCGGAACACGGCGTTGTTCTCCGAGAAGCTAGGCCGCACGACCCTCATTGAACACAACGTCCGCATCTGGCACGGGATAATGGTACGAAAGTGGCCATATCTGATTCCCGAGGCCCGAAGGAAGGCTGTGAAGCAGGAAGTGGAGGCTATGCTGAGGATGGGGGTCATCAAAGAGTCCCACAGCACATGGTGCAGGCCTATCATGTTGGGGCCCAAACCGGACGGTAACCTGCGCTTCTGTAATGATTACTGGCGTGTGAACGACATCAGCTTGTTCGACGCCTACCCAATGCCGAGGATGGACGAGCTCATTGACCGATTGGGAAAGGCCTGCTACATCAGTACCCTCGACCTGACAAAAAGATATTGGCAGGTACCGTTGGCAGCCTCCTTCCGGGAGAAGAATGTTTTTCACACCGGACGGATTAACCATAGAGTACTAGCAATACAAACTGATTGTCATAGCTAGTTAAAGTTATAACTAGCCATGCGAAATGGCATTCTGAGAAAACATCACTAACGTTACACACAGTTCATACACGCTGATCGCCATTTCATCCCCATCACTGTCCTCAGAAGACTCTACAATGTCTTCTTCAATGAACATGTTTTTACCTAAATCAGGGATTTCCTCATCGTCTGATTCAGAGAGAGTCAGCATGGCATTATCGTCCTCCAGAAAGTAGTTCATCACAACTTTTTCCCACGGAAATTTGTCGATAGCGCCTGATAAATTCAGGGCAGCAATGTTATTGAGAGCAGTAGGAACATATTTGCTGTTCTCCATGATTAACGTTATATCTTTAAAAAAAACTGCAGTAGAAAGGATTATGTATGAATAACGAGCAGCTCATTTTATAGACACAAGATGCTACACCGCAGACCAATCTGAAACTCATCTCTCAGCATGTCCAGCCCACTCATTATCTCAGTCAATCATGGCTAGCAGCACGGTTCCTGTCTTTTCCTTTGGCTAAACCAACTAGACTCATAAATTAACAACTTTATTCATATTTACAGATGGCATAAAAGTTTGTTATTATGGCACATGAAAATAGTAAAAATAAAGAAAAACTATTGAATGAATAGGTGTGTCCAAACTTTTGACAAGTACTGTATGTACAGTATAAGTGTGTAAATATGTGTATCTATGTATGTGTATCTACTAAAACTGTTTCAAGTTTTGAGGGAGCGTGCAATTGGTATGCTGACTGGAGGAATATCCACCAGAGCTGCTGCCAGATAATTGTATGTTAATTTCTCTACCATAAGCTGCCTTCAAAGTCGTTTTAGAGAATTTGGCAGTACATCCAACAGGCCTCACAACTGCAGACCATGTGTAACCGTGCGAGCCCAGGACCTCCACATCCAGCTTCTTCTGAGACCAACCGAAGTCAGAGAAGCTCATTTGCGTAAGCTACGGAAAACAAACACAACTGGATTTTATCGATGGCAATTTGAATTCACAGAGATACTGTGACAAGATCCTGAGGCCCATTTTTGTGCCCTTCATCCGCCGCCATCACCTCATTTTCAGCATGATATTGGATGGCCCCATGTTGCAAGGATCTGTACACAATTCCTGGAAGCTGAAAATGTCCCAGTTCTTTCATGGCCTGCACACTCACCAGACATGTCCCCCATTGAGTGTGTTTGGGATGCTATTGATCAACGTCTACGACAGCGTGTTTCAGTTCCTGCCAATATCCAGCAACTTCACACAGCCATTGAAGAGGAGTGGGACAACATTCCACAGGCCACAATTAACAGCCTGATCAACTCTATGCAAAGGGGATGTGTTGCGCTGCATGAGGCAAATGGAAGTCACACCAGATACTGACTGGTTTTCTGATCCACGCCCCTACCTTTTTTTTAAGGTACAGTATCTGTGACCAACAGATGCATATCTGTATTCCCAGTCATGTGAAATCCATAGATTAGGGCTTACACTCTTCGAGAAAAAGGTGCTATCTAGAACATAAAAGGGTTCTTTGGCTGTCCCCATACAGTAGGAGAACTCTTTGTAACTCAGTAAAATATTTTAAATTGTTGCATGTTGCGTTTATATTTCTGTTCAGTGTATATTAACCAGGGCCTGTATTCATAAAGCGTCTCAGAGTGTGAGTATAGGCAATCAATGTGGGAAAGCAGTTTGTTATTTAAAAAGTTTGGTAACAACAATTCCTATGAATACCCTCCCCATAATGCATAGTAAAATCATTTCTAAACCCTTATCTGCTTTCCATAATGCGTTATAATGCATAACATAGGCTATAAACGGCTTATTGATGTCTATAACTACATTATGTACATTATGCATGCTGCATACAGTTGTAAGAGTTACTATGTATTTAGCAATGTGGACTTACTGTAATTTCACCCTATACTGGTTTACACGATACATGCCTATGTAACTACCAGTTATCATAGGGATACTTATTGTAGTACAACCTGACATGACTGCAATGTTGTTTTGTGTGTAACCAACAATGGGAGCGAATTTTTTTTAACCTACTGTGCAACCTCAGTTTTCCATCATTCATTGAAAGGTCAGGAAGGAAAGGAAATGGGAGGAGAAAACAATTATGGCTAGAAGCATTTTGCACACTGAGATGTTTCATTTATATGAAATAAAAAGTTAATTTTTTTGGCTGCTCATTGGGATATAAATAACAGGTCAAAGTGTGTACAATGAGTGCTAACGACTCCCTCTTCACAGGTACTCTGAGAGGGTTCGATCATTATTCCCCCTGTGAAGGTAGAGGAGCAATGCCAGAGGAGCGTCAGGGGTATTTAAACCTCTCACCATACAAGAGAGCATACTCTGCTTGTCCTAGAAGGACTAGGAGGATGACAGGGAGAATGCACACCCTTTTGCCTTTACCTCTCTGCAGCCTGAGCCATAGCTCCCTGTATTTGTCTCTGCTGCTGCTGCTCATAGCTACTACCCCAGTTCTCTGCAATGGCATGAATGGGACCAACCCTTACCGGCTACTGATTGGTTTCCAGGCTCCCTGGAACGTGTCCTATCCCTTCAGTGCCCGCCGGTTAGGCTCCGCAATACAGATTGCTGTGGAAAAGGTCAATAGCAACCCATCATTTCTGGGGAACTACAGCCTGGATTTTGTTTATGTGGACTCGGAGTGCGACGCCAAGGTTTCCATAACAGCCTTCATTCAGCAGGTGTGGAAAGAAAACGTGTCGGCGGTCTTTGGTCCGGCTTGTCCCGAGGAGGCGGAGGTACAATTCAAATCAATTCAGTGCAGTTTAATAAATGTTATTTCATTTCAATGTAAAAAAGTATTTTATGAATTTCAATGCATATTTAGAGATTATGTATGCAAATTGGTAACACTTTGCTATTTCAGATTAATTTACAATTTACTATTATATAATATTACTATGTAGCGGACCATAGATATAATAAGTGAATACTTTTACATGCAGAGATATGATAAGATAGATCATTATGCTGGCCAAATAAAACAAAAAATACTGTTTAAAGGGACATTTAAATCAAAGTTTGTTTAAAATGTTCCAACCTCAATTATGGTTTTATATTGAGATAAGTCCACAGCCTAGGTCATTGTGTGTGTTGTGTATATCCAGCTACCCTAAATGACTGGAAAGGATAAGCACCATATCTCTTAGATCGTATTAGGTGCTTTCTTCCCGCATTCATTTAAGGTCGACTCATTTCAACTAATCTAAACAATCGATGGTGTGAGACGTGGTTTAATCTTGAAATGTAGGCTATTTTTGAGGGGGAGGGGGGGAATTGTGGAATTAATTTAAGATAATGATTACCACTATAGTAAATTTATTTTCACACCAAGTCTGATGCGTTTTCTCCCCACCTTTCAGAAATATTCATACATCAACAAACTAACCGTTGCTGCTGTGCTCATTCTCCTGCCTTTTAGAAGGCAGTGTCAATGTAATATGTTGTTCAACGTGGCTAGAGAGGATGCTGTAATGATAGATTATTTATCTATGTTACTGAGTATATTACAAAATGGAAATCATGACAGGAGCATTTGCTTTAGTTGCGTCCCATTTAGGATGAGATGAAATGCAAAACTGACACCTGTCGTCATTCCTTGCACATAAACTGTTCAACTGTTGTTTTTACAACAACTTATTGGCAGCCAGATACCTGTACGTTATTGTACAAAAATACGCAGTATATTACCATACAGTATTTTACAGTATCCAATACTGTTACTGTTATTAATTTACGGTACAACTAATAATACCTTAAGTCTTTTTACTACCAAATACTCCCACTGTAATCTATTGTATGGTACTAACACTGTTACTGTACTCTATTGTACATACAAATACAGTTACTGTAATATATTATATGGTACAAACAGTTACTGTTATCTCTTGTATGGTACTAACACAGTTACTGTCATCTATTGTACATTACCACTGCGACTCTAGTCTATTTACAGTAACAGATCAATTACTTTGAGGAAAAGATGCCTTGACTTAATCACAGAAGACAAGAGTCCCAATCCTCTGTACAAAGAACAAGAAGGGCTCCAGAGTGCGATCATTTAGTCCGGTCAAACAGTAGCATTAATATCCTGATTCCTGCATGAAAGTGTCTGCCCTGCCCTGTGCCTGTTTCTCACTGAGCCCTACGAGAGGGAGAGAAGGAGAGGGAGAGAAGAATGCACAACATTTCAAAATGCAATCGCGGGAAAGATATTTGTACACAAAAATATGTATGCAAATGAATCTCTACTGAACAAAATAAATATTTTGAGAGTAAAATGTAGCACATAGCCTCATTATCAACCCAAATTCATGACAATCACTGATTTAGGTAGCACATCAAAATATCTTGATCATGCTTGGACATGAAACTTATTTCTTGAAGCATACCATCTCAGTAGCACCGTGAATAACGATTAGTTGTTTTAAAAATGTTTTAAATGTAAAGTGCGCCCAGGGGAAAAGTTAGCCTGAACACAAGTCTGGACACTGACCCCTAAAAATAAAAGTGAATGATAGCCATCAATCAATATACAGAAAGAGAGAGAAACAAGAGTGTGTATGAGGGAGAGGTGTGTGTGCCCTTTTGGTACTTTAGATTATCACATGTGTCTGTAATCATCTCTAGCCCTCCGTGTGGTCTTATCACAGGTAAAATACACAGAGTAAACCAAACATTGGGAACACTATATTAGGAACACCAAACATTAGGAACACAACTCAGTATTGAGTTGCAAGGCAGACCCCCATTTTGCTCTCAGAACAGCCTCAATTTGCCGGCGCATGGACTCCACAGGGATGCCTGCCCATGTTGACTCCAATGCTTCCCACAGTTGTGTCAAGTTGACTGTCCTTTGGGTGGTGGACCAATCTTGATACACACGGGAAATTGATGAGTGTGAATAACCCAGCAGTGTTGCAGTTCTTGACACCAACCATTATCCCTAGTACATACAGTGGGGCAAAAAAGTATTTAGTCAGCCACCAAATGTGCAAGTTCTCCCACTTAAAAAGATGAGAGAGGCCTGTAATTTTAATCATATGTACACTTCAACTATGACAGACAAAATGAGAAAAAAAATCCAGAAAATCATATTGTAGGATTTTTTATGAATTTATTTGCAAATTACGGTGGAAAATAAGTACTTATGTAGGTCTACATAGCCTTGGTCTCCGGACCTAACAGAGAGTACAGTCGTCCCCGTGGCGGAGTGGTGCCTTGGAGAAGGTCAATCCCGCAGTCATAGGGTCAGTGCGGCAGAAGCGAAGAGGTCCGGAGCAACTTCCGAGCCCCCAGGAAGACGTCCTGGGGCAGGCTGCGTCACGGGCTCCATCCCTTGATGGCACCAGCAGTCCAGTCTATGATGGGATTGTGTCGCTGGAGCCAAGAGAATCTCCATACCATGGGAACCTGAGGAGACTTCATGAGCGGCAATTGGACCGTCTGTGTTTCTCTGACACACAATGGTTGATGGGATGGTATTGTGGGTGACCCGGCCTATAGAGCGCCCGTCCAGTGCTCTAACGTCCATGGGAATGGAGAGGAGCCGAGTGGGGATGCCCAGCTCGGACACCAGGGTAGCGTCCATAAAGCTCTCATCTACCCCAGAGTCGATGAGTGCCCAGAGAGATTTTGATTGGTTCCCCCACAGCAAAATGACATGAAAAGGGGTGTGAATAAGGGGAGAGGAAAAGTTCTCCATATGGCCCACCAGAGTACTCGCTCCTACCGGTGAGCCTGGTCTTTTAGTGGACAGGTGGAGACGAAATGACTAGTAGTCCTGCAATACAGGCAACTGTGAAGCCTGTATAACCGTTCGGCTGGAGACAGCCAAGCTCTGCCTAGTTGCATTGGCTCGGGAAGAGGTGAATCGGCAGACTTCATAGACTCTCGGGAGAGCTTGGGTAGCCTCGGGTTCTCTCAGCAACAGAGCCGTCTGGGACTTCCGGCATGCCTCGGAGGCGAGATGGAAACCTTGGGCGGGAAATCTCCTCTCCTTCCTTCGTTCCTGTAGTCGCCCATCAATACGAATGGTAAAGTCGATGAGCGAGTCGAGATCCGTCGGTAGTTCCTGGGCTGCGTCCTTTACTTCCTCCAAAACTCTGTGCAGGAACATGTGAAATAGCGCTTCCAGGTTCTAAGCACTCTCAGCTGCCGACGTGCAGCAATCCACGGCATAGTCTGCCACACTGAGCGAGTCTTGCCGAAGCTAGAGTAACTTCCGGGCAGCCTCTCTTCCGGACAATGGAGCATCAAGACTTTATTTGTCTCCGCCACAAACTCCTCCAGACTGAGGCATACTGTTGTTCCCATACTGCCGTGGCCAGGCGAGAGCCCTCCCCGACATTAGCGTGATGAGGTACGCTATCTTAGAGTGGTTCGAGGGGAAGGAGGAGGGCAACCGCTCGATGATGAGGGAACACTGAGAGAAACGCCCAACAGGTGCCCGACTCTCCATCGAAGCGCTCCGGGGAGGTAAGCGGGGTGGCCGGGGAGGCGGTAATGCTAACAGCCGGGTTACTGAGGGGTTTGGAGGTTGGTAGGCTGCCTAACAGACAAGCACGAAATTGCTGTCCAATGCTCGGTCATGGAGTATGGTCAAGGTCTGGAACCCTTCCATAATACCACAAAGCAACTCCTCGTACCTTCCAATGGTGGCTCCTTAGGAGGAGATGGCGTTGCGGAGCTTGTCCGAGTCTGCTGGGTCAGTCATGGCAAGTTCGTACTATCACATTTTAGGGAAGTCCAAGATACAGACAGTATCGAAGTAACAAACGTTTGTTACTAGAACAGGGGGCAGGCAATACGACAGGTCAAGGGCAGGCAGAGGTCAGTAATCCAGTGTGATGTGACAAGGTACAGAATGGCAGGCAGGCTCAGGGTCAGGGCAGGCAGAATGGTTCAAACCGGGAAAACTAGAAAACAGGAACTAGAAACTAGAAACAAACAAGTGCAAGGGGAACACGCTGGTAGGCTTGACGAACGAAATGAAATGGCAACAGAAAATCAGAGACCACAGGAATAAATACTCTGGGGGATAATGGGGAAGATGGGCGACTCAAGTAAAAGTGAGTCACAGTAAAATACTACTTTAGTAAAAGTCTAAAAGTATTTGTTTTGAAATATACTTAAGTATCAAAAGTAAACGCAAAAGTACAAATAATTTCATATTCCTTATGTATATTAAGCAAACCAGATGGCACCATCCAACACATAGATATAATTTACAAACAAAGCGTGTGTATTTAGTGAGTCCGTCAGATCCGAGGCAGTAGGGATGACCAGGGATGTTCTCTTGATAAGCGCGTGAATTGGACCCTTTTCCTGTGCTGCTAAGCATTAAAAATGTAACGAGTACTTTTGTTTGTCAGGGAAAATGTATGGAGTAAAAAGTTAATTATTTTCATTAGGTATGTAGTGAAGTAAAAGTTGCCATAATAACAAAGCAATTTTAATAAAAAACAGAAAAACCTGATACCTTATTTACATAAGTATTCAGACCATTTGCTATGAGCTTCGTATTTGAGCTCAGGTATAACCTCTTTCCATTGATCATCCTGTTTTTACAACTTCATTGGAGTCCACCTGTGGTAAAATAAATTGATTGGACGTGATTTGGAAAGGCACACACCTGTCTATATAAGGTCCCACAGTTGACAGTGCATGTCAGAGCAAAAACCAAGCCATGAGGTTGAAGGTATTGTCCCTGGAGCTACAAGACAGGATTGTGTCGTAGGCACAGATCTGGGGAAGGGTACCAAAAATGTTCCGCAGCATTGAAGGTCCCCAAGAACACAGTGTCCTCCAGGATCGAGGCAAAGATAAACGGATCAAAGTACAGAGAGTTCCTTGATGAAAACCTGCTCCAAAGCGCTCAGGACCTCAGACTGGGGCGAAGGTTCACCTTCCAACAGGACAACGACCCACAGCCAAGACCATGCAGGAGTGGCTTTGGGACAAGTCTCTGAATGTCTTTGAGTGGCCCAGCCAGAGCCCGGACTTGAACACGATCGAACATCTCTAGAGAAACCTGAAAATAGCTATGATGCGATGCTCCCCATCCAACCTGACAGAGCTTGAGAGGATCTGCAGAGAAGAATGGGAGAAACTCCCCAAATACCGGTGTGCCAAGCTTGTAGCGTCATACCCAAGAAAGGCCATAGCTTTTGAGTTCTTCTAAGCTCGGTGAAGGGCTTCCATTTATTGCGCAGTGCTGCTGTGCATACCTGCTGCTCAGACAACTGCACCATCGCAGTTCACTCTGCTGTGCATACGTGATCTGCATGAGCTCCTCCACTCTTTGGTCCGCACCTTTGGGGCGCCTCTCGTGAAAAGATATTGACCATCTTCATCCTCTTCCATGGTGTCAGACGTCTCTTCGTCTGGCAGATCTTCAGGCTGCCAGTTAATGCAGCCATACTGTAGCTGTCCTTTTAGGCACAATTTGAAGGTTTGGGCTAGATTTCTTTAGTGTTAGTGCACTTTTTTCTTTGGAGACGGGCAACCATATTAGTTCTGTTTTTGTTCTCTACTCATTTATTTTTTTGCAGGGTGCTTTTTGTCAGGGTGCTTTTGTATAATTGCCTTGGTAACTACTGCACACTGGTTGCGTGTAGGGTTCAAGCAAACCTTTTGGATTCCATTTACAATAACTCTAATCATGTGTAGTCTATCTTGCTTCTCTGGTCTTTACCCATTGTTATCCTGTCCCACGGGACATTGAAACTGTCCACCAACCAGACAGCATCCTTGGGGAGTAGATTGTGCCTGAGGCTGTCTGAGTCAGCTGGCTTTCTTGAGCACCATTATCTAGAAAATAAGGGAAGTAGTAACAGGTCATAAAACATGAGGGAGCACAAACAGCAACATCAAAGGCTGTTTGTACCCCTCTGGTCTGGGCACAGAGTTCCAAAGTATTAAGTCCCAGACTATCAGGTTCAGAGTTCAGCCTATTCACACATATAGTAGTGCACACACATATTTGTGTACAACGGCAGTATTTGCTACTCTGACTTATTTATTTTACTTCTATCGCAAGCCTTTCCCTTGAAGGCATGGATCATTTAACTACAGTGAATTGGTGAGCTAATGTTTTTGATGTCCTCCTCTTAACCAAATACAGACCTTGTGGCTCTTCCACACAAACTTTAGTTAGTTCATTTAATAAAGTCTGCAGTGACTCCTCCAGTTTTGGCTGCACCCTCTGTATGGCCTTTTCAACAGTCCCCATTTCACCATGATATTTGTGCGTCTAACTTTCTCACTCATCATTATTCACTCATCATTCAGGACTATCTGTAATCATGGTAGCATCCACATTAATGTAGAAATGTTTAGAAACATATTCTATTCTTATTTACAATAAAAGTGACTCCAAAATGACACAATACATTATTTGCTATTAATTTCTATTGGGCACAAAATTATCTAAAACACATCCAAAACAAACAGCAAATGTGAGCAACAAGTTTGTAGAGTCACAAGCTTGATGTAATCCTTGGGTGCTAGGAATATGGGACCAAATACTACACTTGTGACTACTTGAATACACATTTTGTACCAATACTTTTGGTCCCCTAAAATGGGGAGACCATGTACAAAAAGTGCAAATATTGATCCCGTTATTCTGTTTCAGTAGATTCTCTTTTGATAAGTCATTCATGATTTGTCTGATATCATTGTCTGAAGTGTTCGGTTTTGTCACTTTTTATAGTGCATGCCATACCATCATTATTTATTGGAACTCCTATATTATTGTTTGAATGGTGGTGGCCGATAACAGCATTTTAGCTCGTATTCTAAGATTGAAATGATTATTCAAATATTCCTCACTGTCAAAGGAAACAAATGTGTCTTTTATCTCTACACCTGCACCCTCACAACTGTACTTAGGTATGGTCTCAGTGTGATGCAGATTACCTCTACCTGTGGGCCTACCTCTTGCTCCACCAAGTATTTATGTTTTCTGCACAAATGTGATGTGAAAGATGACTTCGGGCAACTGTTTAATAGCCATTGTATTTTTTGTCACATCCCAGATATGCCATTTCAGTGCTGGCAAAACATTGAAAAAGTTGGGAGATATGAAAGTACACCCATCAAGTTGACATGTCAGATTCACATTCTCCATTTTTTCTCTATTTTGTGTTGTTATTGCTAGCTTGTGGTATCGACACACATGGGTTTTAAAGAGGCAAAGTTTTTAAAAGTGCAGAGGCTCTCAGACACCCCACAGACAAATATTTGTGTTTCTTCACATGCTTTATAAATGCCGGGGTAGAGTCTGTGGGGAACCCACACTGTTTGCACATCTGCAAAATTGTGGCGAGGCAAGGAGGCTGAAGACGTACGTATTTTCCAGACGTTGAAATCAGGCACATTTTTGGTTCTGAATGAAAGTTCGAAAGTAGACGTCTATGTTTGGGCCAAATCAAGGCTGGTCCAGACTGGACAAAATCTGAACCAAACATAGACAACTATGATTTGTTCAGATTTGGTCCGGACCAAACTAAAATAACACATATAGAATCATGTAGTAACCAAAAAAGTGTTAAACAAATCAAAATATATTTCATATTTGAGATTCTTCAATGTAGCCACCCTTTGCCCTGATGACAGCTTTGCACACTCTTGGCATTCTCTCAACCAGCTTCATGCTTCATGAGGTAGTCACCTGGAATGCATTTCAATTAACAGGTGTGCCTGGTGTGGAATTTGTGGACTTTCTTTCATTTTTTATGTGTTTGAGCCAATCAGTTGTGTTGTGACAAGGTAGGGATGGTAAACAGAAAATAGCCGTATTTGGTAAAAGACCAAGTCCATATTATGGCAGGAACAGCTCAAATAAGCAAAGAGAGACAACAGTAGACCGGTGGAAATCTGTCCTTTGGTCTGATGAGTCCTAATTGGAGATTTCTTGTTCCAACCACTGTGTTTTTGTGAGACTCAGAGTAGGTGAACGGATGATCTCTGCATGTGTGGGGGTCCTTTGCTGTGACACTGTCAGTGATTTATTTCGAATTCAAGGCACACCAGTATAGCTACCACAGCATTTTCCAGCGATACACCATCACATCTGGTTTGTGCTTAGTGGGAGTATCATTTGTTTTTCAACATGACAATGACCCAAAACATACCTCCAGGCTGTGTAAGGGTTATTTGACCAAGAAGGAGAGTGATGGAGTGCTGCATCAGATTACCTGGCCTCCACAAACACCTGACCTAAACCCAATTGAGAAGTTTTGGGATGAGTTGGACCACAGAGTGAAGGAAAAGCAACCAACAAGTGCTCAGCATATGTGGTAACTCCTTCAAGACTGTTGGAAAAGCATTCCAGGTGAAGCTGAATGAGAGAATGCCAAGAGTGTGCAAAACTGTCATCAAGGCAAAGGGTGGCTACTTTGACAAATCTAAAATGTATTTTGATTTGTTTAACACTTTTTTGGATACTTCATGATTCCATTTGTGTTATTTCATAGTTTTGATGTCTTCACTATTATTCTACAATGTATAAAATAGTCAAAATAAATACAAACCCTTGAATGAGTATGTGTGGACAAACTTTTAACTGGTACTGTACGGTATATAGATATGTGTCACATATCAGTTTGCAAACAATGTTTAAAAAAATAATTGAGTTAATAATGCTGCATACAAACATTGTCTCTTTTCTGCATTCTTGAGTAAGGCAGCTCCAAAATGCAGGTGTTTCAGCCTAGCTCAGTGCTTTCTGTGGTGGTGGGACAGCCAGCAGAAAATACGGAGCTTAGGGGTTGATAATGTTCTCTAGTTGCGTCGTGATTGACTCAATGTTCTGTCACTCATGAGGACCCTACATTATCACAAAATCTATGGGGAGAGCTAGAAAATTAAAGCCCCTTGGGTGCCAATCCAAGAAGGCTCAAGGCCATTGGCCACGGATAAAAGTATGTCAAATCATGTTATGTCTACTGTAGCTTTGATTGGACTGATCATATCAACATTGTACTTTCAAAATCTTAGCTAGCAAGCTAGACATGCAGTCATCATCATGAATCAAGTCGACAATTTACTGGTAAATCCTTTTCAAATCTTGTCATATGAAGAGAAATTAAACTTAAAACATATCGGTGCTCAAAGGGCATTGGACAGAAACATTACACAACAAGTTTAAAATCGCAAATTCAACAATCAGCGGCTAACTGAAAGCTTTGCAAAGCAATCAATAGCCTACTATTCAGTGGAGAGGGTGTGTGGTCCAGATCTGGGTTTAAGGCTCTCTTTTCCAAGGTTAAAAGGATAAACATTCACATGCAACACACCATGGGCCAGAAAAGGTTGAATACATTGGCCATGCTGTCAATCCAGCATGACTTCTGCCGTGTTAAAAACAACTGAAAACTCGGAACTGGAAAATCTCAAGATTTGAAAAACAAGATCCAACTGGGAAAATACATTTTGAACGATCATCCAACTTGGAACTCCAAGTCGGGAACTCGGGCCTCTTTCTAGAGCTCCGACCTGAAGATCACATGATTATACATGATTATACTTATACAAGTTCCCAGTTGTCTTGAAAGCACCATAAATCCGGAGAATGTCAGACTTTGATGACAACGTTTGATGACAAAATTTGACAAAATTTGCCCCCAAGAAAGACCGCCACACCACCTTCCTGTTCAAGTGAGCACAGCAAAACAAGGTGAGTCCAAAAATGTCTTGTATGTTCCTGCATAAATGATGTAATATGCCAGGGAGATATACTACCGTTCAAAAGTTTGGGGTCACATAGAAATGTCCTTGTTGTTGAAAGAAAAGCAATTTTTGTTTGTCCATTAAAATAACATAAAATTGATCAGAAATACAGTGTAGACATTGTTAATCTTGTAAATGACTATTGTACCTGGAAATGGCAGATTTTTATGGAATATCTATATAGGCGTACAGATGTCCATTATCAGCAACCATCACTCCTGTGCTCCAATGACACACTGTGTTAGCTAATCCAAGTTATTATTTTAAAAGGATAATTTATCATTAGAAAACCCTTTTGCAATTATGTTATCACAGCTGAAAACTGTTGTCCTGATTAAAGAAGCAATAAAACTGGCCTTCTTTAGACTAGGTGAGTATCTGGAGCATCAGCATTTGTGGGTTCGATTACAGGCTAAAAATGTCTAGAAACAAAGACCTTTCTTATGAAACTCATCACTCTAAATTAAGGCTATTCCAAGCGAGAACATCTGTCCATAAAATGATTTGAAAGGCTGGTCATGGCTCACATAAACACCATCATCCCAGACATCCTGGACCCACTCCAACTCGTATACCGCCCCAACAGATGCACAAATGACACAATCTTTATTGCACTCTTCCACCTGGACAAGAGGAACACCTATGTGATAATGCTGTTCATTGATTACAGCTCAGTGTACAACACCATAGTGCCCTCCAAGCTCATCACTAAGCTAAGGACCCTGGGACTGAACACCTCTCACTGCAACTTGAACACCTCTCACTGCAACACCTCTCACTGCAACTTGATCCTGGATTTCCTTAAGGGCCGTCCCCAGGTGGTGAGGGTAGGCAACAACACATCCACCATGTTGACCCTCAACATGAGGACCCCTCCAGAGGTGTATGCTTAGTTCCCTCCTGTACTCACCCACAACTGCGTGGCCGCACATGACTACAACACCATCATTATTGCTGATGATACAACGGTGATAGCCCTGATCACCGACGATGATGATACAGCATATAGGGAGGAGATCAGAGACCTGGCAGTGTGGTTCCAGGACAACAACCTCTCCCTCAATGTGAGCAAGACAAAGGAACTGATCATGGACTGCAGGAAAAGGCGGGCCGAACAGGCCCCCATTAACATCGATAGGGCTGTAGTTGGTCGAGCTTTTTAAGTTTCAAGATCACCAACAAACTATAATGGTCCAAACACACCAAGACAGTCGTGAAGAGGGCACGACAACACCTTTTCCTGCTCAGGAGACTGAAAAGATTTGGCATGGGTCCCCAGATCCTCAAAGTTCTACAGCTGCACCATCGAGAGCATCCTGACCGGTTGCGTCACCGCAACCCCCTTTGTATAGCCTCGTAATTGTTATTTTATTGTTTTACTTTTTCTAATTTTTTACTTTAGTTTGTTTGGTAAATATTTTCTTAACTCTTCTTGAACTACACTGTTGGTTAAGGGCTTGTAAGTAAGCATTTCACGGTAAGGTGTATACACTTGTTGTATTCAGTGCATGTGACAAATAAAGTTGGATTTGATTGGATTCAAGAAACCAACAAAAAAAACGCAGACTTAGTCCGGCTTCGACCCTTGGTATCACATGAACACAAATAAGACATGACAAAATGTGTAGAATTGCAGGAAATGATCTTTAATCTGCAACATTTTCTCTCTGCCCCATGGCAAAAAGTGTAGAATTGCAGGAAATGAGCATTAAAAACTGTAAAATGTTCTCTCTTCCAAAAACAGGGGTGTATAGTTTGGGATCACATGGGTTGCGTGGTGATGGTTTGTTACTATGCCAATAAACAACATGATCCATTCGAACCTTTGCCACCTAGGAAATTTGTGTGACTGGATCTTCTCAAATATTACTTGAGTACACCTCGCCTTTATGTACAGTGTTTATTTATGTGAATTTCACACTATTTTGTGGAAACAGCTAAATATATCCAGATAGGATTTTATTAACCTGAATGCCTCCTAGAGCAGGACTTTGTATCTGTTACAAATCTAAATCAAATCAAACTTTATTCACAAATGTGACCCTTTCCTGGCGAGCCATGGCGTTTCCCGTCAGCTCTGGGCATGTAGAACGGAGATGGCCAAGACCTCCACCGTAGAGGAATTTGGCTGTCACTTTCCAATGGACTCAAACGTATGTGACCTCACTGCATGGAATCCTCCATGCTGGGCTCGGTGGACTTGCGGTGCTCAGGAAACTGGAATGCTGAAGTGGTGTCAAAAGAGAGCTGTCTCACCTGTTCCCAGATGAGGTTGTCAACCTGATTTCCAGCGTTTTCAGGGACTCAAGGTCTTCTCACAGTTCCCAAGTGGCCAGTTCATCTTTGATGGAGTTAGACAGACCCTGGTGGAAAGCGGTAACCAGTTATTCCGTATTCCACCCACTTTTGGCGGCAAGGGTGCAGAACTCAATGGTGAAGTCAGCCACTGGTCTAGCTTCTCGTACGCCGACTGGGTGGTCGAAGACGCATCGCAGCTCGGCAGTGATGGCTACTATGGATCTGCAAGATGGTGGCTGCTGTTCCCACACCGCTGTTGCCCACACTAGGGCCTTACCCGAGAGTAGAGAGATTATGTAGGCGATCATGGCCCGATCGGTGTCGAACGAGAAGGACTGTAGCTCGAACACCAGAGAATACTTTACTGAACGGTAGCCGCAGGATCACAGTATACTTGAAAAAACAGCAAACACTAAGTCTAGAAAACTCATTCAGGAAACGAATGCACACAGCTAAAAATTCAAGCTTCTGCAAAGGACCAGAGAAAACACACCTCTTTAACAGGGACACAATCATGAAATAAGACACACCTGAGGTCTCTGCTGCCCTCTGGTGCCAGGAGGAACCATGACAAAAGTTCATGAGTAAAAATGTGGTTATCAAGTCACATAATAAGTTCCATCGACTTACTCTGTGTGAAATAATAATGTTTAACATGACTTTTTAATGACTACCTCATCTCTGTATCCCCCACATACAATTATATGAAAGTTCCCTCAGTCGAGCAGTACATTTAAAACACAGATTCAACCACAAAGACAAGGGACGTTTTCCAATGCCTCGCAAAGAAAGGCACCCAGTGGTAGATTGGTAAAAAATTATCAAAGCAGACATTGAATATCCCTTTGAGCATGGTGAAGTTATTAATTACACGTTGGCTGGTGTATTTATACACCCAGTCTCTACAAAGATACAGGCGTCTTTCATAACTGAGTTGCTAGAGCGGAAGGATACTGCTCAGGGATTTCACTATGAGGCCAATGGTGACTTTAAAACTGTTACAGAGTTTAATGGCTGTGATAGGTTATTATTGTGGAGTAATTGTAATCCTAAGTGACAGAGTGAAAAGAAGGAAGCCGGTACAGAATACAAATATTCGAAAACATGCATCCTGTTCACAACAAGGCACTAAAGTAATACTGCAAAAAATATGGCAAAGCAAATATGTTTTTGTCCTGAATACAAAATGTTATGTTTGGGGCAAATCCAATACAACACATTACTGAGTACCACTCTCCATATTTTCAAGCATAGTGGTGGCTGTATCATATTATGGGTATGCTTTAATGGAATAATTAAGGAGTTTTTCAGAATAAAAACGAAAATGAATGGAGCGAAGCACAGGCAAAATCCTAGAGGAAACCATGGTTCAGTCTGATTTCCCACAGACCATTGGGAGATAAATTCACCTTGCAGCAGAACAATAACCTACACTTAAGGCCAAATCTACACTGGAGTTGTTTACCAAGAAGACAGTGATGTTCCTGAGTGGCTGAGTTACAGTTTTGACTAAAATCTACTTGAAATATATGTCAAGACCTGAAAATGATTGTTTAGCTATGATCAACAACACATTTAACAGAGTTTGAAGAATTTTGAAAATAATAAATGGTCAAACATTGCACAATCCAGGTGTGGAAAGCTCTTAGAGACTTACCCAGAAATACTCAACTGTAGTCGCTGCCAAAGGTGCTTCTACAAAGTGTTAACTCAGGGGTGAATACTTATGTAAATGAGATATTTCTGTCTAAAAACATGTTTTGACTTTGTCATTATGGGGTATTGTGTGGAGATGGGTGAGGGAAAAAATATATTCAATACATTTTGTATTCAGGCTGTAAAACAAAAAAATGTGGAATAAGTCAGGGGGTATGAATAGTTTCTGAAGGCACTGTAGTTAGTATCTATCTACAGTCTGGAATAGGGAACATTTGCTATGTAGTTGGTCAGATATTTACTTAAACTTGCCAATTAGCTAGCACATAATCTCTTTGGAGAGTAAAATTTTGCTGGCTAACGTTAGCTAGAGCTAGCTATTGTCCGAGAAATCAAGACGGATGGACACCATCATATCAAGCTGCTTCAACTTGTGATATGAAGGTGAAGGTTTTCTCATTTCCGCCCTAGCTGTTGTTAGCTAGCCAGGACAATACCAGCAACAATTGCAGTAGCTTTTCTTTTTTGCTCGAAAATAATAGCTTGTCTTCTTTGCTTGCACATTTTTCTTTACCCCTTTCTGCAAATGGTAGCTAATGGCTAGCTATTGTTCATCTTATTCAATGTCTACAAAGCCAATGATTTGCACTGCAGTTAGTCACTACAGTTTGTCACTACAGTAACTAGCTAGACAATGATGTAGCTATATCTAATGTAGCTATAATTGAACATCATGCCTCACGGTACAGAAATAGGAGATAGCCAAGTCCCCCTTTATGTCACCCTATCCAACAGCATGCCACTCACGGGTAGGTTTACACACGAAGAGGGGAATACAGTGAAATATGGAAAGGTTTATGGAAACAAGGTGTTCCTCAAATATTTCAAGAAGTAGTAGCAGAGGTGGTTTAGCTTAACAGCACCTACATGTATGCAAACATGCCCTCTGTGTCAGCCCTGACACCCACCATCCATCAGCAGCTGAAGCCACTGCAGGTGCCCGTGGCAATGCCGACTGGCATCATGGTATCTCTCTCTCTCATATACTGCAGGAGGCAGAGAAGATAAATAAGGTGGCATATCTTCCAGAACGGTGCTGTGAATGACGACAGACAACAATAGATCTCAGTGACCCAAGTCAGCTGGCCGCCACTCACACACAACGCTGCACTCAAATGGTTCTAGATCCCCAGGGTGAGACAAATATAGGCCAGTCAGCACCAGATGTCTGTGGACATTGAAATGAAGACCGGCTGGGCCCGGGTCAAATCTTAACCAAATAGACGTCTATGTTTGGACAAATCAAGCCCTGTACTGACCAGACCAAATCTGAAACAATTATACACGTCTTTGTTTGGCCCAAATAGGCTGGACGTCTGTGGACGTTGAAATCAAGACCGGACCAAGTCAGAACCAAATATAGACATCTATGATAGAATCAGATTTGGTCCGGTCCGGAGCGGCCTTGATGTGGCTAAAACACAGACATCTATGATTGGTTTAGATTTGATCAGGTCCGGACCGTCCCGGAATCTGTTTTTTGGACCTAACTTGCTTGCTACTTTTTCCATGTGGTTTCTTCCTTCACAGAGCAGAACAAAAATCAACCCAAAAATATCGCCGGTCTGGACAGGACTACTAAAAAAATATTTAAAAATAATCTGTCGGACTGCCAGATGGTGAAGCGTGATTCATCACTCCAGCTAACAAGTTTCCACTGCTTCAGAGTCCAATGGCAGCGAGCTTTACACCACTCCAGCCTACGCTTGGCATTGTTCATTGTAATCCTAGGCTTGTGTGTGGCTGCTTGGCCATGGAACTTACTTTTCATGAACAGTTATTGGAACTCGGTACTGTTTGGAACTCGGTACTGTTTGGAACTCGGTACTGTTTGGAACTCGGTACTGAGTGATGCAACCGAGGACATTCCCAAAGTCACTTCAATCTTTTGTCTTGCCCATTCACCCTCGTATGACGACAGGACACATACACAATCCATGTCTCAATCGTCTCAAGGCTTTAAAATCCTTCTTTAACCTGTCTCCTACCTTCATCTACACGGAGTGAAGTAGATTTAACAAGTGGCATCAATAAGTAATCATAGCTTTCACCTGGATTCGCCTGGTCAGTCTATGTCATGGAAAGAGCAGTTATTCTTAATGTTTTGTATACTCAGTGTATACGTAGATATCTTTGTTAGAAATAATAATATATTTCCCTTGATGGAGGGATGCTGAATGTTAAAAAAATATCAATTTACCCCACTATCTCCTACAGTTTCTAATAAGGAAGCAAATTTCAAAATGTCAGATCAAATCTGAAAACTGTCCTATACATATCTAAATTTAACCCAACCCAGCATTTAACCCAACCCCTCTGAATCAGAGAGGTGCGGGGGGGCTGCCTTAATCGACATTCACGTCTTCAGGCGCCCAGGGAACAGTGGGTTAACTGCCTTGCTCAGGAGCAGAACAACAGATTTTTACCTTGTCAGCTCAGGGATTCGATCCAGCAACCTTTCAGTTCCTGGCCCAACACTCTAACTGCTAGGCTACCTGCAAAACAGACACCTTTAGTCTACCACATTCCATAGTTGCTTTATGCACCATTATTATCCTGTAAAATCAAACAAATTTGCTGCATAGGATATGCTGCAAAGGATACCCATAGTATAATGGATTAAATATATGACTCAATCATAATGTTATCAACATTTTCTTCAGTCGTGCCAAGATATTGCATCGGGAGGGGATGGGGGGGGGGGGGGGGGGGGGGTGTAATTCAGGCTAAGTGTCCTGCGTTTTACATGTAGCTCCTATGTGCTTGGTTTACTTTTAACAATGGAAATTATTAATTTGTATGATGTACCTGTCAGAGCCATTTCGTTATGGTACGGAAAATGTATAGAAGAAATGTTGGTTGATATATGAATGTTTATTGAATGTATAGAAACTGTTTAGAAAACGCTTATTGTGCACAGAACTGCAGACGGATATATCGGTCCACTAATACAGGTCTATTAGAGGCTCGGTGTACTACTTATGTGAACAACCATTTTGATTGTCATTTTTTCATTCAGATTTTTCAGGGGGTGCTGCAACAACCCTTCTCGTGGCTATGTTCATAAATAGAACCTAACCATTCCATACAATATATACATAATATAATACAGTTCACAGTCAAAAATGATTCCTGGAGTTTGTTTAATTTTGCAGCAGACTAAATATTTACCAAAGACATTCTAAATCTATGGGCTTTTATGTTTTTCTTTGTAATATGTATAACCGCACAATCATGTTTTATCATTCTGGCATGGACACATCAAATAGTTTTCATGTAGGAAGAACTCCGGTAGGTTCAGGCTTGAATTTTGGGTTTATGTGTGTTTTGTAGTAATATCTAAAAAGCTTTGAATTAAAATGCACATGAGAGATTGCTGTCCATTACAGTAAGTCTACCATAGATAGTTGCCTAATGTGATTTGTCTGCTGAACATTGTGTTGGTAACTTTTTTCTCATGCATTCCAGTATCTCTGAACCCCCAGGTCAACCCCTCTTGTGCTCACTTTGTGTTTCTGCACCTCCCAATTTACAAATGAAAGGTCCAGCACAGTAAAAATCTAGATTTACCTGTGTTTTATATATTTTTCCACACTGAGGTTGGAATAATACTGTGAAATTGTGAAAATTATGATAATGCCCTTTAAGTGTAAGAACTGTTGGAAAAGACCGCCTGAAATTTCAGCCTGTTTTGGTGGGATGGAGTTTTGGCCTGCCTGGTGATATCATCAGGTTCAAAACCTCTCTGCAAATAACAGCTAGTTTTCAGTATTCCACTCCCCACTCAGACCACTCCCAAAAAGTCCACGCAAAATTCTTACTTGAGAAATTGTTCTTTGCTAAGAAGCTACTTTTGTTTCTTTTTGACCATTTGATTTTGCGATAAAACGGCTGCATTGGACTTGAATAGCACTGAATAGGCCTATAGTTTGGTCACTTATTCTGAGGAATTTTTAAAACTAATGTTTGAGGACAAGACGTACTCTTGTTTGTTGAATCTTTGGCAATGAACTGGCGGGGAAGTTTGAATGGCCAGAGTGTGTAGCCCGGGTGTAGGACAAATGTGATCATATAGGCTGGTGGTGATGCATTGGTACAGTACATTGCAGTACTGATGCATTATAAATGTAGCCTACCTGAGAAACAGAGAAATTCATTCATTCAACAACGGACCTATCGGTGACAGAACGAACACTTGTCCCAGAGAACACTTTCTAATGGTCAAACCAAGGTATGCAAGTATATGGGTAAACTTGGCTAGGTTGGAATAAATTATATAGGAAAACCTGCAAAACTGTGAATTTTAAACCGGGGGAAAAATGCACATCCCTCCCCTGTGCCCAAAAGAAAAACACGCAACCCTCCACAAAGTAAAAAAACATGTTGCACCCCCTACACTCCCCCCTTCCCCCCAGTAATTATCGAACAGTCCCTAATGACTATGTATTCACTTTTGGAGGCACTGTAGTATCCTTTAAAATGTATACATTTTGCATGGGCAAACATGAACAATGTTTATGAATATAATAATAATTTTACTCTTTGTTTTACAGGTCACCGGTCTTATTGCATCTACTTGGAACATCCCGATGTTTGGTTTTGTCGGACAATCCTCCAAGATGGACAACACTGCCATTTACGATACATACATCAAAGTTGTGCCCCCCCTTAAAAGAAGTGGAGAGGTCTTAGTTAGGACACTGCAATATTTTGGGTGGGACCATGTGGCTCTGATTGGAGGGGGGTTAGATTCAAACACGTGGGACAAAGTCGATGCTTTATGGAAGTCTGTCGAGGATCAGCTCAGAGCTCAACTCACCGTAACAGCAAGTGTTAAGTTTGACACCAGCAACATGGAACTTGTCCACAGGAATGTCAAGTACATCTCGACAGTGGCAAGAGGTAAGCAAACAAATATTCATCCTCTATTTTCTTCAGTTACTTCAGTTAATCAGTTATATAATGCTGTATTGTAATTTAATGTGGTAAGTGGGTTTGTATTGCAGATGGCCTGATCAACTATGCTTGCATGATGAGTAACCTTGCTATAGACCTGAAGACTTGCATTATCTCCCTATTCTATTACATAGGCATCGATTGAAGCTCAATGTTAAATTCAGATCTCCCTGCCATCATATTTAAGCCAATATGACGCCATAATTAGCAAATCAACTTGATTGGAGGTACACAATACACTCTCACCTCTCGTCATGAGCCATCCATCCATTACCAAGAACCGTATACTGGATTTTTAACAGGGCCGTTAGCATTACATGCTGACCACACTGCACGCATCGCGTGAGCGAGCTTTGCAAAATAAATGTACACATACATGTTATTCAATTATTGCGCCCACACTGCTCGCGTGCGTCAGCGAGCGTCTGCGTAGCCGGGTGCTAAAATAGATCTTTCTTCTATTTGTGATGCTCAACGCGCTGCAAGTCTTGCCTCTCAAATCTTCTCATTAGTTTTTAGGAGCATATACCCCACATGGGTGATTAAAATATGAACTGAGGTCCACTCTCCAGTCGGTTGTGGTAATGCACCGTATAGTTGGTTGCCAACCACCATATAAAGTCCAAAGAAGAAAAAGAAGCCTGAAGGAAGGAGGAAAGATGACGAGAAATGAATTCGGTTTACCATTTTATCTGTGGATTAATTGTCGAAGTAGAGGACCTTGTGCATTTTGGGTAAAATAACAAACCAATATTTAGCTAAATTGCAATAAATGCTTTTCGGCCTGTCCCCAAATTAATATAATTGGTTCAGAGTTCATTTTGATATTTTAACCCATCATGATCGCGTCAGGTGTGGGGGGACAGAATCAACATACGCGCGAGCGGTGTGGCCAGCATGTTAGGGTTCTCAGACAACTTTGTGCCCAGAATTAATGAAATGTTTAGGATGAGAACGAGACTACAGCGTCCATAGAGTGACCATTAGACTTGCGGACCTTTCGGACCGAATACGTTTGTAGGGGCAACAGATTTGATTAAACTTATAATTTATTGCTCTTACTTGCTCATTTCTGTCCATTAAGAACCAACGATGTGCTACCTTTTTGTAGCATTTCTGACAATGCTAACATCTTTTTTAGCCGAAGCTTAGAGTTCTAACACCGGGCGGTTGCTCAGCAACAACACAGCTGCTTTCACCAGGCTGCCAGTCATAAGAAGTGTATGCGAACAAACCTAGGCTACTGTAGATAGCTAGCTATATGGTTGTATTCAAGCTGAGGTAAATCAATAAATGCAAACAGATATTTTGATTAGCTAGGTAGCTGGTTAGCTGGTGTTAGCTGGTATCGCTAAACCAGCCTGTCATTTCCAATGGCAACAATGTAGTCATAGTGGGCAGAACAAGCCATGAGGTGGGCAGAGCCAAGCACGATTTAAAAAAATTAAAACTTTTGCAAAGGGTAAAGTCTACAAAACTTTGTCCACTCTGTTCATAAAAAAAATCCTCATCAATCTACACACAATATCCCAGAATGACGTTGCAAAAACAGGTTTTTAGACATTTTTGCAAAGAAATAACAAATAAAAAATTAAATATCACATCTACATAAGTATTCAGACCCTTTACTCAGTACATTGTTGAAGCACCTTTGGCAGCGATTACAGCCTGGAGTCTTCTTGGGTATGACACTGCACACAGGGCAGATACAGGCACACCTGTATTTGGGGAGTCTCAAGCTCTGTCAGTTTGGATGGGAGTGTTGCTGCACAGCAATTTTCAGGTCTCTCCAGAGATGTTAGATCGGGTTCAAGTCTGGGCTCTGGCAGGGCCACTCAAGGACATTCAGAGACCCGAAGCCACTCCTGAGTTGTCTTGCCTGTGTGTGTAGGTTCGTTGTCCTGTTGGAAGGTGAATCTTCACCCCATTCTGAAGTTCTGAGTGCTCTGGAGCAGGTTTTCATCGAGGATCCCTCTGTACTGATCCCTCTGATCCTCATCGAGGATCCCTTGATCCTGACTAGTCTCCCAGTCACTGCCTCTGAAAGACATCGCCACAGGATGATGTTGCTTCCACCATGCTTCACTTTAGGGATGGTGCCAGGTTTCCTCCAGATGCTTGGCATTTAGGCAAAAGAGTTCAATCTTGGTTTCATCAGACCAGAGAATCATCTTTCTCATGGTCAGAGTCATTTAGGTGCCTCTTGGCAAACTCCAAGCGGGCTGTCATGTGCATTTTACTGAGGAGTGGCTTCCGTCTGGCCACTCTACCGTAAAGGTCTGATTTGTGAAGTGCTGCCGAGATGGTTGTCCTTCTGAAAGTTTCTCCCATTTCCACAGGGGAACTCTGGAGCCCTCCCTGACCAAGGCCCTTCTCCCCCGATTGCTCAGTTTGGCCGGAAGGCCAGCTATAGGAAGCGTCTTGGTGGTTCCAAACTTCTTCCACTTAAGAATGATGGAGGCCACTGTGTTATTGGGGACCTTCAATGCTATCTATATTTTTTGCTGTTTACAATCCTGTCTCGGAGCTCGAACAAATCCTTCAACCTCATGGCTTGGTTTTTGCTCTGACAACTGTGGGACCTTATATAGACAGGAGTGGGCCTTTCTAGATCAGGTCCAAACAATTTCAATTACCACAGGTGGACTCCAATAAAGAAACATCTCAGGGTGATCAATGGAAACAGGATGCACCTGAGTATTACTTATGTAATAAGGTATTTCTGTTTTTGTTTTTAAAAACATTTACAAACATTTCTAAAAACCTGTTTTCGCTTAGTCATTAAATGGTATTGTGTGTAAATTGACAAGGAAAACATTTTGTTTAATCAATTTTAGAATAAGGCTGTAACATAACAAAATATGGAAAAGTCAAGGGGTCTGAATACTCTCTGAATGCACTGTACATGTACTTATCTGGAGTGCCTGAGGGTGGCGCTGTTACCCTGCCTCAGTGTGCTAATATATTATGTGGTGTCATGTTAAAAAGTAATACAAAGGAAAGCTCAACATTACAAAACATGGAACAAATGAGACCACCATCTACTCTGAACCTAGAGGGAAATTGGAGTGTGGATGCAGAAATTCAACCTTTATATCATCGCCAGTGGCATCTCAGAGAAATCCGAAAAAGTGAAATGTGCCACATTCCTGCACGTAGCCGGAGAAGATGCAATCAATCTATTCAATTTTGACAGTGATGTAGATGACTTGGATGTATTAAAAGAGCGTTTCCGAACGTGCTGTGAGCCAAGAAAAATATTGGACATACCTGAGGCATATCTTTTTTTACAAAAGTACAAGGACAAACAGAGTCAATGGATGCTTGTGTGACTGATCTAAAAAATAAATCAAAATACTACGTTTCAACAACATACCGAGTCACTGATACAGGACAGAATTGTGTGTGGAATCACAAATGACCAAGTGCGAGGCAGATTACTCAGAGAACCAGATCTCCTGCCAGCTAGAGCAATAGACATTTGCCGTGCTAGTGAAGTGAGCCAGAGACATTTGAGAATGCTTCATGAGTTAGTCGAGCTTCACAAATCGCATTACCGAAAGAAAACACAGAAATGGCGAAGACAAAGACTGTGCACATAGTAAAAGAGAGATCACAGGGAGAATGCTCACGTTGTGGATACAAACATGAACCAAAAAAGTGTCCAGTATCAAGTATGTTACAGGAAAAAATCATTGTGCCAAAAAGTGCTTCTCACGCACACACACACGGGCAGAAAACAAGAGGATTCACAGTATAGACAGGGGGATAACAGCAGAAAATGAGGACATGTTCATTGGGACAATTAAAGTGAAACAGAGTGAAGTGCAATGTGTAGCTCAGCTAGTGAATGTCAATGAGAAAAATACTGAGAAAGAGCAGTGGACAGAAACACTGAAAATAAAACAACCAGAAACGTACTGTTAAGCTATGTACGTGAGCTGACTGTAGTAACATCTTATCTCATCTGTGAGAGACTTGAAAACGCTGAAAGTGAAATTCAGTGTCGATTCCATGCAAAAATCCAACTGTAAGCGTGTGACGTATTCTGGCCACCAGAGGCTCTGATACCATAGGATCAGACTGCCAGGGAGAAGCTGTGGCCACTTATACAAAAGGCACGACAAGAGGGAAAGGAGGCTGGGTTCAAGGGCCCACACACGTTCATCAAAAGAAGAAAGATTACTGGTTAACTCTGATGACATGAACCACACTTGAACTATGAGTATCTGCCAAGAGTACATTTACTGTGGTGCCACGAGTAAATTTACCGCCCGAACTACAATTAAGGAACACTTGCCAACCAAAAAAATAAAAAAATAGATTTGTTATACTGTTAACCACCGCTACCTCAACTGAGCGTAGTTTTCCGTCGAAGTAGCGCTCTCAAGGTTTACTGTTTTGTGTCTCTTTCTTTTTTTAATGCAGGAGTTTGTTTTCAAGAAAACACAATAACACAGATTTGATCCTTCTTCAGGAAACTCAACATGTGAAAGTGACTTGAAATTTTGGAAGTCACAATGGGGAGACATGGCCTATTTCAGTCATGGATCAAACCATTCTCCTGGTGTTTTGATGCTTTATCCACAAGTTTAAAGGCGACATTCTAAAATCCACATCTTCAAAGGATGGGAGATTGGTCACAGTAATGGTTAAACTTGACAATTCTACTTTCATCATCTGTAATGTGTATGGACATAAGTCACATGCTCCAAATAAGACCCTTTTTGCCAAATTTACCAGAAAATTACAGGATTGACGCAACAAATACTCAAAGGTTTTTCTAATTCTATCAGGGAATTTTAACAAAACACCTGATGACTCTACTGATCGTTTTCCACCTAGAATGAGTCAAAGCTCTCCGAATCATCACAACATTATGCAGGGATCTCTCTGTTGATGATGCCTGGTGTTATTTCAATCCATATGCAAAGGGTTACAGTTGAAGTCAGAAGTTTAAATATACCTTAGCCAAATACATTTAATCTCAGTTTTTCACAATTCCTGACATTTAATCCAAGTAAAAATTCCCTGTCTTAGGTCAATTATTTACTTCAGCTTTTATTGCTTTCATCACATTCCCAGTAGGTCAGAAGTTTACATACACTCAATTAGTATTTGGTAGCATTGCCTTTAAATTGTTAAACTTGGGTCAAACGTTTCGGGTAGCCTTCCACAAGCTTCCCACAATAAGTTGGGTGAATTTTGTCCCATTCCTCCTGACAGAGCTGGTGTAACTGAGTTAGGTTTGTAGGCCTCCTTGCTTGCACACGCTTTTTCAGTTCTGTCCACAAATGTTCTATAGGATTGAGGTTGGGCTTTGTGATACCTTGACTTTGTGATTCCTTGACTTTGTGATACCTTGACTTTGTGATACCTTGACTTTTCAATACCTTGACTTTGTTGTCCTTAAGTCATTTTGCCACAACTTTGGGAGTATGCTTGGGGTCATTGTCCATTTGGAAGACCCATTTGCAACCAAGCTTTAACTTCCTGACTGATGTCTTGAGATGTTGCTTCAATATATCCACGTAATTTTCCATCCTCATGATGCCATCTATTTTGTGAAGTGCACCAGTCCCTCCTGCATCAAAGCATCCCCACAACATGATGCTGCCACCCCCGTGCTTCACGGTTGGGATGGTGTTCTTCGGCTTGCAAGCATCTCCCTTTTTCCTCCAATCATAATGATGGTCATAATGGCCAAACAGTTCTATTTTTGTTTTCATCAGACCAGAGGACATTTCTCCAAAAAGTATGATCTTTGTCCCCGTGTGCAGTTGCAAACCGTAGTCTGGCTTTTTTATGGCGGTTTTGGAGCAGTGGCTTCTTCCTTGCTGAGCAGCCTTTCAGGTTATGTCGATATAGGACTAGTTTTTACTGTGGATATTGATACTTTTTGTACCTGTTTCCTCCAGGATCTTCACAAGGTCCTATGCTGTTCTGGGATTGATTTGTACTTTTCGCACCAAAGTACGTTCATCTCTAGGAGACAGAACGCGTCTCCTTCATGAGCGGATTGACGGCCGCGTGGTCCTATGGTGTTTATATTTGCGTACTATTGTTTGTACAGATGAACATGGTACCTTCAGGCGTTTGGAAATTTCTCCCAAGGATGAACCAGACTTGTGGAGTTCTAAAAACTTTTTTCTGAGGTCTTGACTGATTTCTTTTGATTTTCCCATGATGTTAAGCAAAGAGGCACTGAGTTTGAAGGTAGGCCTTGAAATACATCCACAGGTACACCTCCAATTGACTCAAATGACGTCAATTAGCATATCAGAAGCTTCTAAAGCCATGACATAATTTTCTGGAATTTTCCAAGCTGTTAAAAGCCACAGTCAACTTAGTGTATTTAAACTTCTGACCCACTGGAATTGTGATACAGTGAATTATAAGCAGAGGTGGGACAAAGTCATTGTTTAACAATTCACAAGTCTTAGCACTCAAGTCCCAAGACTTGGACTTGCTTGTCTTGACAAGTTTCAAGTCAAGACCGTCAAGTATCAAGTCAAGTCTCAAGTCTTAAACTTTGAGTTTCGAGTCCTAAACAATTCATAATGTGCTTTTCACCAAATGTAATACCATTTCATATTTTTAACAAGAGTAATAGTTCATTTACGCAAATCATGACTGCTTTTAGATTATATCTATATATTTATTACTTTCCAAATATATGTTATATTTCCTTGGAAATACATAGGTAGCCATGAGAAAGACCCCCCCCCCCCCTCCCAACAGTGATCAACTATCAAGGATGGCTATGGGGCGTAATCAGGCGATGTAGGCTTGCACACATTCGCCCAACCTTAACACACACACACACACACACTTTCTCTCTGTGTGGTTACAGTAGGCTAACATATGTCAATGGTTTTAGTAACAGTAGTAACATCAGCCAGTTGTAGCTCAATCTTGGGTGCAATGATCACGTTCCCTCACTGACTGACTGTGTGGAGGCTCATTGATTTAACGTTACGTTAGCCTACATGATACACTAGTAAAGTAATAAAATATATCTGTCGGCTATATTAGCCACGACTTACTGTTTTTTGCGCAGCTTTAAATGTCGAACAAAGTTGGACATTTTTGCACCTCCATCTGTAATTTTCTTCCCGCATGTTTTGCAAGTTGAAATCAGTTTTTTGTTGATACAGCGTCGTCTTTATATCCGAAAATAATAATTGTGGATATCATCTTTCCAAGGGCTCCATCTGAATTCACCCGCCGACGTTCCTCTGCACTGCCAAACACAACTTTTTCTCAGCTGGCACAATTTGATTGGCTGCTGTCCGATTCAAACTGTCAACCGTTAAATGAAGAGTTGATGCGCTGCACACTTTTAAAAATTGCATAATTTTTTATATTTGGGCTTGGGAAGGGTATCAAGTTAGGTCGAGTCATAAGGCTCAAGTCCAAGTCAAGTCACGAGTCATTGGTGGTAAAGTCAAAGTCGAGTCTGACTCGAGTCCACACCTCTGATTATGATAAAAGTGAAATAATCTGTCTGTAAACAATTGTTGGAAAAATTACTTGTGTCACACACACAGTAGATGTCCTAACCGACTTGCCAAAACTATAGTTTGCCTATAGTAACAAGACATTTGTGGTGGTTGAAAAACAAGTTTTAATGACTCCAACCTGAGTGTATGTAAACTTCCAACTTCAACTGTTTTCATTTTGTAATGGGGTATTGTGTGTAAATGGGTAAATGGGTGAGAAAAAAATATGTTTATTCCATTTTGAATTCATGCTATAACACAACAAACTGTTAAATAATTCAAGGGGTATGAATACTTTCTGAATACACTGTAAATAGTTCATGTGTACATGTTGATTATTTGTGTATATTCCAGGAGTTGCTCAATTGTCTTTACTCCATGTTGGTTGAAATTGGTTTCTGGTTTTTCGCTTCCCTCGGGAAAAACAGCTGTTAATATCAAGAAGGTTTGAATCCCAAGCAACCTGCCTACACATAATTTGAAAGACAGTACCAACATAGATACTTTACTAGCCAAAAGCTGTCTGCTGGAAAACCTTGGAAGATCATGGGTGGAATAGGCGTTGCGTGAGTTTGCTAAAGCAATTGAAAGTATTGACCTGACATAATTTTACTCAGGTCTATTCATTTTGCGAGACGAAGCTCCTACACCAACCAGTTGTGGGCCGGTTTCCCAGAAACAGATTAATATTAGTCCTGAACTAAAAAGCATTCTGAATGCATTCTGGATTCTGAATGAATTTCATTAAAAGCACTATTGAGTCCAGGACTAGGTTTTATCTGTCAAGGAAACTGCTTTCAAAAATGCTTACTGAAACCTGAGTTACCGAAACCATAATTTCCCATCTTCTCCTAGTGATTGTGGTGATGACCAACGCTGAGGATGCAATTAACCTTTTAATGGAGGCGGAGAGGCAAGACCTAATGGCTGGAGAGTATGTTTTTTTCCTTCTGCAGCATTTTGAGGTCAGTGGCAATTTGGTGAGTAAGCCTTTCTTAATTCAAGTTTCAAGTTGTTAATGTCACGTCCACAAATATAGTGCAATGTCTTTCTTGCAAGCTCCAAACCCAACAATGCATTAATCAAAATCAATGTAGCATTAAAAATAACGTAAGGTAGAACAAAAACACACAACAAATAAAAAATAAGAAGAACACGAGAAAGTAAGAAGCTATATACAGGGTCAGTTCCAACACCATATTTGCAATGTGCATGGAGTGATTGAACTAGATATGTATAAGGGTAAGGTGACTAGGCATCAGGATATATGGCAAACAGAGAAGCAGCAGCATAAATTATGATTGCATGCGAGTGTGTGTGCGTGTGTGTACAGTTGGTATAAATGTGTGTGCATGTTATTATGTGTGTGTGTTGGAGTGTCATTGTGCGTGAGTGTGTAGCTTGATGCCACAGTTAGGGTTAGCTAAAGTTAGGGTTAATTAAAATATTCTAAGTTGTAGTGTGTCTACAGTGTGCCTATAAAAGGTTAGTTTTGGCTGCTCCAGATCACGTCATCAATGTTGTCAATGTTTACACCCTATGTATAGATTTAGGATCAGCAATCAGAATCTTCTCCCCCAATCCTAACCTTAAAAACTTCTTAGGGCTTAGGCCTCTTTTTTTCTCCACCTCCCTTCCGAACAACGTGCCCGAAGTAAACTGCCTGTTTGTCAGGCCCTGAAGCCAGGAAATGCATATAACTGTTACCATTGGAAAGAAAACACGTTTGAAGTATGTAGAAATGTTAAAATAATGTATATCACAATAGATATGGTAGGAGAAAATCCAAAGAAAAAACAACCAGATTATTCTTTTGAGAGACCATCCTCTTAGAAAGGCAAGAGAAAGGTCATACTGAAAATCCCTATGGCTTCCACGGGGTGTCAGCAGTCTGTGTTCATGGTTTCAGGCTTGTAACTTCAAAAACAAATAACAAATAACAGTTTAAGTAGAGGGATACAGTCTTGGAAATGTATGTTTGCGCGTGCCATGAAGACATTACGCACCTGCTAAAATCTGTTACCTATTGAACATAATTCTTTCCAAAATAAATATTATAGTTTGATTACATTTTAGATTAAATAGAAACATATTTTGACTTGTTGAAACAAAGTTTAGAGGTAGATTTTCAGATTCCTTTCTCTGCAAGTTGAACAAGCGGATTACTCAAATCGATGGCGCCAACTAAACAGACTTTTTTGTGATATAAAGAAGGATTTTATCTAACAAAACGATATTACATGTTATAGCTGGGACAAATCAGAGGACAATTTTCAAAAAGTAAGTGAATATTTTATCGTTATATGTGAATGTATGAAACCTGTGCCGGTGGAGAAATATTTTGATGTGAGGCGCCGTCCTCAAACAATCGCATGGCATGTTTTAGCTGTAATAGCTACTGTAAATCGGACAGTGCAGTTAGATAACAAGAATTTAAGCTTTCAGCCGATATAAGACACATAAATGTTTAAAATCCATCATATTTATGATTATTTATTTGAATTGTGCACCCTCCAGTTTCACCTAGCCCTCCATTAATGGGGGAAATGCAAATGAAAAACTGACCCAAGATCAGCATTTATGGAAAACCTCACCCTACTCCAGTCATAGTTTAGCAACCATAGGTTATTCAAGATTCATGTCAACTGCTGGCAGGATGACAGCTCAAGAAGGACCTCTAATGGTCTTATTATAGAATTATAGAGCCCCGAAGTGGACGTGTCATAATACCCATAAAACCTAACGGTCAAACACGGAAATGGTTCCAATCATTTTTTCACCATTCATTTTAGAACCACTTTAAACATGGTCTGTGTTTCATGTAGGCTTTCCCTGACGTGCATTTTTGATAACCACTCGAGTGTTGCTTTATCAGTATGCTTAGGGTCATTGTCTTGCTGGAAGTTGAACCTCCATCCCAGTCTCAAATCTCTGGAAAACTGAAACAGGTTTCCTTCAAGAATTTCCCTGTATTTAGCGCCATCCATCATTCCTTCAACTCTGACCAGTTTCCCAGTCCCTGCCGATGGCCCAGTCCCTGGCCAAAAAGCTAAATTTTAGTCTCATCTGACCAGAGTACCTTCTTCCATATGTTTGGTGAGTCTCTCACATTGTCTTTTAGCGAACACCAAACGTGTTTGCCTATTTTTTTTCTGTAAGCAATGGCTTATTTCTGGCCACTCTTCCATAAAGCTCAGAGTGTACGGCTTAAAGTCGTCCTATGGACAGATACTCCAATTTCCGCTGTGGAGCTTTTCAGCTCCTTCAAGGTTATCTGTGGTCTCTTTGTTGCCTCTCTGATTAATGCCCTCCTTGCCTGGTCTGTGAGTTTTGGTGGGCGGCCCTCTCTATGCAGGTTTGTTGTGGTGCCATATTCTTAAAAAAGAAAAATGGATTTAATGGTGCTCTGTGGGATGTTCAAAAGTTTTCGACTTTTTTTTATAACCCAACCCTGATCTGTACTTCTCCACAACTTTGTCCCTGACCTGTTTGGAGAGCTCCTTGGTCTTCATGGTGCCTCTTGCTTGGTGGCGCCACTTGCTTAGTGGTGTTGCAGAATATGGGGCCTTTCAGAACAGGTGTATATATACTGAGATCATGTGACACTTAGATTTCACACAGGTGGACGTTATTTAACTAATTATGTTACTTCTGAGGGTAATTGGTTGCACCAGATCTTATTTAGGGGCTTCATAGCAAAGGGGGTGAATACATATGCACGCACCACTTTTACATTTTGTAATTACAGGATGTAATGCAACAAAATTTGGAAAAACACTAAGGGGGATGAATACTTTTGCAAGGCACTGTAGTTAGGGTAGTTACAAGTTAAGTAGTGCTTGAAGTAGGCTACCCAACCCTCACCCACAGACACAAACAAACATTATCAAGAACGCCTAGCATCACCATCTAAGATAGCTAGCTAGTTAACTAGCAAGCTAGACTGTTGGTTTATAAAAGTCAAAGAAAGTTTAACTAGTTTTTATTAGTTGCTCATGCATTTAAATGGCTAGACAAGTAAATGGCTAATGTACCCATCTAGCCAGGCTATGGTTGATAACTAGCTAACCATGAGCTAGCTAGCTAGATAACATGTATTGTGTAAATGTAAAGACAGTTCACAGAATTGTAAATTTAAACAGGTGTAGCCTATTGATTAATTGCTCAATTTAGCTAACATTAGATAGCTAATCCAGAGATTCTTACCTCTCGTCCAGATCATCATGGCCCTGGGGAGTGATGTGAAGCTTGAGACAGGCATGTGTAGTTCTGTATGATAGCCACATTAGCAGCTAATTAGCCATTTGTTTTGGGGGATAAATATATTGATAAAAGTCAACTTGTCCGAAAGAGATTTACACAGTTATCAAAATGTCACACCAGGGTGAGTCTACACAAAACACAGCCCTCATTTGAAGTGTTTGAATGAATGGTGGAAAAACGATTGGAATCATTTCCAATCATTATTTTAACAAATAACGGATTAAAGCAAACATGTTGTTACGAGTGCACATATCATGCCGGTCTGCTCTGGTGGAATAGAACAGCATCTTTATCTCCCACTGAATTATTGATTCCTGCCATGTCAAAACACGTCATTTAAAAAAAATGTTTTATTTCATTTAGCCCTTTTTCTCCCCCAATTTCGTGATATCCAATTGGTAGTTACAGTCTTGTCCCATCGCTGCAACTCCCGTACGGACTCGGGATATGGTAAGGTTGAGAGCCATGCGTCCTCCAAAACACTGCCAAGCCACACTTCTTCTTGACACAGCCGCACTAATGTGTGGGAGGAAACACTGTAGAACTGGCGACCGTGTGAGTGTGCATGCACCTGGTGCTGCGTCAGTTGGGAGGCCCATCAAAACACAAGTTTGTCCTTGTAACTGTCACGCCCTGACCTTAGTTATCTTTGTTTTCTTTGTTATTTTGGTTTGGTCAGGGTGTGACAATGGGTGGTTTGTTGTGTTTTTGCCCTGTCTAGGGTTTTTGTTTGTTTATGGGGTTGATCACTAGTCTAGGTGTTTTGTATGTCTATGGTTACCTAGATTGGTTCTCAATTAGAGGCAGCTGTTTATCGTTGTCTCTGATTGGGAACCATATTTAGGCAGCCATATTCCTTGGGTAATTCGTGGGTGATTGTCGATGTTTAGTTGCCTGTGTCAGCACTATTATTATAGCTTCACGTTCATTTTGTTGTTTTTGTAAGTTTGTTTAAGTTTCTTCGTTTCATTAAAGAAGATGTATTCTCATTACGCTGTGCCTTTGTCTCATCGCTATAACGAACGTGACAGTAACCAGCTAGAAAAACCTAGCACTTCTCCCCTTTTTTCATATAATAGGGGAAGTGCATTCTAAATGCAATCAGTGTTTTAAATATTAAACAGGGTTAAATATCGGAGTTATGATCGATGATAGCACTATCAACTGAACAAAAATATGAAAGCAACATGCATCGATTTCAAAGATTTTACTGAGTTACAGTTCATAGAAGGAAATCATTCAATTTTAATAAATTCATTAGGCCCTAATCTATGGATTTCACATGACTGGGAAGGGGCGAAGCCAGGTGGGCCTGGGAGGGCATAGGCCAATCCAGAATGAGTTTTTCTCCACAAAAGGGCTTTATTACAGACAGAAATACTCCTCAGCCCCCCCCACCCACACCCAGATTATTTCACTTATAATTCACTGTATCACAATTCCAGTGGGCCAGAAGTTCACATACACTAAGTTGACTGTGCCTTTTAAACAGCATGGAAAATTCCAGAAAATTATGTCATGGCTTTAGAAGCTTCTGATTGGCTAATTGATGTCATTTGAGA
Source organism: Oncorhynchus kisutch (assembly GCF_002021735.2). Lineage (NCBI taxonomy): Eukaryota > Metazoa > Chordata > Actinopteri > Salmoniformes > Salmonidae > Oncorhynchus > Oncorhynchus kisutch. Next base: position 26,309,397 of record NC_034193.2, read on the forward strand.
CAATTGGAGGTGTACCTGTGGATGTATTTCAAGACCAACCTTCAAACTCAGTGACTCTTTGCTTGACATCATCGGAAAATCAAAAGAAATCAGCCAAGACCTCAGAAAAAAAATGTGGACATCCACAAGTCTGGTTCATCCTTGGGAGCAATTTCCAAACGCCTGAAAGTACCACGTTCATCTGTACAAACAATAGTAAGCAAGTATAAACACCATGGGACCATGCAGCCGTCATACCTCTCAGGATGGAGACGCGTTCTGTCTCCTAGAGATGAATGTACTTTGCAAAAAATGCAAATCAATCCCAGAACAACAGCGAAAGACCTTGTGAAGATGCTGGAGGAAACAAGTACAAATGTATCTATATCCACAGTAAAAACGAGTCCTATATCGACATATCCTGAAAGGCCGCTCAGCAAGGAAGAAGCCACTGCTCCAAAACCGCCATAGAAAAGCCATACTACGATTTGCAACTGCACATGGGGACAAAGATCGTACTTTTAGGAGAAATATCCTCTGGTCTGATGACTCAAAAATAGAACTGTTTAGCCTTATTGACCATTGTTATGTTTGGAGGAAAAAGGGGAGACTTGCAAGCCGAAGAACACCATCCCAACCGTGAAGCACGGGGGTGGCAGCATCATGTTGTTGGGGTGCTTTGCTGCAGGAGGGACTGGTGCACTTCACAAAATAGATGGCATCGTGAGGCAGGAAAATGGTGTGGATATATAGAAGAAACATCTCAAGACATCAGTCAGGAAGTTAAAGCTTGGTTGCAAATGGGTCTTCCAAGTGGACAATGACCCCAAGCATATTTCCAAAGAAGGACAACCAAGTCAATGTATTGGAGTGGCCATCACAATACCCTGATCTCAGTCCTATAGAACATTTGTGGGCAGAACTGAAAAAGTGTGTGTGAGCAAGGAGGCCTACAAACCTGACTCAGTTACGCAAGCTCTGTCAGGAGGAATGGAACCAAATTCACCCAAATTATTGTGGAAAGCTTGTGGAAGGCTACCTGAAACGTTTCACCCGAGTTAAACAATATAAAGGCAATACTACCAAATACTAATTGAGTGTATGTAAACTTCTGACCCACTGGGAATGTGATGAAAGCAATAAAAGCTTAAATAAATAATTCTCTCTACTATTATTCTGACATTTCACATTCTTAAAATAACGTGGTGATCCTAACTTTTTACTAGGATTAAATGTCAGGAATTGTTGAAAAATTGGGTTGAAATGTATTTGGCTAAGGTGTATGTAAACTTCCGACTTCAACTGTATGTGTCGTTTGGTGTACGTCTCATACCGATAACCAGCTAAGTACTGGCTTTACTTTGCTCAAATTTGAGAGGTACAATAAACAAGAGCAGAGGAGAGGGGAACAACATTTTACACTGGAATGCAGCCATAAAAACCCATCTTTGTGCACAACTTTTGGTTTGAACAGGACAACCTGTGGAAATATGCCATGAACAACAGGAAAGACCTGGCGACCATGAGGGCTTTCGACATGGCCTTTGTCATTGGTCAGAAGTCCAACGAGGGTTATGACTACTACGACTTCTTTGAGCAAGTCTATGAGAGGCTGAAGACGCACCCTTTTCACAGCAAACTTACATCAGAAAAAGAGGTGAGAGAAAAGAGGTTCTCAATGTTACCATTTTTTTTGCATAATCCATCATAATGGGTGCATTCGAGCGAATCACTTTTGTCAAATCGCCTTTCAATGTGTATTGCATTATGAAGCGTTGGTGTCAGTTGGGTATGGCAGTCTTAATACCCTAGCTCAAGACCAATAATGTTAAAGTAGGCTACAAAACAGTAGACTAAAATCATTCCAATCCCGAATCAAATGTAAAGGCTGTTTTAGAGTTTTATTTGGCTGGCTTTAGGACCATGCAAAACATCGCTCGGAGAGAAACCTCCAGCCTGACCTCCTTTCTCTCAAATTAAGAAGGCAGAGAGCAGAGACAGTGACAGACAGTTTGCTTTGCCATTCAGCCGTTTAGCTAATGCACTGATTGCTTTGAATTTGATGTCGGCATTTGAAACATTCGCGGCCAGTTATATAAAAATAGTTGAAAAGATAATAACACGAGGAATAAATACACAATGAGTAACGATAACTTGGCTATATACACGGGGTATCAGTACAGAGTCGATGCAGCAGTATGAGGTAATTGAGGTAGGTATGTACATATAGGTGGGGGCAAAGTGACTAGGCAACAGGATAGATAATGAGCAGTAACAGCAGTGTATGTGATGAGTCAAATGGGGTCAATGCAGATTGTCCGGATAGCTATTAGGTTAACTATTTAGCAGTTATTTATTTATTTAGAAGTCATTTAGCAGTTATTAACTATTTACAGTGCATTCGAAAACTATTCAGACCCCTTAACTTTATCCACACTTTTATTACATTACAGCCTTATTCTAAAATGTATAGCATCCCCCCCCCCCTCAATCTACACACAATACCCCATAATGACAAAGCAAAAACAGGTTTGTAGAAAATTTTGCAAATTGATTAAAAAAAAATACAAAACTGAAATATCACATTTACATAGGTATTCAGACCCATTACTCAGTATTTTGTTGAAGCACCTTTGGAAGCGATTACAGCCTCAAGTCTTCTTGGGTATGACGCTACAAGCTTGGCACACCTGTATTTGGAGAGTTTCTCCCATTCCTCTCTGCAGATCCGCTCAAGCTTTGTCAGGTTCAATGGGGAGCGTCGCAGCATAGCTATTTTCAGGTTTCTCCAGAATTGTTCAAATCGGGTTCAAGTCCGGGCTCTGGCTGGGTCACTCAAGGATATTCAGAGATTTGTCCCGAAGCCACTTCTGCGTTGTCTTGGCTTAGTGCTTAGGGTCGTTGTCATGTTGGAAGGTGAACCTTCACCCTCACATGTCCTGAGTGCTCTGGAGCAGGTTTTCATCAAGGATCTCTCTGTACTTTGTTCCGTTCATCTTTCCCTCGATCCTGACTACTCTCCCAGTCCCTGCTGCTGAAAAAACATCCCCACAACATGATGCTGCCACCACCATGCTTCACTTTAGGAATGGTGCCAGGTTTCCTACAGATGTGGCACTTGGCATTCAGGCCAAAGAGTCCAATCTTGGTTTCATCAGACCAGAGAATCTTGTTTCCCATGGTCTGAGAGTCCACCTCCCATACCACCGGTGCCACGAGACATGACGGTGGAATGATGGGAGTCGGCTCTACTGACCGTTCCTCGGTATCATAGAGGCGAGACAGTGCGTCAGCTTTAGTGTTTTGGGAGCCTGGCCGATATGTGAGGGTAAACTGGAACCTAGTAAAAAACATGGCCCATCTAGCCTGACGTGGATTTAGTCTCTTAGCTGCCCGGATGTCCTCGAGATTACGATGGTCAGTCCAGATGAGAAAAGGGTGTTTAGCCCCCTCAAGCCAATGTCTCCACACCTTCAGAGCCTTGACTACAGCTAACAACTCCCGGTCCCCCACATCATAGTTTCGCTCCGCTGGGCTGAGCTTGCTCGAATAGAAAGCACACGGGCGGAGTTTGGATGGCACGCCCGAGCGTTGGGACACCACCTCCACTATGAACGCTAAAGAGGGGTCCGGATGCGCCAACACGGGCGCATTGGTGAACAGCTCTTTCAGACGACTGAAAGCTCTGCCCGCCTCTGCTGACCAGCGCAAGCGCACCGGTCCTCCCTTCAGCAGTGAGGTGATGGGAGCAGCCACCTGACCAAAACCCCGGATAAACCTCCGGTAGTAATTGGCAAACCCTAAAAACCGCTGCACTTCTTTCACCGTGGTCGGAGTCGGCCAATTACGCACGGAGGTGGAAATACGATACCCCAGGAAGGAAACGGACTGTTTGAAAAACTCTCCGCCATTTCTCCACCTGCAATACAGGTCATGCTCCAGTAGTCGCCCAAGTACCTTACACACCAGAGACACATGCTCCGCGCATGTGGCAGAATAGATCAAGATGTCATCAATGTACACTACCACTCCCTGCCTGAGCAGGTCTCGGAGAATCTCATCTACGAAGGATTGGAAAATGGCTGGAGCATTCTTCAACCCGTATGGCATGACGCAGTACTCATAATGACCAGAAGTAGTACTAAATGCGGTCTTCCACTCATCTCCTCCCCGGATACGTACCAGATTATACGCGCTCCTCAGGTCCAGTTTTGTGAAGAATCGCGCCCCGTGAAATGATTCCATTGCCGTAGCGATGAGAGGTAGTGGGTAACTAAACCCCACTGTGATGGAATTTAGACCTCTATAATCAATACACGGACGCAGACGTCCATCCTTCTTCTTCACAAAAAAGAAGCTTGAGGAGACGGGTGATATGAAGGGCTGAATGTACCCCTGTCCCAGCAATTCGGAAACATATGTTTCCATCGCAACTGTCTCCTCCTGGGACAATGGATACACGTGACTCCTAGGAAGTGCAGCGTTTTCCAGAAGGTTTATCGCGCAGTCCTCTCGACAATGAGGTGGTAATTGGGTCGCCTTCCCTTTACTGAAGGCGATAGCCAAATCGTCATATTCAGAGGGAATGCGCACGGTGGAAACTTGGTCTGGACTCTCCACCGTAGTCGCACCAACGGCAACTCCTATACACCTACCTGAACACTCCTCTGACCACCCCTTAAGAGCCCCCTGTCGCCAGAAAATCACCGGGTTGTGTTGAGCTAACCAGGGAACCCCCAACACCACTGGAAACGCAGGTGAATCTATAAGGAACAGGCTAATCTGCTCCTTATGATTACCCTGCGTTACCATGTCCAGCGGCACCGTAGCCTCCCTAATTACTCCTGACCCTAATGGTCGGCTATCTAAGGAGTGCACGGGGAAAGGTCGATCTAACGACACCAGGGGAATCCCTAGCCTTAACGCAAGCCCGCGATCCATAAAATTCCCAGCTGCGCCTGAATCGACTAGCGCCTTATGCTGTAGAGAGGGGGAAAAACCAGGGAAAGAAATCAATACAAACACATGACCGACAGGAAGCTCTGAGTTTGGTGCTTACTCACCTGGGGTGATCGAGCAGTGTTCCGCCTGTCCTCCCGACTCCTAGACGAGTTCCTCCAGCACCGGTCGGACGTGTGCCCTCGTCGACCACAACTGGTGCAGGAGGACACTCCTCCTCCGGTCCCCCATGAAGCCGTACCTCCTAATTCCATAGGGATAGGAACAGGGGGACTGGGGATTGGAAACGACAGGACCTGATCCGAACGCCCGCAAGCAGCCAGCAGGTTGTCGAGACGGATAGCCAGATCGATAAGTCCATCCAGAGTGAATGTGGCGTCCCGACATGCCAGCTCCCTGCGGACGTCCTCACTGACACTACATCTAAAATGATGAATCAAGGCCCTGTCGTTCCATCCTGCTCCTGCTGCCAAAGTCCTAAACTCTAGGGCAAAATCCTGTATGCTCCTCGTCTCCTGACGCAGGTGAAACAGCCGTTCACCCGCCTCGTGACACTCGGGTGGATGGTCAAAAACAGCTCAGAATCGGCGGATGAACTCTGGGTAATTATCCTTAGCCGAGTCCGGACCATTCCACACTGCGTTGGCCCACTCGAGGGCTCGCCCAGTCAAACAGGAGACGAGGGCGCACACGCTCTCCTCTCCAGAGGGAGCAGGACGCACGGTAGCCAGGTATAGATCCAGCTGAAGGAGGAAACCCTGGCACCCAGCCGCCGATCCGTCAAACTCCCGTGGGAGTGTCAGCCGAAGAGCCCCAGAGCCAGATGTGGTCGCAGAAACAGGAGGTGCTGGAGAAGGGGTTGCTAAAGATGAGGTGGGGAGGCCACTCCTCTCCCATCGATCCATTTTCTCCATCATTTGGTCCATAGCAGAACCAATCCGGTGAATCAGGCTGGTATGATGGAGGACCCTCTCCTCCATCGATGGGAGAGGAGACGCTGCTGCTCCTGCTGATTCCATGGTGTTGCGGGATTCTGTCACGTCTAATCAAGGTGGGTGGAATCAGGCGCAGAGAGCAGAATGCGATCTTGAAGTTTATTCTCCGGTAAACAAACAAACACGGTCAACCCAAACAAACACAGGGTGAAATGATCCAACATAGGATAACAAACAAACCGGAGAATAAGAAAACACGAAAACCACGACAGACGAAAAAGAATGACAAAATAAACAATCCCGCACAAAACAAGGGTGGGACAACCTACATTAAATACAGACACTAATTAACTAAACAACACACAGGTGAAACCAATCAGACAAAACCAACAGATACACGAAAAGGGATCGGTAGTGGCTAGTAGGACGGTGACGACGAACGCCGAGCACCGCCCGAACGGGCAGGAGAGCAAACCTCGGCGGAAGTCGTGACAGAGAGTCCTTTAGGTGCCTTTTGGCAAACTCCAAGCAGGCTGTCATGTGCCTTTTTAGTGAGCAGTGGCTTCTCTCTGGCCACTCTACCATAAAGGCCTGATTGGTGGAGTCTTACAGATACGGTTATAATTCTGGAAGGTTCTCTCATCTCCACAGAGGAGCTCTTGAGCTCTGTCAGAGTGACCATCGGGTTCTTAGTCACCTCCCTGACCAAGGCCCTTCTCCCCCGATTTCTCAGTTTGGCCTGGAGGCCAGCTCTATGAAGAGTCTTGATGGTTCCAAACTTCTTCCATTAAGAATGATGGAGGCCACTGTGTTCTTGGGGCTTTCAATGCTGTAGAAATGTTTTGGTACCCTTCCCCTGATCTGTGCCTCGACACAATCCTGTCTCAGAGCTCAAATTCCTTTGTTCTCATGGCTTGGTTTTTGCTCTGACATGCACTGTCAACTGTGGAACCTTATATAGACAGGTGTGTGCCTGTCTAAATCATGTCCAATCAATTGAATGTACAACAGGTGGTACTTCATAACCTTTGATCACATGACGTTTGTAAAGTTCATGCAGTTGACATTTTTTGGGGACCATTTTTATCCCCATAACAGTGGCGTCAGTTCAGCTCAGCTATGGCAAAGTGGGGTGCGTGGGGGTTGGAAGTTGAAGCTCATTTACTGCATTTTTACACACCTGAGCTAAATTTCAAGTCTCATAGCAAATGGTATGAATACTTATGTAAATAAGGTATTTCTGTTTTTTTCTTTTTTTATACATTTGCAAAAATGTCTAAAAACCTGTTTTGCTTTGTCATTATGGAGTATTGTGTGTAAATTGATGAGGACATTTTTTAAAATCTCTTTTAGAATAAGGCTGTAACATAAGAAATTGTGGAAAAAGTCAAGGGGTCTGAATACTTTCCGAATGCACTGTATCATTGGATCAGTACCACTGGAAATGTTTTTGGGGGCACTAATATCCTGCTCCAGGCTAGATGGACGTCATATTGTACAATTCGTTTCTCTCCCTTTCGTAGGTCTAGATTAGATGGTTGCTTTCAAGATGAGGTAGCTTCCAGTCATATAAAATATATCCAGTTTCCAGTCATATAAAATGTAGTAGAATTGCATGAAATGTATTTATAAAATGCCTACTCTATGTCATTAAGTGCTCAGGCATGCATTGTTCAGAACAGTCTGTTTTGCTAACAATGATTGAGTTATATTATTAGCCTAAATTATGACTATGCAATCTACTCATCACATTAGGAATAGTAGCTTATATTACATTAGTTTGCAAGTGCGATGATAGACGCACGCAATCCTTTATTATAAAGGTGAAATTTCATGGTGAAAAACAGCTTTAAACTGACGCACCGCTTATGGATGTCAGCATTTGAAGTCGCCCTTGTTGTGACTTGCATGTATTAGGCATCTATTTCACATTGCACTGCATGCATCGTTCAAAAGTAAATTAGTCAATTTATGATGAGGTTCAGTAGTTGTTAACATTGTATATGCCGTTCCACATATATTTAAACCTTTTATTTTTGCTGGGGTCAAAGGCTGGGGTCAATTTTTTTCATTTTTTCCTGTTCTCCAAATAGCATTTTAGAGTTTTTAAATGGTGTAAAAATGCAGTAAATGAGCTTCAACTTCCAACCCCCACTTTGCCATAGCTGAGCTGAACTGTTATGGGGATAAAAATGGTCCCAAACTTTACAAAATGTGATCAAAGGTTATGAAGATTTGACTGCAGTCGACTGCAACTTTCTGCAGTTGCTCTTCACAAACTTCATCCCGCAGCCATCACCTGCATTGTGGCAGGCTCTATTGTAAACCAATCATTAGAGAGTTTTTGTTTGACTCACGGGAACATGACAGAAGACATGACTGGAACAGGAACCAACTTTGCCAAGATTTATAGCAGGCTACAGTGGATATTCAAATGAAAGTGATATTTTGTCTCTCTCTCACTAATTGATTGTACAATGTACACACACATATATTTCAGTTTGTGAGTGTGTGATATGGGGTTAAAAACATTTTATTTAAACATTATCAAGAACAACTTTGATAAACAATGGAAACACTGCCATGTTAATCTGAGCCTTGCTGTTGGAAAACCACATTAGTGTCTGACTTCACTCCTCGACTTTCTTCGACAGTCAGTTGCATTAGTGTTACCACTCAAAAGCACCTAATATCTTTAAGGTAACACTTTACTTGATGAGTACCTACATAAGGACTTCCTAACACATTCATACCTCATACATATCACATACATGAGCATTTTAAACAATATTCATTAGCAGTTTTTCAACTTAAGTTGATATTTCGTTATGTCTTGCAGATGTTGACAATAAGCATTGCATCACATCTCTCAACTAGTAAATTAGGACAGCTGAAGACAGGGTTTTTTACTAAAAACCTTTCAGATCAACATTACATTCACATGTGTGGTAAGATCACTTTAGAACAGTCTCAACTTTGTCGCCCAAAACCATGCCCCCATTAACCCCTTGTAGCTTGGCAGAAAGTAACTCTGTATTGTATGTATTGCTTATGAATGGGTTGTGAATGCTTTATGAAGTCCCTTCAAGCAAGTCTTACCCTTTCCATTGAGATCTAGTAAAAGCATGAGATTCTGCTGTGGGTGATGTTGTGTTCCAGGTTAGCCCTTACTCTGCCTACTTGCACGATGCAGTCCTGCTTTACGCCATGGGACTGAAGGAAGTCCTCAAAGATGGCAAAGACCCCCATGACGGCAGTGAACTGCTCCAGAGACTGAAGAACAAGAATAACATCCACTTCTATGGTAGCTTCAATTCAGCTTCTATTCATTCATGGCTAGACAGAAAAAACTCCAGCACATTTATGTCTAGACTCTGGAATGTTCATTGTCCCTGTCAAATAAATGAAACCTTTCATTTATTTGGTCCTATTACAATGCAGTGACATTCAGAAATCCAAGCCCTGAGCAGCTGTCTACACTCAAGTCTATGGGAAAGCATGATAATGGTGGCCAGGTAGCCTAGCAGTTAAGCTTGTTGGGCCAGTAACCGAAAGGTTGCTGGTTTGAATCCCTAAGCTGACATGGGGATACATCTTTCAATGTGCCCCTGAGCAATGCACTTAAGCCTAATTGCTCCTGTAAGTCACTCTGGAGAAGAGCATATGCTAAATTATATTATTTCATCCATTCATTTAAATGAATTTACATGTTCACAGATTTTTTTCTGTTGAGAAGCAGCTGCCATTGTCAATAATAAAACTAGCTGAAACGAGCCACCTACAATTCCCCACGTGGCAGCTGCTTGTCATTATTCCTAGCTGGCCATCATAACAACACACTGCCTTCTGCCCCATTGAAGCGTGCACATTGTTTTTCATGATGTTGTCAGCTAACCCATTTACAGAATATTAATAATGGGTGTTGCACTGCTATGGATGATTTATAAAAGAGTGTAATGTAAGCATAATCGTTGTATGTGGGGACCTGTGTATTACAGGAGCATCTGGACTGGTCCACTTTGATGAGGAGGGTGAGAGGAACTTGGACTACTCCATTTTTGATCTGCAGCATACTGATGACGGCACCACATTTGTGCCCATCCTTCATTTTGACAGCAACTCCAAATCTATCAGGTGACACAATGTAGAAGTTAATTTCAAATATATTGCCATTTTACCATGTCATTTCTTTGTAAATACCTGGCCATTTCTGTATCGTACAAATAATTGGGCCCGCCATGAATATCGGATAGTAGGTTTATAGAATACATGTCATGTTGTTCCTTTGCAGACCGACCCCAAAGTTTGTATCTGTGATCTGGCCAAAGGGAAAGCCTCCGACTGATAACCCTGACTGTGGCTTTGACAACAAGCTTTGTCAATGGCTCTCCAATGGTAATTCCCAATATCACCATGCAACAATAATCTACACTAGTCGCATCCCACCCTACAGGCGGTAAATCATTGGATCTGATTATTAAAATTCAATGCAGTTCACTCTGAGGACTGCATCCATAGAAATACTATTTATACACTGTCAATTTGCTGTCTATGGTTATTTTGCTCATTGCTCACTTTTCACATTATGTATACAGAAAAATAATTTGTTTGCAAATGCAACTTGGGACATGTAAATAATTATTAAGCTACTCATTTTGAATCTACCAGTGGCATCTTGTGTGACAATAAGATGTTTTGTTTACAAAAATGACTGACCCTTTACTATAGAAATAGGATGACTATTGTGATGCACAGTAAAATCAGTTACTGGCCTGCCCTACATCATAGAAGGCCCTTCACCATATAAATATAATTACAATTGTGATACAAATTTGCCATCGTAATTTGGAATGTTCAGTCACTGAGCATTATGGGTAATGTAGTCCTCCTACAATTTCCAAATTGGCCTACAAATGCATAAATCATATGCACTGTTACCCATGGCAAAAACTGGGAAAATAAACAAAAATCCAAAAGACAGCAGAATATAGAGTGGCCAGTGACACACTTTTTTTTGCCTAAAATTAAGAATATCTGTGCAAAAAATTGTAGTAGAAGATCATATAGATCGTATTAAAAAATGTAATGTCATAAACCTTCAAAGTTCCATAATGGGGTGCAAATGGCAGACATATTGGTGAGGGGGAAATCCAAATCAGTCTAATTGGAATGAATGGCAGTAAGACATATCAGAAATAGTGTAATAGAATTATTATCAAGCTATAATATTATCATATAATTATAAATACAGTTTATACAGGTTTTATTTAAAAAAAATCTCTATAAATAGCCTCAAAAATAAATGTAAACAGACCATATTATATATTTATTATCCTCTAAAATGTAAATATTATAATTACCAACATAGAAACTAATTGTACACAGTTTCTTACCTTAATGTTGTCATCCTGATCTCAAAAGCAGAGCTGTCAAAGTTGTGAGAAACCTTTCAGGTCCAGTGGAGGCGAGGCGCTTCCTCCTGGTGGCGGCATTCACTTTCAGTCACGGTGCTAAACCTCACAATTTGGTCAAGCCTACCAATGACACATTGGCAACAGTCGTTACTATGTAAATTCAAGATGGTGCTACCCATACCTCTAATAAACCATTGTTCAAGCTCAAAATGTTAAAAATAGAGATGTTTCTATGTAAAAATGCACATTTAATATTAGTGGATTGAATACATATATTTTCTTAGCAATACCTCCTAAAGTGTTTCCATTTCACTATAACAGTATTATAATATACATATGCTCATTTTAATGTATATATACATAGCTGTACATTGTGGTCTTGCTGTTAAAGGGACATTACACTCCATAATCAAAGATGATCAAATGTTTTTAAATCTCAAAAATATTCTAACGTCAAAATGAATCCACGTCCCATGTCTTTGAGTCTGTGTATCAATCCAGCTATATGCCTCAACCTGAAATTAATGGAAAAGATCAGCGCAGAATAAAATCTGGAAATTATATGGTGCTTATGTTTTACATGTATTTAAGATCGAAACATAAGTGTGTCTACACACCAGATGACCTGGGACGTGGTGGTATCTCAATATTAGTCTTCAATTGATGTCTGAAAATATCTGGAAACTTTTATGTTCAATTGTCCCTTAAATGGTCACTTTAAAGCGAAACCTGGGCTTTTTTTAAACAGATATATCTCTGGTGATCTTGCTGGTGGTGTCCCCTCTCATCGGTGTGTCAGCCCTGGTCTTCATTGGCCTCCTTATGCTGCAGAAGTTCCGGCTGCAGACCAGGCTGGACGGCTCCTGCTGGTGTATCATCAACTACAATGAGATCACTATTATCAAAGAGCCTAAAGTATGAGCCAATTAAAAAATGGACATGTCTGAGATTCCTCTCGTCTGAAACATTGCGTATCAATGGAAACCAAAGGGAAAGGGGATACCTAGTCACTTGTCTAACTGAATGTATTCAAAAGTATGTATGTAACTTAACAAAAATATGGTTAACGTCTAGGGAGTGCCGGCCCTATCTCTGAGCACGACAGCCAGTAAGACTGGAAGTGGATGCTCCTATCAGACCATCCTCTCCTCCACTAGCTACGGACTGAGAGACAATGCAGGGAAAGAGCACATCTACTCCACTATAGGCCTTTTTCAGGTATACATTGACAGAATACAATCAATTTACTCTACAGCAGGATGACTCTGCTGGTTAAATTAACATACTGTTCCACAGCCATGTCATAAATGACATAGATGTTAGCATGAAAGCCGTTAGGAATGTTGAAGCAAAACTCATGTTTTGAACTGTTTATCATGTCAGGTGTTATGAATGCATAATGTATACCCCTTTCAAATAAAGTGTTATCCATAAAAGGCCCCTACCTGCAACTGATACAATCTAACAGATTAGAATAGAATATATGTTTTAACTGCCTCTGTGTGCCTGCCAATGTGTTACTGACACTGTGTTACTACCTACCTCTATTTTGTTCAGGGAAATCAAGTGGCCATCAAATACATGCAGAATCAATCTGTCAGCGATATCAGGAAGCCATCCATCATCGCAGAGTTCAACATGGTAAAGTTGGGTTTCACTAGACTGAAGCCCTTTTGTGGCATTTTCAAACGACACAACATACAATTTTAGTACAATGCCTTTTTAACTTCCAACCATTTCTAAAGTATAAATCCAACAAACACATCACATGGTTAGTACATTTAGAAAGGTAAGAACTGAGCTTTTGAATTGCTGGCTTATGTAAAAAAAAAATATATATATATATATATACATACAGTGGGGCAAAAAAGTATTTAGTCAGCCACCAATTGTGCATGTTCTCCCACTTAAAAAGATGAGAGAGGCCTGTAATTCTCATCATAGGTACACTTCAACTATGACAGACAAAATGAGAAATAAAATCCAGAAAATCACGTTGTAGGATTTTTTATGAATTTATTTGCAAATTATGGTGGAAAATAAGTATTTGGTCACCTACAAACAAGCAAGATTTCTGGCTCTCACAGACCTGTAACTTCTTTTTTAAGAGGCTCCTCTTTCCTCCACTCGTTACCTGTATTAATGGCACCTGTTTGAACTTGTTATCAGTATAAAAGACACCTGTCCACAACCTCAAACAGTCACACTCCAAACTCCACTATGGCCAAGACCAATGAGCTGTCAAAGGACACCAGAAACCAAATTCCCACCAGGCTGGGAAGACTGAATCTGCAATAGGTAAGCAGCTTGGTTTGAAGAAATCAACCGTGGTAGCAATTATTAGGAAATGGAAGACATACAAGACCACTGATAATCTCCCTCGATCTGGGGCTCCACGCAACATCTCACCCCGTGGGGTCAAAATGATCACAAGAACGGTGAGCAAAAATCCCAGAACCACACGGGGGGACCTAGTGAATGACCTGCAGAGAGCTGGGACCAAAGTAACAAAGCCTACCATCAGTAACACACTACGCCGCCAGGGACTCAAATCCTGCAGTGCCAGACATGTCCCCCTGCATAAGCCAGTACATGTCCAGGCCCGTCTGATGTTTTCTAGAGAGCATTTGGAAAATCCAGAGGAAGATTGGGAGAATGTCAGATGAAACCAAAATATAACTTTTTGGTAAAAACTCAACTCGTCGTGTTTGGAGGACAAAGAATGCTGAGTTGCATCCAAAGAACACCATACCTACTGTGATGCATGGGGGTGGAAACATCATGCTTTGGGGCTGTTTTTCTGCAAAGGGACCAGGACGACTGATCCGTATAAAGGAAAGAATGAATGGGGCCATGTATCGTGAGATTTTGAGTGAAAACCTCCTTCCATCAGCAAGGGCATTGAAGATGAAATGTGGCTGGGTCTTTCAGCATGACAATGATCCCAAACACACCGTCCGGGCAACGAAGGAGTGGCTTCGTAAGAAGCATTTCAAGGTCCTGGAGTGGCCTAGCCAGTCTCCAGATCTCAACCCCATAGAAAATCTTTGGAGGGAGTTGAAAGTCCGTGTTGCCCAGCAACAGCCCCAAAACATCACTGCTCTAGAGGAGATCTGCATGGAGGAATGGGCCAAAATACCAGCAACAGTGTGTGAAAACCTTGTGAAGACTTACAGAAAACGTTTGACCTCTGTCATTGCCAACAAAGGGTATATCATAAAGTATTGAGATAAACTTTTGTTATTGACCGAATACTTTTTTTCCACCATAATTTGCAAATAAATTCATAAAAAATCCTACAATGTGATTTTCTGGATATTTTTTTCTCATTTTGTCTGTCATAGTTGAAGTGTACCTATGATGAAAATGACAGGCCTCTCTCATCTTTTTAAGTGGGAGAACTTGCACAATTGGTGGCTGACTAAATACTTTTTTGCCCCACTGTATATACTGTATATTTTGAGACAGACCAGGGGGTTTGATCAAGACGTTTACACAGATCAGACACGGACAGAAATGGATTAGCTCGGTTTCAAAGGTGTTTATTTAAAAAACAAACACAAACAAAATAATTATCTGGGATACCGTCTTCTGGGCTCTGGACCTTCCTCTCCTGGGGCTTGACGTTCCCCCATCGAACCCAAGTTTGCATTTCTTTGTGTTCGCTGTCAACCCGGCTTGCCTGAGCGCATCCAGCACTTCCTGTGGATGATGATATCATCCAAATAGGCCGCTGCGTACTGTTGGTGGGGTCGAAGTACTTTGTCCATCAGGTGCTGGAATGTGGGTGGGGCTCCGTGGAGACCGAATGGGAGCACCCGGTACCAATATGGTCTCTTTTATACCGTTTCCCCCGGCCGGCCGATATGGCCTCTTGTACCATTTCCCCGGGCCAGATGCGGATGTGGTGTTCAATGAGGGTCGTGCGCCTTGCTTCTCAAAGAACACCGCCATGTTCTGATCGATGAGCTCCCTGAGCTCTTTCTTTTGGGTCCTCATTGCTCGGGACCACCACTGGTATCGTTGGCTTCTTGGGTCCCGGCCATAACACGGCCAAGGCTGTCCTATGGTGCCACTTCTTCAACAGGTTCACATGGTGAATCTGTTGGGGTTTCTGTCTCCCTGGCTGCCGTGCGAGGTAATTGACGGGTCCCAGCTTCTCTATCACCTCGTACGGCCTGCTTCATGTTGCCAGGAACTTGCTTTCGGCCGTCGGGATTAAGCCCAACACCTTGTCTCCCACCTGGAATTCTCGGGGCTGGGTTCCCTGATTGTAGACCTGGGTTTGGGCGTGTTGGGCTTTCTCCATATGTTCCCTTACCACTGACCATAGGGCTGTCATCCGCTCCTTCATCGTTTCCACGTGTTCTACCATGCTGCGTAAGGGGGTCGGTTGGGCTTCCCACATCTCCTTGGTGAGGCCCAGTAGGCCGCATGGCCTCCTCCCGTAGATGAGTTTGAAAGGGGAAAACCGGTGGAGGACTGGGATATTTCTCAGATAGAGAACATTAGGTGAGATCGTAGCTGGTCCTAGTTCTTCTCGTCCTCCTCGATGACCTTCCACGGCATTTGTTTGAGCATTTTATTGAACGGCTTGATGAGCCCATCCGTCTGCAGGTGAAAGACGGAGTTCCGGATCTGCTTAATGCAGGAGAGCACACAAATCTTTCATTAGACGGGACATAAACTCAGTACCTTAGTCTGTCAGGATCTCGTTCGGGATGCCCACCCGGCTAAAGAGGTGGGACAACTCCTGGGCGATTCCCTTGGATATCGCCACCCATAGGGGAATGTCCTCAGGATACCGGGTGGCATAATCTACTAATACCAGGATGTACCGGTGTCCTCATGCTGTTTTTACCAGGGGTCCCACTATGTCCACGGTGATGCATTCAAAGGGCACACCGATAATTGGTAGGGGGGACCAGCGGGTTTTGGAAGTGTGCTATTGGGGCAGTGATTTGACACTCTGGGCAGCTGCGACAATAGTCTTCCATGGCCCTCCTCATACAGTGGAACCGGGCAGCGATCCGTTCCCGGGTCTTCTCCATTCCCAGGTGCGCCGCCAACAGGTGGGTGTGGGCAAGCTGAAGTACGGTTCCCACGTACCGTCAGGGCAGCAACAGTACCTCTCGAAATTCTCCCTGTTGGCGCAACACCTGATACAAAAGGTTATTCTTCATTTGGAAATGGGGGTATCGCCTGTCACTCACCCCTGGAAGTTGCTCTCTATCCACTGCTATCACTTGGGCTGCAGCGGCTTTCAAGTTCGGATCCTCCCACTGGGCAGTCCCAAATTGTTCACTCAGTTGGCCCCCAGCGAGGGTCTCGACTGGTCCCTCGAAACCGAGAGGGAGGATGGGCTTCTCCTCCAGTGGTTCACCAGTGGGGTTGCATTCCGGCGCCCCCTCCAACTCCGGACCCGTAGGTACAGGTTTGTCAACCACTTGCTTCTGGGCCGCCCAGGCGACGGGTCGTCCTCGCTCTAGCCTTCGGCCGGCTCGCACCTTTTTCCTCAGCTCCTGCCTTCACAGTGGCGCAAACAGTGGACAATCTCGTCCCACGAGAAGGGGTACCGGCAACTCCGGTATGGCACCCACCATCATCTGGCAGCTCCCTTGTGGTGTCACGATATTGGCCCGTACGGTTGGATGCCGCTTTGTGTCACCATGGACACAGGAAACTAACATCTTCCAACCACGTTTGGTCCCCTGGTACAGCAGGCTCGTGGTTACGAGCGTAACCATACTTCCGGAGTCTAATAGAGCTTCTGTGTCGTGTCCGTCGACCTTCACCGGGCCATGGGTGACATTGGATTGTGGTGCGCCCAACAGGAGGTAACGTAGTCCACTGCATGACCCACCTTTCCTCCGGTGCTTGCTGATGGCATTGACTCCTGTTGAGCAGTGCAATTCCAGGCCAGGTGCCCCCGGTGCTAGACTCAAACACCTCCTTTGATCTCCATCTATCTGGGGTCGTCGGTGGCAGGTCGGCTCTCCCCCAGCCGTCTCTCCAGGGGTCTGCGGCCCTTTGGCCCTGCGGACTGTCAGTTCGGGGTGTACAGCAGTGGGGCTGTCCTTCTGTCCGCTCGGACGGGTCCCCGACTCGGCCGGGCTCCCAATCAGCTGGGACTCAGTGTTCTGATGCATCCCCACGGCTCCCAGGAGGCCCTCCGAGGTCTGGGGCTAGCATAGACTCGCTGCACTCTTCATGTTGTTGGGGTAGCGCCTGTAGGAAGCGATCCAGGTCCACTTTGAATAGGATGGAGAGGATGGATACGTCGAATAGGAGCCATGCCGTGGTGACGCACATCTGGGCTCCGGGGGATGTGTCGGCCACGAACCTCCAGTTGTGGAACAGTTGAGCCCGATGGGCCAGGCTGTGCCCATAGCGGCTGAGTATCTCCTGTTTGAGTCTGTTGTAGTTAGCCGCCTGTTCGTCGTTAAGGTCCCAATATGCCTTTTGGGCATTCCCGAAGAGGAACAGGGCCTGCAGACTTGTCCATTTCGGCCTTGGCTATCCTACCCATAGTGCTATCTGTTCAAACGTGCAGAGGTATGTTTTGATGAGGTCGTCTTCCGTTTGGATGCGATTCAGTAGGCGCTCCTCCTTGTAGCTTCCTGATTTCCTCAACGAGGCGGATATTTTGTAGCTGCTGTTCCTCCAGCGTTCATTCCTGAATCGCCTGTTGTGCTTGTTGGGCCTGGACAAACTGAGCTATCAACTCGTCCATGCTGATGCTGTGTAAACATCAACCCTGATCTGACCACATTATCAGATTTCCCGCATTCTCCACCACTTGTGGCAGACCAGGGAGTCTATTTTCTACATTGTGGAATAATAGTGAAGACATCAAAACTATGAAATAACACATATGGAATCATGTACTAACCAAAAAAGTGATAAACAAATCAAAATATATTTTATATTTGAGATTCTTCAAAGTAGCAACCCTTTGCCTGATGACAGCTTTGCACACTCTTGGCATTCTCTCAACCAGCTTCATGAGGTAGTCACCTGGAATGCATTTCAACAGGTGTGCCTTGTTAAAAGTTAATTTGTGGCAATTTCCTTCTTAATGCATTTGAGCCAATCATTTGTGTTGTGACTTGGTAATAAGACGAAGTCCATATTATGGTCAGAACAGCTCAAATCAAAGAGAAACAACCGTCCATCATTACATTAAGACGTTTAGAGAACTTTGAACATTTTTTCAAGTGCAGTTGCATAAACCTTCAAGTGCTATGATGAAACTGGCTCTCATGAGGACCACCACAGGAAAGGAAGTTACCTCTGCTGCAGAGGATAGGTTCATTAGAGTTACCAGCCCCAGAAATTGCAGCCCCAATAAATGCTTCACAGAGTTCAGTAACAGACACATCTCAACATCAACTGTTCAGAGGAGACTGCGTGAATCAGGCCTTCATGGTCAAATTGCTGCAAAGAAACAACTACTAAAGGACACCAATGAGAAGAAGAGACTTGCCTGGGCCAAGACATACAAGCAATGGACATTAGACCATTGGACATTTGTTTTTTGGTCTGGAGTCCAAATTGGAGAGACACGGTGTGGGTGAACGGATGATCTCCGTATGTGTATTTCCCACCGTAAGGCATGGAGGAGGAGGTGTGATGGTGTGGGGGTGCTTTACTAGTGACACTGTCAGTGATGTATTTAGAATACAGGGCACACTTAACCAGCATGGCTACCACAGCATTCTGCAGTGATACGCGATCCAATCTGGTTTGTGCTTAGTGGGACTATTATTTGTTTTTCAACAGGACATTGACCCAACACACCTCCAGGCTGTGTAAGGGCTATTTGACCAAGGAGAGTGATGGAGTGCTGCTTGAAATGACCTATATTTTGATTTGTTTAACACTTTTTTTGATTACTATTTGATTCCATATGTGTTATTTCATAGTTTTGATGTCTTCACTATTATTCTGCAATGTAGAAATGAGTAAAAATAAGGATAAGCCCTTGAATGAGTAGGTGTGTCCAAACTTTTGGCTGGTTATATATATATATATATATATATATATACACACATATACACACATATACAAACTTAAACTCCCAGCAATTGTTTTGTAAATGTAAATAATAAATCAATGATGTGTGTGTGTATATATATATATATATATATATATATATATATATATATATAATTGATTTATTATTTACATAATTGATTTACAATATTGAGTCCAAAACACAATGCTGGGAGTTGAAGTTTGTATGCTTATGATTATTCCATTTTTTTTAAATTGCACAATGAATTCAATAAAAAAATGTAATCTTAATATTTATTAATAATGAATTATTATTGAAAAGCCCATTTGTAAGTATTTTTGTAAATAATGCTCTGTACTCCTTTTATAAAACAGTTGAGAGAGATGAAGCATGAAAACTTGGTGCAGTTCTTTGGGGTTTGCATTGACCCTCCAAAGGTCTGTATGGTCATGCAGTACTGCAAGAAAGGCAGCCTGAAGGTAACAGCATAGGACTGTGATGGTCCGGATTGAAATGACAACAAGTTTAATTAATGAGGCCGCCATAAATTATTTATAAGTCCTTCGTAGATGCTTTACAAATAAACAAATTCACACTATATAAACTCTGTTACAACAATGTATATAGAATGCTATTTGTCAAACATCTGTGAATGCCATATAAACAGTTTATAAAGGCTTCATAAAGTTTTTAACCCATCTCTTATGTTCCGGGTCAATTTGACAAATTTTAAAAAAACATTTTTATCACTGACATACTTAATCTACTCTCCTAGGTATGAGTCTCAAACTTGTAAAACGCGTAATGTACACACAATAAAACCCTACCCGGTACAAGAAAAGTGACATCCATGATGTTCTGTGTCAATTTGACCGAGAATTTGACCGTGAGCTTGGTCTATATATCTCTTGAAAGTTATGTCCTAGAAACAAGCTGCTTTCTGCACAGGAATGGTGCAACCATGCTGATCACAGTATTTTTTTCCTATGACGCTCAATGGCTGAGCAACAAAGATCTGAAGTCAATTTGACCCGCAATTTGACCCTTGAACTTGACCATTTTCTAACTCTTGAGGCTGAGCAACACTGATCTGAGCAACAAAACTGAGTTTTGACAAATTATGATTGTACGATCTTACGTATTTATGACTTTTTACATGAATCAAACATGTGGGTCTAAGTTTAGAAAGGTTGGAGCTATCAACCCATGGGGAAAAAAATCTGAAAGGTGACATTCTCAGCAACATTTAGATAAGGGTAACTGTACTTACCATACCTTTTGTGTTCACTGTACCGAATCAAACTGACCCAGAACATACCTTGTGTATAGCCGAATCGAACCTAAGAGAAGGGTTCAAGTTGATGTTCATTTAAAGTGGTACCACTGCTGCTTTTCTTGTATCACTCTGTATGAGGTATCATATTATGTGGTGCGTTGTGTTTAGTAAAAAAATGAAAGTTCAGGTAGTACTTTCTCATTTATCTCTGTTTACCAAAAAACCCTCCCCAATGGACACGACTCAGATGTCAATCATTGGGTTGTAAAGGATTGCTACAAAATGTATCCTTTTTGTTGTTTGTGACTGCAGGATGTTCTGAAATGCACTGACATTGAGCTGGATTGGATGTTTAAACTGTCCTTTGCATATGATATTGTTAATGTGAGTAGCAAAATCCCTTTAGACTGGTACGTCCTTTATGTGAACAGGGCTAGACTTTTTCCCGGTTTAGTTTGACCCTGTTGATTTACTTGCAGGGGATGGAGTACATCCACAAGAGTAGCCTGAAGTCCCATGGCAACTTGAAACCCAGCACGTGTCTGGTGGACAGCAGACTTCAGGTCAAACTCTCTGGCTTTGGACTGTGGGAGTTCAAATACGGCAATAAACACAAAGTCATCCCTCTGGAAAATCCCAAATTTGAAGGTTAATAGTTCAATTGATCATGGGAGTAGAACTGAGGAGTTTGATGTAATCACTATTCAGACCAGTGTTTGGAGATGTTTATGAAGCCTTCCTTTTATAAGACCTTTATAGATGCTTCTGAAAACATTCACAAGCAAATATCATGCTATATAAAGTAGGGCAAAAGAGATATTCCGCATTTGGCAAAGCAACAGATGTAGTGACCTTTTATATTAACCATTATGTAGTATTACTTTGCTTAAAATAATTTGTGAAGCATCTATGTAGGGCTTATGAAGACTAATGAACACCCTATGATGCCTTTATCAATTGTTGTTTGTGGGACCTTAAATGGACATAAATTACATCAATGTTATATTAAACGTAATGAAATCCATTACGAATGTTGAGACAGAGCTCATGAATGTGTTTATCAATGTATGCCCCTCTCAAGTAAAGTCTTACCACAAGTTGAATTAACCATAGTTTGATGCAACTTTGTCCAGAGATGTACTGGACGGCTCCAGAACTTCTGAGGCAAGACCAGCTCACGTTCAATGGCACACCCAAGGGGGACATCTACAGCTTTGCAATGATTATGCGTGAGCTGATCTATAGCTCAGAGATGGGTCCATACAACGATATCCAGCTGGAGCCAAAAGGTGCGTTGTTAATTCATTCTAGAAGGTCCTCGAAAACACCACAAATAATCCATCCTTTGTGGGGGAAAAAATTATGTAAAGTGGTAAAACATTGGATTTGAGCTACCTGAAGTAGATCTAAGAATGTGTGAAATCTGTATCAAGTCCATTAGATACTGGGAAATGGTAGTTTTGTTGTACTTGGTATCACGTTGTGTAGAAAGTGTTTGTGTCTCATTGGTTTTCTCCAGAGATTATCAAGCAATTGCGGGTCCCTCTCTTAGGGGAGCCCCTCAGGCCGACCGTGTGCCCCCAGATGTGCAACGAGGGGCTGGTCGACCTTCTCAAGGCCTGCTGGAGTGAGAACCCTGACTACAGACCCTCTTTTGGCTCCATCAGAAGACAGCTGAAGGAGACCAGCCCAGAAAGGTCTGTCGTGGAGAGATCAGCCCAGACAGGGACAGCCTTGCCCAGACAGGAAGAGACCAACATGTTGAATGCACCGAGCTGTCTGTCTAAACTACTGGCACACAGCTCGGACACCCATGCATACCCCACAAGACATGCCACAAGAGGTCTCTTCACAGTCCCGAACAGACTATGGGAGGCACACAGTACTACATAGAGCCATGACTACATGGAACTCTACTCCACATCAAGTAACTGACTCAAGCAGTAAAATTTGATTTTAAAAAAAGATAAAAAAATCCCTTATGGAACAGTGGGGACTGTGAAGCAACACAAACATTTGCACAGACACATGCATACACACACACACACACACACACACAAACACACACACGATAACATACGCACTATAGATACACATGGATTTAGTACTGTAGATATGTGGTCGTAGTGGAGTAGGGGCCTGAAGGCACACATTGTGTTGCGAAATCTGTGAATGTATTGTAATGTTTTTAAAATTGTATAATCTGCCTTAATTTCGCTGGACCCCAGGAAGAGTAGCTGCTGCTTTGGCAGCAACTAATGGGGATCCATAATAAATACAAATACAAATACAAACCTAGACAGGGAGAGACCTGCCAGCCCAGACAGGTAGAGACCAACCTAGACAGGAACTAACCAGCCCAGGCAACCCAGATATTTCTTATATGGCGGGCTGGTATGTACAAAACAATCTTCTTGAGTTCGGTGGAAGGACTGTATCCAGCGGGACTGTCCAGGTTCTTTCAATCATGAGCTCGACAGGTGTTTTTCCGTCAGAGAACTGTTTTCCTTCTTGGAGCAGGGCACGAAGACAATACTTCAGGACTTCGTTAAACCTCTCTACACCTGTGTTGGCTAATGGATAGTATAACAGGGTCTTCTGGTGCACCATTCCATCTTTTTCTTTGTAGGACGTGAAGTCAGCTTGGAATTGCGGGCCATTATCAGTCACTAGAACTTGAGGCATTGTTGTGTGAACAGATCTTAAAGTCAATCGATCACAGTTGCTGTGGTCACATTTCTTGTGGCTATGTCTTCAGGCCTTTTACTGTACAGGTCTGTCACAACAATCAGGTACTTCTGGTGAGCTAGAGCTGCTTGTAGATCTCCGAAGATATCTACTTGAATATTTTCCCAAGGTTCTTCAGGTCATGGTATATGTTGGCGACATTTTCTAATCATAGTCTCACCTCATGTAGCCTAGCCCATAGGCCTATATGTTTTGATAAGGTTTGTATCAATAACTTTTTTTAAATTAAGCACATGAATCCAGTTTACAATGGGTGTAGAGCCTAATTGGCATGAGTTTCAACTTTGTGGAAGATAATTTTCATCCTAAACATGTCGATCGATATTTAGCCTGACGAAAAGTAAATGTGGACGGAATTGAGCTATCTGTGAGAGTGAGAGGTGCTTTAGAGAAATCAGCCTGGAGAAGGGAATTATAATTATTTTATTCAGCCCAAGGGTACAACGGCCACTGGCCGCAAAAGGGATGGATTTTTTGAAGGGGCATTGCGGCCACACAAGGGGGATGCTGTCGGGATATTCAAGGCATTCAAGTTGCATAAATAACTCTATATCAAGCATATAGGAATACATGTTTCTTTGTTAACAGCTCAACACAGAATAGCCACATGTGCGCACTCACTCAGAAATCCTTTGGAGAAAACATCCTTTCTACAGTATTTTATTCAGCTACGTTCAATTGTAATCTTCATACTACAAAATAATATCAAATAATGCCGCAGAATTCTAAGCAAATCTTCTCTGCTAAATGAACTAGTGTGGCCCACAGACATATGGCATAGCCAGACCAGGGCCTAACATCAGGACAAAGAGTATGCTATTCTGTTCTTCTGAAATAGACTACATTTTCTTCATGTCATGTTTCTTCAGACCTATCTAAAATACATAATGGATTGATTGTGATGGTGTAGGCTATGGATTTATTATACTTTTAAAAAATGTAGATGTTCCAAAAGTTTGCATCAGTGGCTTGTAGGCTGTGGAAGCCAGGAGACGCTAAAGGTGTTTATGTTAAAGATCAATTACCGTGAGACCGGCAGATATTTGCTTGACAATCACTGGGCTAACTACATTTAATGACTGCCACAGCCCTAGACAAGAGAAAGCGGTTGAAGCTCCCTCTCAGCTGGAAGAGTAGGGGACACCAACCCCTCAGATAAAGGTGTCTCCTCAATCGTGTTAGGTTCTTATTATCAGAGTAAGAACTCAACGGACATTATGAAAGCTTAAACCAAGTTTATTCGCCCATTTGGTCAAAACGGCTGCATCAGACAAAAGACATATTCACACAAGCGCTGACATGTAAACACTTTCTCCTATGCTGAGTCATCTCCACAGCCAATGCATCTCTGTTGCTAGACAGAACCTTAGTGATAGCAGAAGTTCCTCACTTCATCTGACCTGACCTCTGCCCCAAAGTGCTCACTCCTCCCCAACTCGCGGCTGTCATGTTGACTCGTACCAGACGGTG
Source organism: Oncorhynchus kisutch (assembly GCF_002021735.2). Lineage (NCBI taxonomy): Eukaryota > Metazoa > Chordata > Actinopteri > Salmoniformes > Salmonidae > Oncorhynchus > Oncorhynchus kisutch. The sequence continues at coordinate 26,334,195 of NC_034193.2, forward strand.
TCTTTCCTTCTCCCAGAGGATCCCTGATGGCTAACAATAACATATCCTGACATAATGTAAATGTTATAAATCATCCTCTCTCCCTCAGTGAAAGGAATAAGTATATTTCATGATTTCATAAGTCAAGAAATCAGAACCCAAAGCCTCAGACGGCTCCAGCTGCAGGTCTGAAAAGCCAGGAACTGGGGTGGCCCACTCACAATCCGATGTGCAAGCAGGTGGCGCCACCTCCTAAAAACTCTAGGAGAAACAACTGCACTTGGTGGTACACCTCACATGGCAAATCAGTAGGGTAGGACTTACACCAACCCGGCCGTGATGAATGGCAGGACTGGCTGAGTAACTCAATGATGACAGCTGTAGCATCGATGTTGTCTTCCTCCCCTAGCAGCCACTCCCACCAGGCCTCAGCCAATTCACATTACAATGGCCATACTTAATAGAATGTTAATGCATAAACAATAACATTCACTTAGTCACTCCTTAACTCAGGCAAATGTCAGAAGGGCTGGTCCATTTTTTGCTTAGTGGGCCTGTCTGACTTGTTGTTTTTGTTGCACAAAATTATAATTATCTGGCTAATAATGGGGCCTCAATTAATAAAATGGGCTGGTGTGTTAGCAATGCAAGAGGTGGTTTTTGGTCCCAGGCATCCCTTGCCTAAGCTAATGATGTTTTCACTATGATTATTGTTTTCCTCACCTCACATCAGTCTATACCGTGTATCGACTCATCTATTTTATACTTCTCAGTCATGCGAATATCCTTGACAACATGGTGAACAAGTTGGAGAGCTATGCCAACCACCTGGAGGAGGTGGTTGAAGAGAGAACCAAACAGCTTACAGCAGAGAAGACCCGGTCGGACAAGCTTCTCTCCAGTATGTTACCAAGGTAACACAGGCCTTGTACCTACAAGCATTTGGATTATTTAAAAATAAACGTTCCAAGATAATTACGCTACAAATATTGAGATTTATAAGATATTATTTTCGCAAAATTCTGTGCTGCTTTGTGAACAGAAACTTATGGACAGAACATTGATGTAACATTTCCTGTATATGTATTTAACCCACTCCATTGACTGGCTTGACTGACAGGTACATAGCGGACCATCTGATGGCTGGGAAGTCGGTGGAGCCTCAGGGTTATGACATGGTGACAATCTTTTTCTCTGACATCGTTGGCTTCACCACCATGTGCTCCATTAGCTCCGCCCTGGAGGTGGTCACCGTCCTCAATGACCTCTACAGTCTCTTTGATGAGATCATCAAGCTCTACGATGTCTACAAGGTACATTATACCTGTACAATACTTTTCAAGTGTTAGACAGACCCCAGTGTTTTGGGGTACAACTTTACCTCAAGTGACACCATTAACTTACATAGTTATTAGGGCATGGTAAAACTTTATTGAAGGTTACCTACATAAGGAATTCATAACCCCTACATAATGCATAAGCAGTAAATACGCATTTTAATAAATAACTTATGAAATGCTGATGTAGGCTATTGTTTATGAATACATTATGGGTTCTGCATGTGCCTACTGCATGTGACTTTTCCCCAAAAAATTGTGTTACCGCCTGAATTTAAAATTGATTCAATTTAGATTTCTGTCACTGGTCTACACACAATGCCACATAGTGTCAAAGTGGAATAATGTCTTGAGTCAAAAAGTATTCAACCCCATTGTTATGGGAAGCCTAAATGAGTTCAGTAGTAAAAATTTGCTAAACAAGTTGCATAATACGTTGCCTGGACTCACTCTGTGTGCAAAAATAGTGTTTAACATGATTTTTCAATGACTACCTCATCTCTTTACCCCACACATACAATTATCAGTAATTGAACCTTTATTTAACTAGGCAAGTCATTTAAGAACAAATTCTTATTTACAATGACGGCCTACCCCACCAAACCCTAACGACGCTGGGCCAATTGTGCACCCCCCTATGGTTCTCCCAATCAGGGCCTGTTGTGATACAGCCTGGTATCAAACCAGTGTCTGTAGTGACGCCTCTAGCACTGAGATGCAGTGCCTTATACCGCTGCACCACTCAAGAGCACCCAGTAAGGTGTGGTGGTAATTCTAACCAAGTGAGAGAGACTTTGTTATTTATTCAAACAATCAATCTTTATTATCAATTAAGAATTGCAATAATGAAGCTGGTCAACGACCACCCATCGATAATCGTTAAGAGCCCAACAAGAATATTTGACAGCCCTTTATAGCAAAGTACATCCTTCTGAATGTTCATGACAAACAACAGATGTGTATAATTATACAAAGGTACATTATGCTATCAAGCAACAGACAGCGAAATTTACATTGTGCCAGGTTTCTGTCTCTAGGTCATTTACTGCTCGTTTACACAGGGTTATATTCTCCTTAACACACAGATACAAATCATTCAATGGAATGCATGCTGTAGGTTCTATCACCAAGCCATCATAAATCAATTGCTAGCGCCAAGCCCCAGAGGCCTAACGAAGTCCCACAGACATAGATGAGAGAGTACTGAGAAACCTTATTTGATGCATCAACAGAATTAAACATAATCTTGTAGTTTTGGATGGTGTATCAATTACAGCCAGTCACAGCAAAGATACAGGCATCCTTCCTAACTCAGTTGCCGGAGAGAAAGGTAACCACTCAGGGATTATGAGGCCAATGATTATGAGGCCAATGGTGACTTTAAAACAGTTACAGAGTTTATTGGCTGTGATAGGAGAAAACTGAGGATGGACCAACAACATTGTAGTTACTCCAAAATAGTAACCTAATTGACATAGTGAAAAGAAGGAAGCATCCTGTGTGCAAAAACATGCATCCATGCATCCTCTGTGCAACAAGGCACAAAAGTAATACTGCAAAAAAAAATGGTCCTGAATACAAAGTGTTATGTTTTGGCCAAATCCAATACAACACATTAGATATTACCACTCATCACATTTTCAAGCATAGTGGTGGCAGCATCATGTTATGGATATGCTTGTAATCGTTAAGGACTGGGGAGTTTTTCAGGATAAAAAATAAATGGAATGGAGCTAAGCACAGGCAAAATCCTGGACGAAAACCTGGTTCAGTCTACTTTGAACCAGAAACTGGGAGATGATATCACCTTTCAGCAGGACAACAACCTAAAACACAAGACCAAATCTACACTGCAGTTGCTTACCAAGAAGACAGTGATTATTTCTGAGTGGCCGAGTTACAGTTTTCACTTAAATCTGCTTGAAAATCTATGGCAAGATTTGAAAATGGTTGTCTAGCAATGATCAACAACCAATTTGACAGAGCTTAAAGAATTTTGAAAACTATAATTGGCAAATGTTGCACAATCCAGGTGTGGAATTGTAATCGGGTCAACTGTTATCGGGTCAATCTCATTATAAAAAAAACTAAAAAAACATCAATAACAAAAAAAATTCTCTCATAATTCCATAATTATGTTTTTGGATCAAATATTAAGCATTTTACAAACTTTTTTACAAAATGTAAAGTTCAACAAATTAATAAACAAATCAATATTTCCCCCAAAACATTTTTTACATTGCTCCCCTTATAAAAATGTCTGAGTTAAACAAAAAATATGAATATATCATAAAATTATCAGACTTTTTCCCAATTTGAGCTCTTTAGCTGTTTCAGTAATGAGAAGGCCAAGTGAGGTGAAGGGGGTGTTTGAGAATTAGAACCTCATTCTGAAGGCATATAAGTGAATAAATTGACTTAATTTGTGCTCATCTAAGCAATACTCCTGTAGATAATTGGCTGGGGTAAGCCATCAATGTAAAATAAGAATTTTCTATTAATTGACTTGCCTAGTTAAATAAAGGTAAAATAAATGATAATAATGCAGAATACTGTGTTTTATTCAAATATGTTTGTTTTTTCTAAAAAAATGAATTTAAAAAAATGACCCAAGAATTTAATCCAGATGCATTTTGGTAATGAGAATTTGTGTTAAAAATGTTAAAAATTCTGGTGAAATTTTTAAATGGATTTAAAATAAGACGTTTTCCCAGAATTATAGTTGATTTTTGCAGATGCATCATGGTTTTATAACACAATTTGCTACAGACATTTTAAAACTAGTTTCATGAGAATCACCCAATATCTGCCAAAAGTGATTCTAACATGTATTTCTTCCACTTTGACATTACAAAGTATTTATTGTAGATCATTGACAGAAACGGACAATTAAATACATTATAATCCCACTTTGAACACAACGAAATGTGTAAAAAGTCAAGGGGTGTGAATACTTTCTGAAGGCACTGTACAGTAGGTAGCCTTGTAAAATTGACAGTGTATATTGTAAAAATGTACAGTGTATATTGTGGCCATTTATGTGTATGGTGTATCAGGTGGAGACTATAGGGGATGCGTACATGGTAGCTAGTGGGCTACCCATCAGTAATGGCATGAAGCACGCATCTGAGATTTCTACAATGGCTCTTCACTTCCTGTGTGCCATCAAGCTCTTCAAGATTCGTCACTTGCCCAATCAGAGCTTGTCTCTCCGCATCGGGATCAACTCAGGTCAGTACGTACGAACAATCTGTCAAATCGATTACCCAGACAGCGGCTGTCAGCCATGAAGTAACGAATCCTAACTCGAGATCTGTGTGTATAATTTAAAGGGTTACTGCATTTCCTGATTTGGCACAAAAACAGTGTCTACATATGTGAAAACAGCACGTTTCTATGATCTGTGGTTAAAAAGATAAGGTCAAAGGAATTGGTCAAATGGTCATGGTCAAATGGTCATAAGGTGAAATGACATTAAAAATGAATGAGTGTCTGGCCCAAGGAAATGTATTTTCTTGCTCCCCACATCACCTTGAATCTCATAGTGTTTAAAAATCACAGTTTTGAACTCAAAGATTTTTCTATGAAATATAGAAATGCACCATTTTCACATATTTTTACACTGGTTTGTGCTGGAGATAATGAAAATGATGTTGAAAAGTAATGGAGTTGCCCATGAAGAAATGCTAGCAGCCATGACGGATGGCAAAAGAGAGTTGTCTTGGGGGTGTGGAATAATGTGGAAGTTTCTTGGGTGTTTTTTTTTTGCCATTCAATCACAAAACAAGAAAGCCAGTAGTGAATACGGCGAGGTAAGCTAAGCTAGCTTCGCTATGGAGAGAACAAAGTTTTGAAGTTGAGGACTTCTCTCCCCCTGATTGACTTACCATCTCAAGATGGTCAGCTCATTCCGTTCTATGTGTAGGCTAAAGCCTGCGCTGACCTTGTGTTTAGCCAAGCTGACAACAGCTAGCTAGCATATAGCTTGGTGATAGCTGCAGCTGGCCATCCTATCTAGCTGATATTTCATTGCTAAATCAGTTATGGCAAGATAACAAGAGCCAGTGTCGAATGTGTTTTATAAGACACTCGTTCTATAACACCTTGCTACAAAAGTAGCTTGCTACAAAAGTAGCTTGCAACTTAGTTTCAACGCTTTATCATATCATGTAAATACATGTTACTGTGGAAACTGTATCAACTGTGAGTTGTATGCCTGGTCTTGAGTCAAATCAGTTGTCCTACAACACAATATGCTATAACTGGCTAGTTTTGTCTATTGTCATCTCTCCTTATGTCTGCTGTAAAGGTCTTTCCCAGGGGACATATCTCAGAACTACTGATATCCCTTCAACAGGTGTAGGCTACATGTGGACATTGCTCAAACATCACCCAGCTTGAGTGTAGATACATTTATCAACAACAACAAAAATCGATGAGTGTGTTTATGATACAAAGACAAAACATTCGGTGCTGTAAATATCATATTGATGTGCTTATAAAGACAGTACGCCTACACCTATCTATCAAATAAAAATAAGTTGTGTGTAGAGTACTACTTCAGCTGTCTAACCAGAACTAGAATTTGGCAGTCTAACCACACACTGACATGCACCCCACTGGGCACAGACGTTAGTTCAACGTCTAGATTTGATTTACATTTGGATGAGTTGTCAACTAGCATGAATTCAACGTGAAATCAACCAAAAATGTCACAATGTAGTTATTTAATCCAGCAGGCAGAATTAAATAACTACAGGCAGATGTGAGATGCAGGAGGATGGCACTCTTCTCATACTCCTCTGTAGGCTACTGGCCAATACAAAGCTTCCTCCAGGACGAAGCTTTGCATCGGTCAGTAGCCTACAGAGAAATATGAAGAGAGTGCAGTGGCTAATTTATGAAGATATTCTAAACTAAACTCCATTCAATCCGTATTGCGGAAATTCACCGTTACAGCGTGATTGAAATGTAAAGGCAACGTTCCCGTATTAGCAGAGTCTGCATTCATGGTAAATGCTGCATATGTCGCCTCAATCGGAAACCATCTATACTTTGTAGCGCGCAATCGGTAGTGCTTCAGCGATACAGATTGACTAGAGTGTGTTCATAACTTTCAAGTGTAACAGTTCCATGTAGAATAACCAATACATCACATTATACTGTAGAAGCGTGTCTTCTGCTAATATAACAAAGTGGAAATAACATACCTTCATGTATGGTGTCTTGTATAAGACAGGATTTCCCTGACATGTTTGACAATGGTGGTTAGGTGAATTCCAGGACAGATAGTATTTTGACCATTGACCAGATCAAATGCCAATGGGCTACAGTTAGCTGTTGTTAGCAATGTAGCTAACTAACGTGAGCTATGCACATCTTCCTCTGACCTGCTACATCACATTACATGTTAGCTTGATGTATTTAGCTAGCTACAGTATCATTCCCCTTTCATCTGTGTTATCATAGCTAGCTAGCCTGGCTCGCTAGCATTGTCAAATAATGTTGCACAATCAAAAGTAGCTACTAGCTAGCTAGTACCACCTATTTACTTGCCTAATGTACTCACCAACACCAGTGGTTTGACGGTTGACAGGCAGCAGAAGGGACCGTGTTGTATGTAATCCATTCCTGGCCATCTGTCAATACTGTTGACATGCATTGGAAGTTTGCACCAACTTTATGGAAGCCCATTTTCACTCCGATTTGCCAAACGAAATGTGCGTGCGTTGCACCCATATTCAGAATTGACAACAAATGTCCACATGGCAGCTGGGGATGGACCACAACGTGTTGTCTCTGGGCAATCGCGCATCATTTGCAAAAGTGGGCATGCAAATAATCCATACCCAACCCGCCAGTAAGTCGTGACAAACTCACTTACAAAAATCACTTTTGGACGAGAATTACTTTATGACCAAAATCATCCTATTTACACTTTGTAGTCCATTTTGACACTATAATTAATGTTTCGGACTCATATCTATGCCACATAGGCCGTTTAAAACCAGAGAAGTTGGTTCTAAGGGACAGTTAACCTTTAACTTGGACTGTTGCAGGAATCACACATTGATGTCAATGGGACATTTGTGCCAAAAATCTGCAAGTTACTGGTGTGTGTGTGTGTGTGTGTGTGTGTGTGTGTGTGTGTGTGTGCCTGTGCACGTGTGCAGGTCCAGTGGTTGCTGGAGTGGTGGGCACAACCATGCCTCGGTACTGTCTGTTTGGTGACACAGTGAACACTGCTTCCAGGATGGAGAGCAACAGCCTGCGTGAGTTCCATACACCTGCTCCTGAAACCTAATGGAAAGCTATTGATGTCAATTCAATTGATACTACATAATTTTTATTTATTTCACCTTTATTTAACCAGGTAGGCTAGTTGAGAACAAGTTCTCATTTGCAACTGAGATACCAAGATAAAGCAAAGCAGTTCGACACATACAATCAATAATACAGCAGGAAAATCTATATAAAGCATGTGCAAATGACGTAGAATAAGAGAGGTAAGGCAATAAATAGGCCATGGTGGCAAAGTATAGCAAATAAACACTGGAATGGTAGGATGTGCAGAGGATGAATGTGCAAGTTGAGATACTGGAGTGCAAAGGAGCAAGGTAAATAAATAAATACAGTATGGGGATGAGGTAGATTGGATGGGATATTTACAGATGAGCTATGTACAGGTGCAGTGATCATCTTAACCACATTATATTGTGTTTCATTTTGGTGTCTCTGGACTATGTTCAAATTCATAGTTGCCTAACAGGGATCAAATGGAATATAATGTAATTGAATTTCCTCAAACATAGTTTGTGTGTGTGAATAGTGTTGTTTCATCCCAACTCCACTTAGCTGTAGCTCCAGTTTATACTATTGTGCATTCTCCATACATTGGTAATGATCTTGTTGTATTAGCTACATTACAATAGTTTTTCCCTCCTATTGATTTGATCTGTATATATTCCACAGCCCTGAAAATCCACATATCCCAGAGCACAGCTGAGATCCTCACTCAGATAGGCTCCTTTGAGCTGGAGGAGAGAGGAGACATTGAGATAAAGGTGAACATTTGACCGTTCTGTTTTGTCTCGTGGGTTTCATAACCACGCTTTATAACAATGAAATAATGATGACGGGAATTAGTTCAACCATTTATCTGAACGTGCTCATCTCAACACATATTACTCATGATGCTCTGCTTATACAACTATGGTAAGTGCAAATGGTACAACCTTAATATACAACAACTACATGAACTGTAGGGAGAACCTGTTCTAAAAGTCCTGAGGACGTAACTGTGAGCTCCTAGGTATTCAACCAATGATTGGAAGAATGCACATTTGTCCTTACAAACTCCCAGTCCATAGTCATTCAATCTCTGTGAGGTCACATCCAAGTTCTGGAGATGGTCATTTTCATTCTTTCCAGTCACGAGGATGTCATCCAGGTAGCATTGCACTCCTGGCAATCCACTCAAGAGCTCGTCCATCGCCCTTTGGAACAACGTTGCACACTTGTGATTCCAAACGGTAAACAACAGTACCTGAAGAGCCTCTTGTGTGTTACGACGGTCAGCAGCTCCTTTGACATTGTCATCCATGTGCACCTTCAAGTAGGCTTGGCTGAGGTGGATTTTGCTGAACTTTTGACCCCCAGCTAAACCCACAAAAGGGTTGTTGCTGTGTTATAGCAGATGCTGCTCTGTGGACAACACAAGGTTAACTGTGACTTTAAAGTCTCCACATATCCTGATTCTACCATCCTTCTTAATTAAGGACTGGTATTATGGGTGTCGCCAATTCACTCACACTGACTGGCATCAACTTTTGCTCTGATAGCGTACGGTATGCTTTCAGAAACTTTGGTTTACTGTCTGGCTTAATGCTAAGCTTCACTGTAATATATTTCATGTTACCCAGCTCTCCATTAAAGACTTATCCATGTTTCTATAAGATGGAGGGTAGGCTTGTGTCTCCGCGTGTCATTGTACGCCAGTCCAGTGGGATTTTCTCCAGCCACGAACATCCCAGTAGTGATGGATAGTCTCTTTTCACGACGTAGTGGCAGCTTTTCAGTATGTCCGTTTAACTGAAGTGGGACCCCAGTGATGCTTATCACGGCGACAGCTTCACCTGTGTAAGTCTTTAACACGATGTGTGCTGGCTGAAGTGGAACGTATTTCAGTGTCTTTTTGTAGACTGTGCCTGACACAAGAGCTACAGCTGCCCCTGTGTCAATCTCCATACGCACCGGCTGCCCCTCTAGCAAGGGAGAGACATAGTAGCCGTGCGGCCCCCCAGCAACGGTCAGTATATTCAGTGGGACTTCCTTGTCTGATGAGTCACTCACCTCAGTGTTCTCCAGATCAATAGTGTGAACTTGTCTCTTTGTTTTGTTGGTATGTGTCTTTCTTGTATTCTGTCTTTGATGTTTTCTCTGAGTTCTTTTTGTTGCCCTTTTTACCACAAGCTAGGCAATCCATGTCCTTACACCAGCATGTAGACGCCTGATCTCCAGAAGCATGTACCTTGATTTCCCTGTCTCTGATTTTTTTGTTGGAACTCTGTGCACTTTTCCCAATGAACTCAACTGCTGAGCCTCTTTAGCAGCTAGTTCCCTGGACACTCTGACTTCAATAGACTTTGCCAAGGTCAGGTTACTTTCAATCAATAGTCTCTTTTGTGTAGCTTCACTGCGTATCCCACATACTAGTCTGTCTCTAATGGTGTCATTTAGAACATAATTAAACTCACAGTGCTCTGATAGGTTTAGGCTCCACAGAAGAAATCAGGAAGATGGAGAATCAGGGACAATGTTTGCTGCTGCATTAAATACACTTTCAGCAATAACTAGTGGTTTTGGTGAAAAGTGGCCTTTCAGTATTTCCACAACATCCCAATATGTCTTATTACCTGGCCTGTCTGGCTGTAGCAGGCTGCGTATTAAATGAAATTGGCCCCATTACACCAAACAATGTAGGTACAATTTTGTCCTCATCAGTAGCTAGGTTCCCATCCAACTGGCGACATATTTTTATGTGAATATTCTAGAATATGCATAAAGAAAATATGTACATTTTCCCACCAGTGGTACTGTATGTTTCCACCAAATGGACTTGTTGCAGATATACATTTGTGAGTGATGACGTTTTCATGTACCGAATAAAAATCTAAAGTTTTATCACAAAAACTTTTGCGCTAAATAGCAAATGTGCCTACTTTGGTCTTGCGACCTGCGCTCTAGCCAACAGCTGGCAGATACAGTGTGGGTAAGCTGTGCGGGTTGTGTAGTCTACATGATGAGATTATTATTGATATTTGTATTTGTCAAATGGCAGTCAAGCATCGATCATCATGTCACCAGAATAAGACACTCAACATTTATTGGAAAGCAGCATCAAGCTCATCACCTTGCACTTTCACCACCAATGAAGTTCATCATAACTTATTTCATCTGTAGCCTAATAAACTGTATGGTTTCCTGAGTCATAGTGGGAGGACCACACACCATATCATCACGAGATTCCAAATTGACTTCGATATGATGGTTATTATATTAATATTTGCAGAAAGGCATTTCCACCGACATTTCCCGCATGATTCATTTTACAGACACAAAAAATCCCACCATGTCAAACAAACAAATGATCTGCCGGCATTTATAAAATTACACCGAAGCATCACAGCTGTCATGATTTGTTTTCATATGATTTGACTTTACTCACATAAAAACTGTGGATGGAAACGTGGTTAGTGTCATTTGCAAGAACAAAATATTTAAACCGTTCTGCATACGAGTTCCACTGCTCAATAGTTTCATCAAACTGTCCAATGTAACAACCAATTCCAGCCATTTTTCTTTTCTCATTAGCCACTTGATTGTCACTCACGTCAATATTGTCCTCAGCCACAGCAATGTTTTCCTCACTCACATGATCTTCATTCACTTCACTCACTGACGTTATATCATCAAGTTCCTTCGTTTAGCAGTTTTTATTTCCAAAGTTCGTCTTCACAGTTTAATAAAAGTCCTTTCCTATACTAACTGTATATTTATTCCTCCTTTTTTAATCATGTTTTCTGCTGGCCATGACGATGCTAACTCTTTTTCTAGGTAGCTCGACCATGCACTTGCCTCTGCTCGCAATACACTGTGTTAACATTAGCCTAGAATTTACCACAGAAAATAACAGTTCTAAACTTGTAAAACCAACTTCTTCTAGACAGAATAGTAACCGTAGGTTCAAACTTACTCTTCGCCAATCTTGTGTTATGTCTCGTGGTTTCATAACCAGGTCTTTGTAGCAATTCAATAATGATAAACAGGAGACGGGAATAAGTTCAATCATTTATCTGAGCGTGCTCATCTCAACACATATTACCCATGATGCTCTGCGTATACAACTACAGTAAGTATGGAGGTGCAAATGGTACAACCCTAATACACAACACCTGCATTTTTTGTTATCTATATCAACAAATGTTATAGGAAGACATTACGCAAATATTAGTTTGTGGTTGTTGACATAAGTTGGCATAAGTATAATTAATGCTTATTTGACTTATGAATTGATTATAAATGTGTTATGTCCTTATGTAGGTACCCTTCAAATACAGTGTTACCTCAATGTAATGTGTGTGAGTGACACAAACTCTGTGTATATCCATCCATGCCATAAGGGAAAGGGCTGTCAGAAGACCTTCTGGCTGCTGGGTAAAGAAGGCTTCAACCCTCCTCTACCAGTCCACACCTCTCCCCCAGCTTCATGTCTCAAACCACCAACTGAGGTACTTGCAAGTTGATTCCTCTGCTTGCTTTTCAACAGAATACACGCCTCTGCAGGTCTCTAAAGTGGACCAATCTATTTTGCACCTGGTTTTAATTTGGGAAATTTGGTGAAAATCCAATATTTAGTTTTGTTGATAATTGTTGTAACGATAAGGCTTCGCTGTACAATTGTTACCCAATCACAGATTTGTTTGCGTCATACTTGCACCATTAATACAATGAAAACCGCTTGTTGCTAACCCAAACAGTTCAAAAGATCTGACGCATATTATCGGCACAATTCTTTTTTAAAGAATTCTGTCACTGATTGGAGGGGGCGGGGCACATTTTACATTCATAAATCATGTTCTAAAACTACTTGCAGTCCTCATTTGTTTTACACCTTGTTCAGTCATATTTGTCACCTCACTAGCTAGCTAGTTAACAACCTGGTAACTTTACCAGTATATCCAGAATGAAAGGAAAAGGGATAGCTTCTTCAGGAGATCAATGATCATAGCAATGAATGAATGACCGATATCTTGTGTAGTCGTCACAAACTTGACACTCTTAAAGATGCAGTGTACAATTTTCAATGTAATGCATTGCAATTGGAAAATAGTTCATTTACATAATCGACAACCTAATATTCCACATATGGCTTAATTTCAAATACAGGTACTGCACCCCCCCCCCCCCCCCCCCCCCCCCCGAGATCTTTAATAATTTGTTATTCTTATCTGCCACTTTTTGTTTATTTTTTGGGGGGTATTTTCTTAAAACGGTATTGTTTGTTAAGGGCTTGTAAGTAAGCATTTCACTGTAAGGTGTTACCCCCCCCTGTTGTATTCGGCGCATGTGACAAATAACATTTTATTTGATTTACATAGTAGTTTCTAGGGCACAACATGTGCTTCAGAAGTAGCTATAATTCATAGAGCCTAAATCTCAATCAATTTAAGATATCGTATTTTCTGGTGCTCATAAATGTTATTTTGTGCTCCTAACTTTTTACATTTGGGAGCACTAGTGCTTTTAGGTTAATAACCTAAAACACATGGCCAAATATACACTGGAGTTGCTTACCAAGATGACATTGAATTTTCCTGGCCTACTTAGTTTTGACTTAAATCAACTTGAAAATCTATTTCAAGACTTGAAAATGGCTGTGATCAACAACGATGATCAACAACCAACAACAATGATCAACAACCAACTTGACAGAGCTTGAAGAATTTTTAAAGAATAATGTGCAAATGTTCTACAATTATAGACTTACCCAGAAAGACACACAGCTGTAATCGATGCCAAAGGTGATTCTAACATGTATTCACTCACGGTGGTGAATACTTATGTAATTAAGAGATTAGTGTTTTATTTTTCATGATTTGTGTTACAATTTTTTTCACCCATTTTGACATCCGAGTATTTTGTGTAGATCATTGACAAGAAAATGACAATTAAATACATTTTATCTGACCTTGTAACTAAACAAAATGTGGAAAAAGTCAAGGGGTGTGAATCCTTTCTGAAGGCAGTGTAGCTGTTATTGGCAGAGAGGTTTGGAACTCTCGTTGTTATTTACCGCATGTTGATGTCACCATGGAAAGCCAAAACTCCCGTCCTGCAAACCTGCTGATTAGAAGGTCCTGTGTAGATTGTATTTTCAACCAGCAACTATCAGGAAATAACACGGATCAAATTTCCTCACACTTTTACAGTATTAGTTTCATCAGCTGTTGTACAATATGAAACAAAACACAGAAAATATATCATTTTTACTGCACTGTGCCTTTAAGTCCATGTTTAATTAAGGCAACTTATCTCCGGTCTGAAAAGGTCCCTAGTGACGACACATGATGATTATAGGAAATGTTATGGTAACACCTTTCTTGAGTAAATGTAGATGTTTGATGTGAACCAAATTAAATAAGCATATGGTGATAATCCTGGGGTGTGTTCAATGATGTGAATTTGAAATGTAATGAATAGAGTTAACATGATTCCCGATAAAGATGTTCTACACAATACAGTTCTATGATATCTAAATGCTTTGTAACATTACATCCTTCTAAACAGAGCCCTGGTCATTTCTTTGTTAGGTCAAACCAGCAACATCCAAAGACCAAGAGAGCAAAGCGAGGGGAAGAGGACAGAGAACTCTGACCACTTTCACATGACCAAGGCACGCACGCTGACGGCAGGGAGAGGATGACCTATAGGCGAACTCAGGCCACACTGAAAGTCTTTATTTTTTTTGCCAACATGGTTGTTAATGGCAGCTATTTTTCTAGTAATGATCTTGTTTAGTACATTAATACAAAGATGAATTAGTCAACACATTACTGGTTTCTGGATTTGTTCACATGAAAACGGGTCATTTCTTAGCAGAATAATTTATTTGCAGAAAGGGCATTTTACATGTTTTCAGACATGTTTTTGATCTTTGTTGTCACATGCCTTTGTTATACGAGGTTTGAATGGAATGTAGTTACATGTAAATTAATGTATGTGGAGATGTGTACTTTTTGTCAACAAGGTTAGAATTAATTTAATATATAAAATAGACTAATGGGGAACAATTATTGTACTTCTTTATTATTTTGAAACAGGATACTTGTACTGCAGGTTACATTAAACATGAATATTGTTAGAATTGTAAAAGTATGTACTGATAACTAGAAGCGCTGAGAACATAGGTGGATGTTACTGTAATGTCACTGTGAATGTACTGCACAGTTTGTAAAGCTTAATACAGTATGGAATGTGTACGTACACTCCCTGAGACCTGATGAGCATGTGTGCATGTATGTTTCTTTGTTTCCACGTGTGATAGCACTTAAATACACTACCGGTCAAAAGTTTTAGAAAACCTACTCATTCAAGGGTATTTCTTTATTTTTACTATTTTCAACATTGTAGAATGATAGTGAAGGCATCAACACCATGAATTAACACATATGGAATCAAGTAGTAACCAAAATAGTGTGAAACAAATCAAAAATCAATTTCATATTTGAGATTCTTCAAAAAGACACCACTCTTGGCATTCTCTCAACCAGATTCATGAGGTAGTCACCTGGAATGCATTTCAGTTAACAGGTGTGCATTCTTAAAAGTAAATTTGTGTAATTTCTTTCCTTAATGCATTTGAGCCAATCAGTTGTGTTGTGACAAGGTAGAGGGGTATACAGTAGATAGCCCTATTTGGTAAAAGACCAAATCCACATTATGGCAAGAACAGCTCAAAAGGCAAAGAGAAGTGACAGTCCATCATTACTTTAAGACATGAAGGTCAGTCATTTCAATAACTTTGAAAGTTTCTTCAAGTGCAGTCGCAAAAACCATCAAGCGCTATGATGAAACTGGCTCTCATGAGGATTGGCACAGGAATGTAAGACTCAGTTACCTCTGCTGCAGAGGGTAAGTTCATTAGAGTTACCAGCCTCAGAAATTGAAGCCCAAATAAATGCTTCACACAGTTAAAGTCACAGACACATCTCAAAATCAACTGTTCAGACTGCGTGAATCAGGCATTCATAGTCGAATTGCTGCAAAGAAACCACTACTAAAGAACACCAATGAGAAGGGACTTGTCTGGGCCAAGAAATACGAGAAATTGACATTAGACCAGTGGAAATTTGTTGTTTGGTCTGGAGTCCAAATTGGCGATTTTTGGTTCAACCGCCGTGTCTTTGTGAGTCGCAGTGTGGGTGAACAAATTATCTCCGCCTGTGTATTTCCCACCATAAGGCATGGGGGAGTTATCATGGTGTAAGGGTGCTTTGATGGTGACACTGATTTATTTAGAATTCAAGGCACACTTAACCAGCATGGCTACCACAGCATTCTGCAGTGATACGCCATCCCATCTGGTTTGGGCTTAGTGGGACTATCATTTGTTTTTCAACACTTCCAGGCTGTGTAAGGGGTATTTTACCAAGAAGGAGAGTGATGGAGTGCTACATCAGATGACCTGGCCTCCACAATCCCCCGACCTCAACCAAATTGAGATTCTTTGGGATGAGTCGGACCGCACACTGAAGGAAAAGCAGCCAACAAGTGCTCTGCATATGTGGGAACGCCTTCAAGACTTTTGGGAAAGCATTCCAGGTGAAGCTGGTTGATAGAATGCCAAGAGCGTGCAAAGCTGTCATCAAGGCAAAGGGTGGCTATTGGAGAATCTCATATATCAAATATATTTTGATTTGTTTAACACTTTTTTGGTTACTACATGATTCCATATGTCTTATTTCATAGCTTTGATGTCTTTACTATTATTCTACAATGTAGAAAATAGTATAAATAAAGAAAAACCCTTGAATGAGTAGGTGAATCCAAACTTTAGACCGGTAGTGTATATTCTTGTCAGTATATGTGTCCAGCATGTCTATATAGTTTCATATCCTCTCCAAAAGTGTAGTAGTTCTAATGCATTTATATATTCTACATTTTGGGTAGATTCACACAACCCAACAGTGTGTTTACCAGGACTATACACAGGATACATAGAGACGTGCCTGGGAGAAACAGGAAAGAGACAGGGTAGAAACAGGAAATAGATAAGAGAAACACAAATTGGAGGACATCATTAATGGACTTCCAATACACTACAATTGTACATGTCAACTGATTGAAAATAGGCCATATAGATTTTTATTGTAATTATGCCATGTGATCAGCTCTTAGATAATTACCTGTGATGTGTTCATTATTGGAAGATTCATTAGCTGTGGGAAACAGTGAGACATAGTAGAAAGGCAGACAGCAAATTATGATGGAAGTCAAACGTTGCACCATACAGCACAAGCAAGACCTTGGCACCTTGCTGGTGTTAAAAACATTGAAAAAAATTATACATTTATTAACTGATTTTCAATTATAAAAAAATAAAAAGGTGAAACAAAGACAAAAAGGAGCCTCTAATGCTATGTTACATTATATTGCATGTTTTGACTATACCACCCCTTAGTTGTTACATAGGCAAAGGGGAACCACAAGTGATTGGTCAGGAAATGTTACATCAAGATGAAAAAGACATACCTTTAAGGTGGAACTCTGTGGTGAGGATACCGCCACTTGGCTCTGCTTCAGAAGGGAGGCTTCTGGCAGTGCACGGGCCCTTAAAAAATATTAGAAGATAGTGTTTAATAATGACCTCTTTGCTGATCAGAGCTGTATACAACCAACTCCTGATAAATGTGTGTTGTGAATGCACTAAATTGGAATATGCAGATAAGTAAAAAGTATGCATTTTAATAGGACAGTGAGTAGAAAGCATTGCACTTAAGCAGTTTTTAGGTGCAATGACAGTTTGCATTCATGGGTCATTCTATAAATTAAGGGGCCAACATCAGCGTCAACATTTCAAAATTGTTGGATATACATTTAAATATGATTTTCTTGCAGCTTCACATTTGTAGTTACAGGAATAAGAGTCTAGATAAGCACAATGATGCCATAACTCCACCTAGCAACAACAAAATATTCAAAAGGTCACATGAAACATGGACACCACATGTTTCTTTGCCTATTAGCCAGGTCTGTTTGTGCTTTAGTCAACTTCTCTATCATTTACAGCCATGCTAAACATTGCTTTAGAATGGATATGATCAACAGCATTTATGTTTTAGTTAATATAACAATGTAATACAATGGGTTCTGTCAGAAAAATCATTGAAAATAACCAATAATGAAATCATTAAAATCAGTAAACTCTTCAATATTGTGTTTGGACATGTTTTAACTATTCTTGTGGGGACCAGAAGACCCCACAAGAATAGTAAACTAACAAACATTTTACCAACTGGGGACTTTGTTAGTACCCATGAGGTCAAATGCTATTTATCGGGGGTTTGGGGTTAAGGTTAGAATTAGTGTTAGGGTTAGAATTACACTGAGTCTAACCCAGCTTTTGGGTTAGGGTAAGTGTACTGGTTAGGGTTAGGTTTAGCGGTTAGGGAAAATAGGATTTTGAATGGGACTGAATTGTGTGTCCCCACAAGGTTAGCTGTACAAGCCTGTCTGTGTGTGTGTAGTGTGAGTGAGTCTGTATCTGAAAACTAACCATCAAATTCTTGCTTCCTCTGTCTTTTTCCAATACTCCTTGCAAGTCCTTGAAAGTGCATTGGAGCCCGAGGGGAGGAACCTTTAGTTCTCTCCCACAATGTACTTTGAGAGGGAGGTGAGGAATGGAGGGAACGAGGGAAGAATCTCAATTGCATTTCCTTGATTCCTCACATACTCTCTCCTCGCCTCCTTCTCAAAAGCCATTAGATAAGAAGTTGAGGAGAGGGGCCTCTGACGAGGAGCGAGGATGCAATGAATCATGCAATTGAGATTCTCAAGGACAGAGGATGCAAGTAGTTGACAGCTGTTCATATTTTTAGACAGTGTCAGACTGACTGAGAGACTGAGCTACCCCTAGCCCCTCAACATCTGCTCTGTACAACTGTCTGGAAGAGGTTAAGTCTTGGCTGCAGAACAACTCCAATTCATCAGCAGCAAGACAGAGGCAATGATTGTAGGCACACCCAACAGATCACCAACTCATCTGCCCTGCTATCAATGGCCACATCATTCCCCTCTCCTCAGTCATCACCAACCTTGGCGTTAAATTCGACCCTGCACTCTCCTTCAATGCCCACGTTAGTCACGTCTGTAAAACAATCATCACCTGAAGTACATCTCCCGCCTAAGACCCTCTCTCAGCGCTTCTGATGCAGAAAAGCTTATCCATGCATTCGTCTTCTCCAGAATTGATTATGGGAATGCAGTACTTGGGGGGGCCTACCTGCAAACTCAATTAATACATTACAGCTCATTCAAAAAACAGTGCTGCAAGGATTCTGACAAACCAAAAAGTCTGCCAACATCACCCCTATCCTTGTTGACCTCCATTGGAAACCTGTCCCTCAAATAATTGTCTAAATAGCATTGGACCTGCGTCCCGGTCAGATCTACTCTCCTCCTATGAACCTCCATGCACCCTTTTTTAAATATATGTATTTTTTTTGTTCACCTTTATTTAACCAGGTAAGCTAGTTGAGAACAAGTTCTCATTTACATCTGCGACCTGGCGAAGATAAAGCAAAGCAGTGCGACACAAACAACACAGAGTTACACATGGAATAAACAAGCGTACAGTCAATAACACAATAGTTGAGGGTGAAGCCACGCCAAATGGCTTCATGCACCCAGGAACCATCTCCAAACTATGGGTGGACTTTTCTCCCCATGCACCATGGCTTTGGAACTCCCTTCCTGACAATCTCAGACTATTTTTTTTAATGCACTTTTAGTTTATTCATGTACAGTATCACGAAAGGCGCTTTACAAATGTAATACATTATTATTAATACTGCACAGAGTCTCGACATTTGTGGAGATCTGAGAGGGCTTGATGGGTGGTGACATGGTCAGCTCTCCATCTAACTCTGATAGGCTTGGCGGAATTTTTGTGGTATTGCTTACACCTGTCCAATCCTCTCAGTGTTTAGGGGTAGGGGTAGGTGCTCAGGGTTGTTTCTGGACATGACCCCACAACCCTTTGGGTGTGTGGTGGACCTACAGTACAACACTTGTGGCATTGTTTGGATGTTTCATTCCATTGCTATACAGATTTGCACCGGTGTAAGCTGGACACACCTATGTCACCCTATTATGTGTGTATTTCAGGAAATGACTTCCTGAAGTCCTAAGCAGCTGATTGGTTCGCCCCATTGATGATTGGAGCTCTGCCACACCCTCTCGTCAGAAGATACAGCTGTTTTCAATTACCGACTCCTTCTGCAGTTTTAAAAGCCAGTGTTCCGTTGTTAGGAGGAGAGAGCTTCTTGGTGTGTCCTGTGTTTTGTTGGGCTTTCTGAATTTTTGTCAAGTATTTTTATTATTATTTATTATTCTGTTTCATTTGTTCCTGGGGGGGAAGGGCAAGGCACCTCGGGAGTGCTTAGGCAAGAGGCCTGCACACTAGGTAAGACCTGGGTGGACCATCCCCTGTTTTTGGTTAGTGCACCCGTTAGTGCTAGTTAGGTAAGTTGTGGGTGGGTAGGTAAGGTAGGAGAGGGGGCTCTTTAACTAACTTTCTTTGCTTCCGTCCAGCCCATTTTCCCCAAATGACCGTGTGACGGAAATAAATTCCCTGTAAACGGTAATATATTCTGCCTCGTCATCCTTACCCGCATCTGCAGTCACATACCTCTTTCACTCCACGGGGAGTTGAGTGTAGCAGGGTGTTGCGTTCCCTCAAAGACGCGTGCGTAACTTATATGCAGAAAATTGAAAAATAAGACATCTTACCTCAGGAATCTTGACCGCCTAACATAGACACAAATGTTCTGTCAATCCTCGAGATCCACATTAATTCCCTCACTTTGGCTGTTGTTCAAAACATGTGCAGTATCACACAAGCTCTTTATCACTTGACTCTCATTCATAAAATCCTTTCCTGAATCAACTGGTATTGTGCAATAATGTCCCTACACAACTAAACAGCTAGACAAATACTATGCGTGATTATTGCAGAACCCCCTTAATGACAGTATAGATTTTTTTATTAGTCATGTTAAAGTTACTCGTTCTGTTAAAAGCATTCCATTTTGAAATCGCATAATTATTTTGAATATGTGTGCCCATGAAAACCGAGTCCAACAGCAATATCCAGGAATGTTACAGTATCAAGTTCAATGTGTAATTCAATTCTTAAATTATTAGTATATGATATAACAACAAACAGTATCATAAATGCAAGGAAAGAAAGTTAATGTTTTGTCACATATTTGCCAAATCCGTGAAGACGCCAAGCATGAGAAAGGTTTTGATTTAACTCATGAATTAAAATGAATGTATCCATGTTCCCCCTTTATATCTTAATGTATTCAAATGAATTTGTTTAGCTAATTATTATTGACTTTGTAACAGTTCTAAGCAGTTGTCCACAACAAGAAATGCTCACTGGTACCCTAGTTTATGGAAAGAACCTTATCCAGTATCGACTTCCTGGCGACTACGCAAATGTAATGACTCCGTTAGTTTTGCTTATTTATCACAAATGTCCCATGTTACATATGTAGGATGGTAAAATATCATACTTACTGGCTGACATGATAGTTTTTCCCCGTCACAAACCCCAACCTCGCAGTGAAGCCAAACAGTGGACACCTTCTCCTGGCGCTGGAAGCGGAAGGAGTTGAACTTGAACATGGAGCGGCTGTCTTTGGCATTCTCGAAAATGGTCACAGTTTTGTCATACGAGCAGCTGTGAATCAGAGACCTCAATTGATTGAATGTTTGATCAAATGTTTGAAAAATATAGGAACAGCTGTATCACCTGTACGAAAGTTCAATGCAATTCAGTATGAATTTGTTTATTCCACAAAGTTGGGTTTTGATCGGCAAGCAGTGCAAATTAGGTTGGTTACCACTGAAATACCTGTTGATGATGAGATTCCACCTCTTCTTGTCTATTGAGTAAGGAGTGGGTGTCGCCCAGCAGTTGCTTATCACCACTTTGAATCTGGGGGAGGAAAGAATGTTGGACAATTATATTCAAGATAGGGGGATTCGGGGGCACCTCCCCCTGATTTGTGTTTTGAATTATCATCCGCTTCTATTTCTTCATTTCTATCCAGAGAAGTGATCTCTTTAAGGGTGAATGGATGTTGCATGATACAAATACAGTGCTTTCAGAAGTTATTCACACCTCTTGACTTTTTCCACATTTTGTTGTGTTACAGACTGAATTTAAAATGGATTACATCATTGGCCTACACACAATACCCCATAATTTCAACGTGGAATATTGTTTAGAACGTTTTACAGATCAATTAAATGTGAAAAGCGGAGATGAAGGAAACCGCTTTCACCATGAGGCCAATTGTCACGTTGTATAAAGGAATGGAGACATACGTAATAGGGGGTTTTAATACTCCACCCAAAATACAACATGCCATGAAAGCCACGGGGACAAAGCCCAAAACAAACACGTATACAAAACAGGTATGTAACCCAAACAAAAGAGCGAGGTTAAACCGCAAATACACGGGACGAGACCTGGAATAACGAGTACACAACACATGCAGCTTGGAAGCCGATACAACAGCACAGGACCAACGGACGTGGTAACAATAACCAACAAAACAATGGTGAACAGAGGGCACGTATACAACTACTAATCAGGGGGAATGGGAAGCAGGTGTGCATAAAGAAACAAGTTCAGCGATGCCTAGAGGCCGGTGACGTAGACCTCCGGAGCTGGTGCACGGAATGAGCAGCAGTACCGGGGGAATCCTTGACACCAGTGGTTACAGAGTTTACTGAGTGTGATAGGATAAAACAACTACATTGTAGTTACTCCACAATACTAACGTAATTGACGGAGTATAAAGGAGGAAGCCTGTACAGAATAAAAAATATTCATTAACAAGCATCCTGTTTGCAACAAGCCACTAAAGTAATACTGCAAAAAAATGTGTCCAAGAAATTTACTTTTTTGTCCTGAATAGAAAGTGTTGTTTGTGGAAAATACAATACTATAAGGGCACAGGGCGAGACCCAGATGCAGACACAGGAGGCAGATGGTTCGAGTCTCTGATATTTATTAGTAACCAAGGGGCAGGCAAGATAATGGTCGTGGACAGGCAAAAGATCATAACAAGGTCAGAGTCTAGGAGGTACATAGTGACAGGAAGGCTCTAGGGCAGGCATTATGGTCAGGCAGGTGGGTTCAGAGTCAAGGCAGGCTTGGGTCAATACCAGGAGGACTAGCAAAAAACAGAGAAAAGGAAAAAGCAGGAGCATGGAGTAACACACTGGTTGACAAAACAAGACCAACTGGCACAGACAGAATACACAAGTATAAAAACCCAGGGGACAATGGGGAAGATGGGTGACACCTGGAGGGGGTAGAGAGAAGCACAAGGATAGGTGTGACACACAGATCAGGGTGTGACAGCAGTGGAACGATGGACTCTAGAGATGAGGAAAGGGCCAATGAAACAGGGGGAAAGTTTGCGGGATTCCACCCGAAGGGGCAGGTCCCGTGTGGATAGCCATACCCTCTGCCCAATGCGATAGTGAGGGGCTGGAGTCCGGCAGCGGACCGCTTGTCGACGATACCTGGAGTTGGTCTTGAGAAGCGCCACCCAGGCTCTTCTCCAGGTATGCCGACAGTGGCGGATGAACATCTGGGCCAAGGGTATGTTGACTTCTTGCTCTTGTTCTGGGAAGAGCGAAGGCTCATACCCTATGGAGCACTCGAAAGGTGAAAGTCCCGTGGTCGAACAGGGAATAGTGTATACTATATTTCTGTATTTAATTTTCAATACATTTGCCAACCTTTCTAAAAACATATTTTAATGTTGTCATTATGGGGAATTGTTTGTAAGTGTGTGTAAATGGGTGAGAGAAAATGGATAAATGTAATCAATTTTGCATTCTCGCTGTAACACAACAAAATGTGGAATCAGTTAAGGGGTGTAAAAACTTTCTAAAGGCACTGTTTGTCTCCAACACCTACAGTTGAAGTCAGAAGCTTACATACACTTACGTTGGAGTCATTAAAACTCGTTTTATAACCACTTCACAAATGTCTTGTTAACAAACTATAGTTTTGGCAGGTCGGTTAGGACATCTATTTTTCAAAAAATTGTTTACAGACAGATTATTTAATTTATAATTCACTGTATCACAATTCCAGTGGGTCAGAAGTTTACAAACACTAAGTTGACTGTGCCTTTAAACTGCAGGAAGGAGACGAGCTCTGTCACCTAGAGATGAAAGTACTTCGGTGGGAAAAGTGCAAATCAATCCCAGAACAACAGCAAAGGACCTTGTGAAGATGCTGGTGGAAACAGGTACAAAAGTATCTTTATCCACAGTAAAATGAGTCCTATATCGACATAACCTGAAAGGCCGCAATGCAAGGAAGAAACCATTGCTCCAAAACTGCCATAAAAAAGCCAGACTACGGGGTGCAACTGCACATGGGGACAAAGATCGTACTTTTTGGAAAAAATGTCCTCTCGTCTGATGAAACAAAAATAGAACTGTTTGGCTATTATGACCATCGTTATGTTTGGAGGAAAAAGGGGGAGGCTTGCAAGCCGAAGAATACCATCCCAACCGTGAAGCACGGGGGTGGCAGTATCATGTTGTGGGGGTGCTTTGCTGCAGGAGGGACTGGTGCACTTCACAAAATAGATGGCATCATGGGTCTTCCAAATGGACAATGACCCCAAGCATACTTCCAAAGTTGTGGCAAAATGGCTTAAGGACAACAAAGTCAAGGTATTGGAGTGGCCATCACAAAGCCCTGACCTCAATCTTATAGAACATTTGTGGGCAGAACTGAAAAAGCGTGTGCGAGCAAGGAGGCCTACAAACCTGACTCAGTTACACCAGCTCTGTCAGGAGGAATGGGCCAAAATTCACCCAACTTATTGTGGGAAGCTTGTGGAAGGCTCCCCGAAACGTTTGACCCAAGTTAACAATTTAAAGGCAATGCCACCAAATACTAATTGAGTGTATGTAAACTTCTGACCCACTGGGAATGTGATAAAGGAAATAATAATCTGAAATAAATCATTCTCTCTACTAATTATTCTGACATTTCACATTCTTAAAATAAAGTGGTGATCCTAACTGACCTAAGACAGGGAATTTGGTACTAGGATTAAATGTCAGGAATTGTGAAAAACTGAGTTTAAATGTATTTGGCTAAGGTGTATGTAAACCTCCGACTTCAACTGTATTTCCCCCCCACTTTCACATATTGTTGTATTTGGTCAAGTGTATTTGCTTTATGCAGGGCAAGGAATATCTATACTGAACAAATATATAAACGCAACATGCATAGTGTTGGTCCCATGAGCTGAAGTAAAAGATCCCAGAATTTTTCCATATGCAAAAAAAGCTTATTTCTCTCCAATTTTGTGCACAAATCCAAGATAATCCATCCACCTGACAGTTGTGGCATATCAAGAAGCTGATGAAACAGCATGATCAGTACAGAGGTGCACCTTGTGCTGGGGACAATAAAAGGCCACTCTAAAATGTACTGTTTTGTCCACTAGAGCTGTTGCCAGAGAATTTCATGTTAATTTCTATACCATAAGTCGCCTCCAACATTGTTGTAGAGAATTTGGCAGTACCTCCAACCGGCCTCACAACTGCACACCACATGTAACCACTCCAGCTCAGGACCTCTGTATCTGGCTTCTTCACCTGTGGGATCATCTGAGACCAGCCACCCCAGACAGGTAATGGAACTGAGGAGTATTTCTCTCTGTAATAAAGCCCTTCTGTGCGGAAAAACTCAATCTGATTGGCTGGGCCTGGCTCGCGCAGTGGGTGGGCCTATTCCTTCCCAGGCCCCCCATGGCTGCCCAGTCATTTGAAATCCATAGATTAGGGCCTAATGAATTGATTTAAATTGACTCCTTATATGAACTGTAAATTGTTGCATAATGCTTTCATATTTTTGTTCAGTATAAATAAACATTTGCTAAATATATATACATACAGTTGAAGTCGGAAGTTTATATACAACTCAGCAAAATACATTTAAACTCAGTTTTTCACAATTCCTGACATTTAATCCAAGTGAAAATGAGTTAGGATCACTTTATTTTCAGGTTATGTCGATATAGGACTCGTTTTACTGTGAATATAGATACTTCTGTACCTGTTTCCTCCAGCATCTTCACAAGGTCCTTTGCTGTTTTCGCACCAAAGTATGTTCATCTCTAGGAGACAGAACGTGTCTCCTTCCTGAGCGGTATGACGGCTGCGTGGTCCCATGGTGTTAATACTTGAGTGCTATTGTTTGTACAGATGAACGTGGTACATTCAGGTATGAACCAGACTTGTGGAGGTAAACAATTTTTTTTCTGAGGTCTTGGCTGATTTCTTCTGATTTTCCCATAATGTCAAGCAAAGAGGCACTGAGTTTCAAGGTAGGCCTTGAAATACATCCAAAGGTACACCTCCAAATGACTCAAATTATGGCAATTAGCATATCAGAAGCTTCTAAAGCCATGCCATCATTTTCTGGAATATTCCAAGCTGTTTAAAGGCACAGTCAACTTAGTGTATGTAAACTTCTGACCCACTGGAATTGTGATACAGTGAATTATAAGTGAAATAATCTGTCTGTAAACATTATTTTTTTAATTACCTGTGTCATGCGCAAAGTAGATGTCCTAACCGACTTGCCAAAACTATAGTTTGTTAACAAGAAATGTGTGGAGTTGTTGAAAAGCGAGTTTTAATGACTCCAACCTAAGTTTATGTAAACTTCCGACTTCAACTGTATATACTGTATATTTTGAGTACCTGTTGCTGAGTCCTTTGGCTTCCATCCCAATGAACACTTCAGAGCCAATCTCTGATGTGTCAATCACATAGGGGGCGTCTTTGGCATACAGGAACTTGGAATTCTAAAGACATGAACACAGGTCAGTCAGTTATATTTATGTTCACATTAAGATGACTTTTACGACTTGAGTGATCCTTACAAGTAATGGACAAATGATTATCTCCATAATATTACAAAACTAATGTTAGCATTACGTTTGACACTCGGCAGCTAAGAACCTGTTTCGCGGGGCCAGACTAAGCCTATTCCTGGACTAAAAAGCAACACTTTATGGATCATCTCCATTTAATGTCCAAGACTAGGCTTAATCTGTGTCCGGGAAGTTGATGAGAACCTAAACCTGAGGTACTCACCGTGAACACGTTCATAGACAACTGTGAACTAAAAGTGCCTAAACTCCCGTTGTTGACAAAAACTGTAGCCACTCTGGAAGAAGCAAAGGGTTTAGTAAAAACGCTGAAAGTCATTGGGTTAGAATGCAAACGCTTTCCAGAAGGTACCGGCGGTGACCTAAATGCCAGGATCGGTGCTTACCTTTGGCTGAAGACGGCGTTGTTGACCAAGTAGGCGGCCCGGTACGTGCAGCTGAACGTGTAGTTGACCGGCTGGTTTCTGACTGTTAGTGAAGTGTCATTGGACACAATGGAGTTGTAGAAGACATACTTGGGGTCTTTACCACCAATATACTGGGAAAAAATAGCAGACACGCCAAAGAATGAGGATGGGTTGTTGATTCTTTAGGCCTATCGCTTTGCATTTAGCTGGAATACCTTGCTCAGACCTGCAACTCTTCATGTCTCAGGCAAGCTTACCCCCTCCATTAAAAGTACTTTCTCACCTCGGCGTGAGTGCCACAGTACGAGTTGTTTTTGGGCGTCAGGTCAGGGATGGTGAAGCGAAAGTACCCTGGGCTGTTGACACCGCTGTAACACAGCCCCCCTAGGGACAGCTGGCCGATCTCCCAGCCGTAGGGACACTCCGGGACGTTAGCAATGATGGCATTGGGGAAACATGACACCATCACATAGTCTGATAAACAACAAGCACAGAGAAAAGACGATCTTAGAGGATGCTGATAGAACCTGTTCCATAGTGTCATATGGATAGCGATTCCACTCTCTTTAAGGGAAAAAATACTCACCTGCTTTCTGGGGGGCACAAGTCCATGCTACCGGCAGTAGAAGTAGTAGAGCGCTTACAGCAGCCATTGTCAAAGGCTGAAAATAAATATCAGAGATAAATTGTAACACATTGATATGATAACGTCAATAAGAATTTAAAATCGTATATTCTCACCATATATAATAAGGTTTATTTGAGCTTGTACACATGCATGCACAAGCTGAATTTCAGTGTACAAACAAAAAGGAAAGAAAAATAAGAAGATTTTAGGGTGAAATTAAGTTCGGGACTGCAGTGGAGGGATGAAGCATCGTTGGTCTCTGAGCGGAGGGGGGGATCACAATAGCAGCCAGGGGAGTCAGATCCCAAGCCATTGTTTTGTTTAATCATGGTTTAATAACCAGCCACTCCTTCACAACCGCTGCACAGTCACAGACAGACATGACCAGTACATAGTTCTAGTATTAATTGGCATGAGCTGATAACGTCCGTTCCCGTTCGGATTTCTACATGGTCTAAAAATGCTCTCAGGGAGATGTCGGATGTTTAAAATAAAATAAAAAACTATTTAAGAGACTTAAAAATGGAATGAAATGACAACACGTTAGGTAAGGCCTAAATAAGGTTAAACCTAAGTGAACCATCTCTTTAACCTTACCATAGAAGATTCATGAAGGGTAGGCGGCTAGTTCTAGTCTGGCTAGGTTTCCGTCAGAGGGTCTTCGTGGTCTGTATTGACTGACTTGGAACTATAGCCACCACTGACAGCTAAACAGCCAAGAGGATGGATTTTATACTTTTACCGGTAAGAGGAACCCCCCCCCCCAACCCCGCTCACCTCTCCTCTATCTCAAGTCCCCTACTTGGCAGTGCCAAATTGGTAGCCCTATTGTGGAGCTACTCACAAAAGCTCTCTGTGAAGTAAACGACATTGACTTTCAAATGACTAACTTCTCAGGGGATCAGTGCAGCACACTCAACATTGCGTTAGTCTTTAACATTCCTTTCATGTCTTACTCTACTCTGATACTTCTAAGTTATATTCGATAATCAAGGGTTGAGCATGACTATGTTGCATCCCGAGACATATTTGAATCAGTATTGTGTTGATTCTAAGCATGCTCTCAGCTTAAAAATTCTATGCAAGTTAGATGCTCTGAAAGGGAGAGGTTCCCTCGCTCGCACGCACGCACGCACGCACGCACGCACGCACGCACGCACGCACGCACGCACGCACGCACACACACACACACACACACACACACACACACACACACACACACACACACACACACACACACACACACACACACACACACACACACAGTCACTCTTCCTAGCTCTTTGTAGATCACCTAGCATGTTTTTCGCGACTGGAAGTGTGGGATGCCAACCTTACATAACATGATGGAATCTGGGGGCTTCTCATTGTTAGCATGGGTAAAGAGCTGTAACTCTACCGGTCCCCTGACCCTTCCTCTGATTTGTATCTTCCATCAATCTCCCTCCAAGAATTCCCCAATGCTCTATTCTGATGCTAATGCTAACGCTATGCAGCCAGCTATGCCTCTTCAATAGCACTGTAATGTTTCCCAAACTGGTATATGAATGACAGGAGTGTCTCGATCTGCTCCTATCATTTTACACTTGATTAGTGGAAATGGCCTATTCTGTCAGACCAGACGATAGTTGTTCAGATTAGGATTTTTAATTGATGTAGCGTTTCATTACCATGGGTAAAAGGGACATTATCTATCACGTAGTCATCTCATTTCAAGTTCACAACACAAGCCATCGGTTGTGTGGATCCAGCTATGTCTCGATCCCACATTATATTTGCCATTTAGCAGACCCTTTTATCCAAACATACATTTTTTACACTGAATGACCCAGGAATTGAACCCACCATGCTGGTGTTGTAAGCACTGTGCTCTATCAACTGAGCCATACAGGACCTTCACCCATTAGACATTAGACTGCTTTTGAAGTATTAAAACATTTGACAAACTTAATGTTATGACCAGGGTTGGAGTTAATTCTACAAATTCCATTTGAATTAAATTCCCTCTCACTCTAAATTCCATTGAATTCAATTCAAATTGCAGGTCAGTCATGTTAGGTAAATTCCAATAATTAAATTCCCAATTCAATATTATCCTCAACAATTTCACAAATTCAAATTCAATTACCTCCACCTTTCAGGCTGATCGTGTCACTGTTCAGACAGCCTAGCTGGAAATATAGAAATTCAAGTTGAAATGATTTAAAACAAATCATGTTTTATACTAAATGCATGAATTCCATTAACTGGGAAATGCATAAATATTGAATTCCAATATCATTCCATTTCAAATATGGAATGTTTTTAACAATCCAATGCAATTCCAATTCTAACAGTCTAATTTAAATAAAAATGTCATAACTTGAGGATTGTGGTAATAAAAAATGTATTCAACGTATTGTCCACTTCATGAGTGAGTTCAAGAATTGAATTGGAACGTCAAACCCTGTAAGGAGCATGGTATGGGCTGCATGGTATGGGCCATCATCATGGAGAGAGGGGTCAATTAGGACACTTTCCCCCAGTCCCTCTGTCCTCATACATACAAGAAAGGGACACCAGACCAGGGACAAAAGCTGCCTCTATTTCATTGTATCCCACTGGGCTCTGTGAAACCCTATATCTCTGAATGATGAGAAATGTCTGTGAAACAAAGTCTCCCATCTCATCTCCACTTTGGAACACTCATTGGTAGTGTGTCTTGTCTTATCAGAGCCTCCATCACAGTTTAGGGATATCCACACATGCCTGTTTGCAGTGTTGTTCCGCTAAGATGGTGTTCTGTTCCCGATACCTTTTAAAGATTCCTCAAATAATGACGATGTCATTATTGTGTGGCGGTCCCTGCTTTTCTCGTGTTTGGTTCAATGAGAGGTAGCGATCACTATCAGTCTGTCCGAGTCGGTGACTTGACAGGAATGCTGAAAGGTCTGTACTTTGACATCCTCATGTATATATACAGTGTGTACAGTATGTTCCATTAAATCTATGTTCACATAAAATGAGCATTATTTGCATGGTCTAAGATAAATGGGTCCGTTCCAGAGTCAAAGGTAATTCAGGTCTGTATGGGGAACACACGTTGTGAAATGTTGGATCTGGATTGAGCAGGCAGCATGAAGTAGAGGCAATTTTCAAACATTTAATTTTAGGACGTGGTTGTCTTCATGAAACATTCCAATCAAGTTCCGAACACCAGTGGTTTGTTCGTTCAGCAGCCTTTGCTTTGCTTTCGCGTTTGTCAGTTACTCTATTGCCATTCGGCTTTTACTTTAAAAACCACGCTAGTTAAAATCACAAACATACTGTACAAAACACACAGAAAACAAAAAGGGACACAGGAAGTGTGTGTCTTGTAGGCATGTGGACATTTTATTTCATCATTCAACTAAGCACAAACTGTAATGTGCTCTCACCAAACAAGCTGCTATGTTAGCTCTGCACTAAGGATCCACTTGGAACATTAGGGCCGTGCTCCACTGCTCAGGCATTGGATTGCATCAACCAATGGGTGAACTTCTGCCAGTTCATGCTGGGTTCATAGACGAAAAAAAGTGTCCCGGCTGTCTCAGTGTCACTGCTTGCGTCGCTGAAATGGCCGCACCCTGCAAAGCGCTGTAGTAGCTCTCCACTGCCTGGCTCAAGCAGCAACACTGCTCTACAAACTCCAGCTCAGAGTGTTATGCTTGTTAATGCCCTCTACACGGGAGGTGTGAATTGCAGGAAATTACCACGTGCCATGTGCTAAGGTAGAAGTCATTAGCCATAGCCATTAGCCCAACAAAGAGAGCATGTTTCAAAGTTCAGGTATACTAGTTTTCAGGTATACTTATTTAATATTTTTATATTTGAGTTATTTAGCAGATGCTCTTATCCAGAGTGACTTACAGTTAGTTCATTCATCTTAAGATAACTAGTTGGGACAACCACATATCACAGTCAGAGTAATTGTCCTCATTAAAGTAGCTATCAGAAAAGCTATAAGCAAAGTCAGAGCTAGTTAGGGCTAAAAGAGTCAAGTGTGAGTGTTTTTCTTTGGGGGGGATTATTTAAGATACTCTTTGAAGAGGTAGGGTTTCAGATGTTTTTCGGAAGATGGGCATAAAAGCTGGTTCCACCACTGGGGTACCAGGAAAGAGAAGAGCTTGGACTGGGCTGAGCGGGAGCTGCCCTCCCATAAGGGGTGGGAGGACCAAGTGACCAGAGGCGGCAGAACCGAGTACTCGGGTTGGGGTATAGAGTTTGACCAGAGCCTGAAGGTAGGCAGGGGCAGTTCCTCTTGCTGCTCCGTAGGCAAGTACCATGGTCCTGTAGTGGATGCGATCTTCAACTTGAAGCCAGTGGAGTGTGTGGGGAGAACGACAAGGTGTTGTATAGAGAATGACAGGCTGTTGTCCAGGGTCACACCAAGGTTCTTTGAACTCTGGAAGGGGGACACCGTGGAGTTGTCAACTGTGATGGAGAGGTCTTGGAGTGGGCAGGCCTTCCCTGGGAGGAAGAGCAGCTCTGTCTTGTTGAGGTTGTGCTTGAGGTGGTGGGCCGACATCCAAGCTGAGATATCTGCCGGTGACGGAGAAAGAGAAAGTAGTTGAGTGTCATCCGCATAGCAATGAAAGAAGAGACAATGTGAGGATGTGATGGAGCCGAGTGACTTGGTGTATAGAGAGAAGAGGGGACAGATAGAACTGAGCCCTGGGGAACACTAGTAGTGAGAGTACGTGACAAAAAGAAGAGCAGTCTTGGTTGAGTGACCAGTCTTGAAGCTGACTGGTTAGGGTCAAGAAGATCGTTCTGAGAGAGATAGTCATAGAGAGTTGGTCAGAGAGAGATAGTCAGAGAGAGATAGTCAGAGAGAGATAGTCAGAGAGAGTTGGTCAGAGTAAAAAGAAAATAAAGAAGTGATACCGGTCTTTGACACATATTACATCAGCACCCGTCATGAATGTCCTTTTCTTCCTGAGTCCAACCTCATCCAACCCTCTGATATATTGCTGGAAATACCAGAAATGTTGAATCTCTGCTTGGTTTTGTGGGGATGCCTGCAGTAACTTCAAAACTGTTCTAGCTGTCGGATTTTGCTCTGCATAAATATTCTCAATAGCCTCTTTCCTCTGGAAAGTTTGTGACAGCACTTCTCTTGCAGCATCCAACATATTATCAAGAGCATACTTTGGCTTCTGAATGAGTTACTTATGTGCTACCTGTAAAGCACAGCTCTTGGGTTAGGTACTGTACACCCCCCCCCCCATGCTGTTCAGGAGATCGATCAACTTGTCTTGATCTTCGATCTTTAGATCCTCTTTAAGGGCTTTAACAACAAGATCTCTCTCAGAATGACTTAAAGTAGACACTAAATGCTCTCCAAGAATGAATGCCTCAGTAAAGGCAGATGCAAGTCGGTTAGCGAAATAGCCATTACCTTTCAATCCCTTTGCCAGTACTCTGCCGATAGATTGCCATTCGTCTTCTTGCCATCTCGGGATGAGGGACGGGACCCTCATATCCTCGCCATCAGCCGCAACGTCAAAAAATTCAGACCCAAAAAATCCAGAGTTAACACCCTTGAAACACCTTGTGCATGATCTCCTCTCTCATCAACCAAGGTGAACTTTACAAGGAGATCGACAATTTGGGGATTTTTTAATAGCGAATTGATCTCTATAAGTAGATTGACTCTATGTATTTTTATTGTGGCATGATCTCTGTTGCCTGGAGGGGTTGTGGCTTGACCTTTGACGTCTGGATGGGTTGTGGCGTGAACTACAATGTCTGGAGGGGTTATGGCTTGACCTTTGACGTCTGGATGGGTTGTGGCGTGAACTCCAATGTCTGGAGGGGTTGTGGCTTGACCTTTGACATCTGGATGGGTTGTGGCGTGAACTCCAATGTCTGGAGGGGTTGTGGTGTGACCTCTGATGTCCGGGTGGGGGGGGGGGGGGGGGGTTGTGGGAGGACTTCTGACATCTGGAGGGGTTGTGGCATGACCATTCACATCTGGAGGGGTTGTGGCATGAACTCTGACGTCTGGCGGGGATGTGGCGTGACCTCTGACACCTGGAGGGGTTGTCGAGTGACTTCTGACATCTGGGGGGCTTGTAGCATGACCTCTGTTTTCTGGAAGAGTTGTGGCGTGACCTATGACGTCCAGAGGGGTTTTGGCATGCCTTCTTAAGTCTGGAGGGGTTGTGGCGTGACTTCTGTCTTCTGCAGGGCATGTGGCGTGACATCTGTTGTCTGGAGAAGGATCAAGTGTAAAAGCAATCAGGTGGCAAGGTGTAAATACCAGTGTGTCATCCAGCTGATACGGAAGGAGTTCTCACAGGTGTGGTGCAAACTGTATCTCTGATATGTCTGATAGGTCTGAGCGACAGCTAACATCAATCCCTTCAGTGTTGGTTAAAGTGACAGCAACTGTAACTCATTTTGCATTATGAACAATTTCCTGTTTCAGCTCCTTGGTGATAAGGTAACATCTCAACACCCCACATTTCTTAAATTCCCACTGTGGGAAAAACTGTTATTTTGCTTGACACAAAAGTTCCTTTTTACTGAAGGTTTTTGGTACATTGATAACTCTGGTCCCCGCAAAACACAGTTTCCTAACTTTGTTTCCCCTCGTGTATCCACCTTAATTCAGTTGTTCTTGGGTTTCCTTCAGTAAGCTAGTTGCTCCTCAAGTACGCCCTTGAACTTTTGGAATGCGGCTCTACAGTGTCCTCTGATGCTGTGGGTTCTTTAGCCCCTTTAGATCACAGTTCACTACCTTTCTCAGTTTTTCAAAAAGGACAGTTCTTTGCATCTCTCACTGTGGACTCAATCCAAAAACGCCTTGTGGCAATCCTGTCCCCATAGTTCGACAGATAAACTGACAAAGCACTGTCCTCCATCTCCTCAAGTTTGTTGTGTCTATCTGCAGAGACAGAAAGGTAGGGAAATACTGTTGTTTGCTGGTTGAATAATTATAATCATGATTTCTATCTGATGATACGTCTGAGTCACGAGACCTATTCTGATACGCACTCTAGCTACACTCCTAACTCCAAACTTAACCCCAACATCCTTATGGTTTGCCTTACAATGCTGTCAGATAAAGCAAGATTGATAATGATTCCAATAAACACTACAACATGGGCTGCAAACGTGAGCTCTGATAACTGAAAGTACTGTGTTCCTTTGGGAACAGGAGAAGGGACAGGATGGAAAACACCTCATAGTCAGGGCTTTTCTGTTGAAAAACCTTTTCTGTACGCTATTCTTGCATGACTTTGGACCTTTGATATTTGGATGGGTTGTGGCGTGAAGGTTGTTCCTTGCCAGTGTCTGCTTTCCCAAATGTGAAAATGACACTATAAAAATGTCTTGTCTTAAAATATACAGTAGCCTAACTTTAAGGAATAAGATTCAACAATGTTTGACAGAGCTCCAGAGTTCCTCTCTGGAGATGAGAGAACTTTCCAGAAGGACAAACATTTTTGCAGCACTCCTCCAATCAGGCTTTTATGGAAGATTGGCCAGACGGAAGCCACTCCTCAGTAAAAGGCACATGACAGCCCTCTTGTGGTTTGCAAAGAGGCACCTAAATGACTCAGACCATGAGAAACCAGATGCCCTGGTCTAATGAAACTAAGATTGAACTCTTTGGCTTGAATGCCAAGCGTCACTTCTGGAGGAAACCTGGCACCATCCCAACGGTGAAGCATGGTGGTGGCAGCATCATGCTGTGGGGATGTTTTTCAGCAACAGGGACTGAGAGACTAGTCAGGATCGAGGGAAATATGAATGTAGAAAAGTACAGAGAGATCCTTGATGAAAATGTGCTCCAGAGCACTCAGGACCTCAGACTGGGGTGAAGGTTCACCTTCCAACAGGACAATGACCCCTAAGCACACAGCCAAGACAACGCAGGAGTGAGTGGCTTCGGTATAAGTCTCTGAATGTCCTTGAGTGGCCCAGCCACAGCCCGGACTTGAACCCCATTGAAAAATACCGCATTTGTGCTGCATCAGTTGCAATCAGCGGTGGACACAATAATTGCTGCTACAGTGCCTTGCAAAAGTTTTCATCCCCTTGGCGTTTTTCCTATTTTGTTGCATTACAACCTATAATTTAAACAGATTTTTATTTGGATTTCATGTAATGGACATACACAAAATAGTCCAAATTGCTGAAATGTAATGAAAAAAATTACTTGTTTAAAAATAAATAATAATAATTGAAAAGCATGCATATGTATTCACCCCCTTGCTATGAAGCACCTAAAGAAGATATGGTGCCAGAAGTCACATAATTAGTTAAATAAAGTCCACCTGCGTGCAATCTAAGTGTCACATGATCTCAGTATATATACACGGAGCACCATTAAATCCATTATTAAAACATTTAAAGAATATGGCACCACAACAAACCTGCCAAGAGAGGGCCACCCACCAAGCAAGGAGGGCATTAATCAGAGAGGCAAAAAAGAGACCAAAGATAACCCTGAAGGAGCTGCAAAGCTCCACAGTGGATATTGGAGTATCTGTCCATAGGACCACTTTAAGCCATACACTCCACAGAGCTTGGCTTTATGGAAGAGTGGCCAGAAATAAGCTATTGCTTAAAGAAAAAAACAAGCAAACACATTTGGTGTTCGCCAAAAGCCATGTGGGAGTCTCCCCAAACATATGGAAGAAGGTACTCTGGTTCGTGGAGACTAAAATGTTTTGGCCATCAAGGAAAATGCTATGCCTGGCACAAACCCAACACGTCTCATCAACCTCTCATCAAAGAACACCATCCCCACAGTGAAACATTTAAATGTCTTGGAATGGCCTAATCAAAGCCTAGACCTCAATCCAATTGAGAATCTGTGGTATGACTTAAAGATTGTGGTACACCAGCGGAACCCATCCAACTTGAAGGAGCTGGAGCAGTTTGCCTTGAAGAATGGACAAAAATCCAAGTGGCTAGATGTGCCAAGCTTATAGAGACATACCACGAGAGACTTGCAGCTGTAATTGCTGCAAAAGGTGACTCCACAAAGTATTGACTTTTTGGGGGTGAATAGTTATGCACGCTCAAGTTTTCAGTTTCCTGTTTGTTTCACAATAACAAAATATGTTGCATCTTCAAAGTGGTAGGCATGTTGTATAAATCAAATGATACAACCCCCCCCCCCCAAATAATCAATTTTAATTCCAGGTTGGAAGGCAACAAAATAGGAAAAATGCCAAGGGGGGTGAATACTTTCGCAAGCCACTGTATAGTCTACATTCAAATGCCGTGGCTAAAGTATTGAATAAAATAAGAATATATTTAATAGGGAGACCATAGAGAAGTATGATTCATACATCTAACCCATCTACATCTAACACTTTGAATAACCCTTTTGGTTCCAGGTAGACATAATCCATTGAAAAACACTACAGTCACAACACACTTTCTGTTCAGAGGCTGCTAACGAACAGCAAGCAGTACGTCAGTCTACAACTTCTATAATTAACAAGCTCAAACAAATTTGGCAAAACAAATAGATCACAAACCCGGGACCGGCATTCTCCCTCACTGACTGTTGCAATAATCCAAGATTAGGTGCATTTCCCCCGGCTAATGAACACACCCTGGCTTTACCTACTTTTCCCCTTGGACTTATGGCCTGCCTTTATACATGAATGACTAACGGTACCGTGAAGAAGAGGCATGCAAAATCTCCCAAATTCACATGTCTGAATTTGCATGATTGTATCATGGCCATGCATGTCTTGTTCAGTTATGATATATTGTTTGGCTACTTAATAGTTTGTTATGGGCCCTATTGGCATTGGGCTTTAGCCTATTGAAATGTTCGGCTATAGCCCAATAAAGTGTTCTTTATCGTAATAATGATATATTTCTCTTACGAACAATATTTTTGATTTGTTCTTATCTCATAATAATTATATACAAATATATATATATTATGAGTGGCAGCAATACTCCACTATAATTTTGTTATCAAAGCTTGAGTTTTGAAATAATATATGGTTTGATAAGAACCATATTGGCAGGCCAGGCATAAATCCATTATCCTGTGATAATGTATTAGTCCTACTGCCCAAACCTCATTCCTAGAGAACTGTTTTATTGGGTTAATGTTAAATTTTTTAAGAGATGTTTTTTAACTTTTTTTATCTGAGTGGTATAGATAGTGGTATCAGCTTGCTTTTTGATCACTTTGAAAGTGATCTTGACTCAGAAAAGGTTGGTGACCATTGCTGTAGACCAAGGGTCTCCAACAGTTCGATCGCATACTCCCAGGAGCTCGCAGCCCACCTATGAGTTGGTCACAAGTATCCGACACTGTGTGCTCCCAGCTACTATCCAATCAAAATATCATTGACATTATCACACCCCTGTTAAGTGACAATTGGCTTAAAAAGCCAAACGTAACACAATATCTGCCAATACATTTCCAGCAATATCGCCCCTGTCTGTGTGGTGTGCCATCGTGTAGCCAGTTGGATGGTAGACAGAAAGACTACCTGGCAGAATTATAGTGTGATTATTTGTGTCAATCAGTATGCCTCAGGAAGTAGGGGTCTGCAGCATCCTCTGAAAAATCTGAATTAAACCCATTAAAAAAAATGAAAATGGAAAAAAAGTGTGCACTGGGCCTTTACTAGTCCTGTATTAGCAGACTGATATATAAACACATCAATGACCTGGGGAAGAGTTGCAGGGGAGATGAGAAGAAAAGAGTATGCCTGTTTGAAAGCTAGAAGAAAAATAGTAGGTCGGGACATGTTCTTTTTTTTTAAGTAGAAAAGGCTGGAGAACCCTCTAGACCATTACTTTACTTACATTTGCTCTCCACTAGAAAGCGTCAAAGTCTCTCTTTGACACTGTCTGTCCTTATCTGTTGTCAGACCAGTGTTGATGACCCTCAGTCATCCATTTAACTGTACCACTAACAACATACACATATCTCAATGCTAGACGCAGTAAACTTTTTACAAAGGACACAATAGAAATATAAACCTCCCAAATGAGCCCATTATGATGTAAGTATTAAAAACAGCAAACGATCATCATAGGCTGCTTATGACCTCTACATAATGGCATCGTAGCAGGTTGTGAAAGGTTATGTCTTGTCAACTTTTAATGGATATGTGTACTTTGATGGTGTCCTAATATGGATAGTGTAAATGTAAGAGCTGTGTAGTGTGACAATCAGAGAAAAAGAAAACAAATCACCCATACAAAATAACAGCTTTTATTTTAGCGCTTATTTCGTCAGATGACATTGTCTGACATGACCAGATGGCGTGAATTCGATTTTAATAACGATTTACTTTGACAAGAAAACCCGTGATGGTAATTGGCCTCGCTAAACAGTGCATTTGTTAAAATATACAAAATGGCAACAAATGTAAAAAAAAAAAAACAACAACATGTTTTTAAAAAGACAGCCTATTTGTTGATATTTACATTATAGTACATACAGTCATATCGGTATACACACGATACTGACATAATAAATAACTGGTTAATTGATCAGTGTTCATCAAGGCTTTGGCGCTTGACAGGACCAACTTGTAGTGTCAGGGTGGTAGAAAAACTCCTTCCTGGAGAAACAAGGAAAAATAATGTGGTCAGAATCTGTCTAACATCATGCCATAAACGACATAGATCATGGGTTGTAATTATTACTGTATGACCATCGATGTTGTAATGATTTAGATAGTCCTCTGCTGCACAGGAGGCTACTGAGGGGAGAACAGTTCATACGAATGGCTGGAACGAAGCAAATGGAATGGCATCAAACACCTGGGAACCATGTGTTTGGAGTATTTGATATCATTCCACAGCAGTCATTTACCGCAAGCCCATTCTCCCCAATGAAGGTACCAGCAACCTCCTGTGCTCTGCTGCCATTCTTAAGTCTTTTATTGTGTACTCACTCTCTCCATTTGGGCTCAACAGCGCCACGACACAGCAGGCCTTCATCACATGGGCAGATCTGGTTGATGCTGAACGCTAGGCCACCTTCGGGAACGAAGCAGCTCTCATCTCGCAGCAGACGCCGCTTGCACAACTGCTCACCGTGATGACGGGCACAGCACATAGACTCGCCGCAGTCCCTGTCTACTTTACACCTAGCACCTAGACAAGACAGAGCCAAACCGTGAATCATTTCATGAAAGTGAATAATAATTAAATGAATGAATTAGTTAATGAAGGCATGAATTATACAAATCACTACTTGATCAATTAGTCAGTAAACATCCTGTCACCCTGTGGTCATCATGAAACATTTATCTCTTGTATTATTATTTGAAATGCAGACAGGTCCCTCCCTTAGTGCCAGCACTCAGTATAGCAAAAAAGAAGTAGCACAACATTTTTTTTTTAAAATCACCATGAGGTACATTTACTTCAATAAACTGTACTGTGTCCACCACAAATGTTCAAGTGAGTCGCAATGGCCTTGTCACTTAGCCTACCCTCTTGTCCCTCAGAAATGCGCCGGTGGCACTTCCCAAACATGCAGCTGAGTCCTCGGACACACTGGGCATCTCTCCTGCAGTACTGGCCCTCCCCACGGAGAGGAAAACACAGGCCAAAGTGACGGTCACAGGAGAAGCTTCGACCACAGGCGCGGTCATGGTCACACACACCCTGAAAAACAAAGCAAGAGCTTAGAAACTGTGATAATGATGACACACACCCATAAGAAAATCATTGCATTCACATCTGGTATAACATATACTCTCTTGAAAGAAATATTAAAATAATGGTAGTTGTCATGTTTTATGGGAAATAAAGTGAAAATAAGTTGTGGTATTAAAGACTGAGTCAGATGCCGTTGCAACATGCACAGTTACTCTGTGCGCTTCACGCTGGTAAAAAAAAGTGTTAGTATTGGGAGCAAAACAGCAGAGAAGTTTAGCCTAAGGCTTCAATGCTCTTAGATGTTACGGAAATTGACCCGATATCGTGTTCACTTCATGCACGCAACTTCATTGTGCATTTAGGTTTTAGGTACATTTAGGTTTGCTTAACTGGATTTGAGCTAGTGAAGAAAACCAAGAAAGGAAACCAAGGAAGATCAATGATGATACACTGAGAACCATCTAAGTAAATAAACCATTCAGAGTGTTGCTGCCCATTTACTGCTGCTGTGATTGAGAGCCATTATCAGTCGAAGATTGGTGCTCTAAAGGTCCTAATTTTTTCTAACCACTTCCAACACAATACAAACAGAGAAAGCTACTGGAATGGAGTAGCGCCGTCACTAACATGCTAATGTGCCATTTACAACTCTGGAGTATTGACAATGGTTCAGCTACTACTGAATACATCCAGCCTTTATGCTTGACTAAGCTACTTCCCGAATCTTGAAATGTGTGTGGTTTTTATCTGGACAAACAGATAGAGACAATGTGTCGTTGACTTTTAGCAAATTGCATTCTTCGACCAGATTGACCATGTGAAAATGCTACAAAAGCAGATACACATGTGTGTCAATTCAAGCTCAGGTAAAATAGCAAGAGATTACCACTTCATTAATTAGGAAATTCAAAAACATTTCAGAACTCCTTCAGTAGGGCAAAACCTGTTTAAGCAAACAAGATGCTTTCAAACACAATAAAATGATGATCTGGGTCTTACCGAGGATCCTTTGGTGTTGACTGGAGGGGTGCTCTCCATGAGAGCCATGGGTCCTTTCTTGGGGGGACTGTGGGGCATGTTGAGCATCCAGGCCCAGATACGGCCCTGGGCCAAGGGCATACACAGCCAGAGAGAGAGGAGCCACAGAATCTTGGTTGACATCATCTCCACAAAATGTGCAATTAGGTAGGAAAAGAGAGAACGAGAGAGGAAGAGAGAAAAAAAATTAGCTTGTCCGAATGGAGTTGAAGAGGTATTGAGACAGAGAGGGAAGAGAGTTTCCAAAACGGAGGGTCTCAGCCGATATAGATGTCCTGTGTGTACAGTCTAGGCAGGAGGGTTTGATATCAAGCTCCTCTTGTGCCCCATGGCTTATAAAGGCTCTGGAGGCCCCTCTCTCTCCCCCCTGCTAGGCTGTTTGTTCAAGCCACAATGTGGGAGGAGACAATTAGTGGTTAATGGCTAAATTGACTGAGACACCCCCTACGAGCAGAAAAGGATGGCAGAATTATCAGCTGCGGAGGCAGAAAGGGGGAGAGTAGGGGTGTTGATCCAGGGGTGGGGTAATGGGCTTGATGGATTGACAACATTGACAACAGGGGCCACACAATGGAGCAAGACAGGCACCTTCAAGGCTTATCTCACTCAGACAAACAAGGTGGGGAGTGTGAAGACAAAAGCAGACAGAAACGACATGTCACAGATTCATGGCCTGGGTCGTTAAGTGGCAGCTCCACAGGGCCAACGCAGTTGACCCTAGCTAGTGGCCCTCTGTGCTGGACAAGGGCCCCACACTGGGAGTAATTTGCTTCAGTGCACACTGCAGACAACCCCCAGATCTCATTAAACGTAATTATCATCAGGGAGGTTGGAATACAAACTCTGGCGGGACGGCTCGCTTTCTCAAGCTGCCATTTAATAGATGTTGGTCCTCTTGTGTCTTCCTCCGAACTTTTTACACATTTCCAGAGTTAGGACACTAATCATACTAATTTGGTTATTGTATATGATCAAACTTCAAAATAATATTGTTGATTCAAATGATCCCCCCCCAAAATAAACAACTGACAAACAAAGATAAAAAAAAGAGGTCTCCTGATGAAGACCAAAGAGTAGAGATGTTGTGTTTACAAAAGGACACGGTTTTGTCTACTACTAATTGCCTTAAAGATGATGGGTAGTTGTGGTTGCCTTGCATGACAGAGGCAAAACTCTCATGTATAATAACCACAAATGTCAAAATCATCAAAAAATATTTTCTAATACTTGTTTTGTTTCTATAGCTCAACCAAGCACACCTTAAATGACTTATTCGACATAAAAAAACATATTTCACCCAGATCTGATAAAAACCTTTTTTGTCGCTCGGGAGAGCCATGACAATGAAGTATGACCTACTTGATTCACTATCTCTTAGCAATTCTGGGCAGCTAAAGATGTTGTGCCCTCTTAAGCCCTCTGTTTGGAAAAAAGACTGACATTTAATATATGTGTATTTTGAATTTATAAAAGTATTTTCTTTGTCTGTTTACAACCTTTTTTCCACCCATCTTACAGATTCCCTTTCTTGACTTTTGATGCAGCAATCTTCAGACCAAAGTAGGTCTAATTTACAATGTGCTTTGCAGCATGGCTACCTGGAGTGAGTTGTTGTCTGTTTCTTTAACATCTGGTCTTTTTTGGGGTTTTTTTTCTTCAGTTTTATGCTAGGGCCCAACTCTGGTTACCTAAGCGGATGTTGCTGACTATATTATCTGCTCTGTGGGTGACAGTATCAATCTATGTGTTACTCACATATCTGTCACAACTTTAATTACGTATTTGGACAGACTGGAATACAGAGTTTGGCAAAAACTTGACTGTAACATGATTACCATACTCAATATTTATTACACCCTTTACAGCATAGAGCAGAGATTTATCCTTTCACCCTGACTCCCCTTACTCTCCCTGTCCCGCTCTTTCTTTCCCTACCCTCCTGTCTTTCCCCATCATTCCATCTTCTAGAGACAGTGCAGTCGATCTCGCCTCATCTGTTCTGGTTTTGGAGGTGGCAGTTAATGAGGGACACTCAGCATGCCTGTGTTTGGCCGTTTAGCACTAAATGGATAGCATCACTAAATCCCCAGCCGTTGGTGCACCAGAGCTTACTGCCTGGCCCCAGAGGCCTGGGAGGAGCCTTTATGTGGAGCTCTAACTCCCACCTCATTTAGGGAGTCAATTATACTGAGCAAAAATACACTGAACAAAAATATAAACGCAACATGTAAAATTACTGGTCCCATGTTTCATGAGCTGAAATAAAAGATCCCAGAAATGTTCCATACCCACAAAAAGCTTTATTTCTCTCACATTTTGTGTACAAATGTAATTGCATGTCTCATGTTTCAGCATGATAATGCACGGCCCCATGTCGCTATTCCTGGAAGCTGAAAATGTCCCAGTTCTTCCATGGCTTGCATACTCAGCAGACGTGTCACCCATCGAGCATGTTTGGGATGCTCTGGATCGACATGTATACCAATATGCAGCAACTTCACACAGCCATTGAAGAGGAGTGGGACAACATTCCACAGGCCACAAATAACAGCCTGATCAATTTGATACGAAGGAGATGCTACATGTGGCAAATGGTGGTCACACCAGATACTGACTGGTTTTTGGATCCACACCCCTACTTTAAAAAAAAGGTATCTGACCAACATATGCATATCTGTATTCTCAGTCATGTGAAATCCATAGATCAGGGCCTAATGAATGTATTTCAATTGACTGATGTCCTTATATGAACAGTAAGTCAGTAAAATGGTTAAAATTGTTGCATGTTGCGTTTATTTTGTTTGGTATAAATAAAAACAAGCAAAATCAAGTATGAAAACTAACTGAAACAAAACAGAATTTCAAATAAAAATAAAAAAATGAATAGAAATCAAGACGAATAGAAAATCACAAAACTGTAATAACCTTGGTGTCAGCATAACCACCCATTGATTCAATGGCAGATCTTTAGGCTTTGGACAGGTTGCATGATGTTTATATGTTTCTAGTGGTTGTCAGTTTCATCTTCATCATAGACTACCATTGCACAGTTGTCTCTCTTCAACCTTTCCTTGTCAATTCATTTGATAGACTAGGCCAACGTTGTTTTAGCTTCATCCTAGGCCCAATGCAGCTTTTTGATAGCCTACAGCCAGGATTTGAAGGTGGGCCTACACTCTAAAGGGGTTGTCTTGAATTTAACAGTATCTTCCAGGCAGCTCGCTGGCGGGTGAAATGCTGTCGTTCATACTACAGTACACCTACTGTAA
Source organism: Oncorhynchus kisutch (assembly GCF_002021735.2). NCBI lineage: Eukaryota > Metazoa > Chordata > Actinopteri > Salmoniformes > Salmonidae > Oncorhynchus > Oncorhynchus kisutch. Next base: position 26,378,778 of record NC_034193.2, read on the forward strand.
TATAAATAGTACCAAAGCAAGTACTGTGTAAAGACACAGTGCAATACCGTAAAATTGACTGTATTATACTGTAGAAAAGTTCATGCTACCGTAATAGGAATTAATGAATGAATGAGGGATTGGTGCAAGCAGGTTGGCTGCTATAAGTAAATTGTTTACACATTACAGAATTTAAATGAATATTTGGTATTTTATATCACTTGCACATCTAGAGGCTTTAACAAAGGCTTCCAAACTGGCAGCAACTACAGGACAAAACAGACCAGGACAAGGCAAAATGCTCAACAATTCAAGGTTTAAGACTTGCCGCCACTCCAATATGTCCCCTATACACTTTACATTTCATGGGGCACTATAACCACATAGGAGTTAAATCAGTTAAATTAGTACAGCAATGGCCTCTTACAAGATATGCCTCAAATATGTTAATGAGCCAGAAACAACAATACCACAAGTGGTCAAAAGGTTTCTGGAGCTCCAAAGATATGATACTATGAGGTGGATTTACAGTAACATTCGAAATACAGCAATTTTCACACAATGCACCATCATTTACAGCATTTACAGTAACATGTTTCAGAGCTTTTTGGTGTTGATAGTACCAAAAATTACCTTATAAATGACAGTTTTCCGTTACTGTGTAGGCTTTAAATACGATTCTAAATACGGAAGGAGAAATGTGATTTGCTTATGTGTCTGAGATGTTCCGGTGGCTTTGATTGACAGGTCCTTTAATGTGTGTGTGTGGTGGGGGGGGTGGGGGGGGTGGGGGGGGGGGGCTCCATCTCTTTAATCAGATAGAAAGAAGGACTGGTAAAACTGAAATGAGCATAACAAAAAGTGTCATGATGATCAGCATATGTGTGAGGGTTAGGAATGACGACAGATGCCAGTTTTGTGTTTCCTCTCGCATTAAATGGGATGCAACTGAAGAAAAGGTTGTTCCTTTCATAATTGAATCATCTTAGAATATTTTCAGTAGCTTAAGCTATATTTTTTCATTCTCTTTATGGCGTAGCCAACTCTCTAGCCACTTTAAACAACTCATTGCCAGTGCCACTGCCTTCTCGAAAGCAAAGAGAATGACCACGGAAGCAGGCACTTGTGACATTATGCGAATATTAAAAAGTGGGGGGAAAACACATCGTACTTGGTGTGAATGGTTTTGCGCTTCGAAATCAGAATTCTGAATTTTTTTTAAACAACCCAGTTGGTGGGAAAAGGCCTTTACTTGATTTCTCATCCTTGGTGGTTACCAGGTTTGTCATTACCCTCCAAACATTAAACAATGTTATTATAAATAATACTGTTGTTGTAGGTTTATTGTAATACTTGTATAATATTGTATGCCTTTTTATTTATTGTTGACAGAAATCTGTAAATGGTTCAGTTGGCAAGTGAAAAGTAACCCCCCACTGGGAACACATTGGTTGAATCCATGTTGTTTCCACGTCAATTTCAATTCAATCACGCTGAACCAACGTGGAATACACGTTGAATTAACATCTGTGCCCAGTGGGCGACTCTTGAAAAGTGGACTGCGTACAATCAGTCAAATGTGAACACAGTTCGAGACACCTTGTCAGTTTGGTGACGTGTAGAAATCCATTTTTATTTGATTTGTCCCATGCACCGAATACAACGGGTGTGGACTTTACTGTGAAATGCTCGCTTAGGAGCCCTTCCCTACGATGCAGAGTAAAACAATTAATAATAGTAACACAAAAGGGATACAATATACAAGAATTAAGCTATATACAGAGAGTAGCAGTAACAGATCAATGTGCAGGGGTACGAGGTATTTTAGGTAGATATGTACATGAAGGCAGGGTAAAGTGACTAGACATCAGAATAGATCATAATACGAGTAAGAATAAAGGACAGAGTCGCAGCAGCATATGTTGAGTGTGAAAGTGTGTGTATGTGTGTGTTTCGTGCGTATGTAGTGGTTGATAACTAATTGCAAATAACTTTAGCGAAATAATTCACTTATTTACAGTTAGTTACTGTGGCTGCTGCGTCAGTCTTTGCTCCAAACATAATGCCGCCTCCCACAAATGTATGTTGTCTCCACTTACAAAGACCAAAATAAAAATGGCTAAAATGTTTTCATTTTGATGTTTGCAACAGCTCTACTTTCCAAGCATTTGGGCTGCAAGACTTATAGCCTATAGACACATTTTCAGTTGAGGTCATGTTTATTTTTTATGTTGCAGCCTTTCTCTATGTAGCTCATATCTGAAAGTGTTTTTTGGTCTCTGCTTCTGGCAGTCAAGCATTTATCAAAACACAATGGCGCAGCCTCCCTCTATCCCTTCTCTTCCTCTCTCACTATATCTATCTCTATATCTCTCTACCTCTAATGAGTTGGTCATATCTGTCAATATTTGGAAAGGTCTGGGCCTGATCTTATCAGTGGGCTGTTTTGCACACAAACAAGGGCGCCTCAACAATGGAATTACTAGCCTTACTACGACTCCCACTCCCCTCCTCTATCACGTCTCTCCACGCACACAAATCTGATATAGCCACCCTATAACCACACACACACACACACACACACACACACACACACACACACACACACACACACACACACACACACACACACACACACACACACACACACACACACACACACACACACACACACACACACACGCCTGTTGAGTTATTCCCAATCTACAGCCAGATAACTGTCTCCAAACATTCTCAGCGTCATCTCCCCCCACCTTTCTCCTCCCTCCCCAGCGTTAATGACCATGTTAATGAGGTTCGTAATGAACGTGGTTGCTGTCACAATCAACACTGGGGTCGCACTCCCAATTAGGCAATAACAAATAGAGCCAGGCAGGGTGATTTGTCCATTGTAATGTACCTTGACCCCTGGGGGGAGAACTAAATGGCAAGGGCATGTGTGTATTCAGCATTGAAATGAATGGTAAATCATGTATTGTGTCATTTTAGAGTCACTTTTATTGTAACTAAGAATAGAATATGTTTCTAAACACTTCTACATTAATGTGGATGCTACCATGACTGCAGATAGTTCCTGAATAAATAGTGAATAATGATGAGTGAGAAAGTTACAGATGTTCAAATATCATACACCCAAGACATGCTAACCTCTCACCATTACAATAACAGGGGAGGATAGCCTTTCTGTAATCACGGTAGTATCCACATGAATGTATTAGTGTTTAGAAACATATTCTATTCTAATTTACAATAAAAGTGACTCCAAAAGTTCACAAAACAATTTTTACCATTAATTTAGATTGGACACAAAATAATCTGAAACACAACCATAGCAAACAGCAAATGCATTCAACAAGTTTGTAGATTCACAACCTTGATGTAATCATTGCGTGCTAGGAATATGGGACCAAATACTAAACCTTTCACTAATTTAATACATATATAAAATGGGGGGACTATGTACAAAAAGTGTTGTAATTTCTAAAAGGTTCACCCGAAATGGGTGAAAATACCCTTTTGGAGCTCACAATATACAGTACCAGTCAAAGGTTCGGACACACCTAGTAATTCAAGGGTTTTTCTTAATTTTTTTAAACTATTTTCTACATTGTAGAATAACAGTGAAGACATCAAAACTATGAAATAACAAGTAGTAACCAAAAAAAGCGTTAAACAAATCAAAATGTATTTTATATTTGAGATTCTTCAAAGTAGCCACCCTTTTCCTTGATGACAGCTTTGCACACGCTTGGCATTCTCTCAACCAGCTTCATGAGGTAGTCACCTGGAAAGCATTTTAAGTAACAGGTGTGTCTTGTTAAAAGTGAATTTGTGGAATATCTTTCCTTCTTAATGTGTTTGAGTTTATCAGTTGTGTTGTGACAAGGTAGGGGTGGTATACAGAAGATATTTGGTAAAAGACCAAGTCCATATTATGGCAAGAACAGCTCAAATAAACAAAGATAAATAACAGTCCATCATTACTTTAAGACATGAAGTCAATGCGGAACATTTCAAGAACTTTGAAAGTTTATTCAAGTGCAGTCGCCAAAACCATCAAGCCCTATGATGAAACTGGCTCTCATGAGGACCGCCACAGGAAAGGAAGACCCAGAGTTACCTCTGCTGCAGAGGATAAGTTCATTAGAGTTGACTGCACCTCAGATTACAGCCCAAATAAATGCATCACAGAGTTCAAGTAACAGACACATCTCAACATCAACTGTTCAGTGGAGACTGTGTGAATCAGAAGAAGATATTTGCTTGGGCCAAGAAACATGAGCAATGGACATTAAACAGGTGGAAATCTGTCCTTTGGTCTGACGAGTCCAAATTGGAGATTTTTGGTTCAAACCGCCGTGTCTTTGTGCGAAGCAGAGTAGGAGAACGGATGATCTCCGCATGTGTGGTTCCCACCATGCAGCATGGACGAGGATGTGTGATGGTGTGGGGGTGCTTTGCTGGTGACACAATCAGTAAATTATTTAGAATTCAAGGCACACTTAACCAGCATGGCTACAGGAGCATTCTGCTGCGGTCTGGTTTGCGTTTTGTGGGACAAACATTTGTTTTTCAACAGGACAATGACACAACACACCTCCAGGCTGTGTAAGGGCTATTTGACCAAGAAGGAGAGTGATGGAGTTATGCAACAGATGACCTGGCCTCCACAATCACCCAACCTCAACTCGATTGAGATGGTTTGGGATGAGTTGGACAGCAGAGTGAAAAGCATGATTCTGTATGTGTTATTTCATAGTTTTGATGGCCTCACTATTATTCTTCAATGTATAAACTAGTCAAAATAAAGAAAAACCCTTGAATGAGTAGGTGTGTCCAAACTTTTGACTGGTACTGTATATATATATATATATATATATTTATATATATATATATTTATATATTTATTGTTTATACTGTATGTATGTCTTGGGATTAATATATTATTTATTTGTATGTGTTGGGCTTTGGCCGAGATTATACTTTACAAAGTCATTATATTGGTCCAGGCCTCAATAGTTCCTTGACTAGCTGCATTCCTTCTCGCTGTCGATAATTCTATACTGTAACTTCTAATAGCAACTGTATCCACCGGCGAATTGGGAGAGAGTCAGGTGAATAAAATCTAAGAGCCAGCATCTTTTTGCGTCAGTGCTGCCTGCCAGTAGTCATCGCCTCTGATTGATTGAGATTCAAGGAGCTTTTATCGTTAAGTAACATAGTGGGTGCAATGCATTAAATATGCACTTCAGCATGAATTTTGTAACTTTGTCCCAGAAGCATTTAAATGCATGGCACTTCCTGGTTAGTATGAAGGAATATACCTGATATACCTGATTTAGGGGACACAGTGAACAGTTGGGAGTTGGGGACAATTTCATCGTAAAACTTTTTCTTGGTGTTATATCCAGTCTGTGAACAAACTTAAGGTCATATTTTTCCATATTCTGTTCCAGTTTCATGATTGTTCAGGCCCCTTTTTTCTCAATTTCCGCCTGAATGATGTGCCAAAACTAAACTGCCTGTTGCTAAGGCGCTGAAGCCAGGATATGAATATAATTGATACCATTGGAAAGAAAACACTTTGACGTTTGTAGAAATGTTCAAATAATGTAGGAGAATATAATACAATAGATATGGTAGGAGAAAATTCTAAGAAAAAACAGCCAGAATTTTTTTTGACAGAAAGACCATCCTCTTAGAAAGGCAAGTAAAAGGTCACATTGAAAATTAGCTCCCTGTATGCAATGTATATGGCGTCCACAGGGTGTCAGCAGTCTATGTTCAAGGTTTTAAGCTTGTAGCTTCAAAAACGAATAAGAAATATCAGTTTTAGTACAGGGACACAGTCTTGGAAATTCGTGTTTGCGCGCGCCATTAAGACAGTACGCACCTACTAAAATCGGTTTCCTATTGAACATACTTCTTTTCGTAAGAAATATTATAGTTTGATTACATTTTAGGGTATCTGAGGAGTAAATTGGAATGTATTTTGCCTTGTTGAAATAAAGGTTAGGGGTAGATTTTTGGATTCCTTTCTCTGCAAGTCGAACGAGTGGATTACTCAAATCGATGGTGCCAACTAAACAGACTTTAGTGGGACGCCTATCCCTAATTAATGCCTAGCTCAGAAGACAAGCTTTCCAGGAATAGTTTATATATTATAGATATCAGTCCTTTCTGGAGACCAAATCATGTATTTATAAATCCCATCATTGTATGGTTTGGTAGTTGAATATTCCAAGGGACTCCATAGGCCAGCATAGATTACGTAAATTGTAAATATAAAAATAGGTAATGTCTGGTAATGTCCTGTCTGGCACAGTTGGTAGGGTATGACTGTCAGAATGTTGGTGTCATGGGTTCAAGTCCCATGGGTTGTCATAAGAAAATGGTTACTCTCACTTCTCTAAGTCCCTCTGGATAAGAGTGTCTGCTAAATTGCTGTATTTCTTCTTTTTAAATGTTCTCAAACCTATACTGGCAAGAGTACGGATTTCACTTTTGGACCTTTGGGGGTTGCAGAAGTCTGCCCTCTAGATCGCAATGCATCATTGGAAAATTATATTGGTGATTCCCCTTGCATTTTATTGTTTTTGGTTTCAGTTTGGACTTGCCTTCACCTACTTAACATGGCATCTTATTGGCTGGTTTGCGTGGCTTGCTTATGAGGGAGGATTTTTCAGTTAAAATCGTCCCAGTGAACAAGCACCAAACCAGCGGTAAGTTGTTGGTTGCAAAAGCACTGTACGTCAAAGTGATTTTTATACTCCCAAGTGATGATTTGAATGTACAATTTATATAAATGTTTGTAAATGTTATTCGAACATCACACATAAGATGCAGCGTTTTTGTGCATATTTGTTGTGCATTTTGTTGTAGAGAATTCCAGCTAATGCTAGCTAGTAACTTACTGTGTCTGGTTGGGGGATTGTATATTTTGTACAGTGTGTGTGTAACCGATGTGAAATGACTAGCTAGTTAGCGGTGGTGCGTGCTAATAGCGTTTCAATCGGTGACGTCACTCACTCTGAGACCTTGAAGTAGTAGTTCCCCTTGCTCTGCAAGGGCTGTGGCTTTTGTGGAGCGATGAGTAACGATGCTTCGTGGGTGTCAGTTGTTCGGTGTGCAGAGGGTCCCTGGTTCGAGCCCGGCGAGGGGACGGACTAAAGTTATACTGTTACATTGGTGCCGTATCACTGGTTTCTGCGGAAAAGGAGAAGGTCAAAAGGGGGGTGAGTGTAACCGATGTGAAATGTTGGTGTGCAGAGGGTCCCTGGTTCGAGCCCGGGTAGGGGCGAGGGGATGGACCAATTTTATACTGTTACACGTGAGTACAGAGTTGGATGGTGAGCCGTGCATTGCATGACGTGCAATTTTGTGCTGTTTTGTGCTGAATAAATCTCCATGACTGGTGCTACAAGTTGGAGTTTACGTCGATGATTGATTGTACACAACGCAAGAAGAGTACTGTTCCTGTGGTGCCGTGACCGTTCTTCTGGATCGGATTATCCTTTGCTGGTTTTCCATCTCAGAACTTCACTGTGGTTGCCGTTCGAGAATCAATTAAGATGTTGCTTGTGCAGTTTATGGCGATATCGCATTTCACCACAAGAGGGAGCTACGGCAACATTTTATTTTTTATTACTGAAATGTATGATTTCTCTGAGACTTTCTTTACTGTTTGGGACTTTAACTTCACAGATGAACTATATAACTTTTGTGTTACTTGTTTATTTGCAATTCTAACGTATCTGATATAACTAGTGTGATTTTTACCAGTGTACTAGATATAGGTTAGTGTGTTTTAGTGTGTTGATTTCCCATTAGTAAAATGGAAGGTGTTGGGAGTGGCAGGGGTTTCCTGACATTTAATCTGTCACCATCTGTTGGTAGGGGTTCAGCCAAAATTCCAGTTGCTTCTACACCTATGCCTAAACTGGAGGGTTTTGAGTTCTGATGATAGTTTCTCCATGGAAACGCCCAAGGATGTGAATGAAAGAGGTTTGCCAAATATAAGGAGTGGGGAGGTCTCCATGGATTTCATAACAGACATTGTACAGCAGATTGGTCATTCCATTGGGGAGAAAATTGCCTCCTGTTTGGAGTCAAAGACAATTGTTGGACATGTTGGGGACAATGTTATGGGGAATACATGCAGCTGCAGGGGTATGGATGTGTCAGGCCTGAACCTGGTATTGCATTCTGATATCAGGGAGCTGGTCTACTTTAGGGGGGATGGTTCTGAAAAGTGCACAGTGCATGAGTGGGAGGATATGGTCATTGTTTACATGCATAAGAGGGGCGTATCTGTGATGGACCAAGCAGATGAGGTTATGGTCAGGCTTATGGGAAAGGTCTGCGATGTTGTTAAAGTGGGCATACGCAGCAGTCCCGCTGTTGATTTATCTAAAGGCCAAGTCCCATCTTTGCCATTCTGAAACAGTATTTTAGTGACACTGCTTTTTCAAGCATGCCCCTCGGTAACTTTTATGCCACATTACCTGGGACTGATGAACAACCATTTGACTATTGGCTCAGACTTAACAGTTCTATGGAGGTTGCTGAAGATTGTCTAAAGAGACAAAAAAAGTGTTGAAGACACATCTCGTGAGCTCACAGTCATGTTCATCAGACATTGCTCTAAAGCTGAACTGTCGGTTATCTTTAAGTGGAAGCCATTACAGCAGTGGACCGCTGCAGATGTTCATGAGAGGTTGGATGAATACAGGAGGGAGCGTAAGTACTCTCACTTACAGTATCTAAGGTGAGCCCAACAATGAAGCAGGAAATTGGTGTTGTTGTGCCACTCACCATGCCTGCTGTGAGGCCCCACATGGAATCACCTAATGCGTCGCCTCCCACAGCCCAGACTATTCAGGGCTCAGCTGAGCCGATGATACGGATCCTTGCAATGCTGGAGCGTGTGCTGTAGCAGAGGCCACAACAGTCTAACCGTCAGTTCCAAAAAGGGAATAGGAGCAAATTGAGGTCTAATGGGCCATATGAAGTGTGCGGGGATGCTGGACATGATACTTACTTTCACTGCAGGACCAATCACCTCTGCTTTCTTTGTCATGTAGCTGGCCACGCACACTCTCTGTGCCCCAAGGCCGCAGCTCTGAGCACAGCTGGTGGAGGCCCTACAGTAATCACTGCTCAGCTCCCAGAAAACTAGTAGGCTTGCATGTAGAAGGGGAGAGTGTTGGGCCTTTTGTAGGGTCCCCATCAGTGAGGGCTATTGATTTGGAGTCTGTATGTAAAAGTGTTTGTGACGAAATGGAGTCTGAGAAGAGTATCATAATGCAGAACACACAGAGACTTTCCCCGTATGATGATTTATTCTATGCCAAGGTGTTAACAGGAGAAGTGGAAGTGAGAGCTATGCTTCATAGTGGGTCCATGGCTTTGTACATTGAGCTCTAGGGCATTACCTGAACTGTTGCATGCAGGAGTGTTCAAAATCGGTTTTGTAATAGTCCTGCAACCTTGATGAGCATGATGCTAAACATCTTTCGGGATCAGAACTTTCTTAGCCTGCTGCGTTACCTTCACAACGTCTTGGTCATTGCACCCACTGAAGATCTGGGTATACAGCGCCTGGAAATGGTTTTTGAGCGTCTCAAGGCTCACAACCTGAAACTGGCACCAAAAAAGTGTCACTTTATGCAGAGGTCTGTGAAGTTTCTGGGGCATATCATTAGTGCGGATGGTGTATTTTCAGACCCTGAGAGGGCCATTACAGGAGTAACAGAAGCTGATCTGATGGAAGATGGCACTGACATTCCATCTCAGAAGAAATTGAGGTCATTCCTTGGGATGGTGGTGTATTACCAACAGTTCATTGAAGGTTGCTCGACCATCGCAAAGCCTCTCTTTGGATTGACAACTGGACACAAGGCTCCAAGCTGGAAAAAGAAGAGACGCTCACCTGTCAGGAAGTTGATGGTTGCAGAATGGACAGCAGAATGCAGACAGACCTTATTCCAGCTAAGCAAGCCTTACAGGACCAGGTTCTGTTAGCCCACCCAAACTTCGACAAACCCTTTCTACTCTCGGTGGACACGTCCAGCAACGGCTTAGGTGCTGTGCTGTCCCAAGTACAGGAACAGGGAGCTACATCTAGACCTATAGCCTTCGCAAGCAAGTCCCACAGTTATGGGCAGTCGAGGTATCCTGCGCACAGGTTCGAGTTCTTTGCCATGAAATGGGCTATCTGAGACAAGTTCCACCACTGGTTACGGGGTCAGCAGTTCACAGTATGGACGGATAATAATCCCTTGACATTATCCTGACCAAAGCAAAGCTCGATGCTTGTGAACAGAGATGAGTCGCTGAAGCTGACGCTGTGCGCACAGACAGAGCGCAAGACGTGTTTAGCTGGTCCAACCACCCCTTTGACAAAGCCTCTGACTCCAACGAGGTGGTCATTAGCTGCCAGGCTACTGCTGACCCCCCCCCATCTGGTGCTTTATCAAGACATGAAGTTGCAGCTGTTCTTCATTCACACAAGTGCTGGGTGGGTGAGGTGGGCTCGCATGCACTGCTGTTGCCACAGCTTCCACAGGCTGTTATGTCATCAGAGCAGACCGATTTCGATGTTCTGCCACAAGACCTACTGATGAGTAAGCAGCGCGATGACAACGTGATGAGCAGAGTGATCTTCTTTGTGGAGAGGGGGAGAAGACCATCCCAGGGAAAGCGTGCCCATGAGAGTGTTGAGGTTTTGTGTCTTCTCAGAAGTTGGGACAAGTTGACCTGAAGATGGGTGTACTGTATCGTGTTTCGAAGAATGAGGTTACAAAGGGGAACATGTATATGTGGTTCCAGTCTCCATGAAAGCAATAGTGTTGAAGGGTGTCCATGAGGAAGCTGGCCACCAGGGCCAACAGAGAACAGTCTGTTACCAGAGGTTATTTTTGCATGGTCTGGAGTTTAATTAAATTAATTTATTTCACCTTTTTTAACCAGGTAGGCAAGTTATTAAGAACAAGTTCTCATTTACAATTGCGACCTGGCCAAGATAAAGCAAAGCAGTTCGACACATACAACAACACAGAGTTACACAAGGAGTAAAACAAACGTACAGTCAATAATACAGTAGAAAAATAAGTCTATATACGATGTGAGCAAATGAGGTGGGATAAGGGAGATAAAGGCAAAAAAAGGCAATGGTGGCAAAGTAAATACAATATAGCAAGTAAAACACTGGAATGGTAGATTTGCAGTGGAAGAATGTGCAAAGTAGAAATACAAATAATGGGGTGCAAAGAGGCTAAATAAATAAATAAATAAATACAGCAAGGGAATAGGTAGTTGTTTGGGCTAAATTATAGATGGGCTATGTACAGGTGCAGTAATCTGTGAGCTGCTCTGACAGCTGGTGCTTATAGCTAATGAGGGAGATAAGTGTTTTCAGTTTCAGAGATTTTTGTAGTTTGTTCCAGTTATTGGCAGCAGAGAACTGGAAGGAGAGGCGGCCAAAAGAAGAATTGGTTTTGCTGGTGACCAGAGAGATATACCTTTGGCACCATGAGTGAAGGATGCTTTGTTGCGAAATAGGAAGCCAATTCTAGATTTAACTTTGGATTGGAGATGTTTTATGTGAGTCTGGAAGGAGAGTTTACAGTCTAACCAGACACCTAGGTATTTGTAGTTGTCCACAAGTCACTTGTCTACAAGTCAGAACCGTCCAGAGTAGTGATGCTGGACGGAAGTGCAAGTGCATGCAGCGATCGGTTGGAGAGCATGCATTTAGTTTTACTTGTATTTAAGAGCAGTTGGAGGCCACGGAAGGAGAGTTGTAAAGGCATTGAAGCTCATCTGGAGGGTTAATAACACAGTGTCCAAAGAAGGGCCAGAAGTATAAAGAATGGTGTCGTCTGCGTAGAGGTGGATCAGAGACTCACCAGCAGCAAGAGCGACATCATTGATGTATACAGAGAAGAGAGTCGGCCCAAGAATTGAACCCTGTGGCACCCCCGTAGAGACTGCCAGAGGCCCGGAAAACAGGCCCTCCGATTTGACACACTGAAATCTATCAGAGAAGTAGTTGGTGAGCCAGGCGAGGCAATCATTTGAGAAACCAAGGCTATTGAGTCTGCCGATGAGGATGTGGTGATTGACAGAGTCGAAAGCCTTGGCCAGGTCAATGAATACGGTTGCACAGTATTGTTTCTTATCGATGGCGGTTTAGATATCGTTTAGGACCTTAGCGTGGCTGAGGTGCAAACATGACCAGCTCTGAAACCAGATTGCATAGTGGAGAAGGTTTGAAATGGTCGGTAATCTGTTTGTTGACTTGGCTTTCTAAGACCTTAGAAACGCAGGGTAGGATAGATATAGGTCTGTAGCAGTTTGGGTCAAGAGTGTCCCACCCTTTGAAGAGGGGGATGACCGCAGCTGCTTTCCAATCTTTGGGAATCTCAGACATCACGAAAGAGAGGTTGAACAGGCTAGTAATAGGGGTTGCAACAATTTCGGCAGATAATTTTAGAAAGAAAGGGTCCAGATTGTCTAGCCCGGCTGATTTGTAGGGGTCCAGATTTTGCAGCTCTTTCAGAACATCAGCTGACTGGATTTGGGAGAAGGAGAAATGGGGAAGGCTTGGGCAAGTTGTTGTGGGGGGTACTGTGCAGTTGACCGGGGTAGGGGTAGCCAGGTGGAAAGCATGGCCAGCCGTAGAAAAATGCTTACAATTATAGTGGATTTATCGGTGGTGACAGAGTTTCCTATCCTCGGTGCAGTGGCCAGCTGGGAGGAGGTGTTCTTATTCTCCATGGACTTTAGTGTCCCACAACTATTTTGAGTTTGTGTTGCAGGAAGCACATCTCTGCTTGAAAAAGCTAGCCTTGGCTTTTCTAACTGCCTGTGTATATTGGTTTCGAACTTCCCTGAAAAGTTGCATATCACGGGGGCTTTTCGATGCTAATGCAGAACGCCATAGGATGTTTTTGTGTTGGTTTAAGGGCAGTCAGGTCTGGAGAGAAGCAAGGGCTATATCTGTTCCTGGTTCTACATTTCTTCAATGGGGCATGCTTATTTAAGATGGTGAGGAAGGCAATTTTTTTTAAATAGCCAGGCATCCTCTACTGACGGAATGAGGTCAATATCCTTCCAGGATACCCGGGCCAGGTCGATTAGAAAGGCCTGCTCGCTAAAGTGTTTCAGGGAGCGTTTGACAGTGATGAGTGGAGGTCGTTTGACCGCTGACCCATTACGGATGCAGGCAATGAGGCAGTGATCGCTGAGATCTTGGTTGAAAAAAGCAGAGGTGTATTTAGAGGGCAAGTTGGTTAGAATGATATCTATTAGGGTGCCCGTGTTTACGGCTTTGGGGTGGTACTTGGTAGGTTCATTGATAATTTGTGTGAGATTGAGGGCGTCAAGCTTAGATTGTAGGATGGCTGGGGTGTTAAGCATGTTCCAGTTTAGGTCACCTAGCAGCACGAGCTCTGAAGATAGATGGGGGGCAATCAGTTCACATATGGTGTCCAGAGCACAGTTGGGGGCAGACGGTGGTCTATAGCAGGCAGCAACGGTGAGAGACTTGTTTTTTGAGAGGTGTATTTTTAAAAGTAGAAGTTCAAATTGTTTAGGTACAGACCTGGATAGGAGGACAGAACTCTGCAGGCTATCTCTGCAGTAGATTGCAACACCACCCCCTTTGGCTGCTCTATCTTGTCTGAAAATATTGTAGATAGGGATGGAGATTTCAGAGTGTTTGGTGGTCTTCCTACGCCAGGATTCAGACACGGCTAGAACATCCGGGTTGGCAGAGTGTGCTAAAGCAGTGAATAAAACAAACTTAAGGGAGGAGGCTTCTAATGACATGCATGAAACCAAGGCTTTTACGGTTACAGAAGTCATCAAAAGAGAGCGCCGGGGGAATAGGATTGGAGCTAGGCACTGCAGGGCCTGGATTCACCTCTACATCACCAGAGGAACAGAGGAGGAGTAGGATAAGTGTACGGCTAAAAGCTATGAGAATTGGTCGTCTAGGACATCCGGACCAGAGAGTAAAAGGAGGTTTCTGGGGGATAATGTACAGCCAAAGGTATGGTAGGATGTGACTACAGTGGAGGCAAACCTAGGCATTGATTGATGATGAGAGAGATATTGTCTCTAGAAACATCATTGAAACCAGGTGATGTCATCGCATGTGTGGGTGGTGTAATGAGCAGGGCTAGAGGCTCTACTGTGAAATAAGCCAATAAACACTAACCAGAACAATGGACAAGACATATTGACATTAAGGAATGGCATGCTTAGCCGAGTGATCATAAGGGTCCAGTGATTAGTGAGGTTGGTTGGGGTCACGGCGATTCAGACAGCTAGCCCGGGCCCTGGTAACAAGCTAGCAGAGTATGGAGGTCTGTTTTTAGCCACCTCGTGCAGTTCCGTCGGTAGATTAGTGGGGTTCCGTGTGGTAGAGGGGACCAATCCAATTGGCAAAATAGATATAGTGACCCAAGAAAATTGTCCGATAGACCTATTCAGATAGCAGCCGATAAAACAGCTAACGATTAGCGGGCCGCAGATGGGCATTCAGGTAATGTCGCGACGGAGGGGCCAGTTGGATAACTCCCTCAAGGCAGATAACGTCGGTAGTCCAGTCCTGAAGGCCTCGTGGGGCACCGCGTCGGCAGTAAAATGGGTCCGGATAGGTGATTGTAGCCCAGGAGTGGCTGATATGGAACTCTTCAGCTGGCTAGCTCCGGAATAATTGATGTTTGCTCCGGGACCGACGTGAAGATGAGATTTTTCGAAAAAATATATATATAAAAAGACATGCGAGGAAAATATGTAAATATATATATACACGGGACACGACAAGACGAGGACAAAGGACGTCTGACTGCTATGCCATCTTGGGTGATAAGTGGGAGGTAAAGGAATATGTGAAGTGCTGCAGGAGATGAAGCAAGAGCTCCTCTTGAGAACATAATAACAACTGAGCCTCTTGAACTAGTGTGCATAGACTTTTGGTCTGCAGAAGATTCTTCAAACAAGTCCCTGGATTTGCTTGATGTTACTGAGCACTTTACCAAATTGGCTCATGCCTTCTTGTGTCCAAACCAGTCTGCTAAGTCTGTAGCTCATCAGTTGTGGAACAACTATTTCCGTGTCTATTGGATGCTTCGCCGTACACACTCAGATCAGGGAGCCAACTTTGAGAGCGCTCTAATAGCCAAACTGTTGAGTGTTGCAGGTGTTCAGAAGTCTCATACCACGCCGTACCATCCGATGGGGAACGGGTCCTGCGAAAGGAAGAATAGAGCGTTGGGAAACATGATCTGTGCCCTGCCAACGAGGGGAAAACACAGATGGCCTCAGGCGCCGAAATCCCTCACGTTTGCATACAATTGTACAATTCACGAGACCACAGGCTTGGCCCCTTTCCTGCTAATGTTTGGGAGGATGCCAAGACTGCCTGTTAAAACCTCTTGAAGCTAGGGGGCACTATTTTTATGTTTGGAAAAATAACGTTCCCAAAGTAAACGGCCTATTTCTCTGGACCAGATGCTAGAATATGCATATAATTTGGATAGAAAACACTCTAAAGTTTCCAAAACTGTCAAAATATTGTCTGTGAGTATAACAGAACTGATATTGCAGGCGAAACCCTGAGAAAAATCTAACCAGGAAGTGGCTTCTATTTTGAAAAACTCCATGTTCCATAGCCTCCCATTGCTCCATTTAAAGGGATATCAACCAGATTCCTTTTCCTATCGCTTCCTCAAGGTGTCAACAGTCTTCAGACATAGTTTCAGGCTTTTATTTTGAAGAATGAGCGTGAACGACCACATTGCGTAAGTGGATAGGTGGGGGCTTTCATTGTGAATTGTGCGCAAAAGAGAAAGGCGGCCATTGTTACTCCCGGTCCTAGTGAAAAGCCAACTGTCCCGGTTGATATATTATCAAATAGATATTTGAAAAACACCCTGAGGATTGATTATAAAAAAACGCCTGGCATGTTTCTGTGGACATTATGGATATAATTTGGAATTTTTGTCTGCGTTGTCGTGACCACTCTTTCCGGTGGATTCCTGGGCATAACGCACCAAACTAACGGAGGTATTTGGATATAAAAAATATCTTTATGGAACAAAAGGAACATTTGTTGTCTAACTGGGAGTCTCGTGAGTGAAAACATTTGAAGATCATCAAAGGTAAATTATTAATTTGATTGCTTTTCTGATTTTCGTGACCAAGTTACCTGATGCTAACTGTACTTATTGTTTTGTCGAGCGATTGATAAACTTACACAAACACTTGTATTGCTTTCACTGTGCTTTACAGTGAAAGCAATACAAGTGTTTGTGTAAGTTTATCAATCGCTCGACAAAACAATAAGTAATCTTCATAATTTCATAATCTGAGACGACAGGTGGATTAACGAAAGGCTAAACTGTGTTTTGCAATATTGCATTTGTGATTTCATGAATATGAATATTTTCTAGTAATATTATTTGACTGTGGCGCTATGCTATTCAGCGTTGCTGATGACAATTATCCTGGATCCGGTATGAGTGGTTCAGAGAGGTTAACATAGTCTTCGGCTCTGTCATAGAACCCAGAAGTTGTCAACTATGACCAGTTTATTCAGTCCTTGAGGAGAGATCTGAAAGAAGACATGAATAGAGCACAGGCATCTGCAGCAAAGCAGTTGAAGAGGAATGCTGACCTGTATGACAGAAGAGTCAGAGGAGCACCCGTGGAGATTGGTGATTGAGTGTTGCTGGCTAACAAGAGGGAACGCGGAAAGCGGAAGCTCGCTGACCGTTGGGAGGACACTGTCCACCTTGTCACTGGATTGAATGCTGACAATCAAACGGTTAAGATTCAGAACAGCTCCACTGGACAGGAAAAGTTGGTACATCACAACCTGATAATGCCAGTCAACTTTCTTCCTCTTCCCCATGCTGCCGTTGATGATGGAACAGACATGTCTGGATTAACAGAGTCTGAGGACATGAATGACGGCCTTGTCGTCACAGCTGCCATGGACACTGCAGTGGATGATGATGCTGAGTACAGAACAAACGTGTGGGTGTCGGAGTTGCATTCTGAAGGAACAGATGACACAAGCCTGGAGGGTGATATGCAATCCTTGGATATTCCAGTGTAGTGAGGGAGCTAATTGACCAGTCTGCTTACAATATCCGTACTGACCTACCAAACTCGGACCATTTCTTACCTGATCAGTTATGCACTGACTGTGTTGACAGACCCACTATTGCAACAGCACACACTGTCACTCCTTATGCAGTTGAAGGTACTCTGGGTCGTTTTATGTCAAGGGCAGGAAGACTATTTAAACCCGTGTCAAGACTGATTGAGATTATGACTCAGCAGAAAGTTCGCTCTTGAAGGTTAAATATGTGAATAGAGGGTCAATGGTATTGACATGTTTTATTTGTTTTGTATTTACATCATTGTGACCATGATTAGAGGTTGCAGGATGGTAACGTGACGGATATGATAAAGTCACTTATGGTGGTTTATTTTATTACTTGGCTGTTTTAAAGTTGCTGAGTGTACTTAACATGTGACAGGCATGTTTACCTATGAGGGCTAAGGTGATTGATTAACCACTTTTCACTCTAATTCTCGTGGAGAATAGTCTAATGGCGGGAATATTTCGTGACTGTTTTAAAGTAGTGTCTGCATCCTTGATATACACAGCTTTACCTTTTAGTTTTCTCTATTAGGTGTCTAAAAATATGTATTTTTTTCTCTGGATTATTCTGTACATATGTTGAGTGTCTCTTTACCTGATATGTTTGCACAGTGCAGTTTTGTATTTTTATTATTTTAGTTTGCAATTGGAATTCAGTTATGGGGAGTGTAACAGGGTTATATTGGTGATTCCCTTGCCATTTTATTGTTAAGCCAATGTGTGTTTGGTTTTAGTTTGGTCTTGCCTTCACCTACTCAACATGGCATCATATTGGCTGGTTTGCGTAGCTTGCTTACGAGGGAGGATGTTTCAGTTAGAATCGTTCCAGTGAACAAGCACCAAACCAGCAGTAAGTTGTTGGCTGCAAAGCACTATACGTCAAAAGTGATTTTTATACACCCAAGTGATGATTTGAATGTACAATTTATATCAATTTGTTTGGAAATGTTATTCGAACATCACACATAAGATGCAGCGTTTCTTTGTACATATTTGTTGTGAATTTTGTTGTAGAGAATTCCAGATAATGCTAGCTAGTAACTTACTGTGTCTGGAGAGGGGGTTTGTATATTTTGTACAGTGCGTGAGTGCAGAGTAGGATGGTGAGCCGTGCATTGCATGACATGCAATTTTGTGCTTTTTTTGTCAGGTACATTGTTGAAATGTGTATTTTGTAATTGCTGTATTATTTTGGTAACTACATTGGCCCAGTGAACAAGAACCAAACCAGCGTGCATGAGTGCAGAGTTGTATGGTGAGCCATGCATTGCATGACGTGCAATTTTTATCAGAATAAATCTCCATGACTGGTGCTACAAGTTGGAGTTTGTGTCGATGATTGATTGTACACAACGCAAGAAGAGTAATTTTACATGGGCATGCTATTGTGATTCCCAGTTACATCATTTTTCAACTTTGCGGCAGAAAAAAATTGTGTGAGCAATAAAATGGGAACAAGGTTACTTTACTTTACATTTACAAGACCACCCCTTCCAGGGCGATAGGAGACACTCTATACTCAGCCAGGAGTCAGACGAATCATGTCTAAACCCATTTCTCAACCCATTTGCAAGTTTATTAATTTCATCCAGGCTTGCTTAACTTTCCTGTTATTAACATGTCTAAGGGATTGCCATATAGTATTTTAATCATATTTATGAAATTGGAGCCAAGTCCCATATGTTCGAAAACTGACCAAAGATATGACCATTCTTGTCTATCAAAAGCAATTTTTGAAAATGGTTTAATATCTGCGATTATTAAATATGGTGAGATCACTTGGTGGCGTACTTAAAATAAAAGCAAAAATTGTGCGGTATTTCCATCCCTTCCAAATGAACATTTGTGATTGGATGTATTAATCATTTCAAATAACAGTGGACCTAATTGGTTCCAAAATGCTAAATAGACCTTAGGGGGAATCCCAACCAGGTAATTTGCCTTTATTCATGTTATCTAATGCCCTTTTGAGGTCAAGGAGAGAGATTTGGGTTCCCAGCAAGCCAGCTTCCTCAGTTTAGAGAAGATGAGATCTTATATCTTTTAAAAAGGACTTGATCTGGTTTCGTGTGGATACAATCAGAGGTGTACAATTTTAGAAACCGGAGAATCTTTTGTTGATTAATGTGGGTTCTTATAGTAATTCACCGGATTCAATAGTTGCAATATCTACTAATTGATCATTACTGCAAAGCTTTTTAGCCAGTAGACGACTGGGTCGATTACCATGGAAGCAATGGTTGAATCTAACTCGACATTGAAGAGAGTAGTCGCTACCTGTTCGCATTGTTTTTAATAAAACAATGAATGCCGTCCTATAAAACCGAGGACTGAATTTTTGTTAATAATTTTATATGAATTCTATTCAGTGTCAAATTGTTCAAAGAAAATACGATTTTGTAGTAAGTCAACATTAAAGCGGCATCTTGTGGCTCTTTTAGGAGATTCTGAAATGTGTATCTGGCAGAAATAAGCATGATGATCAGATAGGCTCATATGTCGAATTTCTATTTTTCTTGATAAAAGAAAATAGAGGAGTAGATAATAGTAGGAAATCTATTTGGGCTGTTTTGTGGCTGTTTGAATTGAAAGTGTACTCTTTTGCTTTAGAGTTATGAGCTCGCCAGGCAACAATGAGGTGTCACGCCTACTCTCGTTCCCTCTCCCTGGCACTTGACATCGTCTACTAACCACTGATCATGGCAACCCACATTACACACACCTAGCAACCATCATTACTCACACCTGTTCCCCATCGTTATGCACACCTGGACTTCATCATTACCTTGATTACTTCCCCTTTATTTAGCCCTCAGAAGCCTCAGTCTTCAGGCAGCATTTGTTTCGTTCACGTTCAGTACGCTGCTCCTGTTTTTGTTCATCTGCTTATTCTCATTATTAAACTAACCTTGTGCACCTGCTTCCTGCCTGATAGCATATATGTTACAGAATACTGCCTCAGAAAATAACGGAAGCAGCAGAAGATAACACCATATTCCGGACGGTCAAGGAACAGGGTCATCTACTCCACCGCCTCGACACCCCCGATGAGGTTCTCCATACCTCTGATGGAAAGCCCCCTACCACGGGTCATCACAGTGAGCCAGTCCCTCTGCCTACCCAGCCATCCGCCCAGGTCAGCGATGCCCAACTGTCCCTTCCGGAGAAGTATGACGGTACTCCATCGCAATGACGTGGCTTCTTACTCCAGTGCTCCCTTTATTTTGCCTATCAGACAGGAGCACCAACCACCGAGAGGTCCAAGGTTGCCACAGTAATTTCCCTGCTGACCGGACATGTGTTGGAGTGGGCTACGGACATCTGGGAGAGAGGAGAGGAGGAGCTGGGTTCCTACGAGAGGTTCACGGCTCTGTTAAGGGCAGTCTTTGACGATCCTCCAGAGGGCAGAGAGGGAGGTGAGTGACTTTTCCAACTCCAGCAGGGTGCCCAGACCGCTGCGGAATACGCCCTCACCTTTCAGACTGTGGCAGCCTCCAGCAGATGGAATGAGCCGGTGCTCCCCACTCTATTCCGCAGTGGACTGCTCCGAAGTAGGTTATCCAGACGGCGTTGGTATGTTGGGATGACGACATATCCTTCGACACTTTCATCGCAATGGCCATCCGTCTGGATAACCTACTTCGGGAGAGCTGGTGTCCACCTTGCCACTCGCCTCCCTCCTTTGGCTGTCCTGAGGCAGAGCCTGAACCCATGGAGGTAGTTGCCACGCACCTCTCCATGGCAGAGTGGGGTCTCCGGAGACAGCTGGGGCTCTGTACCTATTGCGGCCAGGAGGGGCACCAGCTTCAGCGGTGTCTGGTTTGTCCCAACCCGTGGTCCACTAGAGCAGAGGGGCGGCCCGTGACCTCCTGTCCTCCCAGTGTAGGAGTGAGTATTCCATTATCATTGTTTCCTACTGAACCATTTCTGGTTCCCATTTCACTGGCGGCCTGTCCCTCAAGTGTTGTTTCTATAGCTCTAGTGGACTCTGGTGCCGCTGGGAACTTCATTGACCAGGCCCTCGCCTCCTCCCTGAACTTAACTTCACACCCGCTTTCCTTTCCTTTCCTTTTCCTGTCCAAGCCCTGTATATGAGACCATTGGGATCTGGCACAATTATAGCACCACTCACCCTCACTGTGGGACACATGCACCAGGAAAGCCTTCCCTTCCTCATCACCACCTCACCTGTACACAAAATCATTCTTGGCCTCCCGTGGCTCCAACTTCATAACCCCAACATCACCTGGTCGAGGATGAGGATCACCGCCTGGGGACCAGGATGCCCGAGGACCTGCTTTCCCACACCCTGTGCTTCTACGTTGGTGGAGGATCCTGTGAGTGTCCGACCAGCCTATCAATCCGTCCTCCTGAATCATTGGCCCTGTGTGTTGGGACGTAGATGTGGACATCCACCATGCTCTGGAGAGGGAATCCGCTCCTGCTACCTGCCCTCCAGAGCACAACCAAGTCCCCACTGGAGTGAGAGATTGGCTGTTGACCTGGGCACACAAATCCCTCATCGTTGGAAACCCAGGTATCACCCGCACCATCCAATCCCTCTCCGATAAATACTGGTGGCCTACCTTGGAACAGGACATTGCACACTATGTAAACTCATGCACCGTATGCATCCAATCCAAATCTCCACAGCACACTCCAGCAGGGAAACTACTTCCCTTTTCCATGTCTCAGCAGCCTAGGTCACATCTGTCCATGGACTTGTAACTGATCTCCCCTGTTCTGATGGTTTTACCACTATTGTGGTCGTTGTTGACAGATTCTCCAAATCCTGCCATTTGATCCCTCTCTCTGGTCTACCTACGGCTCACCAGGTTGCTGAGGCAGTATTCCAGCAACTCTTCCGCTCAGAACTCACTTCGTTACTCCTCCACGGGGCGAACTCCTTTCCAGTGCGTCCTGGGACACCAGCCGGCCCTGGCTCCGTGGACTCCGAGCCAGACCGAGAGGTCCTGACACGCAGAGGAGGTGTGGCACGTCACCCACTTGAGGCTCCAGAGAGCTGTCCACCATCAGAAGGACGAGGTGGCCAGTGTTATGCTTCGGGGCCGGGGGGCTACCAATATAACACCACATTCCGGACTGTCGAGGAACAGGGTCATCTACTCCTCTCTCTGGCTCTCGACTAACCACCGGGCCTGGCAACCCGCATTATGCACACCTGGACTTCATCATTGTCTTGATTACTTTCTCTTTATTTAGCCCTCAGTAGCCTCAGTCTTCAGACAGTATATATGGCTACTTGCTAAAATATCAAGACAGCTGGAACGTTTTAATTCCACAAGAGAATCGTTTAGTTTTTTTAACATAATTGTTATCTTTAGAATTGATAAGCCCATGGATGTAAAATGAAAAGCAGGACCCACAGGAAGCAGGAACCACAGGGAAACCAATCAATCAAATGTATTTATAAAGCCCTTTTTACATCAGCCGATGTCACAAAGTGCCCACCCATTGGTCGCTACCCACCCAGAAGACCCTCTCTATAAACCGTTCCCCCTTCCCCCAGGGACAGACCATTTATAATGAGTTTCTGGAGAGTGAATGTGTACTTCAGTGTAGAGTGTAGCAATGAACAGAGTCTTTCGTTAATTATTTTCTATATTATATAAAAACATATGAGTAACACTTGACTTACAGCCAACCAGTATAAAGCTTTATTAGCCTACTTGTTACATGCATGTATGAGCCTCAATAATGTCTTATTATAAAGCTTATAATATGTTATTGTATATCTCTCTATGTATGACATTTAGGACTCAAGGTGTGTGCTATTTAATCAGGATAATTTTGAGATGATCATAAAACATTATAAGGGTGTCATAGCTGCTTATGACAAGCCTTATAATGGATCATTGCCGCATCATAATGTTCTCTCAAGGGGAAAGCTGATTTATTTGTCCCTAGATAGGCCTGATGATTATTTTGACAATAGGTTAATTGCAACTGCTCCACCCACAACCGTAAGGCTCTCCAGAGGGTAGTGAGGTCTGCACAATGCATCACCGGGGGCAAACTACCTGCCCTCCAGGTCACCTGCACCACCCGATGTCACAGAAAGGCCAAAAATATCATCAAGGACCACAACCACCCGAGCCACTGCCTGTTCACCCCGCTATCATCCAGAAGGCGAGGTCAGTACAGGTGCATCAAAGCAGGGACCGAGAGACTGAAAAACAGCTTCTATCTCAAGGCCATCAGACTGTTAAACAGCCACCACTAACATTGAGTGGCTGCTGCCAACACACTGACTCCACTCCAGCCACTTTAATAATGGAAAGATTGATGTAAAAATGTATCACTAGCTACTTTAAACAATGCCACTTAATATAATGTTTACATACCCTACATTACTCATCTCATATGTATATACTGTACCCTATACCATCTACTGCATCTTGCCATCTTTATGTAATACATGTATCACTAGCAACTTTAATAAACAATGACACTTTTATGTTTACATACCCTACATTACTTATCTCATATGTATATACTGTACTCTACACCATCTACTGCATCTTGCCTATGCTGTTCTGTACCATCACTCATTCATATATTTTTATGTACATATTCTTCATCCCTTTACACTTGTGTGTATAAGGTAGTAGTTGTGGAATTGTTAGGTTAGATTACTCGTTGGTTATTACTGCATTGTCGGAACTAGAAGCGCAAGCATTTCGCTACACTCGCATTAACATCTGCTAACCATGTGTATGTGACAAATAAATAAATAAATAAATAAATAAAGGTTGCAGGACTCAGTTTAACAACATCTTGCAAATGTCCTCGAACACCAACAGCTGGTTGCAGAGCAGGGAACACAGTCAAATGGGCTTAGCTGTTCTGGCTTAGGATATAAATACTTTGCTGGTGAATCTGGATAACTCACATCAACAAGGGCTATCCAATATTCTCTCCAGATATTATGGGGAGAAAGTATTTTTTTTAATACATTTGTGTTAAACCATTAATGTCCAAGGCAGAATTCCTTCTGTTGTGCATTTGCTTATTGTACTAAATGTAGTTCATGGACATTAGTTAATACATGATGAGTTTAGTTGCTGTCAAGCACCTAATGTTTTACACAATTATGGGGTTGTGATAATGAGTTCACCAAATGATGTGTTGATGGTGGCAGTAAGAATGATAGCTTTCTAGGAGTTCCATACTAACTGACTGTATGACGCTAAAGCTGTCAACAGTCTTCAGCCATTAACAGGTGAAAATATTACTGACATGACTATGAGTAGCATAGCAAAGTTTCA
The DNA here is from genome assembly GCF_002021735.2 of Oncorhynchus kisutch. Classification (NCBI taxonomy): domain Eukaryota; kingdom Metazoa; phylum Chordata; class Actinopteri; order Salmoniformes; family Salmonidae; genus Oncorhynchus; species Oncorhynchus kisutch. The sequence continues at coordinate 26,403,228 of NC_034193.2, forward strand.
GACCAAATCAGAAGAAATGTGCTAACCACCCTAGACTGTCTACAGCTGCGCAACATGTTTCCTTTGTAAACACTAAATAGACTTGGGCTGATGTGCTGGTAAACTGTCTGGTGTGTTGTAGTCATGTCTGGGCCTTCTGCTCTCTACACAGATGCCGATTCATAAGCATTCACAGAAGGCTATACTTAGTGGCGGACCTGGATTCAAATATGATTTGCTTTCTTAAAATACTTTCTATGCGCTTGATTGAACTAACCTACTGAAATGGAACTAATGGAATAGTCCCAAAAGTGCAAACAATACCCATCTGGCACTTAATGTAGGCTCAATCAAACACTCAATGCATTTGAAATAAATACTATTTGAACCAAAGTGTGCATTTTGTGTGCTATGAAGAACCTTTTGCATAGAACCCTCTATAAATGGTTATTCCTAGAACCCTTTGATCTTCTAAAGGTTCTTCCTAGAACCCAAAGCTTTTTTACTATCATTCTTTATGTCATTTATCTTTGTTTCATAGTCTAGTTTATTTTGTATTATTATTCAGTTTAGTCATTTGCCAATCGGCTGTGCAGCCAGACTTATTTGCCATTCCTTTTGCCTCATCCCTATCAACCATACCATTTTTCTATTCCTCATCAAGCCATGAGAATTGAACTGTTTTTACAGTCATTTTCATAATGGGTGCATCAAATCAAATCAAATCAAATTTATTTATATAGCCCTTCGTACATCAGCTGATATCTCAAAGTGCTGTACAGAAACCCAGCCTAAAACCCCAAACAGCAAGCAATGCAGGTGTAGAAGCACGGTGGCTAGGAAAAACTCCCTAGAAAGGCCAATACCTAGGAAGAAACCTAGAGAGGAACCAGGCTATGTGGGGTGGCCAGTCCTCTTCTGGCTGTGCCGGGTGGAGATTATAACAGAACATGGCCAAGATGTTCAAATGTTCATAAATGACCAGCATGGTCGAATAATAATAAGGCAGAACAGTTGAAACTGGAGCAGCAGCACAGTCAGGTAGAAGTTGAAACTGGAGCAGCAGCATGGCCAGGTGGACTGGGGACAGCAAGGAGTCATCATGTCAGGTAGTCCTGGGGCATGGTCCTAGGGCTCAGGTCAGTTGAAACTGGAACAGCAGCATGGCCAGGTGGACTGGGGACAGCAAGGAGTCATCATGTCAGGTAGTCCTGGGGCATGGTCCTAGGGCTCAGGTCCTCCGAGAGAGAGAAAGAAAGAGAGAAGGAGAGAATTAGAGAACGCACACTTAGATTCACACAGGACACCGAATAGGACAGGAGAAGTACTCCAGATATAACAAACTGACCCCAGCCCCCCGACACATAAACTACTGCAGCATAAATACTGGAGGCTGAGACAGGAGGGGTCAGGAGACACTGTGGCCCCATCCGAGGACACCCCCGGACAGGGCCAAACAGGAAGGATATAACCCCACCCACTTTGCCAAAGCACAGCCCCCACACCACTAGAGGGATATCTTCAACCACCAACTTACCATCCTGAGACAAGGCTGAGTATAGCCCACAAAGATCTCCGCCACGGCACAACCCAAGGGGGGGGGGGGGGGGGGCGCCAACCCAGACAGGATGACCACAACAGTGAATCAACCCACTCAGGTGACGCACCCCCTCCAGGGACGGCATGAGAGAGCCCCAGCAAGCCAGTGACTCAGCCCCTGTAATAGGGTTAGAGGCAGAGAATCCCGGTGGAAAGAGGGGAACAGGCCAGGCAGAGACAGCAAGGGCGGTTCGTTGCTCCAGAGCCTTTCCGTTCACCTTCCCACTCCTGGGCCAGACTACACTCAATCATATGACCCACTGAAGAGATGAGTCTTCAGTAAAGACTTAAAGGTTGAGACCGAGTTTGCGTCTCTGACATGGGTAGGCAGACCGTTCCATAAAAATGGAGCTCTATAGGAGAAAGCCCTGCCTCCAGCAGTTTGCTTAGAAATTCTAGGGACAATTAGGAGGCCTGCGTCTTGTGACCGTAGCGTACGTGTAGGTATGTACGGCAGGGCCAAATCAGAGAGATAGGTAGGAGCAAGCCCATGTAATGCTTTGTAGGTTAGCAGTAAAACCTTGAAATCAGCCCTTGCTTTGACAGGAAGCCAGTGTAGAGAGGCTAGCACTGGAGTAATATGATCACATTTTTTGGTTCTAGTCAGGATTCTAGCAGCCGTATTTAGCACTAACTGAAGTTTATTTAGTGCTTTATCCGGGTAGCCGGAAAATAGAGCATTGCAGTAGTCTAACCTAGAAGTGACAGAAGCATGGATTAATTTATCTGCATCATTTTTGGACAGAAAGTTTCAGATTTTTGCAATGTTACGTAGATGGAAAAAAGCTGTCCTCGAAATGGTCTTGATATGTTCTTCAAAAGAGAGATCAGGGTCCAGAGTAACGCCGAGGTCCTTCACAGTTTTATTTGAGACGACTGTACAACCATTTAGATTAATTGTCAGATTCAACAGAAGATCTCTTTGTTTCTTGGGACCTAGAACAAGCATCTCTGTTTTGTCCGAGTTTAATAGTAGAAAGTTTGCAGCCATCCACTTCCTTATGTCTGAAACACATGCTTCTAGCGAGGGCAATTTTGGGGCTTCACCATGTTTCATTGAAATGTACAGCTGTGTGTCATCCGCATAGCAGTGAAAGTTAACATTATGTTTTCGAATAACATCCCCAAGAGGTAAAATATATAGTGAAAACAATAGTGGTCCTAAAACGGAACCTTGAGGAACACCGAAATTTACAGTTGATTTGTCAGAGGACAAACCATTCACAGAGACAAACTGATATCTTTCCGACAGATAAGATCTAAACCAGGCCAGAACATGTCCGTGTAGACCAATTTGGGTTTCCAATCTCTCCAAAAGAATGTGGTGATCGATGGTATCAAAAGCAGCACTAAGGTCTAGGAGCACGAGGACAGATGCAGAGCCTCGGTCCGATGCCATTAAAATGTAATTTACCACCTTCACAAGTGCCGTCTCAGTGCTATGATGGGGTCTAAAACCAGACTGAAGCATTTCGTATACATTGTTTGTCTTCAGGAAGGCAGTAAGCTTCTCTAAAATTTTTGAGAGGAATGGAAGATTCGATATAGGCCGATAATTTTTTATATTTTCTGGGTCAAGGTTTGGCTTTTTCAAGAGAGGCTTTATTACTGCCACTTTTAGTGAGTTTGGTACACATCCAGTGGATAGAGAGCCATTTATTATGTTCAACATAGGAGGGCCAAGCACAGGAAGCAGCTCTTTCAGTAGTTTAGTTGGAATAGGGTCCAGTATGCAGCTTGAAGGTTTAGAGGCCATGATTATTTTCATCATTGTGTCAAGAGATATAGTACTAAAACACTTGAGCGTCTCTCTTGATCCTAGGTCCTGGCAGAGTTGTGCAGACTCAGGACAACTGAGGTTTGGAGGAATACGCAGGTTTAAAGGGGAGTCCGTAATTTGCTTTCTAATAATCATAATCTTTTCCTCAAAGAAGTTCATGAATTTATCACTGCTAAAGTGAAAGTCATCCTCTCTTGGGGAATGCTGCTTTTTAGTTAGCTTTGCGACAGTATTAAAAAGGAATTTCGGATTGTTCTTATTTTCCTCAATTAAGTTAGAAAAATAGGATGATCGAGCAGCAGTAAGGGCTCTACGGTACTGCACGGTACCGTCCTTCCAAGCTAGTCGGAAGACTTCCAGTTTGGTGTGGCGCCATTTCCGTTCCAATTTTCTGGAAGCTTGCTTCAGAGCTCGGGTATTTTCTGTGTACCAGGGAGCTAGTTTCTTATGAGACATTTTTTTAGTTTTTAGGGGTGCAACTGCATCTAGGGTATTGCGCAAGGTTAAATTGAGATCCTCAGTTAGGTGGTTAACTGATTTTTGTCCTCTGGCGTCCTTGGGTAGGCAGAGGGAGTCTGGAAGGGCATCAAGGAATCTTTGTGTTGTCTGTGAATTTATAGCACGACTTTTGATGTTCCTTGGTTGGGGTCTAAGCAGATTATTTGTTGCAATTGCAAACGTAATAAAATGGTGGTCCGATAGTCCAGGATTATGAGGAAAAACATTAAGATCCACCACATTTATTCCATGGGACAAAACTAGGTCCAGCGTATGACTGTGACAGTGAGTGGGTCCAGAGACATGTTGGACAAAACCCACTGAGTCGATGATGGCTCCGAAAGCCTTTTGGAGTGGGTCTGTGGACTTTTCCATGTGAATATTAAAGTCACCAAAGATTAGAATATTATCTGCTATGACTACAAGGTCCGATAGGAATTCAGGGAACTCAGTGAGAAACGCTGTATATGGCCCAGGAGGCCTGTAAACAGTAGCTATAAAAAGTGATTGAGTAGGCTGCATAGATTTCATGACTAGAAGCTCAAAAGACGAAAGTGTCATTTTTTTTTTGTAAATTGAAATTTGCTATCGTAAATGTTAGCAACACCTCCGCCTTTGCGGGATGCACGGGGGATATGGTCACTAGTGTAGCCAGGAGGTGAGGCCTCATTTAAAACAGTAAATTCATCAGGCTTAAGCCATGTTTCAGTCAGGCCAATCACATCAAGATTATGATCAGTGATTAGTTCATTGACTATAATTGCCTTTGAAGTAAGGGATCTAACATTAAGTAGCCCTATTTTGAGATGTGAGGTATCATGATCTCTTTCAGTAATGACAGGAATGGAGGTGGTCTTTATCCTAGTTAGATTGCTAAGGCGAACACCGCCATGTTTAGTTTTGCCCAACCTAGGTCGAGGCACAGACACGGTCTCAATGGTGATAGCTGAGCTGACTACACTGACTGTGCTAATGGCAGACTCCACTATGCTGGCAGGCTGGCTAACAGCCTGCTGCCTGGCCTGCACCCTATTTCATTGTGGAGCTAGAGGAGTTAGAGCCCTGTCTATGTTGGTAGATAAGATGAGAGCACCCCTCCAGCTAGGATGGAGTCCGTCACTCCTCAGCAGGTCAGGCTTGGTCCTGTTTGTGGGTGAGTCCCAGAAAGAGGGCCAATTATCTACAAATTCTAACTTTTGGGAGGGGCAGAAAACAGTTTTCAACCAGCGATTGAGTTGTGAGACTCTGCTGTAGAGCTCATCACTCCCCCTAACTGGGAGGGGGCCAGAGACAATTACTTGATGCCGACACATCTTTCTAGCTGATATGCACGCAGAAGCTATGTTGCGCTTGGTGATTTCTGACTGTTTCATCCTAACATCGTTGGTGCCGACGTGGATAACAATATCTCTATACTCTCTACACTCGCCAGTTTTAGCTTTAGCCAGCACCATCTTCAGATTAGCCTTAACGTCGGTAGCCCTGCCCCCGGGTAAACAGTGTATGATCGCTGGATGATTCGCTTTAAGTCTAATACTGCGGGTAATGGAGTCGCCAATGACTAGAGTTTTCAATTTGTCAGAGCTAATGGTGGGAAGCTTCGGCGTCTCAGACCCCGTAACGGGAGGAGTAGAGACCAGAGAAGAATCGGCCTCTGACTCCGACCCGCTGCTTAATGGGGAAAACCGGTTGAAAGTTTCTGTCGGCTGAATGAGCGACACCGGTTGAGCGTTCCTACAGCATTTCCTTCCAGAAACCGTGAGAAAGTTGTCCGGCTGCGGGGACTGTGCCAGGGGATTTACACTACTATCTGTACTTACTGGTGCCACAGACGCTGTTTCATCCTTTCCTACACTGAAATTCCCCTTGCCTAACGATTGCGTCTGAAGCTGGGCTTGCAGCACAGCTATCCTCGCCGTAAGGCGAGTACAGCGGCTGCAATTAGAAGGCATCATGTTAATGTTACTACTTAGCTTCGGCTGTTGGAGGTCCTGACGAATCGTGTCCAGATAAAGCGTCCGGAGTGAAAAAGTTGAGGAAAAAATAAATAAATATATGAACGGTAATTAAAAAGTGAAAACCGTAAAGTTGTCAGGTAGCAAAACAGGTTGGCAACAAAACGCACAGCAACTCGAAAACAAGCCTGCAAGTTGTGACCGGAAATGACGTCAGACGTTTACAAGGTAGGTGCACACAGGTCGAGAGAAACATAGGTGACACATGGACAGACAGTGACACATTCAATACCACCTGCATGCTTATTAGTAATGGGGATAAGCAATTCCATAAATGTGTCAAGTGCAATGTCTGTTTGTGCCTCATTACACACCACGGACCAACAAATATTATTTACATCAACAACATAGGAATCACTACAAAACTTTGTAAGACCTCTTATACACTATATTAGTCCCAGCCTTTGGAACTTGTTTATCCTAGATTTAGTGGAGGTTTAGGGTTTTGTGAATGATTTTCCCAAATACAATGCTTTTAGTTTTTGAAATAGTTAGGACTAACTTATTCCTTGCCACTCATACTAAATCTAACTGCATGTTTTTGTAAAGTGTTGCAGTCATTTCAGTCATTTCATTTCTATAGTAGCTGACGTGTATACTGTTGAGTAATCTGCATACATACTGTAGACACACTCACTTTAATCAAAGCCAGTAGCATGTCGTTAGTAAATCATTTTAAAAGGGGCCGAGACGGGTGCTCTGGGGAATTCCTACTTCTACCTGGATTATGTTGGAGAGGCTTCCATTAAAGAACACCCCCTGTGTTCTGTTTGACAGGTTACTCTTTATCCACAATATAGCAGGGGGTGTAAAGCCATAAAACATACGTTTTTCCAGCAGCAGACTATGATCAATAATTTTAAAAGCCACACTGTAGTCTAACTAAACATCCCCACAGTCTTTCTATCGTCAATTTCTCTCAGCCAATCATCAATTTGAGTAAGTGCTGTGCTTTGGTGAGTATCCTTCCCTATAAGCGTGCTGAAAGTGTGTTGTCAATTTGTTTACTGTAAATTAGCATTGATCTGGTCAAATATAGTTTTTTCAAAAACGTTACTAAGTGTTGGTATGATGGCATCGCTGTGAGAGAGAGTGTTTTCTGGTTTGTCCAAGCAACTTTGAGGGTTAGGTAGTTATCAGTCTAATAGTGGCTATCAATGTAGCAAGAAAATAACTAAAACTTGTTTTCGCTACATATGGCAAGTTTAGAGTTCGTTTTTGAAGAACACGACAGAAAGGCAACAGAAGACGGAATATCCAAGCTTCACAGAAGTCAGCAGGCATGTAGCTACGACAAGAGCCAGAGCAGCATGGATACACAAGATGCAGCGAGCTCAAGCAAGAGAAAGAACAAGACAGATCAGGACGAGATCGTTGCAACCTCTTATTTTAAATACTTTTTTGTATGTATTTAGTATTTTCTTATTTATTTGTTAGACATTTTTGATGTAGGAATGTAAGTTGTTGATAATTTTGTATGAAAAAAGACAGGAGTATTTCTGTCTGTAATAAAGCCCTTTTGTAGTGAAAAAACTAATTCTGATTGGCTGGGCTTGGCTACCACGTGGATGGGCCTGGCTTCCAACTGTGTGAGCCTATGCCCTCCCAGGCCAAACCACAGTTGTGCCCCTGCCCAGTCATCTGAAATCCATAGATTAGGGCCTAATTTATGTATTTAAATGAACTGATTTCCTTATACATTGTATTTGATACACTGCCAATTTTCCTACTTACAAAGCATGTAGAGGTCTGTAATTTTTATCATAGGTACACTTCAACTGTGAGAGACGGAATCTAAAACAAAAATCCAGAAAATCACATTTTATGATTTAAGTAATTCATTTGCATTTTATTGCATGACATAAGTATTTGATACATCAGAAAGGCAGAACTTAATATTTGGTACAAAAACCTTTGTTTGCAATTACAGAGATCATACGTTTCCTGTAGTTCTTGACCAGGTTTGCACACACTGCAGCAGGGATTTTGGCCCACTCCTCCATACAGACCTTCTCCAGATCCTTCAGGTTTTGGGGCTGTCGCTGGGCAATAGGGACTTTCAGCTCCCTCCAAAGATTTTCTATTGGGTTCAGGTCTGGAGACTGGCTAGGCCACTCCAGGACCTTGAGATGCTTCTTACGGAGCCACTCCTTAGTTGCCCTGGCTGTGTGTTTCGGGTCGTTGTCATGCTGGAAGACCAATCTTCAATGCTCTTACTGAGGGAAGGAGGTTGTCCAAGATCTCGCGATACATGGCCCCATCCATCCTCCCCTCAATATGGTGCAGTCATCCTGTCCCCTTTGCAGAAAAGCATCCCCAAAGAATGATGTTTCCACCTCCATGCTCTGTGTTCTTGGGGTTGTACTCATTCTTCTTCTTCCTCCAAACACGGCAAGTGGAGTTTAGACCAAAAAGCTCTATTTTTGTCTCATCAGACCACATGACCTTCTCCCATTCTTCCTCTGGATCATCCAGATGGTCATTGGCAAACTTCAGACGGGCCTGGACATGCGCTGGCTTGAGCAGGGGGACCTTGCATGCACTGCAGGATTTGAATCCATGACGGCGTACTGTGTTACTAATGGTTTTCTTTGAGACTGTGGTCCCCGCTCTCTTCAGGTCATTGACCAGCTCCTGCCGTGTAGTTCTGGGCTGATCCCTCACCTTCCTCATGATCATTGATGCCCCACTAGGTGAGATCTTGCATGGAGCCCCATACCGAGGGTGATTGACCGTCATCTTGAACTTATTCCATTTTCTAATAACTGCGCCAACAGTTGTTGCCTTCTCACCAAGCTGCTTGCCTATTCTCCTGTAGCCCATCCCAGCCTTGTGGAGGTCTACAATTGTATCCCTGATGTTGGAGGTTAGAGTCTGTTTGATTGAGTGTGTGGACAGGTGTCTTTTATACAGGTAACGAGTTCAAACAGGTGCAGTTAATACAGGTAATGAGTGGAGAACAGGAGGGCTTCTTAAAGAAAAACTAACAGGTCTGTCAGAGCCGGAATTCTTACTGGTTGGTAGGTGATCAAATACTTATGTCATGCAATAAAATGCAAATTAATTACTTAAAAATCATACAATGTGATTTTCTGGATTTTTGTTTTAGATTCCGTCTCTCACAGTTGAAGTGTACCTATGATAAAAATTACAGACCTTTTCCTACTTACATGCTTTGTAAGTAGGAAAACCTGCAAAATCGGCAGTGTATCAAATACTTGTTCTCCCCACTGTATATGAGTAAAATTGTTGATATTGTTGCATGTTGTGTTTATATTTATTTATATTTTTTTGTTCAGCATAACATTCAAAATTGGTGAACCTTTCCTTTTAAGCAGGAAAACAGGGATTCAAGTGGTGCTGAGGAGAGTTTAAAGAGAGCTTGTGATCTCCATATGGAAGAAAATGAGGGCGGGACAGTGGCACCTTATAAAGAATAGTGTTCTCCACTAGTCGCCATGCTTCCTGTCTGTCTACGACAGACATTGTGTGATTGGAGCTTCCTGTGGTCTCTCCCTGTAGTGGCTTGTTCTATATGTGAGATACCGAAACAAGCATTTGAAAGAGAACCCTTTCATCTTTGAACGGTTCTTCCTAAAACTCTCTATGAATGGTTCCGCAAGCCTTATTAGTCTTTAAAATGAAACACTTTATGACAATACTGGCACACCCTGATCTGTTTCAACTGTCTTTGTGCTTGTCTCCACCCCGCACCAGATGTCTCCCATCTCCACTCAATGTCCCCTGTGTATTTATATCTGTGTTCTCTGTTTATCTGTTGCCAGTTCGTTTTGTTCGTCAAGCCTACCAGTGTTTTTCCCCTTGCTCCTGTCTTTTCTTTTCCCGGTTTTGATAATTTTGACTGCCCTGACCCTGAGCCTGCCTGCCGTCCTGTCCCTTGCCCCACCACACTGGATTATTGACCTCTGCCTGCCCTGACCCTGAGACTGCCTGCCGTTCTGTACCTTTTGCTTTTTCAAGCAGAAATTTGCTTCCTGCAACACTAACTCAAAAAAGTTCTGGGACACTGTAAAGTCCATGGAGAATAAGAACACCTCCTCCCAGCTGCCCACTGCACTGAAGATAGGAAACACTGTCACCACTGATAAATCCACCATAATTGAGAATTTCAATAAGCATTTTTCTACGGCTGGCCATGCTTTCCACCTGGCTACTCCTACCCCGGACAACAGCACTGCACCCCCAACAGAAACTCGCCCAAGCCTTCCCCATTTCTCCTTCTCCCAAATCCATTCAGCTGATGTTCTGAAAGAGCTGCAAAATCTGGACCCCTACAAATCAGCCGGGCTAGACAATCTGGACCCTTTCTTTCTAAAATTATCTGCCGAAATTGTTGCCACCCCTATTACTAGCCTGTTCAACCTCTCTTTCGTGTCGTCTGAGATTCCCAAAGATTGGAAAGCAGCTGCGGTCATCCCCCTCTTCAAAGGGGGGGACACTCTTGACCCAAACTGCTACAGACCTATATCTATCCTACCGTGCCTTTCTAAGGTCTTCGAAAGCCAAGTCAACAAACAGATTACCGACCATTTCGAATCTCACCATACCTTCTCTGCTATGCAATCTGGTTTCAGAGCTGGTCATGGGTGCACCTCAGCCACGCTCAAGGTCCTAAACGATATCTTAACCGCCATCGATAAGAAACATTACTGTGCAGCCGTATTCATTGATCTGGCCAAGGCTTTCGACTCTGTCAATCACCATATCCTCATCGGCAGACTCGACAGCCTTGGTTTCTCAAATGATTGCCTCGCCTGGTTCACCAACTACTTCTCTGATAGAGTTCAGTGTGTCAAATCGGAGGGTCTGCTGTCTGGACCTCTGGCAGTCTCTATGGGGGTGCCACAGGGTTCAATTCTTGGACCGACTCTCTTCTCTGTATACATCAATGAGGTCGCTCTTGCTGCTGGTGAGTCCCTGATCCACCTCTACGCAGACGACACCATTCTGTATACTTCCGGCCCTTCTTTGGACACTGTGTTAACAACCCTCCAGGCAAGCTTCAATGCCATACAACTCTCCTTCCGTGGCCTCCAATTGCTCTTAAATACAAGTAAAACTAAATGCATGCTCTTCAACCGATCGCTACCTGCACCTACCCGCCTGTCCAACATCACTACTCTGGACGGCTCTGACTTAGAATACGTGGACAACTACAAATACTTAGGTGTCTGGTTAGACCGTAAACTCTCCTTCCAGACCCATATCAAACATCTCCAATCCAAAGTTAAATCTAGAATTGGCTTCCTATTTCGCAACAAAGCATCCTTCACTCATGCTGCCAAACATACCCTTGTAAAACTGACCATCCTACCAATCCTCGACTTTGGCGATGTCATTTACAAAATAGCCTCCAATACCCTACTCAACAAATTGGATGCAGTCTATCACAGTGCAATCCGTTTTATCACCAAAGCCCCATATACTACCCACCATTGCGACCTGTACGCTCTCGTTGGCTGGCCCTCGCTTCATACTCGTCGCCAAACCCACTGGCTCCATGTCATCTACAAGACCCTGCTAGGTAAAGTCCCCCCTTATCTCAGCTCGCTGGTCACCATAGCATCTCCCACCTGTAGCACACGCTCCAGCAGGTATATCTCTCTAGTCACCCCCAAAACCAATTCTTTCTTTGGCCGCCTCTCCTTCCAGTTCTCTGCTGCCAATGACTGGAACGAACAACAAAAATCTCTGAAACTGGAAACACTTATCTCCCTCACTAGCTTTAAGCACCAACTGTCAGAGCAGCTCACAGATTACTGCACCTGTACATAGCCCACCTATAATTTAGCCCAAACAACTACCTCTTTCCCAACTGTATTTCATTTTTATTTATTTATTTATTTTGCTCCTTTGCACCCCATTATTTTTTATTTCTACTTTGCACATTCTTCCATTGCAAAACTACCATTCCAGTATTTTACTTGCTATATTGTATTTACTTTGCCATCATGGCCTTTTTTGCCTTTACCTCCCTTCTCACCTCATTTGCTCACATTGTATATAGACTTGTTTATACTGCATTATTGACTGTATGTTTGTTTTTACTCCATGTGTAACTCTGTGTCGTTTTATCTGTCGAACTGCTTTGCTTTATCTTGGCCAGGTCGCAATTGTAAATGAGAACTTGTTCTCAACTTGCCTACCTGGTTAAATAAAGGTAAAATAAATAAATAAATAAAAAACTTTTGGACTCTGATCTGGATTACTGATCTCTGCCTGCCCTTGATCGTTTTGCCTGCCCCCTGTTCTAGTAATAAACTTTTGTTACTTTGACACTGTCTGCATCTGGGTTCTCTCTAAAACGTGATAGTACGAACTGGCCATGAACAACCCAGCAGACTCAGACCAGCTCCACAATGCTGTCTCCCTGCAAGACACCACCATTGGATGACACAAGGAGTTACTGCAAAGTCTTATGGAGGGACTCCATAACCTGGCAGAACGCCATGACCAGGCGTTCGAGCAATTCTGCGGATTCCCCACTGGGCAGCTGGTCGCGTCACACCCGTAATCTCCCAGCCTACCCCAGTGTCCCGAGAACCCGGCTTACCTCCTACAGAGCGCTACACTGGATATTCCGGATCCCGCCGGGCTTTTCTCTCCCAGTGCTCCCTCATTTTCGAGCTACAGCCTTCTTCATTCCCCTCAGACCGCTCGAGGATAGTGTACATCATACAGTGCCTTGCGAAAGTATTCGGCCCCCTTGAACTTTGCGTCCTTTTGCCACATTTCAGGCTTCAAACATAAAGATATAAAACTGTATTTTTTTGTGAAGAATCAACAACAACTGCAGACGCAAAACGTGGAAAACGTAAGCTGACTCCTAGCTCCTCCACAGCCATATAAGGAGTCATTGGAATGAGGCGGTTTCAAAAAATGCGGCACTTCCTGATTGGATTTTTATCTGGGTTTCGCCTGTAACATCAGTTCTTTGGCACTCACAGACAATATCTTTGCAGTTTTGGAATTGTCAGAGTGTTTTCTTTCCAAAGCTGTCAATTACATGCATAGTCGAGCATCTTTTCGTGACAAAATATCTTGTTTAAAACGGGAACGTTTTTCATCCAAAAATTAAAAGAGCGCCCCCTATATCGAAGAAGTTAACTCAAATCAAATCAAATCAAATTTTATTTGTCACATACACATGGTTAGCAGATGTTAGTGCGAGTGTAGCGAAATGCTTGTGCTTCTAGTTCTGACAATGCAGTAATAACCAACAAGTAATCTAGCTAACAATTCCAAAACTACTACCTTATAGACACAAGTGTAAGGGGATAAAGAATATGTACATAAGATATATGAATGAGTGATGGTACAGAGCAGCATAGGCAAGATACAGTAGATGGTATTGAGTGCAGTATATACATATGAGATGAGTATGTAAACAAAGTGGCATAGTTAAAGTGGCTAGTGATACATGTATTACATAAGGATGCAGTAGATGATATAGAGTACAGTATATACGTATACATATGAGATGAATAATGTAGGGTATGTAAACATTATATTAGGTAGCATTGTTTAAAGTGGCTAGTGATATATTTTACATAATTTCCCATCAATTCCCATTATTAAAGTGGCTGGAGTTGAGTCAGTGTGTTGGCAGCAGCCACTCAATGTTAGTGGTGGCTGTTTAACAGTCTGATGGCCTTGAGATAGAAGCTGTTTTTCAGTCTCTCGGTCCCAGCTTTGATGCACCTGTACCGACCTCGCCTTCTGGATGATAGCGGGGTGAACAGGCAGTGGCTCGGGTGGTTGTTGTCCTTGATGATCTTTATGGCCTTCCTGTGACATCGGGTGGTGTAGGTGTCCTGGGGGGCAGGTAGTTTGCCCCCGGTGATGCGTTGTGCAGACCTCACTACCCTCTGGAGAGCCTTACGGTTGTGGGCGGAGCAGTTGCCGTACCAGGCGGTGATACAGCCCGACAGGATGCTCTCGATTGTGCATCTGTAGAAGTTTGTGAGTGCTTTTGGTGACAAGCCGAATTTCTTCAACCTCCTGAGGCGCTGCTGCGCCTTCTTCACGATGCTGTCTGTGTGGGTGGACCAATTCAGTTTGTCTCTGATGTGTACGCCGAGGAACTGAAAACTTACTACCCTCTCCACTACTGTTCCATCGATGTGGATAGGGGGGTATTCCCTCTGCTGTTTCCTGAAGTCCACGATCATCTCCTTAGTTTTGTTGACGTTGAGTGTGAGGTTATTTTCCTGACACCACACTCCGAGGGCCCTCACCTCCTCCCTGTAGGCCGTCTCGTCGTTGTTGGTAATCAAGCCTACCACTGTTGTGTCGTCCGCAAACTTGATGATTGAGTTGGAGGCGTGCGTTGCCACGCAGTCGTGGGTGAACAGGGAGTACAGGAGAGGGCTCAGAACGCACCCTTGTGGGGCCCCAGTGTTGAGGATCAGCGGGGTGGAGATGTTGTTGCCTACCCTCACCACCTGGGGGCGGCCCGTCAGGAAGTCCAGTACCCAGTTGCACAGGGTGGGGTCGAGACCCAGGGTCTCGAGCTTGATGACGAGCTTGGAGGGCACTATGGTGTTAAATGCCGAGCTGTAGTCGATGAACAGCATTCTCACATAGGTATTCCTCTTGTCCAGATGGGTTAGGGCAGTGTACAGTGTGGTTGAGATTGCATCGTCTGTGGACCTATTTGGGCGGTAAGCAAATTGGAGTGGGTCTAGGGTGTCAGGTAGGGTGGAGGTGATATGGTCCTTGACTAGTCTCTCAAAGCACTTCATGATGACAGAAGTGAGTGCTACGGGGCGGTAGTCGTTTAGCTCAGTTACCTTAGCTTTCTTGGGAAAAGGAACAATGGTGGCCCTCTTGAAGCATGTGGGAACAACAGACTGGGATAGGGATTGATTGAATATGTCCGTAAACACACCAGCCAGCTGGTCTGCGCATGCTCTGAGGGCGCGACTGGGGATGCCGTCTGGGCCTGCAGCCTTGCGAGGGTTGACACGTTTAAATGTTTTCCTCACGTCGGCTGCAGTGAAGGAGAGTCCGCATGTTTTAGTTGCGGGCAGTGTCAGTGGCACTGTATTGTCCTCAAAGCGGGCCAAAAAGTTATTTAGTCTGCCTGGGAGCAAGACATCCTGGTCCGTGACGGTGCTGGTTTTCTTTTTGTAATCCGTGATTGACTGTAGACCCTGCCACATACCACTTGTGTCTGAGCCGTTGAATTGAGATTCTACTTTGTCTCTATACTGACGCTTAGCTTGTTTGATTGCCTTGCGGAGGGAATAGTTACACTGTTTGTATTCGGTCATGTTTCCAGTCACCTTGCCCTGATTAAAAGCAGTGGTTCGCGCTTTCAGTTTCACACGAATGCTGCCATCAATCCACGGTTTCTGGTTTGGGAATGTTTTAATCGTTGCTATGGGAACTCCCTCATAGCCTTGACCATCCGGATCGATGGGCAGCATCGAGAACGTGGGAGGGATAGGGAATCTGGGCTCTGTCGCACTTGTTCGCCCTCGATTCCCACCTTGCCTCCGAAGAATTCCGGAGACCCCCGAAGTCTACATTTCAGAGTGAACCCGAGTTCTTTTGGGAATCACGAGGACTGCCAACTCGCCTCCTTCGAAGTCCAGGCACATGGGTAGGGCTAGATTGACTCCGGCTGAGCGCTTACGCCAATTCCACACCCAGAGCTGTCTATATTGTGGAGCTAAGGGACATTTCATAGCTACTTGCCCATTAAAAAAACAGGCTCATCAAGATGGGGAGAGTACTCTGGTTGGCCTTATGGAGAACTTTTACTCTCCCCTTACTCCAACCCCTTTCCATGCCATCCTGCTGTGGGGGAACCAGTCGAAATCTCTCCGGGTACTCATCGACTCTGAGGCCAATGATAGTTTTTTGGATGCTACCCTGGTGTCCGAGATGGGCATCCCCACTCAGCCCCTCTCCATTCCCATGGATGTTAGAGCGCTGGACGGGAGCTCTATAGGCCAGGTCACTCAAAATACCACTTTCATTACCCTACGAGTGTCAGGGAACCACAGCGAGGCAATCCAATTTATGCTGATTAAGGTTCCTCAGGTTCCGGTGGTATTGGGATTCTCTTGGTTCCAGCTACACAATCCCATCATAGACTGTACTGTTGGTGCCATTATGGACTGAACCCTGTTCTGCCATACCCATTGTCTGAAGTCAGCGCAGCCTGCCCATGGTCTCCGCGTTCATCACCGCCTGCACGGTCTATGCGCAGGACAAGACTCCTTGGCAAGCTCCGGCTGGTCTTCAACTAATGCCTGTCCCTCACCATCCCTGGTCTCACATATCCCTGGACTTCGTCACGGGTCATCCCCCATCAGATGGCAACACCGCCATCCTGACAGCAGTGGACCGGTTTTCCAATGCCGCCCACTACATTCCTCTCCCCAAGCCAAAGAGACGGCCCAGCTCATGGTGCAGCATGTCTTTCGGATCCATGGACTCCCGGTGGACATAGTCTCCGTCCGAGGTCCTCAGTTCTCGTTACAGTTCTGGAAGGCGTTCTGAACGCTCATTAGGTCGTCGGGCCAGCCTGTCCTCAGAGTTCCACCCCCAGTTCACGACCGTCCAACGGCCAGTTGGAGTGAACCAACCAAGACTTGGAATCAACTCTTTGCTGCCTGGTCTCCACCAACCCCACCACCTGGAGCCAGCAACTAGTGTGGGTCAAATACACCTGCAACACCCTTCCTTGCTCTACAAAGGGTCTCTCGCCCTTTGATTTTTCCCTGGGCTATCAGCCCCTGCTCTTCCCTGAGCAAGAGGAAGATGTTGGCATACCTTCGGCCCAGATGTTTGTCCACCGCTGTCGTCGTACCTGGTAGAGAGCCCGGTCGGCCCTTCTCAAGACCATCTTCAGGTATCGACGACAAGCAGACCGCCACCGGACCCCGGCTCCCCGGTATCATCTTGGGCATAAGGTATGGCTGTCCACCCAGGATTTGCCCCTCCGGGTGGAGTCCCGCGAACTTTCCCCCTGGTTAATCGGCCCTTTCCCATCTCCAAGGTCATTAGCCCCTCTGCTGTTCGTCTTCTGTTGCCCCGTACCCTCAGTATACAAGCTTGGCACACTGTATTTGGGGAGTTTCTCCCATTCTTCTCTGCAGATCGTCTTAAGCTCTGTCAGGTTGGATGGGTAGCATCGCTGCAGAGCTATTTTTAGGTCTCTCCAAGTCTGGGCTCTGGCTGGGCCACTCAAGGACATTCAGAGAATTGTCCCAAAGCCAATCCTGCGTTGTCTTTGCTGTGTGCTTAGGGTCATTGTCCTGTTGGAAGGTGAACCTTTGCCCCAGTCTGAGGTCCTGAGCGCTCTGGATCACGTTTTCATCAAGGATCTCTCTGTACTTTGTTACGTTCCTCTTTCCCTCGATCCTGACTAGTCTCCCAGTCCCTGCAGCTGAAAAACATCCTCACCAGAAGATGCTGCCACCACAATGCTTCACCGTTGGGATGGTGCCAGGATTCTTCCAAACATGACACTTGGCATTCAGGCCAAATAGTTAAATCTTGTTTTTATCAGAACATATAATCTTGTTTCTCTGAGAGTCTTTTGGTGCCTTTTGGCAAACTCCAAGCGGGCTGTCATGTGCCCTTTTACTTAAGACTGGCTTCCATCTGGCCACTATACCATAAAGGCCTGATTGGTGGAGTGCTGCAGAGATGGTTGTCCTTCTGGAAGGTTCTCCCATCTCCACAGAGGAACTCTGGAGCTCTGTCAGAGTGACCATCGGGTTCTTGGTCACCTCCCTGACCAAGGCAATTCTCAAGGCACTTAGTATTCAAGGCACTTAGGTATTCAGTTTGGTTGGGCGGCCAGCTTTAGGAAGAGTCTTAGTGGTTCCAAACGTCTACCATTTAAAAATGATGGAGGCCTCTGTGTTCTTGGGAACCTTCAATGCTGCAGACATTTTTTTGTACCTTTCTCCAGATCTGTGCCTCGACACAATCCTGTCTAGGAGATCTATAGACAAGTCCTTCGACTTCATGGCTTGGTTTTTGCTCTGACATGCACTGTCAACTGTGGGACCTTATATTGGCAAGTGTGTGCCTGTCCAAATCATGTCCAATATATTGAATTTACCACAGGTGGACTCCAATCAAGTTGTAGAAACATCTGAAGGATGATCAATGGAAACAGGACGCACCTGAGCTCAATTTTGAGTCTCAGAGCAAGGTGTCTGAATAGTTATGTAAATAAGGTATTTCTGGTTTTTATTTTTAATACATTTTCAAATGTATTTTTTTTACATTTCTAAAAACACGTTTTAGCTTTGTTATTATGGGTATTGTGTGTAGATTTATGAGGATGTTTTATTTATTTTTTGTCCATTTTAGAATAAGGCTGTAATGTAACAAAATGTGGAAAAAGTTAGGTGTCTGAATACTTTCCGAATGCACTGTATCTTTTTAAAATGATCAGATTACTTTAACATCAAGGTGAACTGAGGTAAATACTAATGCTCAGACACAATTTATATTCATTTTTACAAAAATAAAATTGGTTGGATTTGCAAAAAGTAAGAGATTTGTCTCAACTCAACTAAATTCAATGACATGGTGACATTTTTTGTTGATTTCACGTTGAATTCACGTCAGTGAAGAGTTTTGCACACACGGATTGTACAATATTAGCCCATTATTCTTTTCAAAATTCTTCTAGCTCGATCAAGTTTTTTGTTGATCATTGCTAGACAGCCAGTTTCACGTTTGCCCTAGGTTTTCAAGACGATTTAAGTCAAAATTCTAAGTAGGCCACACAGGAACATTCAATGTCATGTTAGTAAGCAACTCCAGCGTAGATTTGGCCTTGTGTTTTAGGTTATTGTCCTGCTGAAAGGGGAATTTGTCTCCCAGTGTCTGTTCTTCTAGGATTTTGCCTGTGCTTGTAGCTGTATTATTTTTTTAAACTCCATAGTCCTTGACGATGACAAGGATACCCATGCCATCATCATGCTTGACAATATGAAGAGTGATACTCAGTGATGTGTTGTGTTGGATTTTCCCCAAACACAACACTTGTGACAAAAAGTTCATTTCTTTGCCACATTTTTTCTGTATTACTTAAGTGCCTTCTTTCAAACATGATGCATGTTTTGGAATATTTTTATTCTATACAGTCTTCATTCTTTTCACTCTGCCATTTAGGTTAGTATTGTGGAGTAACTACAATGTTGTTGTCCATGTTCCGTTTTCTCATATCACAACCATTAAACTCTGTACCTGTTTTAAAATCACCATTGGCCTCATGGTGAAATCCCTGAACAGTTTCCCTCTTCTCCGGCAAATGAGTTAGGAAGGACGCCTGTATCTTTGTAGTGACTGGGTGTATTGATGCTCAAAGGGATATTCAGCGACTGCTTTTTTCTATACACTTAATAGTCAGTGTCCTTCTTTGCAAG